>NC_143256.1:66722837-67347837 GCF_984573655.1 Nuphar pumila | reverse complement strand
CATCAAGAGTTCGAGTTCTCGAACTCGATTCTCATTCATTCTTTTATTTTTGAAAAACCAGGTTCTGACTTAGATTTTTCCTTTTCTATATCCTTATTTCGGAAGCTTCGAATTCCGACTCGAACTTTATTTTTGGATCCGATGCTCGTATTGGAACCAATCATTGCGTCGAGAATTCGAGTTCTCAAGCTCGATTCTCGCTCTTTCTTTTATTTTGAAAAACCGGGTTCCGACTCAGATTTTCGCTTTTGTATACTCTTATTTTTTCGAGTTCCGACTCAAAATTCCTCTATTGATCCAATGCTCATATTGGATCAAAAGTTCTCCTTGCTTATTTTCCTTTCAGGTTAAGGGACAAAACCTGAACTTCCTTTTCAAGATAAGGGATAATCCTGAAACACCGACAATCATTCTCACTTAAAATTCTCAAAGTATCTTTGAATGTCGGTCTCGTATTCAGCTCTCCATTCAAAAACCAGTGCTCGTACTGGTATGCATTTTTCAAAAGCCCCGGGCTCATACTGGTGTGCATTTCTGAAACCCAACACTCATACTGGGACATTTTTCGAAATCCAATGCTCGTGCTGGTGTGTTTTTAAAACCCAGTGCTCGTGCTGGTAGATCTTCAAATCCAGTGCTTGTGCTGGTACACCTAGTGCTCATGCTAGTGTCTGGCTGACTGATCAAGTTAGCCCTCCAGGTTCAGTCTTCGTACTAACCAATCATCAACAATTCAAGCTCTAAATTCTCGATTTCAACCTTTGGGTTATCATTTTATCAAAAATCAATCTTTTTCTCTTGCGAAGGACCCTCTTCAGGGAGAGTTCGAGGGAGCTCGTTCCTTTCGCATGCAACCATCTTTCATTCACAAGAACCCTTTTCTAGGGAGAGTTTGAAGGGACTCATTTTCTTCGCGAACAATTTGCAAAACAACAACAAACTTTACACAAAAGAACCCTTTTTTCCAAGGAGAGCTTCGACGGAAGCTCGCTTCTTTTTGTGGCCACCGTTTTCTCATCTTTGGCCAACCCCTTCACAGAGGACCCTCTTCTAGGGAGAGTGTGATGGACTCGTTCCTCTGTGATACTTTCTCAACTTTGTTTTCTGGTCGCCTTTCTATAAGAGAAGCCTAGAGATAGGGAGTTTTGACGAAAAGTTAATTTCTCTTCGAAAGTTCCGTTTTGCAAACACCTCCTCTTTGGGGAAGAGAGGAGTATTTCCAACTTCCCATTCAGGTAAGGGCTAAGCCTGAGTCTCTCTTTTTGGGGAAAAAAAGAGGAGAATTTTGTCACGGACGTGTCGATTCGACATCAAGTAATTTCTGTCATCAAGGATTTCTACAATACTTTGCCATTTTGCTATAAAAAATCATTGTTGATCTCAAAGTTTTTGTTATATAAGGAATTACCTCAAACTACTTTTAGTATTATTTCCAAAAGAGCAAGACTTTTGTGGAAAAAGAACTGAATTCAAGCTTTTTCTGGGTCAACCAAGAGGATGAAGAAAAAATCTTCGATATGACCGGCGAAGGAAACATTCAACGATGTTGAAAAGCCATAAGTGAATTGATATTGATCATAGCTATGGCACATTCTTAAAGATCGTTCTTTTTTTACAGTAAGACAGTGGAAATATCCTGGGCAGTAAAAAGAACCTACCCAATCCATGTCTCCTCAAGTCAGTTGAGTTGCAATCAAATATCCGCAAAAGGGATCTCTCAATTGTCGTCAAGATGAAGACGAATATGCGAGCTAGACCCCCGAGGCTAAAGAAGATTTGGATCATCTCCGAGATGAAAGAGTTTGTGAAGGATCCTTCCAGGGAAAGTTCAGACCACCGTTGAGATGAAGGCGAGTGCGATGAACCTACCGACAAACCCTAAAAGATATTTGATTTTTGCTATCTAGAGATTTTGACCAATGAACCAATATCATCAGCCTAATTCCTGAGAAAGAAAAAGAAGGATCAGAACATCTCCAAGATGAAGGAGTTTGTGACGTACCCTTCCCCGAAAAAGAAAGAAAAGTCAGGACATCTCCAAAATGAAGGATGATGTAAAAAACCCAAGAAAGCTCTATGACTTAAAAGAGTGCAAAAAGATCATCATGGAAAATGCCTAGGATATCAAACTGCCCGAACGGTCAGGAATCATCTTTATCGATGTGAATTTCTCTTATCAATGTCTTTTCACTCAATTGCTTTTATGAAGCTAAGAATATTTCCTCTCTTTTCATATCAAGGAAATTGATATCTTCCTTGAAGAAACTCAACAGCAACAAATTTGAATTTGATTCTTGATTCTACAGAGTTAGCCCAATTGGAGTTAATACTCTAGGTAGAAAGAGGTGATATTTTCACACATATATGCACAATTCAATCATTCTGAATCAACTATAATTTTGGCATCTTATTGGCAATATTTTCTCATTATCCCAACATGAAGTAAGAACTTGATGTTCGTTTTTTGACGTATCCTGACGTCATCCCTTATTAGGACTGAAAAGTCCTTTCCTTTCGTCTGATCTGAGCGCTCCCAGATCAGCACCCCTCCCTGTGTTCCCCACTGTCCCGCCATAGACAGTTTCCGCTCAGAATAAGGGTTAAACCTGAACTTTTTCAAAAGGTTTGTTATTGTCAAAAGCTATTTTCAGTCTCAGCAATGAGGTTGTTATCATCGCAAAAATTTTTAACTTTTTGCGAGTCAAACTGACCTTTGAAATTTTTTTTGAAAATAACTCGCCTTCGTTTTTAAAATGCGGGATTATTCCGAAGAATGGGACTCGCCTGTCGGTACGAGGTTCAACCGTTCCTGCCACCTTTAACAGGGGTAATTGAACCAAGGATCAATCTACTGCTCTGCTCTATTCAACTTATCTAAATCATATTCTAATTTCTAAATGCACATAGAATCAGGCATGTGCTATGAATTTTCTGAAAATGTATATTTGAAAACATGATGCTTGCTTTGAATAACTGAAGTACTTGGAAAGGATATCACATGGAAAATCGTGAATTAGGGTTGAGATGTTGTATTTGAGAAAGTGAAAATTGATTTCTGAAGTATACAAGAGATTTTTGGAAAATCGATTTTGAGAAATGTGAAATAACTTTGAAAAATTCAAACTTTGAAATTGAAAATATAACTTAGAAAAATCGAATTTGGAACTTGGGAAATACTTGAAATATCATTGGCAAATCAATATTTTGAGAAAACCGATTTTTGAATAAGACTTAGAAGAATTTGAGAAAATGAACTTCTTTGAATTGAGATTTGAATTGGAATTGGCAAATGCATGAAATGAATGAATATGAATTTGAGGAATTGAGAAATACTTTTTGTATTTTTGAGAAATGCAGTGCATTTTGAAGTTAGCCTAAGAGTGTAGGCTGAATGTAGCTAATGTGAAGATCATAAATCTAGGTATCATTCGTATTCTGACTAAGGCCATAAATACAAATTCCACCAAGTTTATAAACTTCATAGAAGCTAGTGTATGTGTCATTCGTGTAGACCATGGTGAATTTGTAAAAATATGCATGAATCATCATCCATCACACATTAAAATTATAAAAATAAACTATATGCAATACAACCTAAGCTAAGCAGGAAATGTAAATTCTTATTCCTGCACTTGTTATAACCTTAATGTCGAATTGAAATTATAAAAATAATTTTTTAACATTGAATTAATCCGAAAATTGCATTAAACCCTAAAAATATGCTATTTTTGACCTAATTCACCAACCAGTCTCAGTCCAAGACCTGAACCAGGAGTCAAATCTCCATGG
This sequence comes from Nuphar pumila, assembly GCF_984573655.1. NCBI lineage: Eukaryota > Viridiplantae > Streptophyta > Magnoliopsida > Nymphaeales > Nymphaeaceae > Nuphar > Nuphar pumila. The sequence goes on along the minus strand of NC_143256.1, from coordinate 67,344,048 downwards.
AAATTTATGAAATTTTACAGAGACTAACTAAGAAGAAATACAGAGATTTACCAATTTAAAGATCGGAAAAAGCATCTCCGGTTAGGGAGAAAACCTTCCGGCAATCTGAGCTAAAATATATCACTTTTAACAGGGATTAAAACGGCTACTTCAGATTGAAAATACATACATAAATATCAATCCTAAACAAAAATATCTGAAATTTTAGTGGTGAATAGTAGACAAAAAAATAACAATACTCACTTTTTACAGATCATGAATCGGATCTGTGGTTTGGGATTTATGACTAACACAAGTCTGATTAGGGTTTTGTTAAACCCTAACGAGTTTTAAATTTAAAAACAGATTCTCTGAAAAGGGAAAAATACTAAACAGTGATAAAAAAATCCAAAAATTTCACAGCAGACAGATCTACTCAATGTGAATCCATAGCATTTAACATATCTAAAATCTGATATAAGATGAGAGAAATATCATCACAGCAAGTTACCTTCTTGATTTTAACCACGATTTTAAAGCTTTAAAAACCCGATTTGATGTCTGATTTTTTTTGATAGGGTTCCCGAGATCCAAAACCTCTGATTTTTCTACAGTAACTCAATACCTCATGCATGCATCACATATAAAACAATCAGAAATAAACAATGAGTACTTCAATCTGAAATAACATTATCTTTACTGTTCTAAACCTAAAACACATAGAAATTTAAGAAACTTGAAAAACCATGCATTAACTAATGTAAATCAATAAAATAAACCATAAAACAGTAAATAAAAATTATTTATATGCTATAGAACGTAAAACAAACATGAATAAACCATGAAAATAAAATAAAAACAGGGAATCAATGCCTGGAATTTGATATCACCTTTAAAACATAGATTTAACCCATTAAAAGGGTAAATCATATATTTTATTGGTTAATAATGTAAAGAATCATATTAAAATCAATTCTAATGGATTAAAATCCCTGTAAATCACATAAAACAGGGTTAGATCACCTTCTTGGATCGTTCTTGCTGATTCTTGATGGTTCTTGAGGTTAAATCATGATTGATCTTCCATAAGGAGGGGTGTCCAAGCCTAGATCTAGGTTTAAATCATTAAAAACACTAAATAAAATATTAAAAATTGAAAAAATTATTTACCTTGGAGTTGCAGCAATGGAGGAAGGCTGGAGAGGAGAGAGAATCTCCAAGAATCCAATAGGAGGTGGCTGGAAAAATCATCCCCCATGGGGCCTCTTTATAAAGAAAATTTGTTTAGGTTAAAAAATAAAGTTTTCTAAAATTTTAGGACTCTCTAAGGGGGGCGATTTTGGGGTGTAAAGACTATCCTACCCCTAGCCTAAATTATCCTATTTAATACCTAATTAACTCCTAGACTCTCCTAAAAAATCCCCAAATGTAATGCCACTTGGCATTTTTAACATTTGAATTTTAAAACACCTTTTAAAAACATTTAAAAACACTAATTTTAAAAACTAAACTTCAAAATGAGTTTTTAAAATGAATTTTGACTCTTCTAAACCTCTAACACTAACCAAGACACTGACTAACCCTAGTCTAGCCCTGACTTACTCGAATATGGCGCCACCCCGAGTGGGCCCTACTTGAGTTTTTACAAAAAGATGATTTTAAAACTTGAAATTGAAGGAGTTTTCAAAAGGATTTTCAAAAGTAATCTTAAAATTAGGATTTTTGAAATGGCATAAGGTTCTAACTGAATTAGAATTCCTCTGGATATGGTGCCAACTGAGTGGGCCCACATCGAGTTTTGGAAATTTTGAAATAAAAACTGAAAATGGCTTTGAAAAAGGGTTAAAATCGATATTTGAAATTCAAGATTTTTGAAAATAGGGTCTCAAGCGAACTGGAACTCCGAGTTAGAGTCCTGAACTCTTAGGACTCTGAGATTTTGGAATTTTAAAAAGCCAAATGAAATGTTTTTGAAAGATTTTATCAAAAAATGGTGAAATGAGTTGAAAGAACACAGTCAGGGTTAGACTCCTAACTCGACCAAACTCTGAAATAGAGTTTTGAACTAACTGGACTCTGTAAAATGACCTAAATTTTGACAATAATCGAAAAAGACTGAAAATGGAAGCAAAACAGATTTCAAAACAGACTTCTGACTGGATTAGGACTCTGAGATAGAGTCCTGATCGGACTGAAACTTTCAAAACTTTGAGAAATTTGATGAATAGAGGAATTCAGAAGCGACACCACCTCAATGGGTCTCATCTGTGAATTGAAATCGATTAAAATTTGAATTTGAAATGAATCCAGATTGTTTCCTTGAGAAAATATTTCGAAATATAAAGTCTTGGGGTTGGAAAATGACAGAGTACTGAATAAAAACCCAGGTTTTAAAATTGATTTTGAAATAAAAGCTTTAAAATTCAAATCTGGATTGAATGTTTTGAAATAGGAGTGCTAGATCTCGAAAATGAAATGCAATGACATGCAACGACATGCAATGCTATGCGATGTAATGAAATGGTATGTCGAATTCATGCAATGATATGCAATGACACATGAAATGTAAGTACTGGGTGAGGGTGAAAATTTGGGGTGTTTACAGATGCCCCTCTTTGCTGCTAAGCCGGTTGAAAGCCGAGCTTAGTGGCAAAGAAAACACACCAAATTTGAACCATAAAAATGCCCCAGTTAGATAAATTTGACTGGGTATGAAAGAATTATTTCAAGTGATGATGGTAGATATGAAATGGAAAATAAGTAGAAAATTTTATTTCAAAAGAAATGAGATTCAGGTTTTGCCCTTAACCTGGATGGGACTGAAAATACCTCGTATGGAACGAAGCTCAGGCTTAACCTTTAACCTGATTGGGAAATTAAATACCTCATCACGTGAGGCTCAGGTTTGTACCCTTGACCTGATTGGGCAGAAAATGGACGGAACCCTCGAAAGAAGAGAGACCGTGATGGAACCTTCAGATTTCCGCACAATGAATCCGATAGGGGTTTTGCAAAAGGAAGGAAATTGGGGTCCCTAAAGTTTGAAAAGGGATTGATTTTGGGCGTCTCATTGCTGAGACTAATTAACTTTTGAAATTGCCTTTTGCTGGAATTGGTGGCTTAACCTCAAGCCGAAATTGGACTGTCTATGGTGGGACAGTGGGGTAACAGGGAAGTGCGAATCTGAGAGCTCGTGCGCTCAGATTATACTGAAGAAGGGAAGGAATCTTGAAAACTCCCGTTATCAAGTCCTAAAAAGGGATGGTGTCAGGATGCGCCAAAGATGAACCCCAAGCTCTCGCTTCATGCCAGGATAACTAGAAAATATTGTCAGAATGTTGAAAATTGTTGTTGATTTAAAATAATTGAAAATGATGCACATTGTTTTGAAAGTATTCCCTCTTTTCTACCTGAAGTATTATCTCCGACTGAACTTAACTTCGTAGAATCAAGATTCGAATTCAAATTGCTTGCGATTGGCTTTCTTTCAAGGAAGCTATCAATTTCCTTGATATGGACGGAAAAGAAAGTATTCTTGATATTGCGAGAGCTATTGTTAAAAGAATATTGATAAAAGAATTTCACAAAATTAAAGAAGATTCTTGATAGATTCGGTAGTCTGATATCCTGGGATTCTTTTCTCATGATGATCTTTCTGCACTCTTTTTGACAGAATTGGAGCTCTCTTGGATTTTCGGGAATTACATCATCCTTCATTTTGGAGATGTCCTGACTTGTCTCTCTTCTTTTTTTTTTTGGAAGGGTACGTCACAAACTCCTTCATCTCAGAGATGTTCCGATCCTTCTTTTCTCTCAGGGATTATCTTGATAGTTATTGGCTCATTGGTTGGGAATCTCTTGATGATAGCTGGAATCAAATATCTTTTAGGGTTTGTCGGTAGGCTCATCACACTCGCCTTCATCTCGACGGTGATCTAAACTTTCCCTGGAAGGATCCGTCACAAACTCCGTCATCTTGGAGATGATCCAAATCTTCTTTGGCCCCGGGGGTCGACTCGCTTAATTCGCCTTCATCTTGACGACAATTGAGAGATCCCTTTTGCAGATATTTAATTGCAGCTTAGGTGATTGAGGAGATATGAAAATTGAGTGGATTTTTCTGTATCACCCAGGATATTTTGACTGTTTTATTTTTCAAGAATGGTCTTTAAAAATGTGTCATTGACTGCGATCAATATCAATCACTCATGGCTTTGCAACAACATTGAATTCTCTTTGCTGGCCATATCGCGGATTTATTCTTCATCCTTTTGGTTGGCCAATAAAAAGATTTTGAACTTTGAATCCTTTTTCGCGAAAGCTTTGTCCTTTCGGAAGTAATACTGAGGGTATTCTGAGGTAATAATTTTGTGCAATAAAGATTTTTGAAATCAACAAATATTTAATGACAAATTGGCAAAACTTTCTTGAAATCCTTTTGTGAAAGCGAGCATTTGAAGCACGACATAACACATCCATGACATAAATTCTCTTCTCCTTTCCACAAAGGAGAAGATTCAAAAATTGGAATTTGGGAATTACTCCTCTCTTCCCTGATGAGTAGGTGTTTGCAAAACGAACTTTCGAAGAGAAATTAAGCTTTCGTCAAAACTTCCTAATATTAGGCTTCTCTTATGGAAAGGGGGTCGGAATTGGTGAGGTTGGTAAATTGGTCATGAAGGAACGAGTTCATCACACTCTCCCTGAAAAGAGGGTCCTTCATGATGAAATGGCCTAGTCTGAAATTATGGTTACAAGGAAAACGAACTTCCGTCAAAGCTCTCCCTGACCTAAGGGTTCTTTGTATGAAATTGGAATTTTGTTTTGCAAACGGTTCACAAAGGCACGAGTCCCTTCAAACTCTCCCTAAAAAGGGGCTAAGTGAACGAATTGGATAGCATGTGAAAAGAGCGAGCTCCCCCGAACTCTCCCTATAAAAAGGGTCTCTCGCAAGAGAAATTTTTTTGGAATTGGGTATTGAGTGACCAAAAGGTCGAAATTTGGAATTTTGAATTTTGAATTTTTGAAATTGGAATTTTGATATTTGAAATTAGAAATTGGAAGTTTGGAATTTGATATTCGGAAATTGGAAATTAGAAATTGGGAATTTTGGAATTTGGAAATTGATATTTGGAAATTGGAAATTAGAAATTTTGGAATTTGGAAATTGATATTTAGAAATTAGAAATTTGGAATTTTGGAATTTGGAAATTGATATTTGGAAATTGGAAATTAGAAATTTGGAATTTGGAAATTAGAAATTAGAAATTAGAAATTAGAAATTTGGAATTTGGAAATTGATATTTAGAAATTGGAAATTAGAAATTTGGAATTTTGGAATTTGGAAATTGGATGAGTGATCAGCACGAAGACTGAACTCAAGAGGTCGACTGACATGACCATTCAGTGGAACACTAACACGAGTGCTCGATTTTGAAAAGATACCGGTATGCATACCGGTTTAAAAATGTACCAGTTTGGATACTGGATTTTGGTTCAGTTCTGGTGATTGTCTTTCAATCTTGAATCGTTAGGAATTGTGATGGGATTGATAGTTGAAATCTCAATACTGACCAGATCGTTATTAATGCGATTGTATGCAAATGAATGCAAATTGATGCACATGAATGCACAAGTGCGTGAAATGAGAGATTTGTTTATCCTGCCTGCATACAGGATATTTGTAGATAAAAACAAAATTTTAAAATGCCCCAGTGTAACTGGGAAAAAGAATTTTGATTATTATTGAAGAAAATTTGGAAGAATTACAAAGAATAGGGAATTGTTCAAGTATAGAATTTTTTCAAATGTCGAGCATTGATGGGATCTAGTAATTCTATTCCATCAGCATTGATGAGCCGATATGAATTGCGAGGTAGTGTCTCTTTGACAACATAAGGACCTTCCCAATTTGGCGCCCATTTTCCACCCGGGCGGTGCCTGAGATAAGTTGTTGATCTGAGCACTAGATCATTGACCCGAAATTTTCTCTCAATGACAGATTTTGCATATTGTCGGGCTATCCTCTGGTGATAGGATTGAGCATGCTCTGCTGCTCTGAGCCTTCTTTCATCGAGCAAATCAAGTTGTACCAGTCGCTGTTGTTGATACTGATCAAGAGGTAATTCTAGAAGTGATGCAAATTTCAGAGCAGGTTTCTGAACATGTAGAGGCAGTACTACTTCAGTTCCGTAGACAAGTTCTGACGGAGTAGCATTCGTTGGAGTTCGAATGGTGGTTCTGTATGCCCATAATGCATCATGAATCTTTTCATGCGAGTCACGGCCCGTTTCTAAAGTTCGCTCCAGGATTCGAATCAGAATCTTGTTGGTGGCCTCTGCCTGACCATTCCTTTGAGGATAATAAGGAGCGGAAAAATGATGATGAATTTTGAGCAGAATGTCCTCATTCTCTCATTCTTGAAATGACTGCCATTATCTGACACAATATCATGCGGTATACCGAAACGACAAAGGATATTCTTATGGATGAAAGAAACCACGTGTCGACCTTCTACTGTGCGTAGAGTGACTGCTTCTACCCATTTAGTAAAGTATTCTGTTGCGGCAAGAAAATATTTATGACCATTGGAGGCTGAAGGAGTGATGGGACCTACAACATCGAAAGCCCACATGGAAAATGGCCATGGCGAGACAACAGATTGCAAGTATGTCGCTGGCGCATGAATGGAAGGCGCATGCATCTGACATTGAACGCACTTCTTCACAAAATGATATCAATCTTGTTGCATAGTTCTCCAATAATATCTTGCTCGGATGATTTGTTTGACGAGAGTCTGATAGCCAACATGACCACTGCAAATGCCTTCATGTGCTTCTTGCACAACTTCTTTGGCTTCTTCTTCGTCCAAACATCTGGAATACTCAGAACTGAATCCACGACAATAAAGGACGTCGGCAAGAATAAAATATCGAGCAGACATGCGTTGAATTGCTCGCTGCTCTCTCTTTGATAATTCTGGAGGAAATTCGCCAGTTTTAATGAAATTCTTGATATCATGATACCAGTGCTTCTTCTTTTGCTCAGCCTGGTTTATCTGCTCTACTGGGACGAAAGCGGGTTGATCAAGTCTGCCAATTTTCAATGAGCGACAAGATTCTCTACTCCTGAAAGACATGATGGATCCCAGATTAGCTAAACTGTCTGCAACTTGATTGAAATCTCTCTTGATATGAAAAAGTTGGAATTCTTTGAATTTGTTGGCAAGAGCTGAGACAATCTTCTGGTAAGGAAGTAATTTCTGATCTTTCACTTGCCATTTGGCTAGAACTTGATTGACGATTAACAAAGAATCGCCATAAGCATGCACTCTTTTGACATTGAAGTCCTGTAGAATTTTCAGACCTTGTATCAAAGCTTCATACTTGGCTATATTGTGAGTGCACTGGAAATCCAGTTTGAGAGAAAAGGGAATCATCTCTTTCTCTGGTGTGATTAGCAGAATTTTGATTCCTATGCCTGCCATATTCTTGGAACCGTCAAAGAATAAATTCCAAATTGGAGATTGTTGAATATTGCAGATCCGCTCATCGGGGAAATCATCCTCAGCTTTAACATCCTCTGCTAGAGGAAAATCTGCTAATTGGTCTGCAATTGCTTGGCCTTTGATAGATTGCTGAGAGACATATTCCAAGTCGTATTGCATTAATAGGACTTGCCATTTGGCGATTCGTCCGCTGAGAAATGGTTATTCAAGAACGTACTTGAGAGGATTTAATTTAGATAGAATCTTGACTTCAGACGCCAATAGATAATGTCGCAATTTCTGATACATCCATACCAGAGCTAGGCATGTCTTCTCTATCTGAGAGTATTTCTTCTCATAATCAATAAAGGTCTTGCTCACATAGTAAATGTCATGTTCTATCAAGCTGCCTTCTTCGTATTGCGCCAAGAATCCGCCGCAAGCAACTTGATTAACTGAAATGTATAGCAATAGGGGTTTTCCTAATTCTGGCGGCTTTAAAACAGGAGGATTGAGAAGATATTTCTTGATGTGTTTGAACGACTGCTGACACTCTGGTCCCCATTCGAACTTCACTCCTTTTCTGAGCAAATGATTGAAAGGCTCACATCTCATGGCCAAATTAGAAATGAATCGCCGAATTGATTGCATGCGTCCTTGAAGGCTACGCAATTCTTTGAGATTAGTCGGGGGCGGCATGCCAATGATAGCTTTGGCCTTAGCGGGATCCATTTCTATCCCCTTCTTGCTGACCAAGAATCCTAGCAACTTGCCTGATGCGACTCCAAAGACACATTTTTGTGGATTGAGTCTTAGCTTGTAAAGAATGAGTCGTTTGAAGACTTGATTAAGAGCTTCGATGTGATCTTCCTCTTCTTTGGATGCATCCATAGTCTTGTGCATCTGATCATGGAAAATAACAGCCATAGCGCGCTGATAAGTGGCTCCAACATTCTTGAGCCCAAAAGGCATAACCGTGTAACAGAAAGTGCCCCATGGCGTGGTAAAGGATGTTTTGCATTGGTCACGAGCGGCCAACTTGATTTGATTATATCTGGAGTATCCGTCCATAAAGGAAAACATAGCATGCCCGGCTGTGCTATCGACTAGGAGATCAATGTTTGGGAGCGGATAGTCATCCTTTGGAGTGGCTTTATTGAGATCACGGAAGTCGATACAGATTCGCACTTTACCATTCTTCTTAGAAACTGCTACGATATTCGCCAACCAATCCGGGTAATCAATTGCTCGAATGAATCCTGCTTTAAGCATTTCCTCAAGTCCTTCCTTGACCTGTTGCTCGATTCGAGGATCCATTTTTCTCAACTTCTGCTTGACTGGTTTCGCCTCAGGCTTCAGAACGAGGCGATGTTCCACCAATTTAGGATCTAAACCTGGCATATCCTCATAAGTCCATGCGAATACTTCTTCATGCTGCTTGAGGAAATTAGTGAGCCTTTCTTTCTCTCCTGGACTCAAACCACTGCCAATCTTGAGAATTTTAGGATCGTCTTCTGATCCGATGTTGATATCCTCAATCGGATCTTGAACTAAGGATGATGGCTCATCTTGCTTCTGAACCGATGCAAATTCTGGCAGTTCTTGAAGAGTTGAATCAAACTCTGCGGATTCTTCTGACTGCTTTGCAATCTGACTATATTCTGTTCTTATTCTGACCTGATGAATTATTGCTGATTTTGAACAGGCTTTTGGATTAAAGACGAGCTTCTTGATAGATCGGGAAGACATTCTGAAAATTGGAGGATAAATTGATTTAGGGAAATTGCTCATCATGAAATAAATTGCTTTTATTGAAAATAATTGGAAAGATAAAAAAGCAAAATGATTTCAATTTTATGAAGATTTAATATTAAGGAGTAAAGAGACAAATGGAACCAAGATAGACAAAAGAAACTGAAAACTTTATTGAAAGATAGAATTAATCAAAATGACAATGATGAAAATGAAATGGGATATCATCCCGACAAAAGAATAGAAAAGGGAAGACAAATGAATTCTTCTAATGCGTTCCCTTAATGAAAACAGTCCCTTTCTCAGATCTTCGGCCATTAAAGCCCAACCCGGCTCCCTTAAGGTAGAATTGATGGTTAGGCTTTTGAAAGAAATTTTGATTGGAGGAAAATATTTATTGAGAATTTTGGTAGACAATTGAAATAATATCTCATTACTAGGGATTGAGTCGTCGCTGGGATTACGACAATTGCGTTGCTATTCTTTGCAAGATAAACAACTGGAAATATGCCTTGTTACCTAGGTGAGGTCGTCAAACCAAAGTGTTTTTTTTTCGCATCTCCCCTTTTTTCCCTGTTTCTCCTTTCTTTGGTCTCCTTACCCATTTGGTTGAAGGGAGCCGACCTCACCTTGTTGCAGCAAACAGGAGCCACATTTCTTTCTCTCAGCCGAAGCGTAGTCACGGTAAGCATCCCTTTGCCTATGTGTTTTCTTTGATTTTCCTTAATTTTTCTTGTTTCCTTTCCTTGACCCCATCGGTGCACCCTTGAAGGGATTGGCTTGTCTATTGCAACATCAATCTCTCGCTTGTGCAACAGCAAAAAGGGAATTTCCTAGTTCCTACATATTTTTTTTTCTTCTTCTTTTGTATTTTTTTTTTCTTTCTGCTTGTTCTACGATTCATTTCTATTCTGCTCATATTGTCGGACTCCATGATCCGATAATCCTAGTCCAATTCTTTTGCTAAACTTTGCTCTCCTTATGAATGTTGAATTTCCTAGATGATCATTGTTCTAACGTTTGATTTCCTGCCCTTGCTGTTCATGATATTTCGATTTCCATTGGTATTACTGTTGCATGATAATGTTCAATATCCATTGCTTTTCGTTTAAAATTTCATGCGACTTTCATGTTCAGGCCCTATGTTGCAACATGATGTCATTTTCTTTCATCCATGTGATTTTATTTATTTATCTCCCATTCAATTTTTGGTTTGAAATGTTACCTTATCACATTTTTTTTATGTACTTCATTTTTTTTAAGGATGGGATCGATCTGCATATAGCAGGATCGATCCCCCTACTGCTATATCAATATGAAGTCTTCGATTCCAACATACTTCTTTCTTTCCTCTATTTGTTATATTTGTCGTTATGAGTGATTTCCATTTTGTATCTCACATTCTTTTCAGCATTTTTTTTTACCCATCTGCTAGGTATTTTCCCCACCTCTAAGTTCCATTACCAATAATTATTTTGATTCATTGCAGTAATTTGTTTTCATCAGCAGATTTTTGTTTATTTTGTATATTACGATTTTCTCTTTGGGGAATGATCGATTCATTTCGTTCTGTTTGCTTCATATATTTTGCTGGGTTGTCGCCAAAAACATTCAGAATCGATTAGATCCTGTTTGTATTGTCACCATGCGTCGGTTATGTTTCATGCACACACTACCAATGCCTATATTAGATACCATCATTTCATGGGTAACAGTACCTTGTGTATTGTATAGCAAAGACACTTGAGGTACTAACAGCTCATGGCAGGAAGTCAGAGGATAGGGCATCTTATTGCATCATCATTGAATACAAGGGGATACATCTTCAAAGCTTTGTCCAAAAGATACATAGTCCAACGGGCGAATATGTTTAATAAGGAATTTGAGAGATACCACAGGGAAAAAATTTGAATTCTCTCTTTAAGCATCGACTACTGTGGGCCCCTTTGCCTTGATCGGTTCCATTGGTAAATTAAGCCTCATAAAAAGTTTTGGAAGGACCTATTCATGTGGTTATTCTCGAATCATCGAATACTCTAGGCTGCAAGTATCTCAAAACTTTGGGTTTATTATTTGATATCCCCTCTGTATCTTGGCTACCCTCTTATCTGCTTCCTATAGAATTTGACACTTGATTATTCAGGAATTGTTTTCTTGCCTCTGCTGACTTTCATTTATGGTGAAATTTTACTACAATATACCTAGAAAATGTTGGTCTTGTTCTAAAAATAATTTGATGATCATCATAAATACTGTTTGTTAGCCCTGTTATGCTTGATGTTGAACAAATCATTCAATACAGGAGAAGATGTTCATAGCTGTCATCTTCCATATCGCCCCTCTCCATCCCTTAATATATATCAATCGTGCATATGATACTGCGACATACTGATATTTTGCAAGAATGAGCATCAGTGTTAATGCTAATCTAGGAGGCATTTATGGATCAACCCTCATTCATTTTCCCTGAGGCTGATGGTATATGATACCTACAGCTGGATCATAGTGTGACAAGTAATCATTGTGTCTAGATGGCATGGACACCTGTGATCATCGCAAAATTTTCCTCTCGCGTGGTTTATCTCTCTTCCTTCTCTTTTCCTTTTTGACCTCTATTTCCTCCTTTTTGAAGGGATAAAATAAAAGGGCAGAAAGAAAGAGAGAAGAGAAAAGAAAAGAAAAGAAGAGAAGAGGAATTCCTTTGCGGGGTCTCACTTGACCTTAATTTGAAAATATTTGAGAAAATAACTCGCCTCCGTTTTGAAATATTTGCGGAAAAACTGGGAGACGGGATCCGCTCGTCGGTACGAGGTTCGACCGTTCCTGGCGCCTTTACCAGGGGTAATTGAATCAAGGGTCGAATTTATGCCTTTTGCTTTGCTAAGGAATTATCTAAGAATTTATCATAAGTCTAAATGCACAAAGAATCATGCTTGTGCAAATGCAAAGACGTATGCTCTCTTTTGAAAGATGTTTTTGAAATTTTCCCAGTGTTTCTGAGATGAATCTGATAATAGAATGAAGAAATGGTTTCTAACTTAGAACTTAAGATTAAAGTTCTAAGTTTTTTAAATAATCAGAGCTTGGAAAAATAAATTTGGATTTTGAAAAGGATGATTTTGAATTTGAGATAAAAGGAAAAGAAAGGAAATTTCAAAGTCATAAATGGACTTTGAATTTAGAATTTTGAATCTGGATAAATGCCTGAAAATGGAATTGAATTCTGGCTTTGAAGCTTTGAAATCAGAAATGAAATGTGGGAAATCTAAAGGGAATTGAGAAATAGAGTTGATTTGGATTTTCAAGATGAAATCAGAATCCAAAGTTGGGTTCTGAATAGAGTTCAAAAATTGAATTTTTGGGTTTAGAATCCGAAAATAGGAATTGGATTTGGAAAATTGAGAATGGAAGTTGATTTGAAATCTGGAATTCAGAATGGAATTTGAATTCAAAATATGGATTCTAAATTAGAGTTGAGATTTAAAATCAAATTCTGGATTTAGAATCTGAAGTGGGAATTGGATCTAAGATCTGAGATCCGAAGGGGAATTGGGTTCTGAATCCTAGAATGGAATTGGATCTGAAGTCTGAGATTCAAAGTATAATTGGGTTCTAGATCCTAAGGTGAAATTTGGATCTGTAATTTGAGATCCAAAGTAGAATTGTACTTGGAAATCTGGATCCAAGTTGGGATTAGGATCTAATTTTTGGATTTTTGGATTCTGTAAGGTCCAAATAGGACTTTTAAAGATGGATCTGGGTTTTGAAAACCCATATTGAACTTAGGAAGGTTTGGATTTTGAGATTCAGAGTCAATCTCAACTTAGAATTTGAAGAAAACTTGATTTTGAATCAGAAGATGAATCAAAAGCTTCAAAGTTTAATTTGAACTTTGAAATTTTTGAATTTTGAATTGAATTGGAATTTTGAATATAAAATGATTTTGAAATTCCAAAGTCAAATTGGACTTTGAAATTGAGATAGAATTGGAATTTGAAATAGAAGTTTGAAGAAAAGATGTTCAAAATCACTTGGGTTTTTGAAAGGAAATTTTGAATATATGATGCAATTCTATCCTAATGATGAATGAATTTGAATGATTTTGAAATAGGACTTTGAAGAACTATTCCATTCTTTAAGTGAATTAAGAATGAGGTTAAAGATATAATATATCCCTCACTATGGTCATTGAATATATTATATAATAACCACATTTAAATTCAAGTGAAGAATAAAATACATTATTGATGCTTTTATAGAATTTAAAATGAAATTAACTCTGAATATACCCTGACTATGGCCATTGGTATATGTATTGAATTAATTTTAAATTAAATTCTGATAAAAGAGGAAAATATTTAAAGAAAATATGATGATTTTTTAAAAGAGGATCCAGTGTGGATCCAGTGTTATTTTATAAAAGATAAAAACCCTAAGTTTTGTTTACATCCTGACTATGGCCATTGATATAAATCATCAACTTAGGATTCATTACCTCTTACGAAATGGTGCGAATGCCATTTGTGCTGCCATTTGTGAGAATTTGAGAAATAAAGAAAAGAAAAGAAAAAAAAATGCATGAAAACAAGTAATTCATGATGTTTACAATGCTCATTCATTCTACCTAAAATAGGAAAATATGAAAGTTTTGTTAACACTTAATCATTACAACTTTTCAACCGAATTAGAAATTTGAATTTAATGTTCCTAAACTAAAATAACATTTTTAACTTACCACCTGCAAAACAGAGTTAGTATAGGGCAAGATTGCAAAAATATGAAAAGATGATAGAAGATGTTAAATTGAACCTAAGATGTTATGCTCATATGGAAAATATATACGGAGATATCTTCATTCAAATGAGAAGGTGATACTTACCTCAGCCGATGAAACACGCCTAACAAGCTGTGGAAGTAACGATAATGATATACAAGAAATAGGAGGAAGATGCTGGAAAACAAAGGTACAGGGTAATACAAGACGTACAGGTGACAATACATTTGAAAAGATATCCAGGTATATCCCATCTAGGTTCCACTTTATAATGTCCGTTTCAACAGATTGGTGACACCAGATGGTGGCATACGGCACCACAAACTGAATTAGCAGATCGGTTTCTGCAAAGGATTGGCTAAGAGACCCTACACTATATAAAACATGCAACAACCATGGGATTTTAGTGATACTAAATATTGGCAATCATAATGGAGCCGGTATACAGAGTTTAAAAATGAGACATTGATAAATAAAGGTACCCTTGTGGAATACACAGATGCTGCCAGATACAAAGGAAATAAAGTATATACTAATGTAGAATATACAGATGCTGCTAGAATAAAGTGAAGTGTATACAAATATAAAATATACAGATGCCAACACAAAATGTACAGAACGTTTCAATCATGTAAGAGGTGAAGAAGGTGTTATGGAAGTGGATGATAGCGCAGGTGATACTGGAGAGTAAGCCGTGTTGAAACTGTAGATGTGTGTGCAGTGTGCAGTGATGTGGAAGCTTACAAATACAATAGATGGATGGTTGAGAAACGGGTGTGTCATGGTGTGCTAGAAGTGTATACACAGATGCCAGCTACAGAAATGTAAAAGCAGAACCCTGTTGATCTATACAACTTCCCCATATATAAGAAATGAAAGCAACTCATCCAGTGAACTCAGATGAGTCTAATGTTTCGAACCTTAATCACAACCGTATAGATGATGTCCATAAACACCAAGAATTCGCATGACAGAGAAGCAACACAAAAAAGAAAAGAGTTAGTTCTCGTTTCTAAACCATGAAACTGTGAATCCAGAAAAATTTCAAAATTGCATGGCTGCTAGCTCTAGAAAGAACGATCTAAGTAATTGGTTCCACATCTGGAATAGAATGTATATAGTCTCCAACATTTATCCTTTTCTAATATTGAAAGCTTGACATCTTACTTTTGTTAATATGTCCACAGTAGCCATGCCATGACAGTGAAAATATGGAAGAGCACATTACCTCAAGAACTTTTAAATCTTCCCAATATCATACCCTGATAAATAATCAAACAACCCAACAAAAGAACCAAAAGGGCTCCACCTCAATTGTTGATTAGTTACCCCAACTGATCCAGTAACTGGTGTATATGCTTCAACAGTTTACACAGATCAAACGGTAGATTACCCAAGTGAGCTGACGTGTTTACACCATTAATGTCAATGACCTTTATGAGGAACAACTATTTTATCCTCTTGATATGGCAATGTCACTGCTGTAACAAGTGGATAATAAAATTTTGAGAATGCCCTTGCAGCAGCAAATATTAATCGGCAGTATGGTTCAGTAGATGAATTCTAAAATAAATTGAATCAATTAGTTTCACCAAGACTTCAGTAGGTTGAACCTCCAGCGATATCTCTAATTTACAACCCCCTTTTCTCAGGTCATGACATGGTTAATATAAGATTTAAGGATGAAATGGCAGATAATATATAGGAAGACAGATCAGAGCATACAGTGACGATGTCAACATACTGAAACAATTTACATTGAAAAGGATGTGTAACATTGTTGGCACCTGGGGATGTGATCTTGTGTCTTCCACAGCTTGGCCTTTGATCTACGGGGCAATCCTGAGGCCTTGTCTGGTCACACCTAATGACTGGTTCTGCAACATTTTATTAATAGTTACAACCCCCTTTGAATCCCTTGAACAGAGATTTGCATCTCATTCCTGAAACCGTTGTTTGGGTCTATACATGTTCTCATTCTGTAGCCAACACACCCAACATGAACTTCTGAACAAAACCTACATTCACCATCTTTGACAAGCCATTAAGAAGGTTAGTTTTTTTTGCTTTGTAAACTCGATGAGCAATGGGTACAAGTTCTGGGATAAGTAAACCATTGTCATGGGATTCAAGTGTCCCACAAGAGTTTAATTTTCTTACTTCTGCCTTTACTCTTTAAATGAGTACTTTCATGGGTGTTAGATATGACCTTCTTTCGAATTTATCACTAGCTGGCCTAGGAAGGTCAACGCACTCTCAATCATTGTATGCTTCTGATGAAAAACAAAGAGCAAAAATATGGTACAAACCCCACTCTGCTGCTTACACATCTTTCAAGGAACTAGTTTTGACATATCATCTTTTGTTGTATTTGTTATGCGGGTGGGCTTTTAGCAAGAACCAAGACAATTCACAACTTTTGCCAACACAAGCTTCTCATTTAAACTTATTAAAAATAACAACAATCATGAATGGGCTCTATCATGAATCGAATGGAACAAAAAGGGTCTCATACCTATACCTATAAAAACGTGACATGCAACAACAAGAGATGGGATGATCAGGTGATAACATGAATGCATACAAACGAAAGAGATAGAAGGTAAATAAGATTCAGATATACAGCTATAATATAAAGGAAATAAAGTGTTGTGAAACAATCAAGTTCAAAATCAGAGGAAGCATAGGCTTGGAAAAAGAAAGAATCACGAAAATGTTAGAAAATTATGGAGTAAATGCGATAGAATGAGATATCGGCACTGATCTGAAACTAGAGAGAGTTTGCAGATCCGGTGCTCGATTAACCATGGTGAATATAAACGAATATTGATGAAAAAGATGAGCACTGATGCCGAACATGTGTCCACAAAATGACGGCGCGAATATCTGTTAAAACAATGAAGCCTCACCAATAGTAGATGTAATATGTAGAGAAAGGAGAAATACAACGGTGATAAAAAATTGGGAAAACAATTGAAAGGAAAATAAAAAGGGAAAAATAAAAAAAATGAGAGGCATAAGCACAAAACGCAACAAAACCAACAACAAAAAAAAAATAACTAATGCAGAAGCAGAAATAAATGACAGATTTATACAAAACATACGAGAAATCAAAAGGAATTCAGAAATGAAAAGGAAAAAAAAAGAAAAATGTGGGAATCGGACGTTCCGTTAATTTTGCACAGCATATGTAGGTCGATGCTTGCTATCTGCAAGATCGATGCTACTTGGGTGCTTCAATGGGGCCAAATGAAAAGAAAATGAAGGAAATTATAAGCAAATCCAGAGAAAATGAAAGAGGAAGAGGGGTAGCTACTCACCTGTGGCTACAAAGAAAAAAAAATCGATCTCCTTCTAATCGCTTTGTGTTGCAGGAGCAGAAAGGAGATTTCCTTCTGCATGCCACTACCGAAGAATGATCTGTGGTTTTCTTTGCAAGGAGAATATGATTTTCCTTCTGTGTACTACTACAGAAGAATGCTCTGTGACTGCTCGATAGGGGATGGAGCTAATGGATGATGGATGTGCCTCGAAAATCGATCGATGGTGCGGCAATCACCCTGACGCTCCATAGACCTTCCGTTGGTTGAAGAGAAAAAAATGCCAGAGGAAAAAAAAAGGGGAGGTTCGATGAAGCTGGTTACTGCAAGATTCGTCGACTTCCTTCGATCAAACGGGGAAAACCAAGGGAATGGGAAGAAAGAGCTGGAAGAGGAAGAAAGATGATGCGTGAAGAAGAGAAGGGTGCGGGGGTGAAGAGCGATCCGTGAAAGAGGAGATGGGGAGGTGGTAACGGATGATCATAGGGTTTTGCCTCTGCCGATTCTTAAAGAAGAGGAAGAAGCATCTCGAAGGGGGGTTTCTTGTTGGAGATGAAAGGCGAAGGGAGGATCCGGGCGATGGAGGTTTGTTGTTTGGAGATGAAGGGTTTAGGGAAAGGGAAGCCGAGAGGGGAGAGAGTGCGGTGAAGAGAGAATGGAGAAAGGGTTTCGGTCCCCCCTTCTGCGAAGGGTTCTCAAAACCCTAAAAAAAAAACTTTCGACGACCCCCTCTAAAAAAATATTTTATAAAAAGGGCTCCTTTAAAAGTTCTCCATAAAAATGGTTTTAAAATGATTTTTAGCAAAATTGATTTAAACTCATTTGTTTTCCTCATAATCTTTTCCATTTTTTTTTTTTGGTTTTTGTGTTATTTTTCATTTTTTTTGCATTTTTAGAATAAAATCCTAAAGTTTTATGAGAAACCAAACATCAAAACTAATTTTTGTGTTTTTGTAAAAATATTTACAAAAGAGAATTTTTCTGAGAATTTAAAAGCTATTTTGAGAAAATTTCTTTAGAAATGGGTTTGGATCCAGAATTAATTTTGAATGTACCAATATGGAATTTAATTCAGAAAATCTAAAGATACTAAGCCGGTTGAAAGCCGAGCTTAGTGGCAAAGATAACACTCCAAATTTTGAAAATGCCCCAGTCAGCAGATCTGAACTAGGTGTGGAAGAATTATTTTGAAAATATGACTTCTCAGGCTTAAAACCTTATCCTGAATGATTTTGGGGAGACGAAATCCTCGCAAATGACATGACTGAATAATAGAGGATGAGGAAATCGTGAGGGGACTTTGGATGAAAATTCTGAAATGGTGGGAAATGAGAATTTTAATCAGTTCTCATGGGTGAGACAAGATACTCTTTTTGGAATGATTCAGGTTTAGCCCTTAACCTGGATGGGACAAAGATATATCAAAAATGAATTGAATGAGGAAAGGAATACATGAGAAACTTGATGGGACATTTTTGGAAAATGCCTCATGAAGTGAGGCTCAAGTAGGATCCTATCCTGGATGGATATACAAAGCATGGATTCCTTGATGGGAAGAACCATGATGGGATTGGAAGGAACACATCTCGTTCGAACGAGGAATCTCGTTGGAACGAGTCTCAGGTTTAACCCAAACCTGAAAGGAAGATACCTCGCGAAGCGAGGTTTCGGGTTAGCTCTTAGTCTGAATAGGAAATCTACCATACGGGTTTCTCAAATGGAGAAACCATAATGGGACATTTGGAACTTGGACGAACAAATCCGAAAGGGGTTTTACGAGAGGAGGAAAATATAAGGTTCCCTAAAGCTTTGAAAAGGGGAAGAAATTGGGCGTCTCATTGCTGAGACTGAAATAACTTTTGAAATCAAATGATCTTTCGTAGAAGGTTCAGGTTTGACCCTTATCCTGAGTGGGGGAAATCTACCATACGGGTTTCTCAAAATGGAGAAAGCACGATGGGACCTTCGGAATTTGGATGAACAAATCCGAAAGGGGTTTTTGCAAAAGGAGAAAATATAGGGTTCCCTAAAGCTTTGAAAAGGGGAAGAAATTGGGCGTCTCATTGCTGAGACTGAAATAGCTTTTGAAATCAAATGATCTTTCGCAGAAGGTTCATGTTTGAACCTTAATCTGAGTGGGGGAAATCTACCATACGGGTTTCTCAAAATGGAGAAAGCACGATGGGACCTTCGGAATTTGGACGAACAAATCCGAAAGGGGTTTTTGCGAAAGGAGAAAATATAGGGTTCCCTAAAGTTTTGAAAAGGAGAAAAAATTGGGCGTCTCATTGCTGAGACTGAAATAGCTTTTGAAATCAAATGATCTTTCGCAGAAGGTTCAGGTTTGACCCTTATCCTGAGTGGGGGAAATCTACCATACGGGTTTCTCAAAATGGAGAAAGCACGATGGGACCTTCGGAATTTGGACGAACAAATCCAAAAGGGTTTTTGCGAAAGGAGAAAATATAGGGTTCCCTAAAGCTTTGAAAAGGGGAAGAAATTGGGCGTCTCATTGCTGAGACTGAAATAGCTTTTGAAATCAAATGATCTTTCGCAGAAGGTTCAGGTTTGACCCTTAACTTGAGTGGGGAAAAATCTACCATACGGATTTCTCAAAATGGAAAAAGCACTTGATGGGACAGGAAGAGATACTTCTTCTGAAGGAGGCAACTCTTCTGGAAAATATAAACAACGCTAGGTCGCATCAACATGGATATTGAACATTTATTTCATTTTTGGAATAGCTAGAAAATTTTGCCAATAAGATGAATTTGTAGTTGTTTCAAATGCTTGGAAATGTGCACGTATGTGCAAAGATATTTCCTCTTTTACCTAGAGTATTTCCTCCATCGGGGTTAACTCCTCAGTTTTAAGAGTCAAATTCAAAAGATTTTAGCGCTGATGATTTTCTTCAAGGAAGCTATCCATTTCCCTGATATGAGAAGAGAAGAAATATTCTTAATTTCATAAAAACAAGTAGTGAAAAGATATTGATAAAAGAATTTTGCATGAGAAAAGGTGACTTCTAGCAACTTTGGCAGTTTGATATCTGGGTGTTTTCCCACGATGATCTCTTTGCACTCTTTTTGAGTCATTGAACTTTCTCAGGTTTTTTACATTATCCTTCATTTGGATGTATTCTGACTTTTCTCTCTTTTTCGGGGAAGGGTATGTCACAAACTCCTTCATCTTGGAGATGTTCTGATCCTTCTTTTATCTCAGGGATTCCATTGATGACATCGACTCAAAAGGTCTTTAGATGATAGCTGAAATCAAATATCTTTTAGGGTTTGTCGGTAGGTTCATCGCACTCGCCTTCATCTCGACGGTGATCTAAACTTTTCCTGGAAAGATTCTTCACAAATTCCTTCATCTCGGAGATGATTCAAATCTTCTTTAGCCTCGGGGGTCTAGCTCGCATATTCGTTTTCATCTTGACGACAGTTGAGAGATCCCTTTTGTGGATATTTGATTGCAACTTTAAAATGAATGAGAAGATATGGGTCGAGTGGATTCTTTCTATAGCTCAAGATATTTCCACTGGCTGATTGCCAGAAAGTCATTTAAAAACATGCATCATAGCCAAAATCAATATCAATTCGCTTCTGAATTTTCAACATCATTGAAGATTTCTTTCATTGATCATATCGAGGACATTTCTTACATCCTTTTGGTTGATCAACAGAAAAAGATTTGAATTTTACCTCTTTTTCGCAAAAAGTTTCACCTTTTGGAAGGAAATACTGGAGGTAATCTGAGAAAATTCTTTTTGTGCAGTAAGAATATTTAGAATCAACAAATGCTTTTAGCAAATTGGCAAAGTTTTCATGAATTCTTTGTGAAATAATCACTCAATATAGATTTTGATGAGATCTTGAGTTGCAATCTTTTGATTTTGGAAATACATGACCAGCAAAAGCTGGAACCTTTGAAATACATGACCAGCAGAAGCTGGAACGTTTGAAATACATGACCAGTGAAAGCTGGAACATTTGAAATACCTGACCAGCGAAAGCTGCAACATTTAAAATACCTGACCAGCAAAATACTGGAACGTTTGAAATACATGACCAGCAAAAGTTGGAACGTTTGAAATACATGACCAACGAGCGTTGATCTTTTGGAAATACCTGACCAGCGAAAGCTGGAACGTTTGAAATACCTCACCAGCAAGAGCTGGAACGTTTGAAATACTTGACCAGCAAAATGCTGGAACGTTTGAAATACCTGACCAGCGAAAGCTGGAACATTTTGGAAATACATGACCAACGAGTGTTGGATCTTTTGAAATACCTGACCAGCGAAAGCTGGAACGTTTGAAATACCTGACCAGCGAAAGCTGGAACGTTTGAAATACCTGACCAGCGAAAGCTGGAACGTTTGAAATACCTGACCAGCAAAAACTGGAACGTTTGAAATACATGACCAACGAGTGTTGATCTTTTGGAAATACCTGACCAGCGAAAGCTGGAACGTTTGAAATACCTGACCAGCAAAAGCTGGAACGTTTGAAATACTTGACCAGCAAAATGCTGGAACGTTTGAAATACCTGACTAGCGAAAGCTGGAACGTTTTGGAAATACATGACCAACGAGTTTTGGATCTTTTGAAAATACATCAGATTTAAGTCATATCTTGAATTTTGTAAAAGGAAAGAATTCGATCAAAACACTAAATTTAGAAGGTTACCGGCGCGAGAACCGGATTTTTCAAATGAGCTCAACATATGATTGAGAAATTTGAGAAATAACCAGTGCGAGGACTGGGTTGTGAAGATGAGCTAGATTTGAAAAGTAAAATTTAATGAGAAATTCTGAATTCAATGGACCGTCACATCCTAATTGTGTGTGGTCTGTTTTCAGGATTTATCTCCTTATCCTGAACTGAGAAGGAAGGAAAGAAATACCTCGTTAGCAGGAGGCATCAGGTTTATCCCTTAACCTGAAAGGGTAGAAGGAAAGAAATACCTCGTCAGCAGGAGGCATCAGGTTTATCCCTTAACCTGAAGGGGAAAGAAGAATTTTCAAAGGGAATAAACCTGCATTTTTGAATTTTGAAATGGATTAGCCGGAAGGCTGGAATTTGGAAGAAGGTCCCGCCTGGCAGTTGGGATTTTTTTGAAAAAGAAGAGAGTCCGAGTTGGGACTCGAATCTTCAGAAAAAAAAAAAGATAAAGAGACACCCGAGTTTTGAAAACTCGAATTTCTAAAGAAATGATTGATTTCCAATGCGAGGATTGGATTCAAAAGGAAGTCCTGGTCGGAACTCAGAACTTCAAACGAAAATAATAGATGGAAAACCAGAGCCGGAACTCGGATAAAGAGAAACCCGAGTTTTGAAAACTCAAATTTCTAAAGAAATGATTAATTTCCAATGCGAGGGTTGATTCAAAAGGAAGTCCTGGTCGAAACTCAGAACTTCGAACGAAAAATAATAGAGGGAAAACCCGAGCTGGAACTCGGATTTCTAAAGAAATGATTGATTTCCAATGCGAGGATTGGATTCAAAAGGAAGTCCTGGTCGGAACTCAGAACTTCGAACGAAAAATAATAGAGAAAAAACCCGAGCTGGAACTCGGATTTCTAAAGAAATGATTGATTTCCAATGCAAGGATTGGATTCAAAAGGAGGTCCTCGTCGTAACTCAGAACTTTGAACGAAAAATAGAAGAAAAACCCGAGTTGGAACTCGGATTTCTAAAGAAATGATGGATTTTCAATGCAAGGATTAGATTCAAAAGGAAGTCCTGGTCGGAACTCAGAACTTCGAACGAAAAATAATAGAGGAAAAACCCGAGCTGGAACTCGGATTTCTAAAGAAATGATTAATTTCTAATGCGAGGATTGGATTCAAAAGGAAGTCGTGGTTGGAACTCAGAACTTCGAACGAAAAATAATAGAGGAAAAACCTGAGCTGGAACTCGTATTTCTAAAGAAATGATTGATTTCCAGTGCGAGGATTGGATTCAAAAGGAAGTCCTTGTCGGAACTCAGAACTTCGAACAAAAAATAGAAGAAAAACCCGAGCTGGAACTCGGATTTCTAAAGAAATGATGGATTTCCAATGCGAGGATTAGATTCAAAAGGAAGTCCTGGTCAGAACTCAGAACTTCGAACGAAAAATAGAAGAAAAATCCGAGCTGGAACTCGGATTTCTAAAGAAATGATGGATTTCCAATGCGAGGATTGGATTCAAAAGGAAGTCCTGGTCGAAATTCAGAACTTCAAACGAAAAATAGAAGAAAAACCCGAGCTGGAACTCGAATTTCTAAAGAAATGATGGATTTCCAATGCGAGGATTGGATTCAAAAGGAAGTCCTGGTCGGAACTCAGAACTTTAAATGAAAGAATAAAGGGAAGAAGCCCAAGTGAGAATTCGGGTTTTTGACAGAAAGTTTTTAATCAAAAAATTGAGTTTTTGAAAATTTGCCAATACGAGGACCGGACCTGAGATTGAGAATGACCATTTAGAGGATTGAATTTATTTGTATATGATCTGATTGCCCCCTTATCTTGATTGGAGAGAAAATAAAATCTGAGAAGAACTGATGAGAAGAGATAGAAATTGATGGGAATTTTGACGAAAGAGAAGAATCAAGGAAATTTTATGAAAATTTTCTTTGTAAAAGAATTCTCACAGGTAGTATTGTTGCTCCTATGAGGGGTTTCAGGATTATCCCTTATCCTGAATGGGAAAGGAATAAATTTTGGCCAAAAATTAATAAAAGGCTTGATAAAGAAAATACAAAATTTGATAAAAATTGGATAAAGAAAAAGATTTAGCAGAGATTAATGAAGCTTTAAAAGAGAAAGGCATTGAGGACTATCCCTTATTCCTGAAGAAAGAAGGACCTCGTAGGATGAGGTTTCAGGTTTATCCCTTAACCTGAAGGGGGGAAAGAAAGAAAAAGAAGAAAAAAGAAATACCTCATGGGAAAGAGGCATCAGGTTTATCCCTTAACCTGAAAGGGTATGATTTTGAAATAAGATTTGACAAGAAGAAATAAAAATGGATGAATAAAATTTAATAAAATTTTGATAAAGATGAATAAAACTGATAAGATTGAAAAGAAGATTTGGTAAATGAGAAACTTTGATAAGAGTTGAGAAGAAGAGTTTATTTGATCCTGCCTGCATGTGGGATCTTTAAAATGAGAAAATCATTTGCGAAAGCTGATCTTTGAAAGGGGATCATTCATGAGAGATCATCATGAGGGTTAATTTTTTGAAGCAATGATTTGAAAACCAATTTGTAGAAAATATGATCAACACAAGGGTTGATATTTGAATGCAATCATTCAAAATCAATTTTTAGAAAATATGATCAACACAAGGGTTGATCTTTGAATGCAATGATTTGAAATCAATTTTTAGAAAACATAATCAACACAAGGGTTGATCTTTGAATGCAATGATTTGAAATCAACTTTTTAGAAAATATGATCAACACAAGGGTTGATTTTTGAATGCGATGGTTCGAGACCAATTTTTTTAGAAAATATGATCAACACAAGGGTTGATCTTTGAAATGTAATAATTCGAAATCAATTTTGAGAGAATATGATCAACACAAGGGTTGATCTTTGAAATGCAATGATTCGAAATCAATTTGTAGAAAAATATGATCAACACAAGGGTTGATCTTTGAAAAAAAGGTTGTAATAAAATATTTGAACTAAAATTTTCATGACTTTTGAAAGACCCTCATAGGTAATATCATTTCTCTCATGAATGATGTCAGGATTGTCCCGAATTTTGAAAACGAAATTTAATGCCCCAATATAGCAAAAAGAAAGTATTGAATATCAAAGATATAAAGAAAATCGACATTTCATTCATGAGCAAAAGTTTGATAACAGAACTGAATATTTACAAGTATGCTAAAAAAAGGTCACAAAGACTGGGCTGACTTGCCTCTACAAAGCGACTGACAGAAAGGGATGAAAGCGAAAAACTCTTGGTATTCTCAACTCTCTGAGTGGTCTAGAAATGGTTCAGGCGGAACTGCAGGCTGCTCTTCTCATTTCTCTGGTACTAGAAGCTCTTTATCAATGTAGTCCTGCACAATATTTTTTAGGACTAAGCAACGCTCCGTGTCATGCCCCCTTGCTCGATGAAACTTGCAAAAACGATTCTTCCATTTGCCTTTGGTGACAGAGGGATCATCCTGTTTTGGGAGTTTGATCATTTATTTCTCGAGCAGATATTGGAGAACTTCTTCGATTGGCTGACCTAGAGGGGTAAGCTGATGATCATAACCCCAACCTTCATGCTTTGCTTTCTTCGGCTTGCTTGACTTCTGCCGAGTGCTGACCCCTGCCTGGTAGCTGGACTGAGCTTGCATGTTTAGGAGATCTGGATGCCTTTCTTCTTCATTTTTGACAAAGAGATTCTTATCAAGGCAATCTTGAACGATATTCTTGAAGATGAAGCAATGCTCAGTGTCATGCCCTGTTACGTGATGATACCCACAGAACTGGTCTATATATTTTCCCATGATTGTGGAAGGGTTGGCGGCTTTTGGGATCCTGAGTAATCCGCTAGACAACATGTATTCGAGGACTTTGTCGAGCGGCTCATCTAAAGGAGTAAAATCTCGACCCTTGATCCAATCCTTGCGCTTTGGTTCTTCTTGCTTCTTGCCTTTTTGCTGAGGACTGTATTGAAGAGGTCTATCATGGTTTTCACAATATTTCCCAATCTGGCTTTTATACTCTCTCAAGTTGCTGCCCTGGTTGCCTTGATTGCTGCCCCTGCTGGCTTTGGAATTTCCTACACTGATATTGCTGGGTTCATTCATGGGAAAAGGGACAGGTGCCTTTCCTTCTGTGAGAGCTTTTCCACAATTGGCTTCAGCTTGTTCAGACAATATCTCGACCATCATCCTTTTGAATAATTGGTATATCGCGGGATCAATTTCACTTTTGCTGTCCTGAACTCCCTTTCTGATAGATTTTTGAGAATCCATTCCTTACTCTCTCTGCTTATAACTGAGATGTTCGATCAGTGCAATCTTTGATCTTTGCCCCAAATCAACTGATAATGCTAATGCTCTCTCTGTAGGGCAAAAAATGGTTTTTTTTAGAAAAGATCTAGGAAGAAATTTGAATAAAGGAGGAAATCATAATCCAAAAATGAAAACATCCCATTACGAGGGATCGGGTTGTCACAAAAATTTGCTACAACCGCACTATTTTTCTGAAAAAGGATAGATAAGTAAAATGTGAATAAAGATAAATTTTGAAAAGGACATATCCTGACAAAAAGATGTTTTATTGTAAATGAGGGTAAGGAATAGAATATAGAAAATAATTTTTTTGAAAAATTGCAGGCAGGATTAAAAAAGAATTAGAAGAAATTAAGAGAAGAAAAATGAAAAATACACCTGGGTTTTAAAACAAGGAGGAAATTTTGAATAATATATACCCAAGGTTTTTGGAAAATATAGGAAATATAAAATATCATACAATCATAGATATACAAACAAGGATGCACAAACAGCAATCCCTAGAGGCTGACTCTAAATGTAATATTTTGAAATGGCTTGTAGGACCTTAATCCTAACTCTAGGGTTCAGATCATCTAATTCCAATCAAGATACGCCGATATACCCAAGCCGAAGCTCGAAGTACGTGGCATAGAAATATTCCTCCGGTTCTAAAGTAATGGTTTTCCCAACATCCTTGAGCACCTACCGATATACCTCGCACTATGGCCCTTAGGTACGTGGTAGGGGGGCGCGAACCCAAATAAGTGGTCCAGTTGTGAGGCTCTCTCCCGAACTATGGTTCAGTGAGACAGCCTAGCAACGTGAAGACCAGGACAATGTAGGTAGGGAGGTTTTCAAAATATGCTCAACATGCGAGAAATCGGATGGCTCTAATGCAAGTCCTAAAGAGATAGATTAAAATGAGAAGAAGCATACACTTGCATATATTGTTTGCATTCAATCCCTAGAATTGAGGAGAGTTGTATTTCAGACCTAAGTCTTATCTGAGCATGGAATAATCTCCTCAATATGGTCCTACCAAACCATACTTAAATCCTATATGCAATGATGTCAGCTTTAGGACAGAGTCTAGGCTCCTAAGTTTTGCATGGAAATGAAGCTGACATTTGAAGAATAAAGACTTAGATAATATCAAAGCAAAAGAAAAAGGCATAATTCGACCGGACGGAGACGAGTCCCATCACGGTCACCAAAACTGTGATTATCGCAAAATTTTCCTCTCGCGTGGTTTCTCTCTCTTCCTTCTCTTTTCCTTTTTGACCTCTATTTCCTCCTTTTTGAAGGGAGAAAATAAAAGGGCAGAAAGAAAGAGAAAAGAGAAAAGAAAAGAAAAGAAGAGAAGAGGAATTCTTTTGCGGGGTCTCACTTGACCTTAATTTAAAAATATTTGAGAAAATAACTCGCCTCCATTTTTAAATATTTGCGAGAAAACTGGGAGACGGGATCTGCTCGTCGGTACGAGGTTCGACCGTTCCTGGCGCCTTTACCAGGGGTAATTGAACCAAGGGTCGAATTTATGCCTTTTGCTTTGCTAAGGAATTATCTAAGAATTTATCCTAAGTCTAAATGCACAAAGAATCATGCTTGTGCAAATGCAAAGATGTATGCTCTCTTTTGAAAGATGTTTTTGAAATTTTCCCAATGTTTCTGAGATGAATCTGATGATAGAATGAATAAATGGTTTCTAACTTAGAACTTAAGATTAAAGTTCTATGTTTTTGAAATAATCAGAGCTTGGGAAAATAAATTTGGATTTTGAAAAGGATGATTTTGAATTTGAGATAAAAGGAAAAGAAAGGAAATTTCAAAGTCATAAATGGACTTTGAATTTAGAATTTTGAATCCGAATAAATGCCTGAAAATAAAATTGAATTCTGGCTTTGAAGCTTTGAAATCAGAAATGAAATGTGAGAAGTCTAAAGGGAATTGAGAAATAGAGTTGATTTGGATTTTCAAGATGAAATTGGAATCCAAAGTTGGGTTCTGAATAGAGTTCAAAAATTGAATTTTTGGGTTTAGAATCCGAAAATAGGAATTGGATTTGGAAAATTGAGAATGAAAGTTAATTTAAAATCTGGAATTCAGAATGGAATTTGAATTCAAAATATGGATTCTAAATTAGAGTAGAGATTTAAAATCAAATTCTGGATTTAGAATCCGAAGTGGGAATTGGATCTAAGATCTGAGATCCGAAGGGGAACTGGGTTCTGAATCCTAGAATGGAATTGGATCTAAAGTCTGAGATTCAAAGTAGAATTGGGTTCTGGATCCTAAGGTGGAATTTGGATCTGTAATTTGAGATCCAAAGTAGAATTGTACTTGGAAATCTGGATCCAAGTTGGGATTAGGATCTAATTTTTGGATTTTTGGATTCTGAAAGGTCCAAATAGGACTTTTAAAGATGGATCCGGGTTTTGAAAACCCAGATTGAACTTAGGAAGGTTTGGATTTTGAGATTCAGAGTCGATCTCAACTTAAAATTTGAAGAAAACTTGATTTTGAATCAGAAGATGAATCAGAAGCTTCAAAGTTTAATTTGAACTTTGAAATTTTTTAATTTTGAATTGAATTGGAATTTTGAATATAAAATGATTTTGAAATTCCAAAGTCAAATTGGACTTTAAAATTAAGATAGAATTGGAATTTGAAATAGAAGTTTGAAGAAAAGATGTTCAAAATCACTTGGGTTTTTGAAAGGAAATTATGAAAATATGATGCAATTCTATCCTAATGATGAATGAATTTGAATGATTTTGAAATAGGACTTTGAAGAACTATTCCATTCTTTAAGTGAATTAAGAATGAGGTTAAAGATATAATATATCCCTCACTATGGTCATTGAATATATTATATAATAACCACATTTAAATTCAAGTGAAGAATAAAATACATTTTTGATGCTTTTATAGAATTTAAAATGAAATTAACTCTCAATATACCCTGACTATGGCCATTGGTATATGTATTGAATTAATTTTAAATTAAATTTTGATAAAAGAGGAAAATTTTTAAAAAAAATATGATGATTTTTGAAAAGAGGATCCAGTGTGGATCCAGTGTTATTTTGTAAAAGATAAAATCCCTAAGTTTTGTTTACATCCTGACTATGGCCATTGATATAAATCATCAACTTAGGATTCATTACCTCTTACGAAATGGTGCAAATGCCATTTGTGTTGCCATTTGTGAGAATTTGAGAAATAAAGAAAAGAAAAGAAAAAAAAATGCATGAAAACAAGTAATTCATGATGTTTACAATGCTCATTCATTCTACCTAAAATAGGAAAATATGAAAGTTTTGTTAACACTTAATCATTACAACTTTTCAACCAAATTAGAAATTTGAATTTAATGTTCCTAAACTAAAATAACATTTTTAACTTACCACCTGCAAAACAGGGTTAGTATAGGGCAAGATTGCAAAAATATGGAAAGATGATAGAAGATGTTAAATTGAACCTAAGATGTTATGCTCATATGGAAAATATATACGAAGATATCTTCATTCAAATGAGAAGGTGATACTTACCTCAGCCAATGAAACACGCCTAACAAGTTGTGGAAGTAACGATAATGATATACAAGAAATAGGAGGAAGATGCTGGAAAACAAAGGTACAGGATAATACAAGAAGTACAGGTGACAATACATTTGAAAAGATATCCAGGTATATCCCATCTAGGTTCCACTTTATAATGTCCGTTTCAACAGATTGGTGACACCAGTTGGTGGCATACGGCACCACAAACTGAATTAGCAGATCGGTGTCTGCAAAGGATTGGCTAAGAGACCCTACACTATATAAAACACGCAGCACCCATGGGATTTTAGTGATACTAAATATTGGCAATCATATGGGAGCCGGTATACAGAGTTTAAAAATGAAACATTGATAAATAAAGGTACCCTTGTGGAATACACAGATGCTGCCAGATACAAAGGAAATAAAGTATATACTAATGTAGAATATACAGATGCTGCTAGAATAAAGTAAAGTGTATACAAATATAAAATATACAAATGCCAACACAAAATGTACAGATGTTTCAATCATGTAAGAGGTGAAGAAGGTGTTATGGAAGTGGATGATAGTGCAGATGATACTGGAGAGTAAGCCGTGTTGAAACTGTAGATGTGTGTGCAGTGTGCAGTGATGTGGAAGCTTACAAATACAGTAGATGGATGGTTGAGAAATGGGTGTGTCATGGTGTGCTAGAAGTGTATACACAGATGCCAGCTACAAAAATGTAAAAGCATAACTCTGTTGATCTATACAACTTCCCCATATATAAGAAATGAAAGCAACTCATCCAGTGAACTCAGATGAGTCTAATGTTCCGAACCTTAATAACAACCGTATAGATGATGTCCATAAACACCAAGAATTCGCATGACAGAGAAGCAACACGAAAAAGAAAAGAGTTAGTTCTCGTTTCTAAACCATGAAACTATGAATCCAGAAAAATTTCAAAAATGCATGGCTGCTAGCTCTAGAAAGAACGATCTAAGTAATTGGTTCCACATCAGGAATAGAATGTATATAGTCTCCAACATTTATCCTTTTCTAATATTGAAAGCTTGACATCTTACTTTTGTTAATATGTCCACAGTAGCCATGCCATGACAGTGAAAATATGGAAGAGCACATTACCTCAAGAACTTTTAAATCTTCCCAATATCATACCCTGATAAATAATCAAACAACCCAACAAAAGAACCAAAAGGGCTCAACCTCAATTGTTGATTAGTTACCCCAACTGATCCAGTAACTGGTGTATATGCTTCAACAGTTTACACAGATCAAACGGTAGATTACCCAAGTGAGCTGACGTGTTTACACCATTAATGTCAATGTCCTTTATGAGGAACAACTATTTTATCCTCTTGATATGGCTATGTCACTGCTGTAACAAGTGGATAATAAAATTTTGAGAATGCCCCTGCAGCAGCAAATATTAATCGGCAGTATGGTTCAGTAGATGAATTCTAAAATAAATTGAATCAATTAGTTTCAGCAAGACTTCAGTAGGTTGAACCTCCAGCGATATCTCTGATTTACAGCCCCCTTTTCCCAGGTCATGACATGGTTAATATAAGATTTAAGGATGAAATGGAAGATAATATATAGGAAAACAGATCAGAGCATACAATGCCGATGTCAACATACTGAAACAATTTACATTGAAAAGGATGTGTAACATTGTTGGCACCTGGTGATGTGATCTTGTGTCTTCCACAACTTGGCCTTTGATCTACGAGACCGGATGATGCAGGGCAAGACCCGATTGGGCCCATCGTGCCACTCGATCCACCACACAGGGCAGATAAAGGACCCCGTGAATATGACTCACTTGCAGGGACGGAGCCACGACGCAGGGAGGTACCCCTGCGCACCTACGTCAGGCGTGGTGGAGCTCGCACGCCCCAGAACCAACTGCAAAGAGATACTGACCCGGGTCGTGGGTCAGATCCAAATCTGGACCCACGACCCGGTCCAGCAAACAGTCTTTAAGAAGACCTGTCTAGGGTTGCGTGAAGGCAGAGAATATTAAAACTTCAGCCGTCTTCTACCTTCTGCAGTTTTCCTGTTTTTTTTTCTTTCTGCCTATTGTTTTCTTTTTTTTTCATTCTTTAATTGTTATTGAATTTCCTTTTGTTATCGACATCCTTGTTGAGATTAATAAAGAGTTCAGCCACTGTCTTCACGGTGGCCATTGTTTCACGCCTCCTCCAAGACAGCTGCATCAAAGTGGTATCAGAGCCGCACCCTTTCTTCACCAGCGAGATGGCTCTTGAAGCAGGGACCGATCCGGTACGCAGCGAGGAACGTGAGGAGGCTCGCCGCGAAGATCCGATGCTGCGTGTGATGGAGGTACTTACCAAAATCCAAGAAAATATGCTGCGGATGAGCAGGGATGTTGCCAGTCTATCAAAGAGAATGGATGGTTTCGATGAACAACTGGTGGCCCTTGAAGCATCCGGTCCGCAACCCCTAGTCGCAGGCGCAGATCGGGTGGATGGTGTAGCGACAGACGTGAAACTTGTTCAGTCTTCAATCTGTCCGTAGACCCAACTCCAGCACAGTACTGCTCCTTCGCTCCTAACGGCACCAAGGCAGACTTCCAATCCGGGTACTGGCGAGCAACACCAGGGAGCCCCGATGAGCAGCAACCCCCTGGTAACAGCCCCACCGTCCAAACAGCGCCTCCCTGCGTCGAGTTCGCAGGTAGGGCCGACCCTGCAGGATCCCAGCCGTGTGCAGGAGACACCTGCTGGGCCCGGCGAGTGGTCGCGCGTGCCTGGGGTTATGCTGCAGGTCGACCCAAACCTGCAGGGTCCCAGTTTTGCGCTGGGCCCACCTACAGGTCCAGACTCGTGGCAAGGCACCACGCACGATGCGCAACACTTGAACTGGGGTCGACAGGGCCCCAGCGTCACGCTGGGCCCAGTTATAGACCCAGGTTCGTCTGTCCGAATCAGGGGAGAGCCATCGCTCCCTCCCGATCCCGCCCGGAGAGGCTCCGAAATGGTACCTCTACGAGCGGGAGCGGGCCAGACCCATTTGGAGGGACCTGACATCAGAGGGTCCAACTCGGTTTTTGTTCCAGCAGGGCACAGACCCGTGTCGTTGGGACCAATTCTTGGGTCCCAGGGAGCGGGTCTGGGGCTAGGCCATCCGTACCCGACCTACCTAGTTGGTTCAGGTGCGCGGACAACCCCGCACCAAAACCAACCCAATAATTTTGACCTACAAAGTAGATCTCATGCCGACCCTAGCCCATATCGGACCCGGACGGAGCTCCAGTTTGGATTTGAGCCGGGTCAAAACCAGACCCATAATCTATTGGATCGGGGATCGAGTTCAGACCAAGACTATTATCCCCAAAATTCGAACCTCGATCCTTCCCATCCATATCTGGGTCCGACTAGTAGTGTAGGAGTGGGCCCGAACCACATCCCATCGGGCGAGTCAACCCATCCATATACCCATCAAGCCCCATACCCATACTCAAACCCAAACCAACCTGGTTACCCAAACTTGACCCAAAACCCAATCCGGTATCCGGCCCAACTCCATACTCCTAACCCACAACCATATCATACCAATTCTACCAGTCCGGAACCAGAACCTCAACCGAACCCTCCCCCGAACCTTGGACTTCCCGTCATTCCAGTACCACAATACCGACCGCAGATGGTGCCCACCCACGGGCAAACCCGACCGAGGCAATGTCAGCAGGAACCGGCGCGCCCCGACCGCCGACCCCCCCATCGGGAGAGGTCGACAGCACCAGCATCCCGACGAACAATACCAGCATACGGGCAATGAAGCAGCATGGGACGACGACCTTTTCTGGAACGAGCATCCCGCAGGAATAGTGGAGCCACGACAACAGAGACCACCAGACCATTCCTCCACCGATGGCGTGAAATTGGATCTTCCGGAGTTTGCGGGACGATTCGACGCGGAGCAGTTTTTCGACTGGTCTTATACAGTACAGTTCTTCTTCGATTATCACACAGTTGCTGAACATTGTCGTGTCTCGTTAGCTTCTATACGATTGAGAGGCCTAGCACAGACATGGTGGGTGGAGCTACAACGATCAAAAGAGCGACAGGGATTAGAGCGCGTACAGTCGTGGGAGAAAATGCAAAGACTGATGCAGTCAAAGTTCGTGCCTTCGGATCACGCCGAGCGAGCCTACAAGGAATACCTGACCCTGCGCCAAGGTTCCCGAACTGTAGCCGAGTACACCGCGGAGTTCCATCGTCTTTTCCTGCGTGTGCAGATCGAGGAAACGGCTCGTCAGCAGGTCACGAGGTACATTTCGGGTCTCCGCCCTGCTATCTCTGATGATTTTAGTTGTGTCACAGTCGAAACATTAGATCAAGCTAGCAGTTATGCCATGAACATCGAGGACAAGTTGAAGCGGAGGCAGGAATATCGGACAACCCGTAATGAGGCCTCCAGCCGACCCAAGCCCAGTTTCCCAACCCGGGGAGCAAGCTCCCCTAGTGATTCAAAACCTAGGACAGACCTTAGCAAACCTGACTAGTCAGGTCCAGCTTTCCACACCCGGTCTAAAGCCAAACCTACGGAGTCGACCTTTCGTTGTTTTAGGTGTCAAGAGTTAAGACATGTCGCGTCCAAGTGTCCGACCATGAGCAAGAACACCCATCTGGTTGAAGGGATTGTCGAGTCTGCAAGTGAGAGTGATAGTGATGACAATTCATTAGTTGAGGGTGAGGACGAGAGGGGAGTTATAGAGTTCGACGGCAACGTCAAAAGTTTGTTGTCCATCCGTCATGTGTTGACCACACCTCCAGAATTGACCCCATCGAAATGGCTAAGGAATAACATTTTTAGGACCCAATGCAACTGTGAAGGTCACGCTTGTGATGTCATCATTGACACCGGAGCATGTGAGAACATGGTATGTAAGACCCGCAATTTTTCAGAAAATATCTGAATAAAATTCATGAGGCATTTACCGGTAAAAATAGCATTTCTTCTCAGAATGCGAAACGAATCAATTCCTGCGAGCCAGTTATACTTAGGATATTCGTCGAATCACGAATATATCCTCAAACACTCTGGAAGCCATAACTTTCTACCTGAATGAAATCAAAGGATTCCTGCGAGCCAACTTTCTTAGTTACGTCAATACGAAGGGAATGGCGTACTCAGAATTTTTCGGAAAAAAAATCGCCGGAAACCCGAAATTCTTGCGGGACCCACGGAAATATTGGTGGGACCCACAGAAATATTCCTCAGAAAATATCTTGTGGGAC
Organism: Nuphar pumila; assembly: GCF_984573655.1. Lineage (NCBI taxonomy): Eukaryota > Viridiplantae > Streptophyta > Magnoliopsida > Nymphaeales > Nymphaeaceae > Nuphar > Nuphar pumila. The sequence goes on along the minus strand of NC_143256.1, from coordinate 67,308,934 downwards.
CCACAAAATATCCTATGGAAATATCTTGTGGGCCCCACCTCAAAAGGAACCTCCAGGAATTTAAAAGAAGCCAAGGGGTAAAAGGGGCATGGAAAAACCCAAGAGGAGGTGGGCTTGGGCTATAAATAGCCCTCCCCACTCTCTCTCTTCTCATAATTTCGACCCCCCCTCTCTCTCTTGCCTTCTCTCTCTCTCCTAAACCTCCCCTACCTAGCCTAGCCCACCTGAGCCCACCTGACCTGGTCTGAGCCTGCCTGACTTAGCCTGAGCCTGCCTGACCTGGTCCTAACCCACCTGACCTGGGTCTGAACCCACTTGACCTGGTCCAAACCCAGTTGACTTGACTTGAACCTAGTTGGGTTTAAAGTCAAAGTCAAAGTCCTTTTTGGTCCAGATTCCGGTTTGGATTTCTGAACCCAGACTTAGCCTACTTGAGCTGAGTTCGAACCTGTTGAACCCAGTTGACTTGGATCGAACCCTGTTTGGTTCAAACTACTTAGGTTGAGTAGCTTGACCTACTCTACCTCTTTCTCAACTAAGTCAGCTTCATCTGACTTAGTCTGACCTCTCGAAGGAAGGCTCGAAGCCAAAGAAGCAACCCGGAGCCGTTTCTTCCACGATTTGAAGTAAGTTCGCTTTGTTGATCTATCTCTCTCAAGTATTTGATTGTTTGTATATAGAATATACTTTCTGAAGTAGTATCTTGCTTTAGTTTTTGGTTGAGCCCTCTAGAACGCTTCGGTGTTCACGCGCTCGCCTCGTAACTATCGTCGGATATATATGTTCGAATGCGCAGTATATGCGTTCTTCAAAAATAGTATCTCACCCTAGTTCTTGGTTGAGCCCTCTAGGACACTTCGGAGTTCACTCGCTCGCCTCGTAACTATCGTTGGATACAGATCTAGGTGTATATCTGCTGATTCTGCCGACGCGTCTTATATCGCACAGGCTATGTAATTTACCTTTGTCGTCGCGTCGTATGATGCCAAGGCTCCCTGTTTTCTGCACTTCCGATTACTGCACTTCCGATTATGCAATGTATTTACTTACGCCGTCGCGTCGAACGATGCCAAGGCTTCTGCTTTGTTATATATGTAGAATATTTCGTTCAGTTACACACCCTGAACAATAGTATATGCATTTCTTTACGCCGCCGCTGTATAAAGCACAGGCTTCTGCTTATACTACATATATAGCGCATAAATAAGCGTTCAAATGGAGATCAACTCCAAATCGCCCATGCGATTCCTTGACCGCTCCTCATTCAAGATTCTGCTTGACGAATGAAGCCCCTATTGGAAAGGCTTCGGTTTTTGGCAAAATGCTCTTTACGTAATGACTAAGTCAATTTCGTATGGCCTGGCTATGGCCAAGGGTTCCTGCAACCTTGATGGATGCAAAGTACGCACAACGGTGCGCATCCATTTCCCGAATTAAGCGTGGCGATTTCCTACCAAAGAGGGGAGATGCCGCTGAAATGGATAAAGGAAACGCACGCTTTCTCCGTAAAAGAGAGGAAGTGCTGCTGAAATTTCTAAAGAAGCTAAGAATAACTTAGAAAGAACGTAGCAGGATACTCTGACATATAGCAGAGTGCTACCCAGTTCATGGTTTGCCCTCTACAACGTAGAAGGGTTCGTCGCACCACTGCCGGTAGAGCAGGGGAGGTGCTGACGAAATGGTCGGCAGAAGAGCTGCCAGAACCAATGGAACGGCATAATGATGTCCGTTGATGGAACGATGCCAGATCGGCTCGTATCGTTGTGCCTGCAAGGGCACCTTGCTCGTAAGGGCCGCTGAGCCGGAGTAGAGGTTGCGCCTTGGCTAGGTTTGGACTCGTTGCGTAAAAATACGCCGAGTAGCCGATCTATTTAGATCGAGTCATATGCATGCTCATTGAGAACGGTTACACAACCAGACTCGTAAGGGCTGATGAGCCAGAGTGTGTTGTTTCCACCCAAAGAGGTGCGATGCTCGTGGTGGCCGAAGTGCCAAAGAGCGGTGTTCTGCATGCATATGAATAAGACTTAAGGTCGCACATACCCCGCGGTTGAAGATCGTGTTAGGGGTACCCCCTCAGTAATGACTGTGTTGGGGAAGACTGAATGGGGTCGGGTACATACTCCCGTAGTGCTGAAAGCACGGGCTGCCTAAATGGCATGCAGATTCTGTCCAAGTAATTGTAAGACTGGCAGACCCCTTCAGGAATTATGCTCACTGTGGAATGACAGTGATGGTACAGCCTTGAGTGATATGTATTTTACTTTGGACCTGATAGAGTTCACGATGGCCTCAGTCACTCATGGGTTTTGGGGTCGTGGTTATCCTTAAGATCTAAGGATTAAACCCAACTACTGCAAGTAGAGGATGCATCCGAATATGGGCCTAGTAGGATTCTCCCAGTTGAAACACACTGCCCTACTATGGATAGGGTCAACAGGCCTCTGGGGTATCTAAAATACATAGAATAATCAACCCCCAGAACGTCGCGTTGATGCCCGGACAATAGCTCTACCTGCGTACCAAAGGCGGGAGCGGTTAATTATCAAACAATGCATTAGTTCTAGGTACAGCGATGCTTTGAATGTATGAGTGGATGACGTGTTGAGTCAGTCCTGCATAACCTTCGTGAAGGTGTCATGTTCGGTATACTACTGGACCGACTGGGCAAAGACCCGTGTTGTATCCGCACGACTAAGCGAAGCTCGAGGAGTTGTCCTTAGATGCGTGGGATACGGATGTGCCAAGTATGAAGACTTGAGCTAGACATCACTTTGAGACCCGGAAGAGGTCATGGCTAAGTCGTGGAGACTTAAGCGGCTATTCAAATCACAGCCCTGAAAAGGCTTGCTCTAAGTCATGAGGACTCGAGCGGATGTTCAACTCATAGCCCTACGGAGGCTCTTGCGATATACGCTAAGTCTTGGAGGCTTGAGCGTCGTTATTGTGCATTGCGACCCTGAGTGGTCATTATCGTACTTGAGTTGAATGGATGTATGACTGCATGCTTACCAGACCATCAGTGGTTCTGACCCCGTTTCATGGGGATTTCAGGTGTTGTACCTGCGTGGCGATATGCGGAGCAAGGCGGCATCGAGTTCCAGGGTTTCTCTAGACAGAGTTGTACTGCTTCCTTTTTATTGAACCTACACTGCTTTCCTAAGCAGTAGTGTTGTAATAAACATATGTTTTCGATAAAATGGAACACTTTGGTGGTCAATGAGTTGATTGGCCACATACCTGCAATGTGCTCGGAGTTTTCTAAAACTGACGACTCATTATCGTCTAATTCCGCTGCTAAAAGCTTTTGTAAGTTCCGCTGCAAAGAAAAAAAAAAAAAAAGAAATTCATGAAAATTTTAACTTAGCTATGTTTTGGAAATCCGGGGCGTTACAGAATTGGTATCAAAGCATGAGTCTGAGAAACCTGGTTCAAGATCCGTCATGGTCCCGATATCGCACTGTAAGTATATGTTTTTATACTTTTGTTCTGATCTGGGTGCATCTTTGTATAGATGGCAACTCATGACTCGCGTGGATACTGCTATCGCTGCAAGGTCATGCACGATGAGTGGATATGCCCGTATGAAGTCCAAGACTGCCAATACTGTGGCGAAGATGGGCATTCCGCCAATGAATGCCAAAGGAAATATACCGCCGATATGGGTCGGCGAGCTTCAAAGGGTCTCAGGGATGAGAATTCGCGTGTCAGTGGACCGCATCACTCTAGTGTTGGGAGCAACCATACCCCAACATCTTTTGATGAATTACCAAGGCTGAGGGATTTTGATTTGAACTTCCCTGCGGAGGTCTATCACTCGCCAAGCTACCATCTGGCATCACATATGCCGAGCTTAAATGGTAGGAACAAAAGAGGGGATTCTTTCTGTTCGCCGATCATTATTCCAGACTCCCAGAGTCTTGATCTTGCTGACTGGGAAAGTGGACTGGAGTCCCTCATATATCCCCAATATTCGCTTGCTAGTGCGGAAGTGCCGCCCAAGCCAAAGCTAGTAGTGCCTGCTCCAAGGTCATGTGACAATAGATGGACCTTTTGGAGTTCGTCATCATCAAAGAAATCCAAGTCTTAAAGAGACTGGTGATGCTTTGGAGTCAGTAGACTCATGTATATAGTTTCTCAACGTCTAAAGTCTGCCAGTGCGGCATGACATTTTGTTTAAAGCGATGTTTGTGTAAATATGATGTATATTAAGTAAATAAAGCTTTTTACTTCCATATATACATTGAGAAACTAAAAACAAGTGCTTGTGTGTGCATAGATAAATGGCTCCTACGACGAGGAGAACCATACCAAGCGAGGAGTCCCATACGCAGGGATTCCTGTTGGAGACACTCAACAACCTGGTTACAGCCATCCGTGAAACGAGGCCAGAACCAGTCGCACCATGAAACGAGCACCTGGGAGGAGTGACTTATGAGAAGTTCCTCAAGCTTGACTCGCCAGTTTTCATTGGCAGAGCCGATCCTGAGCTCGCGGAGAGTTGGATCGAAGAGACGGAACGTGCCTTCTCAGTACTGAGAGTACCAGAAGAGAAAAAGACCAACTTTGGCACGTATCGATTAAAAGATAATGCACGGAAGTGGTGGGATACCACTAAACTTATCCAGTTCTCACAAGTTGAAGTCATTCCTTGGACTGACCTTCGGAGGACTTTTATGGATAACTACTTCCCGTTGTATTCCAGAAACAAGAAAAAGATGGAGTTTCTGGAGTTGGAACAGGGCGGTATGAGTCTAATGGACTATACCACCAAATTTCAGAATCTAGAGCGTTACTGCTCTCGATTGTTCGAAACAGACCAAGAAAGGGCCGACAAATATGTGAATGGTCTGCGCGAAGGGCTGCGATCTCGAGTGATAACAAGCATGCCTTCGACTTTTCAGGCTGTGGTAGCAGCAGCTTCAAAAATCCAAGAGGACTGGGCACGATCTAAAGTGATCGTAGCAAAGAAGCCCATAGTGAATGGTGGGAATCGTAAAAGGACGTTCCCAAGTGGCCAGGGTTCACGACAACCCTTTCAAAAGAAGAAGTTCCAAGGAGGGAACAACACTCAGCAAGTCGTGAGGCCAAGAAAGAACCCAACTCCGAATGGTCAGCAGTCCAACTTCAGCTGCCCAAGGTGTCGTATGAACCACCCTGGAAAGCCATGTCCTCGTGACATTGGTGGGTGCTTGTATTGTGGCAAGATGGGCCACTTTATAAGGGATTGCGCCAAGAAGGCTGCAGATGAACAGAGGAGTAATGTCGGATCTGCCGGACCCTCTCGACCAGCCCCACAACGTTCTCAGTTTCAACGACCTCCACCTAGAGTAGAACAAAGGCCTGCTGCAGGTCGTGTATATGCTGTAACGACTGAACAAGTCGAAAATGGTGACCTGATTGAAGGCACCGTACCTGTTAATGGACATGCAGCTTACGTCTTGTTTGATTGTGGTGCTACTCATACGTTTATCTCTGACGATTTCACCGAACAACTCCACGCTTCGGTGCAACCAATTGATAAAATGATCGAAGTATATAACCCGTTGGGTTCACGCACCAAATGTATCCGGTGTGTGAAAAATTTGGATATTGAGATAGCAGGGCAACACTTGCCTACTGACGCCATCCTGATCGATATGATACAGTACGATGTCATTCTGGGAATGAATTGGTTGGCTCAGAATAATGCCAAGATTCTGTGCCGCGAGGGCAGAGTAATTCTATCTCGACCCGGATTGCCTAAAATGGAATACCGGTTATCCAAGCCAGTTCCACAGAAAAGGCTCATATCAGCACTTAAGGTACAAAAATACCTTAGGAAGGGTTGTGTGGCCTTCCTGTTGAGTCTCTCGGTGGAAAAATCCAATGACCAACCCCTTGAGAGTTTGGAAGTGGTGCGGGAGTTTCCCGATGTGTTTCCTGAGGAATTGCAAGGACTTCTGCCACTTCGTGAGGTTGAATTTGGAATTCAATCCTTACCTGGAACAGCACCGATATCCAAAGCCCCGTATCGAATGGCGCCAGCTGAACTCAGTGAGTTGAAGTGTCAGTTGGAAGAACTGATGGAACAAGGGTTCATCCGTCCTAGTGTGTCACCGTGGGGAGCCCCAGTGCTGTTTGTAAAGAAGAAGGATGGATCCCTTCGGTTATGCATCGATTATCGGATGCTTAACCAGGCAACTGTTAAAAATAAGTACCCGTTGCCTCGGATTGAGGACTTATTCGATCAGCTCAGAACAGCGAGGGTGTTCTCCAAGATCGACCTCAGGTCTGGGTACCATCAGCTCAGAGTAAAGGAAGAGGATATACCCAAGACAGCCTTCAGAACGAGATACGGCCATTATGAGTTCGTAGTAATGCCCTTCGGACTCACTAATGCGCCTGCTGCCTTTACAGATCTAATGAACCGGATATTCAGACCATATTTGGATACCTTTGTCATCGTCTTTATTGATGACATTCTCGTATATTCTGAGAACAAGGAACAACACATGGAGCACTTGAAAATCGTCTTGAAAACCCTTCAAGATAACCAACTCTATGCTAAGTTTTCAAAATGTGAATTCTGGCTAGACAAAGTGATGTTCCTTGGTCATGTGATCTCAAAAGATGGAATCGCAGTGGATCCTGCAAAGGTGGAAGCTGTGATGGACTGGAAGCAGCCAGAAAATATTACTGAGGTCCGTAGCTTCCTTGGACTTGCCGGATATTATCGGAAGTTCATACAAGACTTCTCCCGAATCGCCGTACCGATGACGAAATTACTTAAAAAGGGAGTCAAGTTTGAATGGACTGACCAGTGTAAGGAGTGCTTTGAGGTTCTCAAACAGAGGCTTACCACTGCCCCTGTCCTTACCTTACCTTCTGGTCAGGGAGGCTTCGTGGCATATACCGATGCCTCAGGAACGGGTCTGGGTTGTGTGTTGATGCAGCATGGCAAAGTAATCGCCTATGCATCACGACAGTTGAGGGTCCATGAGAAAAACTATCCAACCCACGACTTGGAGCTTGCCGCGGTAGTGTTCGCACTTAAAATTTGGCGACACTACCTTTATGGAGAGAAATTTGAGGTCATGTTGGACCATAAAAGCCTAAAATACCTCTTTTCTAAAAAAGAACTCAATATGCGGCAACGGCGATGGCTGGAATTCCTCAAAGACTATGAATTCACGCTTTCCTATCACCCTGGAAAGGCGAATGTTGTAGCAGATGCCCTTAGTCGCAAGACTGTTGGCACTCTGGCCAGCCTAACCGGACAATGGAAGTTGATGGAGGATTTCGTCAACTGGAGGCCATTTTTGGCTGATTCTGGCCGAATCCAAATGTCATGTTTGACGATCCACATTGAGTTCCTCGATCGCATCATAGCCGAACAGTTCAAGGATCCCCAGTACTTGGAATTGAAAGCTCGTGCTGAAAAAGATGATACTTTCTTCCATTTGAAAGAAGATGGAGGAATATGGATGGAAGAAAGGATTTGGGTTCCAAATAACCCTGAGCTAAGACAGAAAGTACTCCAGGAGGCTCATAATAGCAAGTACACCATTCACCCTGGAGGTACGAAGATGTTCCGAGATTTACAGAGAAAGTACTGGTGGAGGGGTATGAAACGTGATGTGGCTACGTTTGTCTCGAAGTGTTTGATCTGCCAGCAAGTTAAGATCGAACATCAGCAACCTGGTGGAAAGATGCAACGGATCGAGATTCCAGAATGGAAATGGGAAGGCATTACGATGGATTTCATCGTTGGATTGCCTCGATCCAAGAGACAACACGATTCGATATGGGTGATCGTGGACAGACTCACCAAGTCTGCTCACTTCCTGCCAATTAACACTCGATACTCAACTGAACGATTGGCGGAGATCTACATTCGGGAAATCGTTAGACTCCATGGAGTGCCGATTTCGATCATATCCGATCGTGACCCGAAGTTCACCTCTCACTTTTGGGAGCAGCTTCAGAGAGCCCTGGGGACGAAACTCAAGTTCAGTACAGCATTCCATCCCCAAACAGATGGGCAATCAGAACGAACCATACAGACTCTTGAAGATATGCTAAGAGCCTATATGCTGGAATGGAAAGGTGATTGGGATTCCCACCTAGCGTTGGCTGAATTTGCTTATAATAATAGCCACCACGCTAGCATTGGGATGGCACCGTATGAAGCCTTGTATGGACGACCCTGTAGATCACCAATCCATTGGGGTGAAGTGGGTGAGCGAACCTTGGACTCGCCCATTGTGTTGCAGCATTATACTGAGCAGGTCCACATGATCAGAAAGAAGCTACTAACTGCTCAGAGTCGACAGAAGAGCTACGCTGATCAGCGGCGTAGGGAACTCACTTTTGCGGTTGGAGATAAGGTTTTTATCAAGGTCTCTCCAACCAAGAGTGTGTTTCGTTTTGGAAAGAAGGGGAAGCTCAGCCCCAGATTCGTTGGTCCCTTCGAAGTTTTGAGCCGGATCGGAGAGACTGCCTACCGAGTAGCATTGCCACCACAATACGCGCAAATACATGATGTATTTCACGTATCAATGCTTAGAAAGTACGTTCATGATCCTTCTCACGTCATTCAACATGAAGACATTGACATCCGAGAAGATATGACGGTAGAAGAAAGGCCAGTGGAGATCATGGACCGACGAGAGCAAGTGCTAAGAACGAAGGTCATTCCACTTGTTAAAGTGAGGTAGCAGCATCATGGAATCGATGATTGCACTTGGGAGCCTGAATCGGATATGCGGGATAAATATCCTGAACTCTTCACCTTGTACTCTTAGCTGAATTTCGCGGACGAAATTCTTTTAAGGGGGTAATGATGTAAGACCCGCAATTTTTCAGAAAATATCTGAATAAAATTCATGAGGCAATTACCGGTAAAAATAGCATTTCTTCTCAGAATGCGAAACGAATCAATTCCTGCGAGCCAGTTATACTTAGGATATTCGTCGAATCACGAATATATCCTCAAACACTCTGGAAGCCATAACTTTCTACCTGAATGAAATCAAAGGATTCCTGCGAGCCAACTTTCTTAGTTACGTCAATACGAAGGGAATGGCGTACTCAGAATTTTTCGGAAAAAAAATCGCCGGAAACCCGAAATTCTTGCGGGACCCACGGAAATATTGGTGGGACCCACAGAAATATTCCTCAGAAAATATCTTGTGGGACCCACAAAATATCCTATGGAAATATCTTGTGGGCCCCACCTCAAAAGGAACCTCCAGGAATTTAAAAGAAGCCAAGGGGTAAAAGGGGCATGGAAAAACCCAAGAGGAGGTGGGCTTGGGCTATAAATAGCCCTCCCCACTCTCTCTCTTCTCATAATTTCGACCCCCCCTCTCTCTCTTGCCTTCTCTCTCTCTCCTAAACCTCCCCTACCTAGCCTAGCCCACCTAAGCCCACCTGACCTGGTCTGAGCCTGCCTGACTTAGCCTGAGCCTGCCTGACCTGGTCCTAACCCACCTGACCTGGGTCTGAACCCACTTGACCTGGTCCAAACCCAGTTGACTTGACTTGAACCTAGTTGGGTTTAAAGTCAAAGTCAAAGTCCTTTTTGGTCCAGATTCCGGTTTGGATTTCTGAACCCAGACTTAGCCTACTTGAGCTGAGTTCGAACCTGCTGAACCCAGTTGACTTGGATCGAACCCTGTTTGGTTCAAACCACTTAGGTTGAGTAGCTTGACCTACTCTACCTCTTTCTCAACTAAGTCAGCTTCATCTGACTTAGTCTGACCTCTCGAAGGAAGGCTCGAAGCCAAAGAAGCAACCCGGAGCCGTTTCTTCCACGATTTGAAGTAAGTTCGCTTCGTTGATCCATCTCTCTCAAGTATTTGATTGTTTGTATATAGAATATACTTTCTGAAGTAGTATCTTGCTTTAGTTCTTGGTTGAGCCCTCTAGGACGCTTCGGTGTTCACGCGCTCGCTTCGTAACTATCGTCGGATATATATGTTCGAATGCGCAGTATATGCGTTCTTCAAAAATAGTATCTCACCCTAGTTCTTGGTTGAGCCCTCTAGGACACTTCGGTGTTCACTCGCTCGCCTCGTAACTATCGTTGGATACAGATCTAGGTGTATATCTGCTGATTCTGCCAACGCGTCTTATATCGCACAGGCTATGTAATTTACCTTTGCCGTCGCGTCGTATGATGCCAAGGCTCCCTGTTTTCTGCACTTCCGATTACTGCACTTCCGATTATGCAATGTATTTACTTACGCCGTCGCGTCGAACGATGCCAAGGCTTCTGCTTTGTTATATATGTAGAATATTTCGTTCAGTTACACACCCTGAAAAATAATATATGCATTTCTTTACGCCGCCGCTGTATAAAGCACAGGCTTCTGCTTATACTACATATATAGCGCATAAATGAGCGTTCAAATGGAGATCAACTCCAAATCGCCCATGCGATTCCTTGACCGCTCCTCGTTCAAGATTCTGCTTGACGAATGAAGCCCCTATTGGAAAGGCTTTGGTTTTTGGCAAAATGCTCTTTACGTAATGACTAAGTCAATTTCGTATGGCCTGGCTATGGCCAAGGGTTCCTGCAACCTTGATGGATGCAAAGTACGCACAACGGTGCGCATCCATTTCCCGAATTAAGCGTGGCGATTTCCTACCAAAGAGGGGAGATGCCGCTGAAATGGATAAAAGAAACGCACGCTTTCTCCGTAAAAGAGAGGAAGTGCTGCTGAAATTTCTGAAGAAGCTAAGAATAGCTCAAAAAGAACGTAGCAGGATACTCTGACATATAGCAGAGTGCTACCCAGTTCATGGTTTGCCCTCTACAACGTAGAAGGGTTCGTCGCACCACTGCCGGTAGAGCAGGGGAGGTGCTGACGAAATGGTCGGCAGAAGAGCTGCCAGAACCAATGGAACGGCATAATGATGTCCGTTGATGGAACGATGCCAGATCGGCTTGTATCCTTGTGCCTGCAAGGGCACCTTGCTCGTAAGGGCCGCTGAGCCGGAGTAGAGGTTGCGCCTTGGCTAGGTTTGGACTCGTTGCGTAAAAATACGCCGAGTAGCCGATCTATTTAGATCGAGTCATATGCATGCTCATTGAGAACGGTTACACAACCAGACTCGTAAGGGCTGATGAGTCAGAGTGTGTTGTTTCCACCCAAAGAGGTGCGATGCTCGTGGTGGCCGAAGTGCCAAAGAGCGGTGTTCTGCATGCATATGAATAAGACTTAAGGTCGCACATACCCCGCGGTTGAAGATCGTGTTAGGGGTACCCCCTCAGTAATGACTGTGTTGGGGAAGACTGAATGGGGTCGGGTACATACTCCCGTAGTGCTGAAAGCACGGGCTGCCTAAATGGCATGCAGATTCTGTCCAAGTAATTGTAAGACTGGCAGACCCCTTCAGGAATTATGCTCACTGTGGAATGACAGTGATGGTACAGCCTTGAGTGATATGTATTTTACTTTGGACCTGATAGAGTCCACGATGGCCACAGTCACTCATGGGTTTTGGGGTCGTGGTTATCCTTAAGATCTAAGGATTAAACCCAACTACTGCAAGTAGAGGATGCATCCGAATATGGGCCTAGTAGGATTCTCCCAGTTGAAACACACTGCCCTACTATGGATAGGGTCAACAGGCCTCTAGGGTATCTAAAATACATAGAATAATCAACCCCCAGAACGTCGCGTTGATGCCCGGACAATAGCTCTACCTGCGTACCAAAGGCGGGAGCGGTTAATTATCAAACAATGCATTAGTTCTAGGTACAGCGATGCTTTGAATGTATGAGTGGATGACGTGTTGAGTCAGTCCTGCATAACCTTCGTGAAGGTGTCATGTTCGGTATACTACTGGACCGACTGGGCAAAGACCCGTGTTGTATACTTACGACTAAGCGAAGCTCGAGAAGTTGTTCTTAGATGCATGGGATACGGATGTGCCAAGTATGAAGACTTGAGCTAGACATCACTTTGAGACCCGGAAGAGGTCATGGCTATGTCGTGGAGACTTAAGCGGCTATTCAAATCACAGCCCTAAAAAGACTTGCTCTAAGTCATGAGGACTCGAGCGGATGTTCAACTCATAGCCCTACGGAGGCTCTTGCGATATACGCTAAGTCTTGGAGGCTTGAGCGTCGTTATTGCGCATTGCGACCCTGAGTGGTCATTATCGTACTTGAGTTGAATGGATGTATGACTGCATGCTTACCAGACCATCAGTGGTTCTGACCTCGTTTCATGGGGATTTCAGGTGTTGTACCTGCGTGGCGATATGCGGAGCAAGGCGGCATCGAGTTCCAGGGTTTCTCTAGACAGAGTTGTACTGCTTCCTTTTTATTGAACCTACACTGCTTTCCTAAGCAGTAGTGTTGTAATAAACATATGTTTTCGATAAAATGGAACACTTTGGTGGTCAATGAGTTGCTTGGCCACATACCTGCAATGTGCTCGGAGTTTTCTAAAACTGACGACTCATTATCGTCTAATTCCGTTGCTAAAAGCTTTTGTAAGTTCCGCTGCAAAGAAAAAAAAAAAATTCATGAAAATTTTAACTTAGCTTTGTTTTGGAAATCCGGGGCGTTACAGAATTGTTATCAAAGCATGAGTCTGAGAAACCTGGTTCAAGATCCGTCATGGTCCCTATATCGCACTGTAAGTATATGTTTTTATACTTTTGTTCTGATATGGGTGCATCATTGTATAGATGCCAACTCATGACTCGCGTGGATACTGCTATCGCTGCAAGGTCATGCACGATGAGTGGATATGCCCGTATGAAGTCCAAGACTGCCAATACTGTGGCGAAGATGAGCATTCCGCCAATGAATGTCAAAGAAAATATACCGCCGATATGGGTCGGCGGGCTTCAAAGGGTCTAAGGGATGAGAATTCGCGTGTCAGTGGACCGCATCACTCTAGTGTTGGGAGCAACCATACCCCAACATCTTTTGATGAATTACCAAGGCTGAGGGATTTTGATTTGAACTTCCCTGCGGAGGTCTATCACTCGCCAAGCTACCATCCGGCATCACATATGCCGAGCTTAAATGGTAGGAACAAAAGAGGAGATTCTTTCTGTTCGCCGATCATTATTCCAGACTCCCAGAGTCTTGATCTTGCTGACTGGGAAAGTGGACTGGAGTCCCTCATATATCCCCAATATTCGCTTGCTAGTGCGGAAGTGCCGCCCAAGCCAAAGCTAGTAGTGCCTGCTCCAAGGTCATGTGGCAATAGATGGACCTTTTGGAGTTCGTCATCATCAAAGAAATCCAAGTCTTAAAGAGACTGGTGATGCTTTGGAGTCAGTAGACTCATGTATATAGTTTCTCAACGCCTAAAGTCTGCCAGTGCGGCATGACATTTTGTTTAAAGCGATGTTTGTGTAAATATGATGTATATTAAGTAAATAAAGCTTTTTACTTCCATATATACATTGAGAAACTAAAAACAAGTGCTTGTGTGCATAGATAAATGGCTCCTACGACGAGGAGAACCATACCAAGCGAGGAGTCCCATACGCAGGGATTCCTGTTGGAGACACTCAACAACCTGGTTACAGCCATCCGTGAAACGAGGCCAGAACCAGTCGCACCACGAAACGAGCACCTGGGAGGAGTGACTTATGAGAAGTTCCTCAAGCTTGACCCGCCAGTTTTCATTGGCAGAGCCGATCCTGAGCTCGCGGAGAGTTGGATCGAAGAGACGGAACGTGCCTTCTCAGTACTGAGAGTACCAGAAGAGAAAAAGACCAACTTTGGCACGTATCGATTAAAAGATAATGCACGGAAGTGGTGGGATACCACTAAACTTATCCAGTTCTCACAAGTCGAAGTCATTCCTTGGACTGACTTTCGGAGGACTTTTATGGATAACTACTTCTCGTTGTATTCCAGAAACAAGAAAAAGATGGAGTTTCTGGAGTTGGAACAGGGCGGTATGAGTCTAATGGACTATACCACCAAATTTCAGAATCTAGAGCGCTACTGCTCTCGATTGTTCGAAACAGACCAAGAAAGGGCCGACAAATATGTGAATGGTCTGCGCGAAGGGCTGCGATCTCGAGTGATAACAAGCATGCCTTCGACTTTTCAGGCTGCGGTAGCAGCAGCTTCAAAAATCCAAGAGGACTGGGCACGATCTAAAGTGATCGTAGCAAAGAAGCCCATAGTGAATGGTGGGAATCGTAAAAGGACGTTCCCAAGTGACCAGGGTTCACGACAACCCTTTCAAAAGAAGAAGTTCCAAGGAGGGAACAACACTCAGCAAGTCGTGAGGCCAAGAAAGAACCCAACTCCGAATGGTCAGCAGTCCAACTTCAGCTGCCCAAGGTGTCGTATGAACCACCCTGGAAAGCCATGTCCTCGTGACATTGGTGGGTGCTTGTATTGTGGCAAGATGGGCCACTTTATAAGGGATTGCGCCAAGAAGGCTGCAGATGAACAGAGGAGTAATGTCGGATCTGCCGGACCCTCTCGACCAGCCCCACAACGTTCTCAGTTTCAACGACCTCCACCTAGAGTAGAACAAAGGCCTGCTGCAGGTCGTGTATATGCTGTAACGACTGAACAAGTCGAAAATGGTGACCTGATTGAAGGCACCGTACCTGTTAATGGACATGCAGCTTACGTCTTGTTTGATTGTGGTGCTACTCATACGTTTATCTCTGACGATTTCACCGAACAACTCCACGCTTCGGTGCAACCAATTGATAAAATGATCGAAGTATATAACCCGTTGGGTTCACGCACCAAATGTATCCGGTGTGTGAAAAATTTGGATATTGAGATAGCAGGGCAACACTTGCCTACTGACGCCATCCTGATCGATATGATACAGTACGATGTCATTCTGGGAATGAATTGGTTGGCTCAGAATAATGCCAAGATTCTGTGCCGCGAGGGCAGAGTAATTCTATCTCGACCCGGATTGCCTAAAATGGAATACCGGTTATCCAAGCCAGTTCCACAGAAAAGGCTCATATCAGCACTTAAGGTACAAAAATACCTTAGGAAGGGTTGTGTGGCCTTCCTGTTGAGTCTCTCGGTGGAAAAATCCAATGACCAACCCCTTGAGAGTTTGGAAGTGGTGCGGGAGTTTCCCGATGTGTTTCCTGAGGAATTGCAAGGACTTCTGCCACTTCGTGAGGTTGAATTTGGAATTCAATCCTTACCTGGAACAGCGCCGATATCCAAAGCCCCGTATCGAATGGCGCCAGCTGAACTCAGTTAGTTGAAGTGTCAGTTGGAAGAACTGATGGAACAAGGGTTCATCCGTCCTAGTGTGTCACTGTGGGGAGCCCCAGTGCTGTTTGTAAAGAAGAAGGATGGATCCCTTCGGTTATGCATCGATTATCGGATGCTTAACCAGGCAACTGTTAAAAATAAGTACCCGTTGCCTCGAATTGAGGACTTATTCGATCAGCTCAGAACAGCGAGGGTGTTCTCCAAGATCGACCTCAGGTCTGGGTACCATCAACTCAGAGTAAAGGAAGAGGATATACCCAAGACAGCCTTCAGAACGAGATACGGCCATTATGAGTTCGTAGTAATGCCCTTCGGACTCACTAATGCGCCTGCTGCCTTTATGGATCTAATGAACCGGATATTCAAACCATATTTGGATAGCTTTGTCATCGTCTTTATTGATGACATTCTCGTATATTCTGAGAACAAAGAACAACACATGGAGCACTTGAAAATCGTCTTGAAAACCCTTCAAGATAACCAACTCTATGCTAAGTTTTCAAAATGTGAGTTCTGGCTAGACAAAGTGATGTTCCTTGGTCATGTGATCTCAAAAGATGGAATCGCAGTGGATCCTGCGAAGGTGGAAGCTGTGATGGACTGGAAGCAGCCAGAAAATATTACTGAGGTCCGTAGCTTCCTTGGACTTGCCGGATATTATCGGAAGTTCATACAAGACTTCTCCCGAATCGCCGTACCGATGACGAAATTACTTAAAAAGGGAGTCAAGTTTGAATGGACTGACCAGTGTAAGGAGTGCTTTGAGGTTCTCAAACAGAGGCTTACCACTGCCCCTGTCCTTACCTTACCTTCTGGTCAGGGAGGCTTCGTGGCATATACCGATGCCTCAGGAACGGGTCTGGGTTGTGTGTTGATGCAGCATGGCAAAGTAATCGCCTATGCATCACGACAGTTGAGGGTCCATGAGAAAAACTATCCAACCCACGACTTGGAGCTTGCCGCGGTAGTGTTCGCACTTAAAATTTGGCGACACTACCTTTATGGAGAGAAATTTGAGGTCATGTCGGACCATAAAAGCCTAAAATACCTCTTTTCTCAAAAAGAACTCAATATGCGGCAACGGCGATGGCTGGAATTCCTTAAAGACTATGAATTCACGCTTTTCTATCACCCTGGAAAGGCGAATGTTGTAGCAGATGCCCTTAGTCGCAAGACTGTTGGCACTCTGGCCAGCCTAACCGGACAATGGAAGTTGATGGAGGATTTCGTCAACTGGAGGCCATTTTTGGCTGATTCTGGCCGAATCCAAATGTCATGTTTGACGATCCACATTGAGTTCTTCGATCGCATCGTAGCCGAACAGTTCAAGGATCCCCAGTACTTGGAATTGAAAGCTCGTGCTGAAAAAGATGATACTTTCTTCTATTTGAAAGAAGATGGAGGAATATGAATGGAAGAAAGGATTTGGGTTCCAAATAACCCTGAGCTAAGACAGAAAGTACTCCAGGAGGCTCATAATAGCAAGTACACCATTCACCCTGGAGGTACGAAGATGTTCCGAGATTTACAGAGAAAGTACTGGTGGAGGGGTATGAAACGTGATGTGGCTACGTTTGTCTCGAAGTGTTTGATCTGCCAGCAAGTTAAGATCGAACATCAGCGACCTGGTGGAAAGATGCAACGGATCGAGATTCCAGAATGGAAATGGGAAGGCATTACGATGGATTTCATCGTTGGATTGCCTCGATCCAAGATACAACACGATTCGATATGGGTGATCGTGAACAGACTCACCAAGTCTGCTCACTTCCTGCCAATTAACACTCGATACTCAACTGAACGATTGGCAGAGATCTACATTCGGGAAATCGTTAGACTCCATGGAGTGCCGATTTCGATCATATCCGATCGTGACCCGAAGTTCACCTCTCACTTTTGGGAGCAGCTTCAGAGAGCCCTGGGGACGAAACTCAAGTTCAGTACAGCATTCCATCCCCAAACAGATGGGCAATCAGAACGAACCATACAGACTCTTGAAGATATGCTAAGAGACTGTATGCTGGAATGGAAAGGTGATTGGGATTCCCACCTAGCGTTGGCTGAATTTGCTTATAATAATAGCCACCACGCTAGCATTGGGATGGCACCGTATGAAGCCTTGTATGGACGACCCTGTAGATCACCAATCCATTGGGGTGAAGTGGGTGAGCGAACCTTGGACTCGCCCATTGTGTTGCAGCATTATACTGAGCAGGTCCACATGATCAGAAAGAAGCTACTGACTGCTCAGAGTCGATAGAAGAGCTACGCCGATCAGCGGCGTAGGGAATTCACTTTTGCGGTTGGAGATAAGGTTTTTATCAAGGTCTCTCCAACCAAGAGTGTGTTTCATTTTGGAAAGAAGGGGAAGCTCAGCCCCAGATTCGTTGGTCCCTTCGAAGTTTTGAGCCGGATCGGAGAGACTGCCTACCGAGTAGCATTGCCACCACAATACGCGCAAATACATGATGTATTTCACGTATCAATGCTTAGAAAGTACGTTCATGATCCTTCTCACGTCATTCAACATGAAGACATTGACATCCGAGAAGATATGACGGTAGAAGAAAGGCCAGTGGAGATCATGGACCGACGGGAGCAAGTGCTAAGAACGAAGGTCATTCCACTTGTTAAAGTGAGGTGGCAGCATCATGGAATCGATGATTGCACTTGAAAGCCTGAATCGGATATGCGGGATAAATATCTTGAACTCTTCACCTTGTACTCTTAGCTGAATTTCGCGGACGAAATTCCTTTAAGGGGGTAATGATGTAAGACCCGCAATTTTTCAGAAAATATCTGAATAAAATTCATGAGGCATTTACCGGTAAAAATAGCATTTCTTCTCAGAATGCGAAACGAATCAATTCCTGCGAGCCAGTTATACTTAGGATATTCGTCGAATCATGAATATATCCTCAAACACTCTGGAAGCCATAACTTTCTACCTGAATGAAATCAAAGGATTCCTGCGAGCCAACTTTCTTAGTTACGTCAATACGAAGAGAATGGCGTACTCAGAATTTTTCGGAAAAAAAATCGTCGGAAACCCAAAATTCTTGCGGGACCCACGGAAATATTGGTGGGACCCACAGAAATATTTCTCAGAAAATATCTTGTGGGACCCACAAAATATCCTATGGAAATATCTTTTGGGCCCCACCTCAAAAGGAACCTCCAGGAATTTAAAAGAAGCCAAGGGGTAAAAGGGGCATGGAAAAACCCAAGAGGAGGTGGGCTTGGGCTATAAATAGCCCTCCCCACTCTCTCTCTTCTCATAATTTCGACCCCCCCTCTCTCTCTTGCCTTCTCTCTCTCTCCTAAACCTCCCCTACCTAGCCTAGCCCACCTGAGCCCACCTGACCTGGTCCTAACCCACCTGACCTGGGTCTGAACCCACTTGACCTGGTCCAAACCCAGTTGACTTTACTTGAACCTAGTTGGGTTTAAAGTCAAAGTCAAAGTCCTTTTTGGTCCAGATTCCGGTTTGGATTTCTGAACCCAGACTTAGCCTACTTGAGCTGAGTTCGAACCTGCTGAACCCAGTTGACTTGGATCGAACCCTGTTTGGTTCAAACCACTTAGGTTGAGTAGCTTGACCTACTCTACCTCTTTCTCAACTAAGTCAGCTTCATCTGACTTAGTCTGACCTCTCGAAGGAAGGCTCGAAGCCAAAGAAGCAACCCGGAGCCGTTTCTTCCACGATTTGAAGTAAGTTCGCTTCGTTGATCCATCTCTCTCAAGTATTTGATTGTTTGTATATAGAATATACTTTCTGAAGTAGTATCTTGCTTTAGTTCTTGGTTGAGCCCTCTAGGACGCTTCGGTGTTCACGCGCTCGCTTCGTAACTATCGTCGGATATATATGTTCGAATGCGCAGTATATGCGTTCTTCAAAAATAGTATCTCACCCTAGTTCTTGGTTGAGCCCTCTAGGACACTTCGGTGTTCACTCGCTCGCCTCGTAACTATCGTTGGATACAGATCTAGGTGTATATCTGCTGATTCTGCCAACGCGTCTTATATCGCACAGGCTATGTAATTTACCTTTGCCGTCGCGTCGTATGATGCCAAGGCTCCCTGTTTTCTGCACTTCTGATTACTGCACTTCCGATTATGCAATGTATTTACTTACGCCGTCGCGTCGAACGATGCCAAGGCTTCTGCTTTGTTATATATGTAGAATATTTCGTTCAGTTACACACCCTGAACAATAGTATATGCATTTCTTTACGCCGCCGCTGTATAAAGCACAGGCTTCTGCTTATACTACATATATAGCGCATAAATGAGCGTTCAAATGGAGATCAAACTCCAAATCGCCCATGCGATTCCTTGACCGCTCCTCGTTCAAGATTCTGCTTGACGAATGAAGCCCCTATTGGAAAGGCTTCGGTTTTTGGCAAAATGCTCTTTACGTAATGACTAAGTCAATTTCGTATGGCCTGGCTATGGCCAAGGGTTCCTGCAACCTTGATGGATGCAAAGTACGCACAACGGTGAGCATCCATTTCCCGAATTAAGCGTGGCGATTTCCTACCAAAGAGGGGAGATGCCGCTGAAATGGATAAAAGAAACGCACGCTTTCTCCGTAAAAGAGAGGAAGTGCTGCTGAAATTTCTGAAGAAGCTAAGAATAGCTCAGTAAGAACGTAGCAGGATACTCTGACATATAGCAAAGTGCTACCCAGTTCATGGTTTGCCCTCTACAACGTAGAAGGGTTCGTCGCACCACTGACGGTAGAGCAGGGGAGGTGCTGACGAAATGGTCGGCAGAAGAGCGGCCAGAACCAATGGAACGGCATAATGATGTCCGTTGATGGAACGATGCCAGATCGGCTCGTATCCTTGTGCCTGCAAGGGCACCTTGCTCGTAAGGGCCGCTGAGCCGGAGTAGAGGTTGCGCCTTGGCTAGGTTTGGACTCGTTGCGTAAAAATACGCCGAGTAGTCGATCTATTTAGATCGAGTCATATGCATGCTCATTGAGAACGGTTACACAACCAGACTCGTAAGGGCTGATGAGCCAGAGTGTGTTGTTTCCACCCAAAGAGGTGCGATGCTCGTGGTGGCCGAAGTGCCAAAGAGCGGTGTTCTGCATGCATATGAATAAGACTTAAGGTCGCACATACCCCGCGGTTGAAGATCGTGTTAGGGGTACCCCCTCAGTAATGACTGTGTTGGGGAAGACTGAATGGGGTCGGGTACATACTCCCGTAGTGCTGAAAGCACGGGCTGCCTAAATGGCATGCAGATTCTGTCCAAGTAATTGTAAGACTGGCAGACCCCTTCAGGAATTATGCTCACTGTGGAATGACAGTGATGGTACAGCCTTGAGTGATATGTATTTTACTTTGGACCTGATAGAGTCCCCGATGGCCTCAGTCACTCATGGGTTTTGGGGTCGTGGTTATCTTTAAGATCTAAGGATTGAACCCAACTACTGCAAGTAGAGGATGCATCCGAATATGGGCCTAGTAGGATTCTCCCAGTTGAAACACACTGCCCTACTATGGATAGGGTCAACAGGCCTCTGGGGTATCTAAAATACATAGAATAACCAACCCCCAGAACGTCGCGTTGATGCCCGGACAATAGCTCTACCTGCGTACCAAAGGCGGGAGCGGTTAATTATCAAACAATGCATTAGTTCTAGGTACAGCGATGCTTTGAATGTATGAGTGGATGACGTGTTGAGTCAGTCCTGCATAACCTTCGTGAAGGTGTCATGTTCGGTATACTACTGGACCGACTGGGCAAAGACCCGTGTTGTATCCGCACGACTAAGCGAAGCTCGAGGAGTTGTCCTTAGATGCATGGGATACGGATGTGCCAAGTATGAAGACTTGAGCTAGACATCACTTTGAGACCCAGAAGAGGTCATGGCTAAGTCGTGGAGACTTAAGCGGCTATTCAAATCACAGCCCTGAAAAGGCTTGCTCTAAGTCATGAGGACTCGAGCGGATGTTCAACTCATAGCCCTACGGAGGCTCTTGCGATATACGCTAAGTCTTGGAGGCTTGAGCGTCGTTATTGCGCATTGCGACCCTGAGTGGTCATTATCGTACTTGAGTTGAATGGATGTATGACTGCATGCTTACCAGACCATCAGTGGTTCTGACCCCGTTTCATGGGGATTTCAGGTGTTGTACCTGTGTGGCGATATGCGGAGCAAGGCGGCATCGAGTTCCAGGGTTTCTCTAGACAGAGTTGTACTGCTTCCTTTTTATTGAACCTACACTGATTTCCTAAGCAGTAGTGTTGTAATAAACATATGTTTTCGATAAAATGGAACACTTTGGTGGTCAATGAGTTGCTTGGCCACATACCTGCAACGTGCTCGGAGTTTTCTAAAACTGACGACTCATTATCGTCTAATTCCGCTGCTAAACGCTTTTGTAAGTTCCGCTGTAAAGAAAAAAAAAAAAAGAAATTCATGAAAATTTTAACTTAGCTTTGTTTTGGAAATCCGGGGCGTTACATGGTATCTGAGAGTGTGGTGTCTACCTTGAAACTCAACACCGAAAAGTTGTCCCAACCCTATAAGATGTCCTGGTTCAAGAAAGGAAATGAGGTTCCCATCACTCAGCGTTGCCTAGTCCAGTTTTCCATGGGGGAACACTACCACGATGAGGTGTGGTGTGATGTGGCCCCTATGCATGCGTGTCACATTCTTTTGGGACGTCCCTGGCAGTTTGATCGCCAGACCACTCATGATGGCCGCAAGAACACTTACTCTTTTATCTTTAATGGCCATAAGATCGTCCTTCTACCTATCCGGGAGACAGGTTTCCCCACAGTTGACAAACCCGAGCGAGTCCCGTGACTCGCAGGCCTCTCGTACCGGCTTTTCCTGGACCACTGCCAGGAAGATGGCTATTGTTATGCCCTGGTGGCTAAGCCAGTGATGAGTTCGCATGTGTCCATTCCCGCGGATGTTGCCCCTCTTCTCGAGGAATTCCGCGACGTTATGCCGGATGACCTTCCTGATGGATTACCTTCGACAAGGGTGGTTCAGCATGCTATTGATTTTGTGCCCGGATCGAGTCTACCCAATCTTCCCGCTTATCGCATGAACCCCTCCAAGCACACTGAGTTGTTAAGACAGGTTCAGGAACTACTGCAAAAGGGTTTCATTCGTGAGAGTGTTAGTCCTTGTGCCGTGCCTGCCTTACTTACTCCTAAGAAAGATGGGTCCATGTGCATGTGTGTCGATAGTCGTGCGATCAATCGCATCACAGTCAAATACCGTTTTCCCATTCCTCGTTTAGATGATATGTTTGATATGTTATCCGGTGCCTCCATTTTCTCTAAAATTGATTTAAAAAGCGGATATCATCAGATTCGTATACGCGAAGGAGACGAGTGGAAAACGGCATTTAAGACACGTGATGGATTGTACGAGTGGTTAGTCATGCCGTTTGGGTTGTCTAATGCCCCCAGTACCTTCATGAACATGATGACCCAAGTCTTGCGTCCGTGTCTTGGGAAGTTTGTTGTCGTCTACTTTGACGACATCTTGGTCTATAGTTCTTCATTGTCTGATCATTTGAGTCACCTGCGTCAAGTCTTAGATATTTTGAGAAAAGAAAAATTGTATGCCAATGCCAAGAAGTGTGAGTTTATGACATCCAGTGTCGTGTTCTTAGGGTTTATTGTGTCTTCTGATGGCGTCAAGGCCGACCCTGCTAAAGTCCGAGCGATTGTCGATTGGCCTACCCCAAAGACTATAGGAGAGATCTGTAGTTTCCATGGGTTAGCCACCTTTTACCGATGTTTCGTGAGGAATTTTAGTACCCTTATGGCCCCCATCACGGAGTGCATAAAAGGTACTAGCTTTCATTGGACGCCAGCGGCTAGCAAAGCCTTTACGATCATCAAGGACAAAATGACCAGTGCTCCTGTCTTAGCCCTCCCAGATTTTAGTGCAGTCTTTAAGGTTGAATGTGATGCCTCTAAAGTGGGAATTGGCGCCGTCTTGAGTCAGAATCGTAGGCCTGTCGCCTTCTTTAGGGAGAAACTCACTCAGGCCAGGTGCCAATACTCTACTTACGATGTCGAGTTCTATGCCGTTGTACAAGCCCTTCATTATTGGAGGCATTATCTCATTTATAAGGAATTTGTCTTGTACACGGACCATGAGGCATTGAAGTACCTGAACAGTCAGAAAAAGTTGAGTGCTCGTCATGCCAAGTGGGTCAGCTTCTTGCAGGAGTACACCTTTTCGCTTTGGCATCAATCGGGTACCCTGAACAAGGTGGTTGACGCTCTTAGTAGGAAGAACAACCTTTTGATGACTATGTCGGTGCAGGTCATTGGTTTTGAGCAATGCAAAGAGTTGTACCCTACGGACCCTGATTTTCACAAAGTGTGGGAAGGGTGCACCTCTTCAGATCGCAACCTCGACCCCCGTTTTTGTATTCATAATGGTTACCTCTTCCGTGGTAACCAATTATGTGTACCCAATTTCTCCCTTAGACTTCAGTTGATTTCTGAATTACATGAAGGAGGGTTAGCAGGGCATTTCGAGCATGATAAGACGTTCGCTCTATTAGATGAACGATACTTTTGGCCCAAAATGCGCAAAGATGTTGTCAAGTTTATCCAAGGCTGTCATGTGTGTCAAGTGTCCAAGGGTCATCGTCAGAATAGTGGTCTGTACACCCCGTTACCTATTCCTGAACGACCGTGGGAGCATGTATCAATGGATTTTATCGTGGGCCTTCCCCGCACACCACGTCGTTTTGATTCCATTTTAGTAGTTGTTGACCGGTTCTCCAAAATGGCTATCTTTGTTCCGTGCAAGCGCACCATCGATGCCTCTTTAGTCGCCTCATATTACTTCAAGGATGTTGCCCGTTTCCACGGTCTACCTCATACAATCACTTCCGATCGCGACACGCGTTTTATGAGCCACTTTTGGAAATCGTTATGGGCCCTGTTGAAAACTAAGCTTCAGTTCAGTAGTGCATATCATCCCCAGACTGATGGCCAAACCGAAGTCGTGAACCGCACATTAGGAAATTTGTTACGGAATCTAGTGGGCGAAAATGTCAAAACTTGGGATCTCGTATTGCCCCAAGCTGAGTTCGCCTATAACAACTCTGTTAACCGTTCTACTGGTAAATCTCTGTTCCAAGTAGTGTATGGTCGGTCTCCCACCCATGTCGTTGACCTAGCCCCTGTATCAGATCTCTCAGCTCCAGCTCCGGATGCCTTTGATGCCGTTGAGTATATGCGTGACGTTCACAGACAAGTTCGGGCCAAACTTGTTGAAAGTTATGAGACCTACAAAGCTTTCATAGATCAGAGTCGTCGTGATGTCCAGTTCGAGGTCGGTCAACTCGTCTGGGTGTATCTGCGTCCAGAGCGTTTTCCTGTAGGCACCTATAGCAAATTAAGTCCTAAGAAGTATGGCCCTTTTAGGATCCTTCAGCGATTGGATTCGAATGCTTACCTCCTTGAGCTGCCCGATGATTGGCATATTTCCCCTATTTTCAACATGGCTGATCTATATGCTTACTGTGGCAACAACAAGTCGACAGAGCCGACTTCTTCCCAACCAGGGGAGAATGATGCAGGGCAAGACCCGATTGGGCCCATCGTGCCACTCGATCCACCACACAGGGCAGATGAAGGACCCCGTGAATATGACTCACTTGCAGGGACGGAGCCACGACGCAGGGCGGTACCCCTGCGCACCTACGTCAGGCGTGGTGGAGCTCGCACGCCCCAGAACCAGCTGCAAAGAGATACTGACCCGGGTCGTGGGTCGGATCCAAATCTGGACCCACGACCCGGTCCAGCAAACAGTCTTTAAGAAGACCTGTCTAGGGTTGCGTGAAGGCAGAGAATATTAAAAGTTCAGCCGTCTTCTACCTTCTGCAGTTTTCCTGTTTTTTTTTCTTTCTGCCTATTGTTTTCTTTTTTTTTTCATTCTTTAATTGTTATTGAATTTCCTTCTGTTATCGACATCCTTGTTGAGATTAATAAAGAGTTCAGCCACTGTCTTCACGGTGGCCATTGTTTCACGCCTCCTCCAAGACAGCTGCATCACCGGAGCAAGAGGTTGGTCACCCTGGGGCAATCCTGAGGCTTTGTCTGGTCACACTTGATGACTGGTTTTGCAACATTTTATTAATAGTTACAACCCCCTTTGAATCCCTTGAACCAAGATTTGCATCTCATTCCTGAAACCGCTGTTTGGGTCTATACAGGTTTTGATTCTGTAGCCAACACACCCAACATGAACTTCTGAACAAAACCTACATTCATCATCTTTGACAAGCCATTAAGAAGGTTAGTTTTTTTTGCTTTGTAAACTCGATGAGCAATGGGTACGAGTTCTGGGATAAGTAAACCATTGTCATGGGATTCAAGTGTCCCACAGGAGTTTAATTTTCTTACTTCTACCTTTACTCTTTGAATGAGTACTTTCATGGGTGTTAGATATGACCTTCTTTCGAATTTATCACGAGCTGGCCTAGGAAGGTCAACGCACTCCCAATCATTGTATGCTTCTGATGAAAAACAAAGAGCAAAAATATGGTACAAACCCCACTCTGCTGCTTACACATCTTTCAAGGAACTAGTTTTGACATATCATCTTTTGCTGTATTTGTTATGCGGGTGGGGTTTTAGCAAGAACCAAGACAATTCACAACTTTTGCCAACACAAGCTTCTCATTTAAACTTAATAAAAATAACAACAATCATGAATGGGCTCTATCATGAATCGAATGGAACAAAAAGGGTCTCATACCTATACCTATAAAAATGTGACATGCAACAACAAGAAATGGGATGATCAGGTGATAACATGAATGCATTCAAACGAAAGAGACAGAAGGTAAATAAGATTCAGATATACAACTATAATATAATGGAAATAAAGTGCTGTGAAACAAACAAGTTCAAAATCAGAGGAAGCATAGGCTTGGAAAAAGAAAGAATCACGAAAATGTTAGAAAATTATGGAGTAAACGTGATAGAATGAGATATCGGCACTGATCTGAAACTAGAGAGAATTTGCAGATCTGGTGCTCGATTAACCATGGTGAATATAAACGAATATTGATGAAAAAGATGAGCACTGATGCCGAACATGTGTCCACAAAATGACGGCGCGAATATCTGTTAAAACAATGAAGCCTCGCCAATATTGGATGTAATATGTAGAGAAAGGAGAAATACAGGGGTGATGAAAAATTGGGAAAACAATTGAAAGGAAAACAAAAAGGGAAAAATAAAAAAAAATGAGAGGCATAAGCACAAAATGCAACAAAAACAACAACAAAAAAAAAAAACTAATGCAGAAGCAGAAATAAATGATAGATTTACACAAAACATACGAGAAATCAAAAGGAATTCAGAAATGAAAAGGAAAAAAAAAGAAAAATGTGGGAATCGGACGTTCCGTTAATTTTGCACAGCATATGTAGGTCGATGCTTGCTATCTGCAAGATCGATGCTACTTGGGTGCTTCAATAGGGCCAAACGAAAAGAAAATGAAGGAAATTATCAGCAAATGTAGAGAAAATGAAAGAGGAAGAGGGGTAGCTACTCACCTGTGGCTACAATGAAAAAAGAAATCGATCTCCTTCTGATCGCTTTGTGTTGCAAGAGCAGAAAGGAGCTTTCCTTCTGCATGCCACTGCCGAAGAATGATCTGTGGTTTTCTTTGCAAGGAGAATCTGATTTTCCTTCTGTGTACTACTGCAGAAGAATGCTCTGTGACTGCTCGACATGGGATGGAGCTAATGGATGATGGATGTGCCTCAGAAATCGATCGATGGTGCGGAAATCACCCTGACGCTCCATAGACCTTCCGTTGGTTGAAGAGAAAAAAATGCCAAAGGAAAAAAAAAGGGGAAGTTCGATGAAGCTGGTTACTGCGAGATTCGTCGACTTCCTTCGATCAAACGGGTAAAACCAAGGGACTGAGAAGAAAGAGCTGGAAGAGGAAGGAGGAAAGATGATGCGTGAAGAAGAGAAGGGTGCGGGGGTGAAGAGCGATCCGTGAAAGAGGAGATGGGGAGGTGGTAACGGATGATCGTAGGGTTTTGCCTCTGCCAATTCTTAAAGAAGAGGAAGAAGCATCTCGAAGGGGGGTTTGTTGTTGGAGATGAAAGGCGAAGGGAGGATTCGGGCGATGGAGGTTTGTTGTTTGGAGATGAAGGGTTTAGGAAAAGGGAAGCCGAGAGGGGAGAGAGTGCGGCGAAGAGAGAATGGAGAAAGGGTTTCGGTCCCCCCTTCTGCGAAGGGTTCTCAAAACCCTAAAAAAAAAACTTTCGACGACCCCCTCTAAAAACATATTTTATAAAAAGGGCTCCTTTAAAAGTTTTCCATAAAAAGTGCTTTTAAAATGATTTTTAGCAAAATTGATTTAAACTCATTTGTTTTCCTCATAATCTTTTCCATTTTTTTTTTTTGGTTTTTGTGTTATTTTTCATTTTTTTTGCATTTTTAGAATAAAATCCTAAAGTTTTACGAGAAACCAAACATCAAAACTAATTTTTTGTGTTTTTGTAAAAATATTTACAAAAGGGAATTTTTCTGAGAATTTAAAAGCTATTTTGAGAAAATTTCTTCAGAAATGGTTTTGGATCCGGAATTAATTTTGAATGTACCAATATGGAATTTAATTCAGAAAATCTGAAGAATGACTGAAATTTAGCTTTGAAATCGCTTTGATTTTCTCAGAAGATAGAGTCAGGGGCAAAAGGGTCATTTTATAAATCTTTGAAAAATTTGGGGTGTTCACAACACCCTTGCTAGTTTTCAATCTAACCCCAGATGTGCTTCTGGGCACAAACCTGTCTTTCATTTCTGGTTCAAGGGGATAAAATTCAAATATTAGGATCCCCCACAATTTTGGCAGTATGGTGCCCATCAAGGTTCAGGTTATATTTTTGAGAAGCATTGTTTACGGGCTACTTCAGTTTGCAACTCGAATGCTTCAGAAGTGGGTTTTTCTATTCATAATCTTACGAAGTGTATCTCTACTGGATTATTGTTTTATATCAGTCTTTTAATATCATTGATTTTATACTCTCAATCAGTAACCAGATCACACGTTGCGATAATGATGCATCTTGTATAATATTTTTTTTTATATCGCCTAGATCACCTCATTCTGAGAGTTCTTGCAACCCCATCAGGTAATTGCTAATTTAGTTACAGGTTATGGCAAGTTACCTAACATTCTTCATAAAAAAAAAAATTAGCATATAGGTTAGGGCATAGGTATGTTCTTATATCAAGTGTAAATTTGCAATTTTCCTCTCTTTTGGGTCATCCAAGTGGGTTTGCTCACTGCTGGATCGGATTTTGGTTAAACAAGAAATGTTCATTTTTGCTGCTAGAATAGATCTCCAGTTTTATTATGATATGCATTGGGTTATTTGATTCCCTGTATAGTATGTATTGCACAATATTCATCATCTTGCAACATCCTGGTCTCATCAAAACCCGTTGTAGCAAAATTATTTTTTTTTACTTTGCAGCCATGATTCCAATTCAATCCACCCTAACGTACGTGAGGGGAGCAAAATGATTTTATCAGCTACTGTCTGATATGGAATAATTTGACACACCTTAAGTTGTAGAGACATGTAGATGTTGAAATCGGATTCGAAGATGCAACCATCCCTTCTGTCACTTGACTCACTTGAATCCTCGTTACATAGCACCTAAATATGCTTCCAGCACATTATTCATGTTTTCCAGCATATCACTAGATGTGTTTTCAGCAGATCATTTGAAATGCTCTTAGTCTTTCATTAGATAGGTTGTTGGCATATACATCAAGATGCTGATAATATTCACTCTGCTAGTAAAAGCATCAGATAGTGAGCTGATTCATCCTCTCTATCAACATCCCAACCTAAGAAATTAGAGATATCCCCTCCCAAACTCACCTGCATACCCTGCTGTGTGGATATAACTACATTTACCTTCTGATAGCTATGTTATCTGTATAGTTGTTGCTATATTCATGCACATCACCCTACTGCATTGGTGCTTAGCATTTGCAGCACACCCGATGCTCATAGTA
Organism: Nuphar pumila; assembly: GCF_984573655.1. NCBI lineage: Eukaryota > Viridiplantae > Streptophyta > Magnoliopsida > Nymphaeales > Nymphaeaceae > Nuphar > Nuphar pumila. The sequence goes on along the minus strand of NC_143256.1, from coordinate 67,279,655 downwards.
ACACCCTTCACAGCACCCACTGTGTGCCCTGCACCCCAGCTGCCTCTCCAAACTCACCTGTGTGCCCTGGTGTGTGGTTATAACAACATTCACCTTCTAGCAGCTATGCTACCTGATGATGCATGAAATGCACATCATGTTAATAAGTTTTTCATGCATTTTGTAATAAGTTTAAGGTTTTAAACCCATGTTTAGATGTATTTTGATAGTAAGGGGTTATGGTTCGAATTTCAGAAAAATCAGAGTTAAAATGAGAGAGATATGGCTATTTCAATGTTTGGGCACGGATTTCGAGGTGGATCGGATCCATATCCGACCCAATTAGGTTATTTGGACTTTGGATCAACCCTTAGAAAGCCCAAAACCCAACCCACACGCCTATCCATATCCATTTCAAATGTTTTGCAGAAAACCCCCCAGAAAGTGGCGCCTAGCAAAAATTTATTTTTTAACCCTCTTTCTGAAAAAGGTCAAAATTATAAAGTCTTTTTTGAAGAACCCTAGGCGTCTTTGGCTTTGTTTGGACGCCCCCTACAGTGATTCTGCTCTAGCAGCTCCTTCCTCTCCAATCTCCCACGTTTTGGCCATTGAAGACCGGTCTATGCTTGGGTTCCAAGCATATTTCGATCCCCCTTGTGTTTTCTCTCCATTTCTTTCTTTCTCCTTGCTGTATTTTCACCATTTTTCTGTACTTTTGCATGTGTAGCAGAGGTGGAGACTACTAACCTTGTGTGGGAGTGCGAAACACACCAACAAGGTGAGTCGGCCCTACCTCCATCCGGCTTTCTACACCCTCCGATCGAGAATCGGCGCATAATCCATCTTCGGTGGATCTCCAACGTGTAGCAGCTGCAAAGGTGCTGTTTTTTGGTGAAGTCCAGCATTCTCGAACTGTGTGGGACGTCCAACTCCAGCCACGGTCCGCTCTTCTTCATCCCCCCGGTCGTCGAATCTTCCAAGAGGTAGGTCTTCTTCTTCCTTCTCTTCTAGCTAAAACCGAATTGTGTGTTGGTTTTCTTTTATTGTTTCTGTGTGTTTCTTTTAATTTTTTTATTGCTTCAACCTTAGAATAGTATCCGTGCATAGACTAGCACGTTAGATCTAGATTTGTTTCATTATTTGCATGTTCGAGTATCGATCTCCATCATTTTTCAAGAAAAACGTGTAAATCGGCTAGAGGTTCTTCTAGCCGATTTGGGTTGTCTTCTTCCATGTGTGTGTTTGTGTTATTTCTACAGAAAAAACCTTCAAAAAGATGAGTTTGAGTTATTTTGGGTGTTGGGTCTAGATCCAAAGGTGTTTTTCATTGAAAATCAATAAATTGGTTAGAATTTCATCTAGCCGATTTCTTTTATTTTATTTGTAATCTGTCATAGGCGTGTTCTTGGTTCTGTTCTACTGAAAATCTACTTATAAAAGTTCATTTTGATTCATCGTATTCGTGGATTTGATTGTGTCTTGTTTGCTTGCATTTTTTAAAAAGAAAAAAAAAATCGGCTAGATTTATTCTAGCCGATCTTTGCATTTTCATTAAAAGTGTGGGTAGAGGTTGGTAAATCGTGTGGTTGCTGTGTGTTTTGGATGTTAACAACAACATAAAGTTGTGTTAGTTCATCTCATTCGTTTAGGATAGTTCTAAATAATTGTTTTTATCATCTTGTGTTTTTGGTGTTTTGGGTCTATTGAAAAAAATTATAAAAATCGATTTTTTATTTCTTTATGTTTCTAAATAAATTCCAGCATAGTGTTGTTCATGTTTGCATTTGTGTAATTAGGAGTTCTTTTTATTATATTTTAATTTAGTTTTATCAAAATAGTGATTACTTAGTAAAATCGTGTTTTGTTAGTTTATTTATTTATTTTATTGGTCTTCTTCTTCCCCAAGGTGGGGCGGCAGCCATTAGAGCTCCAATTGAGCTCTAGGTCAATTTTTTAGAAAGCATTCATTGTAATTAGGTAGATTAGGAAGGTGTCTAGATTCAATGTATTAGGGTTTAGTGTCTTAGCCGTTTTTAGGGGTCATTTAAGTTAGTTTTGGGAATTAGGGTAGCATTCAATCCTAGAAAATCGTTTTTCTATTTAAGTTCTTTTATTCCCTAGGTAGCTTTAATTACATTAGTTTAGAAAGTAGTACTTTTAGAAGTTGACGATTTTTGAGAAGGGAGGTAATTAAAGTAATTGAAATTTGGAAAGCTTTTGGAAAGAGGAGGTTCTTCAAAAATCGTGTGAGGCATTTAAGGAAGATTTGAATTTTGAATATGCATTAAAGAAGGAGTTACTCTTTCACTTTGGAAAGTGTTTTTGAAATTAAACAAAAATTCTAATTTAGGCTCCACGATTTCCATAAAGAATTAAAGGCAATTCAATTCCATCTTGAAAAGCAAAAATCGTGGATTTCTAGATTGGACTTTTCATTTTTCCAAAATGAGCTTTAAAGCCAATTAAGGAGTGTAACTCCCTCATTAAGTGGGGCAATTTTTGAGAATCCAAATCATTTCAAAAGGTTGAACATTGGTAATTATTACTTTACTTTCCCAACCTTCTCCATTAAAATCGTTAGCTTTGAAATTAATTTAGTATAATTACTAAGTTACTAATTTGGTCGATCCATTTGAGTGAGTCAAACCCTAGTCTAAACCCCTTTGAGTCTAGATAAAACCGAGTCTACCTAACCTAATCTAAGCCAAGCCTAGCCTAAGTCAAAGCCTAGACCAAACCTAGGTCGAGTCAACCTTAGTCCACCTATTCAAACCTAACCTAAGTTTAGGTCAACCGAGTCTACCTAACCTAATCTAAGCCAACACTAAGCTTGAGTTAACCTTAGTCCGAGCCCACTTAAACCAAACCGACCTTAGTTGACTAAGTCAACCCTAAACCAAGTCCAACCTAGTTTTAGTTAACCCTAACCTAGTCAAAACCCAAGCCTAAGTCACGTCATAGTCAACCGAACCCAACTAGTTAGGTCAAGCCTAGTCGAGTCAACCTTAGCCCGAGCTTATCTCTCCCAACCTAGCTCAAACCAAGCTCATCCAAACCAACCCGAATTTAGTAAAGTAAAAGCCAAGCCTAATTGAGCCAACCGAGTGAACCCTAACCCTAGCCCTTGTTCTTTAGTGGGTTTGATGTCATTTAGATGTTCTTTATTTTGATTTTAGGTTGATTAGTTTAAGTTATTTGATTTAGTACAGTGTAGGAGTGTGTGTGATTAGATTGTATTTGCTTAGTGTGTGATTTGTGCATTGTGCTTCGTTGATTCGTATTTATTTAGTATTTAACATAGTTAATTCAAATCGCATTTCATTGAGTAGCTTAAGTGCATTTGCATTGTTGATTTAGTAGTGTTAGTCTTAATTTGTAATTTACGATTATTCTTTAATTCATGTAGTGATAGTGCATTTTGTAGTAGTATATATACTGTCATTCATTGTCATTTAGGTTGCATTATTTTTAATTTGCATTCTTTAGAGTTTAAATAAATTCATAAAGTGAATAGTGCACTCAAAGAAAAACCCGATTTTTGCCCTGTCGCACAAGCGTTATTTTCTGTGTAACAATTTTATGTTTTCCAAATTTTTTTTTTCTGTTCACTTTAGTGGTGTGTTATCTGACTGCAGACCAAATTTCAGCTCTTTCGGAGTTGATTTGGTCTGATTTTTAAGCGTTTTGCGAAAACCACTTTTTCTGGATTTTAAATTACAGGACTTTCGATATCCTGATTTTTCCCAGATTTGAAACGCTTATATCTTGAGTTCCAGATATTGTTTTTTCATTCTGTAAAAACTGTCAGATTGTTTAATCTGTCAGTTGCAGAACAAAACAAATGTCGGGAAAATTGGACCTCGTTTGCCTATCAAACAGTGGTTTTCCGATAACCTGTCAGAAAGCTATTTTGCACTAGTTAGGGGCAGTTTCGTAATTTCCTTAGTTTCGGCATTTTAGACCTGTTTTCAGTAGTTTCTGCCTTTTAGGAGCTGCATGATCATCATACAACATTAGTAAAATTAATTTAGTTAATTTTAGAATTAGTTTAGTATTTTATTTAGTTATTGTCTGATAAGTAGCATTTGTTTTATTATTTTCGTAAAATTAGAATTAGTTTTAGTTATTATTCGCATGGTTAGATTAGAATACTAACTTTGTATTTCTCTGCATTTTTAGGTTGAAAAGCATATTTAGTTTCTAGGGTTATTGTCCAAGTGCGAAGAGTGAATAATTGGCGAAAAGACGGAAATACCCTTGGTGTGGAGCAGAAGACTTAGTGCTGTTTCATTTTCATTTTAGTGATTAATTGTAGTTGTATTAACTTTATAATTGTAGATTGACATTTGTAATTAATAAATTAAATTTTCTAGAAATATCTTGATTAATTCCTGTTCCCTGAGGATTCGACCCGTACTTACCACTTTGTGGAAAGTCGGTTTTTATACTTTTGGTTGACGATTTTCCAAAGTTTTATTGCAAATACTTGTTTTAAAAATATCATTTCAAAATATCAACCAAATTTTGGCGCCGTTGCCGGGGAACGGCGAATTAATTACTTTATTTCTTGGAGTTTGATTTATTAATTTGTTTTAGTTAGTTAATTAGTTGTTTTCTTTTTAGTTAGTAGGATTAGTAAGTGAATATAGGATTAACATAGTTAGTAAATATAGGATTCACGTACTGTTCTTTCTAGGATTCACTTAATTATCATTCTGCAAGGAGCGATTAGACAGGTGGGTTTTAGAAAAACTTAGTTTGTGATTTTCTGTATTTATTTGTTTCAGTATTTTAGAATAGTTTACTTTGTTGTTATTCATTTAGTTATAGAATTCTGACATAGATAGTTAGCATCTCTGTTTCGTAGTACTGTTATTTGTTTTATTTACATTTTAGTATCTGTGTTAGTGTAGTTTATATTTAGGTCGTTTGCTTACATCTGGTCTTAGTACCAGTGTATGCAGGGGCGACGAGGTTTAGGAACCCCATTACATCCATTTGTTGATAACCCAGAGAGAATTTTACATTTTCATCGAAGTTCGACAACAATGGCTGACATGAATCCTCCACCTCCACCCCCAGTTCATCCACGTCCTCTGCGGGAATATTTCATTCCCACAGATTATGTTCAGGCATCCTGCATTCGGAGACCCGATGTAGAAGCGCCTCATTACGAGATTAAGGCCAGCATTATTCAGATGCTTCCATCCTTTTATGGCCTTAGTCATGAAGATCTCTACTGACATTTAGATGAATTCCTCGAAATCTATTCTACTGTTAAGATACAGAATTTTGATGATGATGCTTTGAGGTTGACTCTATTCCCCTTTTCATTGAAGGACAAAGCCAAGTATTGGCTAAAGTCCTTAGATTCTGTAGAAATAGAGTCCTGGGATCAATTGCAATAGGAGTTTCTTCGGAAATACTTTCCCATTGGTCATACGAACCAATATCGTAGAGCCATCACTAGCTTTTCAGAGCTAGATGGTGAGCGCTTTCATGAGACCTGAGAGAGAATGAAAGATCTCCTCAGGAAATGTCCCCATCATCAGGTGCCGAAATGGCAATTGGTGCAGAGCTTCTATGATGGATTGTCTGACAAGAATCGTCAGATGATCGACTCTTCATGTGGAGGGACATTCATGCTGAAGAGCGAGGACGAAGCATGGAGGCTATTTGATACATTGGCCGAGAATTCACTCCACCATGCTTCGAGCTCTCATTCGGATAGATCCACACCGAGCATTCAGAAGAAAGCTGGTGTTCTTGAGATTGGTCCATCTACTGCACTACAGTGCAAGGTAGACATGATTGCTCAAAAGCTGGACCAGCTTCTCTCAGGACCATCCACTACACAGCAGGTGTGTACTCTTTGTGCCAGTCCGGCACACGATATCACTGAGTGCCTTCGGTAGCTCAGTACCCTGAATTTGTTTAAGAACAAGTTCAGGCAGCTCAGGGTTACGTCAGACCGTCGAATAAACCCTTTTCATCGACATATAATCCGGGTTGGCGTAACCATCCCAATTTTTCATGGAAGAATCCACAGTCTTCCATGCAGATGCCTACATCCTCTCAGCCAGCTCGGCAGCCATCTTTTGCTCAGTCATTCCAAAGACCGAGCTATTCTCAGTCCTCTTCTTCTTCAGTCCCTCCCCCGATTCAGTAAGAGTCTGCCCCACAGACATCTTTTGAGGAGAGACTTCTCCAGGCATTCTAAGAGGTGAAAACCTCTAATCAGAACGCCTTCGATAAGTGTAGCCAGATATTGATCTCACATACGCAGTCCATTGCGAAGTTAGAGTCGCAAATGGAACAGTTAGCTGAGGCTATCAGTAGGAGACCTGAGGGTACATTACTGAGTGAAGCTGTCATGAACCCGAAGGGCAAGGACCAGATGACTGGAGGCTTGTTTCATACTGAGACACAACAGCAGGCCAAATCTGTTATGGCCCTGAGGAGTGGACGTGAGTATCATGTCGAGAGTAGAGAGAGAGAGTAGAGAGAGGATAGAGGAGCCAGAGACCATTGTTTCACCTACGTCGGCTCAGCCATCATCATCATCCCCATCATCATCTTCATTACCTTCATCATCATCATCTTCATCTTCTTTGCAGAAGAAGGATAGGAGTGAGACTTCTCACAAAGAGAAGAAACCACCCGAGTATACTCCCCCACCACCCTATCCCAAAGCATTAGAGTATCCTGGATATAGAGGGAAGCACGGTGCGAAGATCCAGGACATGCTTGACATATTCAAGCATGTGCAGATCAACTTACCTTTGCTCGATGCGATTCAGCAGGTGTCGGCATATGCCAAATTTCTGAAGGAACTATGTACGCAGAAGCATAAATCTAGAGAGAGAGTTCCTAACAGGGTCCATCTGACCGAGCAGGTGAGTTCAGTACTTCAGCATCAGACACCACCAAAGCTCAATGACCCTGGAGCCCCGATCATTGCGTGTACCATAGGGAACATCCAGATAGAACGCGCTTTGCTCGATCTTGGAGCAAGTGTGAACATTCTGCCTGGGTATTTCTTTGATTCTTTCGGGCTGGGAGAGATGAGATCGACTCCGATTACACTGCAGCTGGCAGATCGTTCCGTCAAGGTACCGAGAGGTGTCTTGGAGGACGTGCTAGTTCAGGTGGATGACTTTTATTTCCCAGTCGATTTCATTATTCTTGATATAGAAGGAGTAGAGAGACAGCACCAGACTCCGATCATTTTAGGCAGACCATTCTTGGCGACTGCCAATGCATGCATCAATTGTAGAACCAGAGCCATGGATCTCTCATTCGGCAATCGGAAAGTCAAGCTGAATATTTTCAATGCCGCGATGGGACCAGCAGGAGACATGGACTGCTTTCATGTAGATATTGCGCAGGAGTTATTGGAGGAGCAGCCCGAGTTGTATATTACTGAGGATTCTTTAGATTTGTACCATATAGAGAAGAATAGTGGTGTAGATAGTGTAGATGTGTCGAGAGTGTCGTCAGAGAGACCACCTTGCGGAGCCATCATTGAGACTCTCCCACCACTTGCGGAGACCCCCGCCAAATCCTCGATCGAGTCACCTTCGAAACTCGAGTTTTAACCCTTACCGGATTCACTCAAGTATGCGTACCTCGAAGATGAGGAGACTCTGCCTGTGATCATCTCGTCCCTGCTCACTGAGGAGCAGGAGCATAGATTGCTGACTATTCTTCGAGAGCACAAGGCAGTGATTGGCTGGGGAGTTGCTGATCTGAAGGGGATTGATCCTTCATTCTGCATGCATAGAATTCATTGTAATGAGGAAGTCAAGCCAGTTAGGGATATGCAGAGAAGGCTAAATCCCAACATGAAGGAAGTGGTGAAGAACGAGGTGGTGAAGTGGTTGGATGCCATAATCATTTACCCTATTTCTGATAGCCAGTGGGTCAGTCCGATTCAGGTTGTACTTAAGAAGTCAGGACTCACTGTGGTTGAGAACGAGAAGGGTGAGAGAATTTCGATGAGGACCACTACAGGATGGCGAGTCTGTATCGACTATCGGAAGATGAATGTGGCAACTAGGAAAGATCATTTTCCATTGCCATTCATTGATCAGATCTTAGAGAGACTCGCAGGGCAGAGCTACTACTGCTTTCTAGATGGATATTCAGGATACAATCAGGTAGTTGTCCATCCTGACGACCAGGAGAAGACTACGTTTACATGTCCTTATGGCACCTTCGCATTTAGACGTATGTCGTTCGGGCTCTGCAATGCCCTGACCACTTTTCAGAGGTGCATGCTTGCTATCTTCTCGGACATGATTGATGATGTGATGGAAGTTTTCATGGACGACTTTTCAGTGTATGGCTCTTCATTTGAAGATTGCCTCCAAAAACTTACTCGAGTACTGAGTAGGTGTGCGGAGACAAATCTTGTCCTTAGTTGGGAAAAGAGCCATTTTATGGTCCAGGAGGGGATTGTGTTCAAGCGAGGCATTGAGGTTGACAGAGCGAAGGTGGAATCCATTTCTCATTTGACTCCACCCACCTCTGTGAGGCAGATTCGGTCATTCTTAAGGCATGCAGGCTTTTATAGGCGGTTCATAAAAGATTTTAGTAAAATCTGTCGACCGCTTTGCATTTTATTAGAGAAAGACCAGCCATTTGTTTTCGATGAGGATTGTATGAAGGCCTTTGAGATTCTCAAAGACCCTTGATTACTGCACCTATTTTGAGACCTCTGGATTGGACTCTCCCATTTGAGATTATGTGCGATGCATCTGATTATGCTATGGGGGATATTTTAGGACAACGCATTGATAGGAAGCCCTATGTGATCTACTATATGAGTAGAACTCTGTCTGATGCCTAGATTAATTATACTACGACAAAGAAGGAGCTACTTGCGGTAGTTTTCGCATTGAACAAATTTAGGTCCTATTTACTCGGTTCGAAGGTAGTTGTCTATTCTGACCATGCTGCATTGAAATATTTGCTGAATAAGAAAGACACCAAACCGAGACTGATTCGTTGGGTTCTACTACTACAAGAGTTTGATCTCGAGATTCGAGATAAGAAGGGAAGCGAGAATGTAGTAGCAGGTCACTTGTCCAGACTGATCGTGGAGACCACGCAGGATCAGAGGCCGATCAGTGATTCTTTCCCCGACGAGCATATCATGACAGTCAGTACATCGCAGTTACCCCGGTTTGCAGATATTGTGAACTATCTGGTTTTGAGGCAGATACCTGAGCATTGGAACAAGAATGAGCGTGAGAGATTCCTATCTCAGATGAGGCACTATTATTGGGATGAACCAGAGTTGTTCAAATACTGTGCAGACCAGATCATTAGGAGATGTGTTCCGGAGGAGGAGTACCAGTCCATTCTAAATTTTTCCCATTCATTAGCCTGTGGAGGGCATTTTAGTAGTAGGAAGACGGCTGCAAAGGTTTTGCAGTCAGGATTTTATTGGCCCACACTCCATAGGGATGCTCATGAGTTATGTAGGCGATGTCTTCGATGTCAGCAGATTGGGAACATGTCCAAGAGGGACATGATGCCCTTACTTCCGATTTTGATAGTCGAGATTTTTGATGTTTGGGGCATTGATTTCATGGGACCATTTCCGCCTTCATTCGGAAATTTATACATTCTTGTGGCGGTTGATTATGTGTCCAAGTGGGTCGAGGTTGTGGCAACCAAGACCAATGATGATAGAGTAGTGCTTAAGTTCATTAAGCACAACATTTTCAGTCGTTTTGGTGTGCCACGTGCGATGATTGGCGATGGTGGCAAGCATTTTAGGAATGTACAGATAGCTTCTCTGCAGAGAAGATATTCTGTCAATCATAGATTCACCACTCCATATCATCTGCAGACTAGTGGACAGGTTGAAGTGTCAAATAGGGAGATTAAGCGAATTTTAGAAAAGACAGTTCGCCCGGACCGCAAGGATTGGTCCCAGCGCTTAGATGATGCACTTTGGGCATATAGAACTGCATTTAAGACTCCCATTGGCATGTCCCCGTATCGCCTTGTATTTGGGAAAGCATGCCATCTTCCTGTCGAGCTTGAGCATAGAGTGTATTGGGCTATCAAGAAATTGAATTTTGACCTCACCCAGGCTGGCAAAGAGAGAGCACTGCAGCTCTCAAAATTAGAGGAACTCAGGAATGATGCGTATGAGAATGCCAAATTATACAAAGCTCGCACGAAAGCATTTCATGATAAGTACATTGTTAGGAAAGTGTTTGAGCCAGATCAAAAAGTGTGGCTATACAATTCTCGTTTGCATTTATTCCTAGGGAAGTTGAGATCGAGATGGACAGGTGTAAACACCCCAAATTTTCACTCACCTTCTTGACATCGCCCTCAATCGGCACATTTCAGTTCTCCGGAATCAATGAAGGGCAAAATGGTCATTTTCTGAGTTTAGACCTTGCAGAAAGTCTAAAATTTCATTCTTGAGCCTCAAAATTTCTATATTTAGGTTCAGAGACATCTTTCAAATTGCAAAATTTCAAAATCCTTTTTCTGGACAAAAAGCTAGAATTTCCAAGTCCGAGCTCAGAGTGACATTTCATAGAACATGTCTTTGCATAGCATTGTATCATTTCACTGCACAGCATGTCATTTTGAGATCCAGAACTCCTGATTTTCAAAATTGTCCATCAAGATTTGATTTTTAAACTTTTTCAAATTGATTTTTACAACCCAGGGTATTAAAAATTACCAAATTTTCCCATTTTACCCCCAGGAATTTGAATTACAAAAATTTTCTTAAGAAAAGCAATCTGGATATTTGGATATTGATTTTAAAGATTTTATCTCAAAACTTTTTGCAAAAGATTTTAAATCTCTTTACAAATTTTTTTTACATTTATCCATTTTTTCCCCTAAAAAACCCAATTTTTCCAAATTCTTGAAAAACAAATAATGTTTTATCTCGTATCTTCAAAAAATGGAGCGGGACCCGCCTTTCAACTAGCATCATACTCAGACTCTCAGGTAAGTTGTTTATTCTCAAGCGGGACCCACCCGGAGTTCGTACCAATTTGCAAAATTTTTCTTTTTAATTTCTCAATACTTATTTATTTATTTATTTTTAGTTAGTGAGCCCACACACATGTGGCACCCCAATTGAAAATAAAAGAATTGCAAAAACAAAACAAAAACTTTATTTTCAAAAGGATTTTAAAAGTGGGTTGAGATGGCATTTCCATAAAAGCCTCTCATTTATTTCAATATTCACTTTTTATTTTATTTTCTTTTTATTGATTTGTTTAAATAAATAAATAAAAAAATTAGAAGGAGGCAGCCTTAATGGCACAGCCGAATTTCCCTAAAGTAAAAAATTTTATTTTTACCTAAAAATTAGGTAAATGAAACAAAATTTTGAAAAAAAAGATGCGCCCCTTTTTATTTTCAAATATCGGTTTCAAAAGAATTTCAAAAACCATAACGGTGCTCTTAAAAGAAAATACGTTTTTGTAGAAAGGGGCTGAAGGTCTTTAAAGGACCCAGCCATTGATCGATAAGGAGCGGGATGGAGTGATGGTTTTGGGGATTTTGATTTCTTATTGCAGGGATTTTCCTGCCGTGGAGGGGATTCACTAGTGAGAGGGACTATTTTTTTCCTACAGCCAAAGGGAGATCCGTTGGCCGACTGATTTTTTTCCATTTTGATTCTTATTGCAGAGATCTTCTAGAGGGAAGGAGGATGTCCTCCTTTCAGCTGCCATCAAACTAGAGGAGTTCGATTGAGTAGGGAGCAAAAGACAGAGGAAGGGTTTGCTATTCCTTCTTTGTGCATTATGCCCTCAAGATGTTTCCAAGGAATTTCTGGGTTTCTCGGTGGTGGAGGGTGCCCCCATTGAGGATTTTATCTTGAGCATCCAGGTTGAAGGGCTGCAGAACGTGGCTGCCCCCTTTGCCTTCAGCCCAGCCAACGTTTCCACCTTCAACGGCTGTTGCCACACCATTTCAGACCACCCATCTTCAGCCCAGCTCGTGCAATAACTGCCTCCCATCATCTTCTTCAGCCCAACAGGAATCCAGCAAGGAACTCCAGCCAACGTGTTCATCATCTGCATTTTTTTTAGCCTTCCACCTTCAAAAGTTGCTGCCCATCCCCATTTCAAGCCCAACTACAGGGGATCCAACAAGAATCTTCCTCTCAAGTCCACAGCAGGAAACCCAGCGGAGCTCACCTGCAGAAGCTCCAGCCAACGGCTGCTCCCCATCTTCATGCAATCCAGCAAAGATTCAGCGTGAAGACCATCCTCTCCAGCCTAGTTGCAGCAGAGAAAGCAGCAACACAAGCTGCAGGAGGTCCCCAATCCAGCCCAACGTGTTCCCCATTTTATTCAGCCCAGCTGCAGCAGAAAACTCCAGACAAGAGGCTGCCCATCCTTCATCTTACCTTCAACCCAGCAGCAAAGGATCAGCAGAGGAACGATCCTTGCTAGCTGATCATTTGACACAGGTCACTGCCTCTTCTCCATTTCCCACCTTCAACCCAGCCAGCAGAGAACTCAACGTGTTCTCCATTTCATTCAGTCCAGGAACTTCATCATTTGATTTAGGTGACCATGTTTTGTTTAAAGCTTAATGCTAAATTTCTGTTTTATGAAGCTATGGGCTGAAATTTCACCATTTGATTTAGGTGATCATGTTTTATTTAAGCTTAATGCTACAATTTCTGTTTTATGAAGCTATGAGCTGGAATATCACCATTTGATTTAGGTGATCATGTTTTGTTTAAGCTTAATGCTACAATTCCTGTTTTATGAAGATATGGCTGGAACATCACCATTGGTTTTATAAGATTTTGTTTAGCTTGCTGCTAAAATTCTTGTTTTATGAAGCTATGGCTGGAATATCACCATTTGTTTTATAAAATTTTGTTTAGCTTGATGTTCAAATTCCTGTTTTATGAAGCTATGTTGGAACATCATCATTTGATTTATGAGATTTTATTTAGCTTAATACTAAAATTCCTGTTTTATGAAGCTATGTTGGAACATCATCATTTGATTTATGAGATTTTATTTAGCTTAATACTAAAATTCCTGTTTTATGAAGCTATGGCTAGAACATCATCATTTGATTTATGAAATTTTATTTAGCTTAATGCTAAATTCTTGTTTGTTGTATTGTTATGATATCACCCCATTTGCAGCACCAATTACACATATTGTTTCATCATTTTCCACAACATCTTCACCTTTTCACTAAGCTTTTCATATCCTTTTCATGATATCCTTGAAATAGTCCATGGTGCTTCCATAACCCATTTCCTGCACATATCCATTTTTTGCAGGTGTGCAGTCTTGATAATCGGTCATGTTCACGGATGGATATTTTTATATCCATTCATGATCTATAAATCATCTTTTGTATGATTTGTTATTGATATATAGGGAAGCTCCATACTCAGTTTTATCGAAAATTACCTTGTAATTTGGAAATTACAGCCTTGTGAAATCCCCTACAGAATCTGTATATACCTGTATTTTCTGATTTTACCCATTATATAGAATTTCCCTTAAATGTGTATATTTTCTTATTATAGGTATATATATATATCAATATATATGTATATCTATCTATATGTATATGTATATATGTATATATATATATGTATATATGTATATATATACATATATATATACTTATATATATCCCTTCATGTGCCCTTATTTCCATATATGAGCATCCATGTATATATTTTCTCATATAGTTACACCCCCATTGTTACATGACATTTAGCACCTATTTTAGCATTTTGATATATGTATATATCTCTTCGTTGTATATATTATATATATATACCCATTTCCTTGGTTATCTTGTACTAACTCTCATTTTGCAGGAAAATCTAGAAGATGCTGATTCCTTGGCTCCATTTCATTTTTTTTTTCTTTATGTTATGCAATGTAACAATCCAATGTAAACCTTGGAATAAGATTTACTTTTACTGCTTAGATTAGGCCGCATCTCATATAGTTTGATTTCAGTAATATCCTGATTCTATGATGCATATATCTCAATTTTCAAAATTCACCGTGGATGAACACGAATGGCACGCGCACCAACTCTTAGAGAGTTGATGAACTCGGTGGAGTCCATATTTACGGCCCTAGTCGGAATATGGACGAGACCCAGATCCATCATCTTTCTACCAGTCACATTGAGCCTGCACTCTTAGGCTATCTTATAAATGCACCTCATATTTCCAATGTTTTCAAAATCTTGTGAATTAACTCAAATAAACCCTGAATATATTCATGACCACAGTCAGAATATGTGAAGGTTTTACTTTGGCTTAATCCACATTTTTCCAACAAATTTTTCAGAAAATCTTTTCAAACTACATTCATTCATTCAAATCATCTGCATCATTTGTTTTCTCATGATTTTCTCAAGAGATTTTCACTTCATGGAATCGATTTCTCAAGAAACTATGATGATATTCGGAGTTGGATTTCCCAAATCAAAGTTTTCCTGTGATTTTCCTTAAAAAGTTATTTTCTTAAGATCCATTTTCAAAAGGAATTTTCATCTTTTTCCAAAAAAATCAAAATCGATTTTGAGAGATTTCAAAGATAAAATTCTCAGGATTTCAATTTCCTAAGTTCTAAATTTCCTTCTCCAATGAATTTTCCTATAAAGTTTCTATCCTTTTCTTAAGAAAATTCTCAAAGTCTGAGTTTTCCCAACAAGTGCTTTCCTTTTTAAATGTTCATCTTTTCTCAAGAATTCCTTCCATTTTCCCGAGATTCTCATTTCTTCATGATTTTTCAAGTCTTTCTAAGCTTTCTTAAAATTTTCCTGAGATTCTTATTTCCTCATGGTTTTCCAAGTCCTTATAAACTTTCTCAAGATTTTCTCGAGATTCTCACTTCTTCAAGATTTTCCAAATCTTTATAAACTTTCTCGAGATTTCAAACCTTCTTCGTCTGAGTTTCCTGAAAGATTGATTTCCATCTTTTTCCTGAGAAATATTTTTCAACTCCAAATGTTTTCTAAGCATACATCATATCTTCCAATTTACCTTTTCCAAAATTCTCATAGCACATGCCTGAATTCTCTATGCATTTAGGATAGAACACAATTTCAATGATTTTACTAAGTCAAGCACTATTTTGGTCCTTGGTTCGATTACCCCTGTTAAAGGCGGCAGGAACGGTCGAAACTTGTACCGATAGGTCGAGCCCCATCCCATGGATTTTCCCGCAATTTTCAAAACGGAGGCGAGTATTTCAAAACCATTTTCCAAAATCCGGTCAAGTTTGAATCACGAAAGCCTTTCCATCTCTCTTCCGCAAGGAAGGGAAGACGGGAAAAATTTTGCGACGATAACAACAGGTCCTTATATTGTGAAAGAAGTATTTCCCCATGGAGCAGTGACATTATTCGATCCTATGACCTAAGGTACATTCAAGGTGAATGGGCAAAGATTGAAGCCCTTTATTTCAGATTCTTTGCAGGATGGTGAGTGTGAGATAGTGCATCTCACAAAGGCATGAGGATTCAACCAGAGGGATGTATAATATGTACACTAGTTTATTTTTTATTTCAGTATTTTTCTTTATTCAGTATTTTATTTCATCTGTGCTAACATTTGTTTTGATGTATGCAGGATGAATCTAACACTTAGTGTATCAGTACCAGGTGCATGGAAGAGCTTTCAAAGAATTCAAAGATCAGATGAAAGTCAACTTCAGAAGCTCAGAGCAAATCAGGTTGTATCTATCCTTTCTCCCATATTTTTTGTTAATGTCTTTTAGTGTGCATTTGCATTACATCTTTATTTATTTTGTATGCCACTAGGGACAGTGTCATTCAAGCATGGGGGGATGGTTTAGATGCATGCACACAAAAATGTCAAAATTTTTGTTCTGATTGGTAATTAAAGTAGGCATTTGAGAACAAGTTGTAGCATATATGATTGTTTTTGGCATAATCTAACAGTTTATAAATTTTTAAGCCCAATAAATTTTTTTTTCTCTGAACTGATTCAAATAGAGTAGTTATTTATGAGAAAATTCAAAGAAAAGATAGTATTTGATTGTTAGAAAATTTTGGATCACTTTAGTATAAGTATGCACAGTATGCTTTGTGAAAGAAATAAGCAATGAAAAGATGTTTTTGAAAAATGAGTTTAAAAGAATAGAGCTACGTTTAGTTGTTGATGTCTTCGTAAATCCTAGTAGTGAAACTCAGACACGAGATGAAATGTTTGAGTCTCTTAATGAAAAGGATAACGAAGGAGATCATCTTCTTGTATAAATCGATATCTGTGGACTTTGTAGTTCGAGTAAGTAGAATCTGAAGGGTGTTTTACACCTGGTGCCCCAAAGCCAGCTGGTTTGGGAGCCACTGGTTCGAAAGCTTGTTACATGGACTGCATAGAAAGCCTAAGAGATAGAGACATTGCACAGGACGAGAGGAAGACTATACGTAAACTATTAGAATAGAAGGTCTAATGACTCGAGCAATTAAGTCTGAGGGATACTTTGTATCTAGTGCCCTAAGGTCGGCCAACTTGGGAGTCACTGACCCAAAGCTCGCTACACGGGTCACGAAAACTGACTATTCGAAATAGTGCTCATGTGAGAAGAATGCTCAAGAGAACAAATTGGAAAAAGGGTGAAAAATGAAAGAAAGAAAAAGATAATGTGCGGAATGAGAAAATTTTCATTGCTTAGGCATATATATGTATTACTGTGCAGAAAAATATACAAGTGAGAATAAACGAGTAAAACATGAGAATACTTGACTTTCTGAGAAAAGTCATAAGCTAGCTACAATATTCGAAAAGTAAAGGAAAAAATTTTTTACTGTGGTGGCATGAGATTTTTAAACTTGTTTTGAGAATGTCAATTACATAAAATATTTGTTACAACTGCATTCTTAAGAGCCTAATATTTTTGAAAAATCATCCTCGCATTTCATTGATGTTTGTGGGTAGCATCTTTGCAAACCCTCACGAGACCTTACTCGTCCACTAGTGTAAGCTAGGGGTTTAAATGGCTTGTTGCATACGCTAAATGCAACCGTGATTCCTATGAAAGTGAGTTAGTATTATGCATTCATGCTTAGCATTTCTTGTCTTCGTTGCATAGCATAATTAGGGTTTGCTAAGGGACTAACAAACATTCAAGCATGGGGGTATTTGATGATGCATGAAATGCACATCATGTTAATAAGTTTTTCATGCATTTTGTAATAAGTTTAAGGTTTTAAACCCATGTTTAGATGTATTTTGATAGTAAGGGGTTATGGTTCGAATTTCAGAAAAATCGGAGTTAAAATGAGAGAGTTATGGCTATTTCAGTGTTTGGGCACGGATTTTGAGGTGGATCAGATCCATATCCGACCCAATTAGGTTATTTGGACTTTGGATCAACCCTTAGAAAGCCCAAAACCCAACCCA
The DNA here is from genome assembly GCF_984573655.1 of Nuphar pumila. Lineage (NCBI taxonomy): Eukaryota > Viridiplantae > Streptophyta > Magnoliopsida > Nymphaeales > Nymphaeaceae > Nuphar > Nuphar pumila. The sequence goes on along the minus strand of NC_143256.1, from coordinate 67,262,254 downwards.
CACGCCTATCCATATCCATTTCAAAATGTTTTGCAGAAACCCCCCCAGAAAGTGGCGCCTAGCAAAAATTTATTTTTTAACCCTCTTTCTGAAAAAGGTCAAAATTATAAATAGTCTTTTTTGAAGAACCCTAGGCATCTTTGGCTTTGTTTGGATGCCCCCTACAGTGATTCTACTCCAGCAGCTCCTTCCTCTCCAATCTCCCACGTTTTGGCCATTGAAGACCGGTTTATGCTTGGGTTCCAAGCATATTTCGATCCCCCTTGTGTTTTCTCTCCATTTCTTTCTTTCTCCTTGCTGTATTTTCAACATTTTTCTGTACTTTTGCAGGTGTAGCAGAGGTGGAGACTACTAACCTTGTGTGGGAGTGCGAAACACACCAACAAGGTGAGTTGGCCCTACCTCCATCCGGCTTTCTACACCCTCCGATCGAGAATCGGCGCATAATCCATCTTCGGTGGATCTCCAACGTGTAGCAGCTGCAAAGGAGCTGTTTTTTGGTGAAGTCCAGCATTCTCAAACTGTGTGGGACGTCCAACTCCAGCCACGGTCCGCTCTTCTTCATCCCCCCGGTCGTCGAATCTTCCAAGAGGTAGGTCTTCTTCTTCCTTCTCTTCTAGCTAAAACCGAATTGTGTGTTGGTTTTCTTTTATTATTTATGTGTGTTTCTTTTAATTCTTTTATTGCTTCAACTTTAGAATAGTATCCGTGCATAGACCAGCACGTTAGATCTAGGTTTGTTTCATTATTTGCATGTTCGAGTATCGATCTCCATCATTTTTCAAGAAAAACGTGTAAATCGGCTAGAGGTTCTTCTAGCCGATTTGGGTTGTCTTCTTCCACGTGTGTGTTTGTGTTATTTCTACAGAAAAAGCCTTCAAAAAGATGAGTTTGAGTTATTTTGGGTGTTGGGTCTAGATCCAAAGGTGTTTTTCATTGAAAATCAATAAATCGGTTAGAATCTCATTTAGCCGATTTCTTTTATTTTATTTGTAATTTGTCATAGGCGTGTTCTTGGTTCTGTTCTACTAAAAATCTACTTATAAAAGTTCATTTTAATTCATCGCATTCGTGGATTTGATTGTGTCTTGTTTGCTTGCATTTTTGAAAAAGAAAAAAAAATCGGCTAGATTTATTCTAGCCGATCTTTGCATTTTCATTAAAAGTGTGTGTAGAGGTTGGTAAATCGTGTGGTTGCTGTGTGTTTTGGATGTTAAGAGCAGCATAAAGTTGTGTTAGTTCATCTCATTCGTTTAGGATAGTTCTAAATAATTGTTTTTATCATCTTGTGTTTTTGGTGTTTTGGGTCTATTGAAAAAAATTACAAAAATCGAATTTTCATTTCTTTATGTTTCTAAATAAATTCCAGCATAGTGCTGTTCATGTTTGCATTTGTGTAATTAGGAGTTCTTTTTATTATATTTTAATTTAGTTTTATCAAAATAGTGATTACTTAGTAAAATCGTCTTTTGTTAGTTTATTTATTTTTTTTATTGGTCTTCTTCTTCCCCAAGGTGGGGCGGCAGCCATTAGAGCTCCAATTGAGCTCTAGTTCGATTTTTTAGAAAGCATTCATTGTAATTAGGTAGATTAGGAAGTTGTCTAGATTCAATGTATTAGGGTTTAGTGTCTTAGCCGTTTTTAGGGGTCATTTAAGTTAGTTTTGGGAATTAGGGTAACATTCAATCCTAGAAAATCGTTTTTCTATTTAAGTTCTTTTATTCCCTAGGTAGCTTTAATTACATTAGTTTAGAAAGTAGTACTTTTAGAAGTTGGCGATTTTTGAGAAGGGAGGTAATTAAAGTAATTGAAATTTGGAAAGCTTTTGGAAAGAGGAGGTTCTTCAAAAATCATGTGAGGCATTTAAGGAAGATTTGAATTTTGAATATGCATTAAAGAAGGAGTTACTCTTTTACTTTGGAAAGTGTTTTTGAAATTAAACAAAAATTCTAATTTAGGCTCCACGATTTCCATAAAGAATTAAAGGCAATTCAATTCCATCTTGAAAAGCAAAAATCGTGGATTTCTAGATTGGACTTTTCATTTTTCCGAAATGAGCTCTAAAGGCAATTAAGGAGTGTAACTCCCTCATTAAGTGGGGCGATTTTTGAGAATCCAAATCATTTCAAAAGTTTGAACATTGGTAATTATTACTTTACTTTCCCAACCTTCTCCATTAAAATCGTTAGCTTTGAAATTAATTTAGTATAATTACTAAGTTACTAATTTAGTCGATCTATTTGAGTGAGTCAAACCCTAGTCTAAACCCCTTTGAGTCTAGTCAAAACCGAGTCTACCTAACCTAATCTAAGCCTAGCCTAGCCTAAGTCAAAGCCTAGACCAAACCTAGGTCGAGTCAACCTTAGTCCACCTATTCAAACCTAACCTAAGTTTAGGTCAACCGAGTCTACCTAACCTAATCTAAGCCAACACTAAGCTTGAGTCAACCTTAGTCCGAGCCCACTTAAACCAAACCGACCTTAGTTAACTAAGTCAACCCTAAACCAAGTCCAACCTAGTTTTAGTTAACCCTAACCTAGTCAAAACCCAAGCCTAAGTCACGTCATAGTCAACCGAACCCAACTAGTTAGGTCAAGCCTAGTCGAGTCAACCTTAGCCCGAGCTTATCTCTCCCAACCTAACTCAAACCAAGCTCATCCAAACCAACCCGAATTTAGTAAAGTCAAATCCGAGCCTAATTGAGCCAACCGAGTGAACCCTAACCCTAGCCCTTGTTCTTTAGTGGGTTTGATGTCATTTAGATGTTCTTTATTTTGATTTTAGGTTGATTAGTTTAAGTTATTTGATTTAGTATAGTGTAGGAGTGTCTGTGATTAGATTGTATTTGTTTGGTGTGTGATTTGTGCATTGTGCTTCGTTGATTCGTATTTATTTAGTATTTAACATAGTTAATTCAAATCACATTTCATTGAGTAGCTTAAGTGCATTTGCATTGTTGATTTAGTAGTGTTAGTCTCAATTTCTAATTTACGATTATTCTTTAATTCATGTAGTGATAGTGCATTTTGTAGTAGTATATATACTGTCATTCATTGTCATTTAGGTTGCATTAGGTTTAATTTGCATTCTTTAGAGTTTAAATAAATTCATAAAGTGAATAGTGCACTCAAAGAAAAACCCGATTTTTGCCCTGTCGCACAAGCGTTATTTTCTGTGTAAAAATTTCGTGTTTTCCAAAAAATCTTTTTCTGTTCACTTTAGTGGCGTGTTATCTGACTGCAGACCAAATTTCAGCTCTTTCGGAGTTGATTTGGTCTGATTTTTAAGCATTTTGCGAAAACCGCTTTTTCTGGATTTTAAATTACAGGACTTTCGATATCCTGATTTTTCCCAGATTTGAAACGCTTATATCTGGAGTTCCAGATATCGTTTTTTCATTCTGTAAAAACTGTCAGATTGTTTAATCTGTCAGTTGCAGAACAGAATAAATTTCGGGAAAATAGGACCTCGTTTGCTCTGTCAAATAGTGGTTTTCCGATAACCTATCAGAAAGCTATTTTGCACTAGTTAGGGGCAGTTTCGTAATTTCCTTAGTTTCGGCATTTTAGACCTGTTTTCAGTAGTTTCTGCATTTTAGGAGCTGCATAATCATCATACAGCATTAGTAAAATTAATTTAGTTAATTTTAGAATTAGTTTAGTATTTTATTTAGTTATTGTCTGATAAGTAGCATTTATTTTATTATTTTCGTAAAATTAGAATTAGTTTTAGTTATTGTTTGCATGGTTAGATTAGAATACTAACTTTGTATTTCTCTGCATTTTTAGGTTGAAAAGCATATTTAGTTTCCAGGGTTATTGTCCAAGTGCGAAGAGTGAATAATTGGCGAAAAGACGGAAATACCCTTGGTGTGGAGCAGAAGACTTGGTGCTGTTTCATTTTCATTTTAGTGATTAATTGTAGTTGTATTAACTTTATAATTGTAGATTGACATTTGTAATTAATAAATTAAATTTTCTAGAAATATCTTGATTAATTCTTGTTCCCTGAGGATTCGACCCGTACTTACCACTTTGTGGAAAGTCGGTTTTTATACTTTTGGTTGACGATTTTCCAAAGTTTTATTGCAAATACTTGTTTTAAAAATATCATTTCAAAATATCAACCACTACCTATACAACCATTGTTGTATTCCTACACTTTCCCTGTGCATAGCCCATAATTCTATCTATGTAACACTTTGTCACTGCATTCTACTTCCCATCTGTGTGCTTCACACTCACCACCTCAGCCATTTGTTATACAATAATACTTCCATCCTACATATATTTCCAGGCTCACATACTACCATCTGTGTTAGTATCACCTATGCCACATACATGATATATACCTATATATATATATATATATATATATATATATATATATATATATATATATATATATATATATATATATATATATATATATATATATTGGTATGCATATGTATGTAAGTATACATTATCTCTCATCATCTTACATTCTAAATCATGAACATTATGGCATATGAACATCCCACCACCTGCATCTCTGAAATCCATGTGATAGATATCATTTCTCTTCCATTTTTCATACTAATCAAGTATTTTGCAGGGAATATGTGGAAAAGGTCATTATTTGGAGTTGTAAATTTCATTTCATGTATTATAATAGTTAGATCTTAATGAGAATTTACATTTCTTGTTTTAGACAGAATGAATGAGCATTGTAAAAATCATAAATTGCTTGTTTTCATGCTTTTCCCCTTTATTTTCCAAAATCTCACAATGGTAAAACACAAATGGCACGTGCACCATTTTGTAAGAGGTAATTAAATCCTAAGTTGATGATTTACATCAATGGCCACAGTCAGGATGTAAACAAAACTTAGGATTTTTATCTTTTATGAAATAACACTAGATCCACACTGGATCCTTTTCAAAATTCATCATATTTTCTTTAAATATTTTCCTCTTTTATCAGGGTTTAATTTAAAATTAATTCAATATATATACCAATGGCCATAGTCAGGGTATATTGAGAGTTAATTTCATTTTAAACTCTATAAAAGCACCCAAAAAATGTGTTTTATTCTTCACTTGAATTTAAATATAGGTTAATATATAATACATTCAATGACCATAGTCAAGGATGTATTATATCTTTAATCTTATTTACATTCATTTAAAAGAATGAAATACGATTTTCAAATCCAATTTCAAAATTTAAATTCATTTCATCATTTAGGATAGAACTCAATCATATTTTCAAAATTCTTTTCAAAATACAAGTGATCTTAGATATCTTTCTTCAAATCTCCATTTCAATTCATTCTTCTCTCTTATTTCAAAGATTTAGATTTCAATTTCAAAGTCCAATTTGACTTTGAGATTTCAAAATTCAATTTTATGATCAAAATTCCATTTCCAAATTCCATTTTCAAAGTTTAAATCAACTTTGAAATCTCTGATTCATATTCTGATTTCAAATTCAAAACCAAGTTTATCTTTCTTAAAATTCAAAATCAAGGCTTGAGTTTTATTCTGAATCTCAAAACTTAACCCTTCTTAAACTTTAATCTAGGTTTTCAAAACCCAGATCCATCTTCAAAAAGTCCCATTCAGACTTTCAGAATCCCAATCCAAAGTTAGATCCTAATCCCAACTTGGATCCAGATTTCCAAGTATAAATCTCCACTTTGGATCTCAGACTTCAGATCCAATTCCATTTTAGGATCCAGAATTCAACTTCCATCTTGGATCTCAGACTTCAAATCCAAATCCAATTTAGGATCCAGAACCCAGTTCCACTTTGGATCTCAGACTTCGGATCCAAAATCCATCTTAGGGTCAAGAGTCCAACTCTATTTTTGGATCTCAGGTTTCAGATCCTAAATCCATTTTAAGATCCAGAACCCATTTTAGGATTCAGAATCCAATTCCATCTTGGATTCCAGATCTTGGATCCAATTTTATTCAGGATCCAGAATCCAATTCCATTCCCAATTCTAGATTTTAAAACCAATTTCATTTTCAGATCTCATCTGAACTTCCTAAATCCATTTCTATTTTTTAATACCATTTGGATTTCTCAAGTCCACCCTGATTTCAAGTTTTAAATTCAATTTCATTACAAGTTTTATCTCTCCTCCTAAATTTAAGTTCAAAGTCTATTTTCTGACTTTGGAAATTCCTTCCTTTTCCTTTTACCTCAGCTTTAAATCATTCTCTCTCAGAAATCAAGATTTATTCTTCCAACTCTAAATTACTTCAAAGACTTAGAACTTCTCTAATCTATCTCAAGTTCTAAGTTGGATTTTATCATCCAGAAACCATCTCTTCACTCCATTATCAAGTCTATCTCAGAAAACTTGGAAATTTTTTAAAACATTTTTCTCAAAAGAATATATATCCTTGCATTTACACAAGCATGATTCTTTGTGCATTTAGATTTAGGATAAATTCTTAAATAATATTTAGGCAAAGCAAAGGCATAAATTCGATCCTTGGTTCGATTACCCTTGGTAAAGGCGCCAGGAACGGTCGAACCTCGTACCGATGAGCGAATCCCGTCTCTCCATTTTCCCGCAATATATTTCAAAACGGAGGCGAGTAATTTTCTAAATATTTTCAAATCAAGGTCAAGTGAGACCCCGCAAAAGAGTTCCTCTTCTTTTCTTTTCTTTTCTTTTCTCTTCTCTCTTTCTTTCTGTCTTTTATTTTCTCCCTTCAAAAAGGAGGAAATAGAGGTTGGAAAGGAAAAAGAGAAGGAAGAGAGAGAAAACCACAAGAGAGGAAAAATTTTGCGATGATCACAGTTTTGGTGACCGTGATGGGACTTCGTTTTCGTCCGGTCGAATTTGTGCCTTTTGCTTTGCTTTGATATTTTCTAAGTATTTATTCTTCAAATGTCAGCTTCATTTCCATGCAAACCTTAGGAGCCTAGACTCTGTCCTAAGCTGACATCATTGCATATAGGATCTAAGTATTGTTTGGTAGGACCATATTGAGGAGATTATTCCATGTTCACATTAGATTTAGGTTTGAAATACAACTCTCCTCGATTCTAGGGATTGAATGTAAAACAATGTATGCAAGTGTATGCTTCTTTTCATTTAAATCTATCTCTTTAGGACTTGCATTAGAGCTTTTTGGTTTTATTTTGCATGCTGATCATGTTTTTGAAAACATCCTTACCTATATTGTCCCGGTCTTCACGTTGCTGGGTTGTCTCACTGAATTATAGTTCGGGGGAGAGCCTCACAACTGGACCACTTATTTGGGTTCGCGCCCCCCTACCACGTACCTAAGGGCCATAGTCCGAGGTATATCGGTAGGCGCTCAAGGATGTTGGGAAGCCATTACCTTAGAACCGGAGAATTATTTCTATGCCACGTACTTCGAGCTTCGGCTTGAGTATATCGGCATATCTTTATTGAAATCAGATGATCTGAACCATAGAGTTAGGATTAAGGACCTACAAGCCATTTCAAATATTGCATTTAGAGTCAGCCTTTAGGGAGTGCTATGTGCGCATCCTTGTTTATGCAGCTTTTGATTATGCGATGTTTTCTTGTATTCTCCTATATATATCAAACTTTCTCAAAACCCTGGGTATATTATTGAAAAAATTCCCCTTATTTTCAAAAACCCCAGGTGTATTTTTCCTTTACCTACATTCTTTCTCTTTTATGTCAAAATAAAAACCTTGAAAATCCATTTTTCTAAATTCCCTTGATCTTTCAAAATTTCAAGGATTTGTGTCTATCCTCTCCTTTCATCAAGAGTCTATCCGTAAGCCCTGCATTCTATCTGATTCTCTTCCTCTTTTGCCTCAGTATCATTCTGATTCTCTCGATGCTGTCTTTCCCAGGGATCATATCTTTTATCAAATAAGGGATGGAACCCCGGATCATCGGGTTATCCAGTCTCATTCCTTCTTCCCTCGGTGGTATTATTCTTGGTTCGCCGCCTTCTCGTGTATGTTCCCAGACCACTTGGATGATGGTGGATTAGAGATGGCATCGGCAGTAGGCAAGTGAACCATCAACGACGGTTTAATTCAAGCTATGGTAGAACGCTGGAACCCGCGTACCTACACATTCTGGTTCCCGTGGAGAGAGATGACTTTGCTAATGGATAAGTTCAGTGACATCATGGGATTGTCAGAGCCAGCTGGTCAGCTAGATGATCCGGTCGAGTAACAATTCCTGATCAATGTCGAGGGGATAGATGTTCAAGAAGCATTAGCCAAAGCTACGGGGAACAGATCTTGGCCTCTCACCGAGATCAACAGAAGTCAGTTCATCGACCTGTTCGGACTCTATCACAAATATGGAGCCTACGAGGAGTGTGACACCTTGTCTCGGGCACCGAAGGAAAGAATCCAGCATGCCATGGTCCTATGCACAGTAGGATTAGCGTTCTTTCAATACGGCCAGAATTTCATCAATGTCAGAGTCACCCAACTCTTTCGAAGATGGGGAAGCAAGCAGACTCGTCAGCTTTCAGTGTCCATGGCAGCTCTAGCCTTTCTCTACAGAGGCTTAGCTCATTTTGCCCTCGGAGAGACCATTTTGGTAGAAGGATGCACGTATGCCTTGCAGTCGTCGTTTCTGCGACATGTTCCATCAAAGGCTAGTTCCTTCAGATTCAGTAGCAAGAAGCCAAAATCTGTTGTTCAGTATCGAGCCTTGATTGAGAGTCTGCACCTGGAAGAGATCCTTTGGGATTACTTTGACAGGCGAGAATCAGTTCCTCGCTACACTTATGCTCGTAGCAAGCATTACAGGTTGCTTGGTCGTTTCTTCTATGTCGACTATCAGCGAGAGAGATGTCTCAGACAGTTCTCGTAGTGGCAGATTCGTGTCAACACTCGCTTCCTGACGGGCCATATGCCAGAGTTCGATCTGCAATCAGATCAGTGGTCTGGGCATACCATGTAACCAAATACACTTGGGACTCCTTCATTCCTTTGTCTATATTTCCCGGTCCTAATGTATCTTCGGAATATCGAGAATGGTGGCAAACTGCCTGCCCACCTTCTCTTTGTATTTAAGTTTTGTCATCAATAAAAATGCAACTTTGTGTTCTGTTAAAAAGCTCTTTTTGCCAAAATTTTATTTTATTTTATAAGGTCACGATCCCCGTGACGATCTCATCCCTAGTGATGAGACTTTTTCTTATATTCTCCTTCGATTATCTCTCATCGTGATGGACGACCTCGCCTAGGTCATAAGGCGCATTTTTGTTGCCGCAAAATGGTGACACAATTATCGCAAAAACTTGTGATGACCCGATCCCTGGTGATGGGATAACTTGTTTAATTGTCTGTCAATTCCTCCTTTCTTGTCCTTTTATCAAAAAGTCGCATTTTTGAAAATTCCTCCAAGCTCTAACCATTCCTTTATTTCCACAGAAATCATTGGCATTGGCAAGATGGTTCAGACCAGAGCTAGAAAAGAGACTGCTCCTCAGCACAGCAACAGCGAAGCCGAGGCAACAAACTCTCCTAAGTCAGTTAGAGGGCAGAATCAGAACCAAACCGATGATATAGATCTCGCCATGTATAGCCTGTTTAAGAGAATGATCACCAGAATGATGTCAGAGCAGGCTGAGGCCAGTCAGAAGAAGGTCATTCCGAAGAGCAAACTGAAAAAGAAAGTTGTGAAAAAACCTGTCAGGATCATCAGAAAGAAAGTACAGCCTGACACCACTTCTGAGGAATCAGAATCAGTCGAAGAAGAATCAGAGGAAGAAGAACAGTTTATTTACCATCAGAATCCTCCGCAGCAATTTGTGAAGATCGCGGCAGAGCCCGAATCAATAAACAAACCTATTCTGACTAATGATCTGATGCAAGAGCAAATGAAAGAATGAAGGTTCTCTCAAACAAACCTCATTTCTACATCGCCTGCCAAATCATTCATCAAATTGATTAAGAGAGCCGAGTGGCTCGAGACCGGCTTGGACAATGGCCTGTATGAAGGATATCCTTTTGTCAGAGGAAATCCTGATCAAAAGAAGAAGGCGCATGTCGCCTATTCTACAGAGTTTTCAGATCAGGGCAGTAGCTCTAACAGCAAGAAAAGCAAGAGAAACTGTCAAAAAGACTCCGGACCCCCTAAGGCTGAAAGGACCAATTCGGCGGCTCAAAAAGGGAAATTTGTAAAGCCGCAGCCTGTCCAAGCAGCACCACAACCTGAAGCGAGGCAACAAGAAAAACCAAAGCACGAAGGTTGGAGCTATGATCGGGAGTTCACAGCCTTGGAACAATCCCGCGAGGACATCCTTGAGTACATGATATCCAAAGGGATGATCAAACTCCCCAAGGTCACAGAGCCTCCGGTCGCTATGGGCAAATGGACTGACAAATTCTGCAAGTTCCACCGAATTGTGGGGCATGACACAAAGCACTGTTTTGTCCTGAAGAACATTATCCAAAATTGCATCGACAAAAACTTGTTAATCGAGGATGAAGAAGAACAACAGGAAATCTTGTCCAAGCCATTTCCCAAGCATTCAACTTCAGTCATCACAGAACAAACATTTTCTCTGCAAGGTAGCATTCAACCATGTTCCAATCAGGACATTCAGGATCAACATCAGGTCCTGGTCCTTCGTCAAGCGCAGTCTTCCGCCAAGAGGGTGGATATTACTGCATTTTTTTAGCAACAAGAAAACAACCAAGGAACCAACCAAAGTAGCGGCAGACATTGCCAAGCTAGTCCCTAGGATTCTGAAGCGCTTCATCAAGGCAGCTTCGAAGAAAGAAGAGGCTTTAGGGTCAGTTCAGAAGCCAATTACTGCTTTATCCAACATTTTTATCATGGATCTGACCCATGCTTCCCCAAAGCACCAGCAAGTGCTAGAAGACCTGCTCAGAAAGATCAAGGTCAAGCCTAACACAACACCACAGGACATGGCTCAAATCGTCAATCAGGACATGACAAACGCACCGATCACTTTTTCTGATGAGGATTTGCCAAAGCCTCATTCATTTCACAACAACGCCTTATATAGAGTGGTGCGAACCAGGGGCATGACAGTCCCTCATGTGCTAGTTGACGGGGGCAGCAACTTAAATATCTGTCCAGGAATGACGGCTAAGGAGTTGGGTCTGGAAGAAAAGGAATATACCCCAGATCCGATCACAATCTACGGTTTCGACAACCACGGGCAGACAACCAAGGGGAAGGTTTTTTTCAAAATTTTCATCAACTATTCGGTGCATACAGTCCTGTTTTACGTGGTCAATATGCCACCCACATACAATCTTTTGCTCGGGTGCACTTGGATCCACAACGCCAATGCTATCCCTTCAACCCTTCACCAATGTATCAAATGGTCGAAAGGAGGCATGATCACCACGGTCCGAGGAGAGGATCCGGAAGAGTGACTCCCACAGCCAATGATTCCCCGTCCTACTTTCACTGCCGACATCCCAAGCATCAGGAAAGTCGATGAAATCAATCTGAGTGAAAGTCTGGACTTGTTAAAGTTAAAAGAGGTCCACCCAACAGAAAATGTGGCAGCAGTAACCCAGTGGCAGAGACCTCACTTCTTCAAGTTAGGCGGGCACCTTGATTGCACTTCACTCAAAGATCACCCTCTTTTCCCTCAGTTCTCAAAAACTAAGAGAGGGTTTGATCTTCTGATGAAACACGGTTATCAGCCCTTCAGGGGTCTGGGCAGAAATGAAGACGGCATTCTCGAGCCGATCGTCCTCGCTTAGCATATTGATAATACAGGTTTGGGATTCACCGGTCAGTCATCCGACAGAAAGACCACCTTCATTAAGGGAGCCCAATGAAGAAGACAATGCCAATGTTTTCTGCTTTCTCTTTTCTCTTTTAATATCATCTTTTAAGGGGCAAAGATCCGCCCCGTTTTCTTATTTTCCTCCAACAATCATTTGTAAATATCAAAATTACTTAATCAATGAAAATTTTGTTTACTCTACTCATCTTGGTGTACACAAATTCTTTGTTTATATCCTTTGCTATGATTGTCATTCTTTGTTTTTGTACAAAAGACTATTTTCAAACCTTTTATCCTTTTCTCAAAAACCTTCTCTGTGCTTTCAGGATTGCTGGAATCATGGCTCCTAAATCGCTCAAAAAACTCGTTATCAATACCAACTTTTCTCAAAATAAATCCAAACCGGCCAGAATCTGCAAGGCAAAAGCAGGGGCAGAAGTCAGCAAGATAACGGGGCAAATCAAAGAGTTAGCAGAGTTCGACTCAGCGATTCAGGATTTGCCAGAATTTGTCAATATTTAGAAGCAGGATGAACCATCGCCGTTGGTTCAAGATCCAACAGAGGATGTCAACATCGGTTCAGAAGATGATCCAAAAATCCTCAAAATTGGCTCCAGCTTAAGTTCAGATGAGAAGGAAAAACTCATCCATTTTCTCAAACAGCACCAAGAAGTCTTTGCTTGGACTTATGAGGATATGCCAGGCTTAGATCCCAAGCTGGTTGAGCATCGTCTTGTGCTTAAACCCGATTGCAAGCCAATCAAGCAAAAATTAAGAAAAATGGATCCCCGAGTAGCACCACAAGTTAAAGAAGGACTTGAAGAGTTGTTGAAAGCAGGATTCATCCGGACTATTGAATACCCAGACTGGTTGGCGAACATCGTGGTAGTTCCCAAAAAGAATGGCAAAGTCCGGATTTGCATTGATTTCAGGGATCTTAACAAGGCAACCCCAAAATATGATTATCCACTCCCCAACATCTATCTTTTGATAGATAGCATGGCAGGCCATGCCTTGTTTTCCTTTTTGGATGGATACTCAGGCTACAATCAAATTAAATTGGCTGCTCGTGACCAATCCAAAACTTCTTTTACTACACCTTGGGGTACATTTTGCTATACGGTCATGCCGTTCGGGCTCAAGAATGCTAGGGCAACCTATCAGAGAGCAATGACAGTCATTTTCCATGACCAGATGCACAAGAACATGGATGCCTATGTGGATGACATCCCGGTCAAGTCAAAAGAAGGAGAGGACCATCTTGATGCTCTCGGCCAAGTTTTTGAAAGACTTATTCTGTACAAGATGAGACTCAATCCGCAGAAATGTGTCTTCGGAGTAGAGTCAGGCAAACTGCTTGGCTACATGATCAGCAAGAAAGGCATAGAGATGGATCCTGCCAAGGCAAAGGCAATCATTGATATGTCGCCTCCCACCAATCTCAAAGAACTGCGAAGCCTTCAAGGTCGCATTCAGTCAATTCGTCGCTTCATCTCAAATTTGGCCATGAGATGCGAGCCCTTCAATCACTTATTGAGAAAAAAAGTGAAATTTGAGTGGGGACCAGAATATCAGCTCTTATTTGAGCGCATCAAGCAGTATCTTCTCAATCCACCTGTTCTGAAGCCACCAGAACTCGAAAAGCCACTCCTTTTATATATTTCTGTCAACCATAATGCTTGTGGCAGATTTCTTGCGCAGTACGAGGAAGGCAGCTGGATAGAGCATGCCATCTACTACATCAACAAGACCTTCATCGATTATGAGAAAAGATACTCTCAGATGGAAAAGACATGTCTAGCCTTAGTATGGATGTGTCAAAAGCTGAGACATTATCTTTTAGCCTCGGAAATCAAAATTTTATCAAGGCTCAATCCTCTCAAGTACATCCTTGAGCAGCCTTTCCTTACTGGACGGATTGCAAAATGGCAGGTCCTCCTGATGCAGTATGGACTTGGAGTATGTTTCTCAGAAGTCAGTCAAAGGTCAGTCCATCGCAGATCAGTTGGCAGATTTTCTGTGGCCAGAAGAAATCAAAGCAGAAGATGATTTCCCTGATGATCGCATCTGCAATATTCAGGAGTCCCCAGTTTGGACCCTTTTCTTTGACGGAGCCAGCAACATGTCTGGTATAGGGATTGGGATCCTGTTAATCACTCCCGAAAAAGAGATGCTCTCTTATTCCCTCAAGCTCAACTTCTAATGTACTCATAATATGGCTGAGTATGAAGCTCTAATTCAAGGCCTCAAGATTTTGCAAGACTTTGATGTCAAGAGAATACATGCCTTCAGCGACTCATTGCTTGTTGTCAGTGAAGTTAACGCTAAGTGGAAAGTCAATGATTCCAAATTAATTCCCTATCAGAAGATTGCCTTAGCTCTCATAAGCAACTTTGAAGAATTTCAGCTCAACCATGTCAAGAGGGAATACAACCACATAGCGGATGGCCTAGCCTGTCTGGGTTCCATTTTGTCTTTTAAAGACGGTGAATGTAAGACCCATAATTTTTCAGTATCTTTTTGAAGAAATTCACGAGGCATTTTTAAGTAAAAATAACATCTGAACCCGAAATACAAATCAGATCGATTTATACAAACCAGTTATACTTGAGATATTCGTCGCTTTGCGAATATATGCTCAAACACTCTGGAAGCCATAACCTCTTAACTAAACAAAAACAAAGGATTTTCTCGAGCCAACTTTCTTAGTTACGTCAATACGAAGAGACCGGCGTACTCAGAATTTTTCGGAAAAAAATCGCCGGAAACCCGAAATTCTTGCGGGACCCACGGAAATATTGGTGGGACCCACAGAAATATTCCTCAGAAAATATCTTGTGGGACCCACAAAATATCCTATGGAAATATCTAGTGGGCCCCACCTCAAAAGGAACCTCCTGGAATTAAAATAAAGCTCAGGGGCAAAAGGGGGACAAAAATTCCCAAGAGGAGGTGGGCTTGGGCTATAAATAGCCCTCCCCACTCTCTCTCTTCTCATAATTTCGACCCCCCCTCTCTCTCTTGCCTCCTCTCTCTCTCCTAAACCTCCCCTAGTGAGCCCAAGTGAGTCTGAGCCCACCTGACCTGGCCTGAACCCACCTGACCTGGTCTAAGCCTGCCTGACCTGGTCCTAGCTCACCTGACCTGGGTCTGAACCCACTTGACCTAGTCCAAACCTAGTTGACTTGACTTGAACCTAGTTGGGTTTAAAGTCAAAGTCAAAGTCCTTTTTGGTCCAGATTCCGGTTTAGATTTCTGAACCCAGACTTAGCCTACTTGAGCTGAGTTCGAACCTGCTGAACCCAGTTGACTTGGATCGAACCCTGTTTGGTTCAAACCACTTAGGTTGAGTAGCTTGACCTACTCTACCTCTTTCTCAACTAAGTCAGCTTCATCTGACTTAGTCTGACCTCTCGAAGGAAGGCTCGAAGCCAAAGAAGCAACCCAGAGCCGTTTCTTCCACGATTTGAAGTAAGTTCGCTTCGTTGATCCATCTCTCTCAAGTATTTGACTGTTTGTATATAGAATATACTTTCTGAAGTAGTATCTTGCTTTAGTTCTTGATTGAGCCCTTTTTGGACACTTCGGTGTTCACCCGCTCGTCTCGTAACTATCGTCGGATATATCTATGTTCAAACACGCAGTATTTGCATTCTTCAAAATGGTATCTCGCTTTAGTTCTTGGTTGAGCCCTTTAGGACACTTCGGTGTTCACCCGCTCGCCTCGTAACTATCGTTGGATGCGGATCTAGGTGTATATCTGCTGATTCTGCCGACGCGTCTTATATCGCACAGGCTATGTAATTTACCTTTGCCGTCGCGTCGTATGATGCCAAGGCTCCTGCTTTCTGCAATGTATTTACTTACGCCGTCGCGTCGAACGATGCCAAGGCTTCTGCTTTGTTATATATGTAGAATATTTTGTTCAGTTACACACCCTGAACAATAGTATATGCATTTCTTTACGCCGCCGCTGTATAAAGCACAGGCTTCTGCTTATACTACATATATAGCGCATAAATGAGCGTTCAAATGGAGATCAAACTCCAAATCGCCCATGCGATTCCTTGACCGCTCCTCGTTCAAGATTCTGCTTGACGAATGAAGCCCCTATTGGAAAGGCTTCGGTTTTTGGCAAATTGCTCTTTACGTAATGACTAAGTCAATTTCGTATGGCCTGGCTATGGCCAAGGGTTCCTGCAACCTTGATGGATGCAAAGTACGCACAACGGTGCGCATCCATTTCCCGAATTAAGCGTGGCGATTTCCTACCAAAGAGGGGAGATGCCGCTGAAATGGATAAAAGAAACGCACGCTTTCTCCGTAAAAGAGAGGAAGTGCTGCTGAAATTTCTGAAGAAGCTATAAATAGCTCAGAAAGAACGTAGCAGGATACTCTGACATATAGCAGAGTGCTACCCAGTTCATGGTTTGCCCTCTACAACGTAGAAGGGTTCGTCGAACCACTGCCGGTAGAGCAGGGGAGGTGCTGACGAAATGGTTGGCAGAAGAGCTGCCGGAACCAATGGAACGGCATAATGATGTCCGTTGATGGAACGATGCCAGATCGGCTCGTATCCTTGTGCCTGCAAGGGCACCTTGCTCGTAAGGGCCGCTGAGCCGAAGTAGAGGTTGCGCCTTGGCTAGGTTTGGACTCGTTGCGTAAAAATACGCCGAGTAGCCGATCTATTTAGATCGAGTCATATGCATGGTCATTGAGAACGGTTACACAACCAGACTCGTAAGGGCCGAAGAGCCAGAGTGTGTTGTTTCCACCCAAAGAGGTGTGATGCTCGTGGTGGCCGAAGTGCCAAAGGGCGGTGTTCTGCATTCATATGAATAAGACTTAAGGTCGCACATACCCCGCGGTTGAAAATCGTGTTAGGGGTACCCCCTCAGTAATGACTGTGTTGGGGCAGACTGAATGGGGTCGGGTACATACTCTCGTAGTGCTGAAAGCACGGGCTGCATAAATGGCATGCAGATTCTGTCCAAGTAATTGTAAGACTGGCAGACCCCTTCAGGAATTATGCTCACTGTGGAATGACAGTGATGGTACAGCCTTGAGTGACATGTATTTTACTTTGGACCTGATAGAGTCCACGATGGCCTCAGTCACTCATGGGTTTTGGGGTTGTGGTTATCCTTAAGATCTAAGGATTGAACCCAACTACTGCAAGTAGAGGATGCATCCGAATATGGGCCTAGTAGGATTCTCCCAGTTGAAACACACTGCCCTACTATGGATAGGGTCAACAGGCCTCTGGGGTATCTAAAATACATAGAATAATCAACCCCCAGAACATCGCGTTGATGCCCAGACAATAGCTCTACCTGCGTACCAAAGGCGGGAGCGGTTAATTATCAAACAATGCATTAGTTCTAGGTACAGCGATGCTTTGAATGTATGAGTGGATGACGTGTTGAGTCAGTCCTGCATAACCTTTGTGAAGGTGTCATGTTCGGTATACTACTGGACCGACTGGGCGAAGACCCGTGTTGTATCCGCACGACTAAGCGAAACTCGAGGAGTTGTCCTTAGATGCGTGGGATACAGATGTGCCAAGTATGAAGACTTGAGCTAGACATCACTTTGAGACCCGAAAGAGGTCATGGCTAAGTCGTGAAGACTTATGCGGCTATTCAAATCACAGCCCTGAAAAGGCTTGCTCTAAGTCATGAGGACTTGAGCGGATGCTCAACTCATAGCCCCGAGGAGGCTCTTGCAAAATACGCTAAGTCTTGGAGGCTTGAGCGTCGTTATTGCGCCTTGCGACCCTGAGTGGTCATTATTGTAGTTGAGTTGAATGGATGTATGACTGCATGCTTACCAGACCATCAGTGGCTCTGACCCCGTTTTATGGGGATTTCAGGTGTTGGACCTGCGTGACGATATGCGAAGCAAGGCGGCATCGAGTTCCAGGGTTTCTCTAGACAGAGTTGTACTGCTTCCTTTTTATTGAACCTACACTGCTTTTCTAAGCAGTAGTGTTGTAATAAACATGTGGTTTTCGATAAAATGGAACACTTTGGTGGTCAATGAGTTGCTTGGCCACATACCTGCAACGTGCTCGGAGTTTTCTAAAACTGACGAGTCATTATTGTCTGATTCCGCTGCTAAAAGCTTTTCTAAATTCCGCTGCAAAGAAAAAAAAAAGAAATTCATGAAAATTTTAACTTAGCTTTGTTTTGGAAATCCGGGGCGTTACAGAATTGGTATCAAAGCATGAGTCTGAGAAACCTGGTTCAAGATCCGTCGTGTTTGCGGTATCGCACTGTAAGTATAAATCTTATACTTTCTCTAATTTTGGTATATTTGCGTGAATAGATAAATGGCTCCTAGGACGAGGAGAACCATGCCGAGCGAGGAGTCCCATATGCAGGGCTTCCTCCTAGAGACACTCAACAGGCTTGTGTCTGCCATTCGTGAATCAAGGCAAGCACCAGCCCCACCTCGCAATGAGAACCTTGGAGGAATAACATATGAAAGGTTCCTCAAACTCGACCCACCTGTTTTCGTTGGCAGTGCCGATCCAGAGCTCGCAGAAAGCTGGATCGAGGAAACAGAGCGTGCATTCCTGGTATTGGGAGTACCAGAGGATAGAAAGACTAACTTCGGCACATATAGGCTGAAGGATAATGCACGAAAGTGGTGGGATACCACTAGGATTATCCAGTTCTCACTTCACGAAGTCATCCCTTGGAATGATTTTCGGAGGGAATTTTTGGATAACTACTTTCCGATACACTCCAGAAATAAGAAAAAGATGGAGTTTCTGGAACTAGAGCAGGGTGGTATGAGTCTTATCGACTATACTACCAAGTTTCAGAACCTTGAGCGGTACTGCTCTCGGTTATTCGATACTGACCTAGAGAGGGCAGATAAATATATCAATGGATTTCGGGAAGGGCTACGATCTCGAGTCATAACTAGCATGCCCCAAACATTTCAAGTCGCTGTGGCAGCAGCTTCAAAGATTAGTGCAGACTGGGAGCGATGCAAAGGGGTCGTAGTAAAGCGACCGGTAGCAAGTAATGGGAACAACAAGAGGACGTTCCCTGGTGGCCAAGAATCACGACCAGCTTTTTATAAGAGGGATTTTCAGGAGAATAACTTTACTCCACCGGCCGAGCGGCCATTACAGATGGTAGAAGCCAATCAGCTCTACCAACAGACTAATTTTCGATGCCCAAGGTGTAGCTCAGATCATCCCGGAGGGGTTTGTCCTCGCGATACGGGAGGTTGCCTGTATTGCAGCAAACCAGGGCATCATGTAAGCGAATCCCGCAAGAAGGCCTCAGATCTTCAACGAAGAAATATGGGATCTGGAGGACCCTCTCAACAAATACAACAACAACGACTGCCACTATCCAGAATAGAGCAGAAACCTGTGGCAGGTCGTGTCTATGCGGTGACAGCCGAACAACTCACGAATAATGATCGTATCAAGGAATCTGAATACCTTGATAGATAGAGTTGTGTTGGGTAAGAAGCAATTGAAAGACAAGATCCAATGAATGCTTGAGACAAGTGGCTTATGATCTTGTGTACGGTCATCTGGATAGATATGTATCCTTGTTCTGTAAAGTAATTTTTTGGATTTGTCAAATAAAAATCTTAAGTGCTTATGCCCCAAATTTATGTCTATAGACCCCATGATTGAGAAATTAAGTTTGCATAATTAGAACGTTAAAAGTTACTTAATAAAATAAACCATCGAGGAATTGTTCCCAAGAAGAGAGTCCTGTGAGGTTTTACATATTCAAGATCAGATCGTCTAGCCAGAGTGAGCCTGTGAGGGTATACAGCTCCGTGCAAGTGTATATGTTCCAAAACCAGTAGCTTGGCTAGTATGATTCTGTGAGGGTGTACTGATCCAATATCAGGTAAGTCTGACGAAGGCGAACCTGTGAGGAGGTACGTTTCCAATACCAGGTAGTGTGACAGGGGACTTATTCCAATATGGTTAATCTCTAGAAGAATGATCTGTGTGTATGAAATAGTTACACAAGATGGCTATGTTAAATAGCCGGTTGGAAGAACATTGATTCAACAAACTATCGTGGTTGTAGCATAATTTGAACTCAGATATGAGAAACATACCTCATTGATCAGGAATCATGATATGAGGTTATGACTGGAATAAATACGATGTTGAACTAAGTGAACAACATTATGAATCTAACATATGGGAGAAATATCCCGAGTTACGCACTTAGTACTCTTAACTGAATTTCGCGGACGAAATTCCTTTAATGGGGTAATGATGTAAGACCCATAATTTTTCAGTATCTTTTTGAAGAAATTCACGAGGCATTTTTAAGTAAAAATAACATCTGAACCCGAAATACAAATCAGATCGATTTATACAAACCAGTTATACTTGAGATATTCGTCGCTTTGCGAATATATGCTCAAACACTCTGGAAGCCATAACCTCTTAACTAAACAAAAACAAAGGATTTCCTCGAGCCAACTTTCTTAGTTACGTCAATACGAAGAGAATGGCGTACTCAGAATTTTTCGGAAAAAAATCGCCGGAAACCCGAAATTCTTGCGGGACCCACGGAAATATTGGTGGGACCCACAGAAATATTCCTCAGAAAATATCTTGTGGGACCCACAAAATATCCTATGGAAATATCTAGTGGGCCCCACCTCAAAAGGAACCTCCTGGAATTAAAATAAAGCTCAGGGGCAAAAGGGGGACAAAAATTCCCAAGAGGAGGTGGGCTTGGGCTATAAATAGCCCTCCCCACTCTCTCTCTTCTCATAATTTCGACCCCCCCTCTCTCTCTTGCCTCCTCTCTCTCTCCTAAACCTCCCCTAGTGAGCCCAAGTGAGTCTGAGCCCACCTGACCTGGCCTGAACCCACCTGACCTGGTCTAAGCCTGCCTGACCTGGTCCTAGCTCACCTGACCTGGGTCTGAACCCACTTGACCTAGTCCAAACCTAGTTGACTTGACTTGAACCTAGTTGGGTTTAAAGTCAAAGTCAAAGTCCTTTTTGGTCCAGATTCCGGTTTAGATTTCTGAACCCAGACTTAGCCTACTTGAGCTGAGTTCGAACCTGCTGAACCCAGTTGACTTGGATCGAACCCTGTTTGGTTCAAACCACTTAGGTTGAGTAGCTTGACCTACTCTACCTCTTTCTCAACTAAGTCAGCTTCATCTGACTTAGTCTGACCTCTCGAAGGAAGGCTCGAAGCCAAAGAAGCAACCCAGAGCCGTTTCTTCCACGATTTGAAGTAAGTTCGCTTCGTTGATCCATCTCTCTCAAGTATTTGACTGTTTGTATATAGAATATACTTTCTGAAGTAGTATCTTGCTTTAGTTCTTGATTGAGCCCTTTTTGGACACTTCGGTGTTCACCCGCTCGTCTCGTAACTATCGTCGGATATATCTATGTTCAAACACGCAGTATTTGCGTTCTTCAAAATGGTATCTCGCTTTAGTTCTTGGTTGAGCCCTTTAGGACACTTCGGTGTTCACCCGCTCGCCTCGTAACTATCGTTGGATGCGGATCTAGGTGTATATCTGTTGATTCTGCCGACGCGTCTTATATCGCACAGGCTATGTAATTTACCTTTGCCGTCGCGTCGTATGATGCCAAGGCTCCTGCTTTCTGCAATGTATTTACTTACGCCGTCGCGTCGAACGATGCCAAGGCTTCTGCTTTGTTATATATGTAGAATATTTCGTTCAGTTACACACCCTGAACAATAGTATATGCATTTCTTTACGCCGCCGCTGTATAAAGCACAGGCTTCTGCTTATACTACATATATAGCGCATAAATGAGCGTTCAAATGGAGATCAAACTCCAAATCGCCCATGCGATTCCTTGACCGCTCCTCGTTCAAGATTCTGCTTGACGAATGAAGCCCCTATTGGAAAGGCTTCGGTTTTTGGCAAAATGCTCTTTACGTAATGACTAAGTCAATTTCGTATGGCCTGGCTATGGCCAAGGGTTCCTGCAACCTTGATGGATGCAAAGTACGCACAACGGTGCGCATCCATTTCCCGAATTAAGCGTGGTGATTTCCTACCAAAGAGGGGAGATGCCGCTGAAATGGATAAAAGAAACGCACGCTTTCTCCGTAAAAGAGAGGAAGTGCTGCTGAAATTTCTGAAGAAGCTATAAATAGCTCAGAAAGAACGTAGCAGGATACTCTGACATATAGCAGAGTGCTACCCAGTTCATGGTTTGCCCTCTACAACGTAGAAGGGTTCGTCGCACCACTGCCGGTAGAGCAGGGAAGGTGCTGACGAAATGGTTGGCAGAAGAGCTGCCGGAACCAATGGAACGGCATAATGATGTCCGTTGATGGAACGATGCCAGATCGGCTCGTATCCTTGTGCCTGCAAGGGCACGTTGCTCGTAAGGGCCGCTGAGCCGGAGTAGAGGTTGCGCCTTGGCTAGGTTTGGACTCGTTGCGTAAAAATACGCCGAGTAGCCGATCTATTTAGATCGAGTCATATGCATGGTCATTGAGAACGGTTACACAACCAGACTCGTAAGGGCCGAAGAGCCAGAGTGTGTTGTTTCCACCCAAAGAGGTGTGATGCTCGTGGTGGCCGAAGTGCCAAAGAGCGGTGTTCTGCATGCATATGAATAAGACTTAAGGTCGCACATACCCCGCGGTTGAAAATCGTGTTAGGGGTACCCCCTCAGTAATGACTGTGTTGGGGCAGACTGAATGGGGTCGGGTACATACTCCCGTAGTGCTGAAAGCACGGGCTGCCTAAATGGCATGCAGATTCTGTCCAAGTAATTGTAAGACTGGCAGACCCCTTCAGGAATTATGCTCACTGTGGAATGACAGTGATGGTACAGCCTTGAGTGACATGTATTTTACTTTGGACCTGATAGAGTCCACGATGGCCTCAGTCACTCATGGGTTTTGGGGTCGTGGTTATCCTTAAGATCTAAGGATTGAACCCAACTACTGCAAGTAGAGGATGCATCCGAATATGGGCCTAGTAGGATTCACCCAGTTGAAACACACTGCCCTACTATGGATAGGGTCAACAGGCCTCTGGGGTATCTAAAATACATAGAATAATCAACCCCCAGAATGTCGCGTTGATGCCCGGACAATAGCTCTACCTGCGTACCAAAGGCGGGAGCGGTTAATTATCAAACAATGCATTAGTTCTAGGTACAGCGATGCTTTGAATGTATGAGTGGATGACGTGTTGAGTCAGTCCTGCATAACCTTTGTGAAGGTGTCATGTTCGGTATACTACTGGACCGACTGGGCGAAGACCCGTGTTGTATCCGCACGACTAAGCGAAACTCGAGGAGTTGTCCTTAGATGCGTGGGATACGGATGTGCCAAGTATGAAGACTTGAGCTAGACATCACTTTGAGACCCGAAAGAGGTCATGGCTAAGTCGTGAAGACTTATGCGGCTATTCAAATCACAGCCCTGAAAAGGCTTGCTCTAAGTCATGAGGACTTGAGCGGATGCTCAACTCATAGCCCCGAGGAGGCTCTTGCAAGATACGCTAAGTCTTGGAGGCTTGAGCGTCGTTATTGCGCCTTGCGACCCTGAGTGGTCATTATTGTAGTTGAGTTGAATGGATGTATGACTGCATGCTTACCAGACCATCAGTGGCTCTGACCCCGTTTTATGGGGATTTCAGGTGTTGGACCTGCGTGACGATATGCGAAGCAAGGCGGCATCGAGTTCCAGGGTTTCTCTAGACAGAGTTGTACTGCTTCCTTTTTATTGAACCTACACTGCTTTTCTAAGCAGTAGTGTTGTAATAAACATGTGGTTTTCGATAAAATGGAACACTTTGGTGGTCAATGAGTTGCTTGGCCACATACCTGCAACGTGCTCGGAGTTTTCTAAAACTGACGAGTCATTATCGTCTGATTCCGCTGCTAAAAGCTTTTCTAAATTCCGCTGCAAAGAAAAAAAAAAGAAATTCATGAAAATTTTAACTTAGCTTTGTTTTGGAAATCCGGGGCGTTACAGAATTGGTATCAAAGCATGAGTCTGAGAAACCTGGTTCAAGATCCGTCGTGTTTGCGGTATCGCACTGTAAGTATAAATCTTATACTTTCTCTAATTTTGGTATATTTGCGTGAATAGATAAATGGCTCCTAGGACGAGGAGAACCATGCCGAGCGCGGAGTCCCATATGCAGGGCTTCCTCCTAGAGACACTCAACAGGCTTGTGTCTGCCATTCGTGAATCAAGGCAAGCACCAGCCCCACCTCGCAATGAGAACCTTGGAGGAATAACATATGAAAGGTTCCTCAAACTCGACCCACCTATTTTCGTTGGCAGTGCCGATCCAGAGCTCGCAGAAAGCTGGATCGAGGAAACAGAGCGTGCATTCCTGGTATTGGGAGTACCAGAGGATAGAAAGACCAACTTCGGCACATATAGGCTGAAGGATAATGCACGAAAGTGGTGGGATACCACTAGGATTATCCAGTTCTCACTTCACGAAGTCATCCCTTGGAATGATTTTCGGAGGGAATTTTTGGATAACTACTTTCCGATACACTCCAGAAATAAGAAAAAGATGGAGTTTCTGGAACTAGAGCAGGATGGTATGAGTCTTATCGACTATACTACCAAGTTTCAGAACCTAGAGCGGTACTGCTCTCGGTTATTCGATACTGACCTAGAGAGGGCCGATAAATATATCAATGGATTTCGGGAAGGGCTACGATCTCGAGTCATAACTAGCATGTCCCAAACATTTCAAGTCGCTGTGGCAGCAGCTTCAAAGATTAGTGCAGACTGGGAGCGATGCAAAGGGGTCGTAGTAAAGCGACCGGTAGCAAGTAATGGGAACAACAAGAGGACGTTCCCTGGTGGCCAAGAATCACGACCAGCTTTTTATAAGAGGGATTTTCAGGAGAATAACTTTACTCCACCGGCCGAGCGGCCATTACAGATGGTAGAAGCCAATCAGCTCTGCCAACAGTCTAATTTTCGATGCCCAAGGTGTAGCTCAGATCATCCCGGAGGGGTTTGTCCTCGCGATACGGGAGGTTGCCTGTATTGCGGCAAACCAGGGCATCGTGTAAGCGAATGCCGCAAGAAGGCCTCAGATCTTCAACGAAGAAATATGGGATCTGGAGGACCCTCTCAACAAATACAACAACAACGACTGCCACTATCCAGAATAGAGCAGAAACCTGTGGCAGGTCGTGTCTATGCGGTGACAGCCGAACAACTCACGAATAATGATCGTATCAAGGAATCTGAATATCTTGATAGATAGAGTTGTGTTGGGTAAGAAGCAATTGAAAGACAAGATCCAATGAATGCTTGAGACAAGTGGCTTATGATCTTGTGTACGGTCATCTGGATAGATATGTATCCTTGTTCTGTAAAGTAATTTTTTGGATTTGTCAAATAAAAATCTTAAGTGCTTATGCCCCAAATTTATGTCTATAGACCCCATGATTGAGAAATTAAGTTTGCATAATTAGAACGTTAAAAGTTACTTAATAAAATAAACCATCGAAGAATTGTTCCCAAGAAGAGAGTCCTGTGAGGTTTTACATATTCAAGATCAGATCGTCTAGCCAGAGTGAGCCTGTGAGGGTATACAGCTCCGTGCAAGTGTATATGTTCCAAAACCAGTAGCTTGGCTAGTATGATTCTGTGAGGGTGTACTGATCCAATATCAGGTAAGTCTGACGAAGGCGAACCTGTGAGGAGGTACGTTTCCAATACCAGGTAGTGTGACAGGGGACTTATTCCAATATGGTTAATCTCTAGAAGAATGATCTGTGTGTATGAAATAGTTACACAAGATGGCTATGTTAAATAGCCGGTTGGAAGAACATTGATTCAACAAACTATCGTGGTTGTAGCATAATTTGAACTCAGATATGAGAAACATACCTCATTGATCAGGAATCATGATATGAGGTTATGACTGGAATAAATACGATGTTGAACTAAGTGAACAACATTATGAATCTAACATATGGGAGAAATATCCCGAGTTACGCACTTAGTACTCTTAACTGAATTTCGCGGACGAAATTCCTTTAATGGGGTAATGATGTAAGACCCATAATTTTTCAGTATCTTTCTGAAGAAATTCACGAGGCATTTTTAAGTAAAAATAACATCTGAACCCGAAATACAAATCAGATCGATTTATACGAACCAGTTATACTTGAGATATTCGTCGCTTTGCGAATATATGCTCAAACACTCTGGAAGCCATAACCTCTTAACTAAACAAAAACAAAGGATTTCCTCGAGCCAACTTTCTTAGTTACGTCAATACGAAGAGAATGGCGTACTCAGAATTTTTCGGAAAAAAATCGCCGGAAACCCGAAATTCTTGCGGGACCCACGGAAATATTGGTGGGACCCACAGAAATATTCCTCAGAAAATATCTTGTGGGACCCACAAAATATCCTATGGAAATATCTAGTGGGCCCCACCTCAAAAGGAACCTCCTGGAATTAAAATAAAGCTCAGGGGCAAAAGGGGGACAAAAATTCCCAAGAGGAGGTGGGCTTGGGCTATAAATAGCCCTCCCCACTCTCTCTCTTCTCATAATTTCGACCCCCCCTCTCTCTCTTGCCTCCTCTCTCTCTCCTAAACCTCCCCTAGTGAGCCCAAGTGAGTCTGAGCCCACCTGACCTGGCCTGAACCCACCTGACCTGGTCTAAGCCTGCCTGACCTGGTCCTAGCTCACCTGACCTGGGTCTGAACCCACTTGACCTAGTCCAAACCTAGTTGACTTGACTTGAACCTAGTTGGGTTTAAAGTCAAAGTCAAAGTCCTTTTTGGTCCAGATTCCGGTTTGGATTTCTGAACCCAGACTTAGCCTACTTGAGCTGAGTTCGAACCTGCTGAACCCAGTTGACTTGGATCGAACCCTGTTTGGTTCAAACCACTTAGGTTGAGTAGCTTGACCTACTCTACCTCTTTCTCAACTAAGTCAGCTTCATCTGACTTAGTCTGACCTCTCGAAGGAAGGCTCGAAGCCAAAGAAGCAACCCAGAGCCGTTTCTTCCACGATTTGAAGTAAGTTCGCTTCGTTGATCCATCTCTCTCAAGTATTTGACTGTTTGTATATAGAATATACTTTCTGAAGTAGTATCTTGCTTTAGTTCTTGATTGAGCCCTTTTTGGACACTTCGGTGTTCACCCGCTCGTCTCGTAACTATCGTCGGATATATCTATGTTCAAACACGCAGTATTTGCGTTCTTCAAAATGGTATCTCGCTTTAGTTCTTGGTTGAGCCCTTTAGGACACTTCGGTGTTCACCCGCTCGCCTCGTAACTATCGTTGGATGCGGATCTAGGTGTATATCTGCTGATTCTGCCGACGCGTCTTATATCGCACAGGCTATGTAATTTACCTTTGCCGTCGCGTCGTATGATGCCAAGGCTCCTGCTTTCTGCAATGTATTTACTTACGCCGTCGCGTCGAACGATGCCAAGGCTTCTGCTTTGTTATATATGTAGAATATTTCGTTCAGTTACACACCCTGAACAATAGTATATGCATTTCTTTACGCCGCCGCTGTATAAAGCACAGGCTTCTGCTTATACTACATATATAGCGCATAAATGAGCGTTCAAATGGAGATCAAACTCCAAATCGCCCATGCGATTCCTTGACCGCTCCTCGTTCAAGATTCTGCTTGACGAATGAAGCCCCTATTGGAAAGGCTTCGGTTTTTGGCAAAATGCTCTTTACGTAATGACTAAGTCAATTTCGTATGGCCTGGCTATGGCCAAGGGTTCCTGCAACCTTGATGGATGCAAAGTACGCACAACGGTGCGCATCCATTTCCCGAATTAAGCGTGGCGATTTCCTACCAAAGAGGGGAGATGCCGCTGAAATGGATAAAAGAAACGCACGCTTTCTCCGTAAAAGAGAGGAAGTGCTGCTGAAATTTCTGAAGAAGCTATAAATAGCTCAGAAAGAACGTAGCAGGATACTCTGACATATAGCAGAGTGCTACCCAGTTCATGGTTTGCCCTCTACAACGTAGAAGGGTTCGTCGCACCACTGCCGGTAGAGCAGGGGAGGTGCTGACGAAATGGTTGGCAGAAGAGCTGCCGGAACCAATGGAACGACATAATGATGTCCGTTGATGGAACGATGCCAGATCGGCTCGTATCCTTGTGCCTGCAAGGGCACCTTGCTCGTAAGGGCCGCTGAGCCGGAGTAGAGGTTGCGCCTTGGCTAGGTTTGGACTCGTTGCGTAAAAATACGCCGAGTAGCCGATCTATTTAGATCGAGTCATATGCATGGTCATTGAGAACGGTTACACAACCAGACTCGTAAGGGCCGAAGAGCCAGAGTGTGTTGTTTCCACCCAAAGAGGTGTGATGCTCGTGGTGGCCGAAGTGCCAAAGAGCGGTGTTCTGCATGCATATGAATAAGACTTAAGGTCGCACATACCCCGCGGTTGAAAATCGTGTTAGGGGTACCCCCTCAGTAATGACTGTGTTGGGGCAGACTGAATGGGGTCGGGTACATACTCCCGTAGTGCTGAAAGCACGGGCTGCCTAAATGGCATGCAGATTCTGTCCAAGTAATTGTAAGACTGGCAGACCCCTTCAGGAATTATGCTCACTGTGGAATGACAGTGATGGTACAGCCTTGAGTGACATGTATTTTACTTTGGACCTGATAGAGTCCACGATGGCCTCAGTCACTCATGGGTTTTGGGGTCGTGGTTATCCTTAAGATCTAAGGATTGAACCCAACTACTGCAAGTAGAGGATGCATCCGAATATGGGCCTAGTAGGATTCTCCCAGTTGAAACACACTGCCCTACTATGGATAGGGTCAACAGGCCTCTGGGGTATCTAAAATACATAGAATAATCAACCCCTAGAATGTCGCGTTGATGCCCGGACAATAGCTCTACCTGCGTACCAAAGGCGGGAGCGGTTAATTATCAAACAATGCATTAGTTCTAGGTACAGCGATGCTTTGAATGTATGAGTGGATGACGTGTTGAGTCAGTCCTGCATAACCTTTGTGAAGGTGTCATGTTCGGTATACTACTGGACCGACTGGGCGAAGACCCGTGTTGTATCCGCACGACTAAGCGAAACTCGAGGAGTTGTCCTTAGATGCATGGGATACGGATGTGCCAAGTATGAAGACTTGAGCTAGACATCACTTTGAGACCCGAAAGAGGTCATGGCTAAGTCGTGGAGACTTATGCGGCTATTCAAATCACAGCCCTGAAAAGGCTTGCTCTAAGTCATGAGGACTTGAGCGGATGCTCAACTCATAGCCCCGAGGAGGCTCTTGCGAAATACGCTAAGTCTTGGAGGCTTGAGCGTCGTTATTGCGCCTTGCGACCCTGAGTGGTCATTATTGTAGTTGAGTTGAATGGATGTATGACTGCATGCTTATCAGACCATCAGTGGCTCTGACCCCGTTTTATGGGGATTTCAGGTGTTGGACCTGCGTGACGATATGCGAAGCAAAGCGGCATCGAGTTCCAGGGTTTCTCTAGACAGAGTTGTACTGCTTCCTTTTTATTGAACCTACACTGTTTTTCTAAGCAGTAGTGTTGTAATAAACATGTGGTTTTCGATAAAATGGAACACTTTGGTGGTCAATGAGTTGCTTTGCCACATACCTGCAACGTGCTCGGAGTTTTCTAAAACTGACGACTCATTATCGTCTGATTCCGCTGCTAAAAGCTTTTCTAAATTCCGCTGCAAAGAAAAAAAAAAGAAATTCATGAAAATTTTAACTTAGCTTTGTTTTGGAAATCCGGGGCGTTACAGTGAATCCTGTCGTTCCTTCGAGATTGGCAGACTCGATCAACCTGCCTACATTCTGACTGAGCAAGTGAACCAAGCCACTCAAAAAGAGAAGCCTTGGTATCAGAACATCAAAAGCTTCATTGAAACCGGTGAATTTCCATCGGAAATGCCAAGAAAGGGGTAGCATGCAATCCAGCGCATGTCAGCACATTATTTCATCCTCGCCAATACTCTCTACTGTCGTGGGTTCAGTTCTGAGTATGCCAGATGCTTAGATAAGGATGAAGCCATGGAAGTTGTCTGAGAGGCACATGAGGGAATTTGTGGTGGTCACATCGACTACCAAACACTCGTCAAGCAAATTATCCGGGCAGGGTATTACTGGAAAACCATGCAGCAGGATTGCCATCAATTTGTAAGGAAGTGCGTCAAATGTCAAATGCACGCACCTTCCATTCATGCGCCAGCCACATACTTGCAGTCTGTGGTCTCTCCTTGGCCCTTTTCGATGTGGGCCTTCGACGTGGTTAGCCTGATCACTCCTTCGGCCTCTAATGGCCACAGATACTTCCTCGCGGCTACAGAATACTTCACCAAATGGGTCGAAGTTGTAACTCTGCGAACAGTAGAAGGTCGGCATGTGGTTTCGTTTATTCATAAGAATCTTCTTTGTCGCTTTGGCATCCCACATGATATTGTGTCAGACAATGGCAGCCACTTCAAGAATGAGAGGATGAAGACCTTCTGCTCGAAGTTCAGGATTCATCACCACTTCTCAGGCCCTTATTATCTTCAAGGAAAAGGCCAGACTGAGGCCACCAACAAGATTTTAATCCACATTCTCGAAAGAACGGTGGAAACGGGCCGCGATTGGCACGAGAAGATGCATGATGCACTTTGGGCGTACCGAACCACCATTCGGACCCCAACCAATGCTACTCCTTCAGAGTTTGTCTACGGAACAGAGGTAGTATTACCTCTTCACGTTCAGAAGCCCGCTCTCAAGTTCGCATCGCTCATTGAACTCTCGCTCGATCAGTATCAACAGCAGAGGTTGGTACAGTTAGATCTGTTAGACGAGAAAAGACTCAAAGCAGCAGAACACGCTCAAGCCTATCGTCAGAGGATAGCTTGGCACTACGCCAAATTAGTTATTGAGAGAAAGTTCCGAGTCAATGATCTTGTGCTCAGATCGATGGCTCATCTCAAGCATCAGCCAAAGGGCAAGTGGTCGCCCAATTGGGAAGGCTCTTATGTGGTTAAGGAAGCGCTGCCTCGCAATTCTTATTGCCTGATCAATGCAGACGGAGTGGAACTACCAGATCCTATCAATGCTCTGCATTTAAAGAGATTTTACACTTAAATTGTCCATCCTAGCCCTTTGTACTCTTCAAAAGTCTTTTCAATAAAGCAATAATCTTCTATCAGATTCTCACATTCTTTTCCCTGATACTGAGGCATTTTATTTTGATCAATACTTGTCTTCCTTCATCATATGCAGGCATGATCAGACGAATCTCTTTTCTAAAAATCTTATCAACTTTTCGGTTAATCTCATTATCTTTATTAAGTTGCTGTGAACACCCCAAATTTTTCAAAGTTTTGTAAAAATGACCCTTTTGCCCCTGATTCCATTTTCTGAGAAAATCAAAACAATTTCAAAGCTAAATTTCAGTCATTCTTCAGATTTTCTGAATTAAATTCCATATTAATGTATTCAAAATCAATTCCGGATCCGAATCCAGCATTTTAAATCCAAATTTTCTCAAAACCCGAATCCAAACCCATTTCTGAAGAAATTTTCTCAAAATAGCTTTAAAAATTCTCAGAAAAATTTCCTTTTGTAAATATTTAACTTCTCATAAAGCTTTAGGATTATTCTAAAAATACAAAAAATTGAAAAATAACATAAAAAAAAACCAAAAAAATTGGAAAAATTACAAGAAAAGCAAATGATTCTCAAGGTTTTTAGAAGCTTCTTGTTGAAAACCTCAACTCTGAACTATTTTACAAAAATTTCTTTTTAAAGGGAGCCTCTTTTAGGAAATATCACAAAAATTCCAACAACCCGCTCCCGCGCTTCTTCCTTCTCCTCTCCACTGTTCGATTGGTAACAGTCGGCCTGTTCTTCCATCCTCCATCTCCAACGATTTTTCGTTCACGAACCTTCTCTCCCCTCTATAAAAAAAGAGGAACAAGGGAAAGAAGAGGATCCATTTTTTTTACTGGTGCCGATCATCCCCCCCCCCACATTCCATTCTCTAATAATCCCTTGTTTCTCTGGAGATTTTTCTTTTATTTTGAAGCATCCATTGTCTTCCTTGAGATCGATTTTCCTTAGCCTTCAGACCCATCTCTTACCATCCATCAATTTCATCCGTTGTAATCGATCAATTTCATCTACGCACCACCATTCATCTTTTTGCAAACAAACCACCGATTCCCTTTTGGAGGCATCAAATTTTCCATCATTGCTTCCTTCTTGGGGTTCCTTTTGAGCCAAGCACTGCAGAACAATTCACCCCTGAGAGCTTTTTCCTCTGCAAAAAATCAAAGGAGTCCCAAGCCATTCTTCCAAAATAGGGTGCCGAGAACATCAGAGGACCAGTTTCGATCTTCTGCAAAACCAGATCCTCCATTAATTCACGGTAAGCCTCTCTTCTTTTGATTCTCTCACTAGATCTAGGTGCTCTTATTCGTCTACCACTTTAAGCACCCTTGGTAGTATTTGATTTGCCTATAGCAAACCAGTCTATCTACGTGCAACATGAACTGGAACGATCATGTTCCAACATATGGATTTCAGGTTTATATTA
Organism: Nuphar pumila; assembly: GCF_984573655.1. Classification (NCBI taxonomy): domain Eukaryota; kingdom Viridiplantae; phylum Streptophyta; class Magnoliopsida; order Nymphaeales; family Nymphaeaceae; genus Nuphar; species Nuphar pumila. The sequence goes on along the minus strand of NC_143256.1, from coordinate 67,229,956 downwards.
TTGTTTCCCATTTCCATCTGGATCATCATGGATTTTCGATTCTTTGTTCTTATTTTGATCATCTGTTCAGATCCTAATCTCATATTTCTTTTAGTTTTAATTTACATTCTTATTCTTTATTATTTTCTTTTCATGGCGTTCCCCATCATAAATACATCTATATTTCATTTTCTCGAGAGTTTATGTGCAGTACCACCTTCCTGGGTAAGTTTTGTTTTGGCATCCACGCATGAATCAATTGAAAGGTCGCTGGATATTAGCATTTCATGGTTCTTCATACTTATTGTAAAATGTTGTGTTCAGGTAGCCCCAAAAACCAAGTTCTCATTTGATTTACCGTAGAAATTCCATGTTTGGGTTTTTCAATGCTTGATAGTTCTGATATAACTTCATTGTAAAATGTTTGTCTATACTAATCTGTCATTAAAATCTGCATTTGTGTTTATCATAACTCGCCTCGTTCCAACTTGGAGTCCAACTTGGAGTCCAACTTGTGTCGAATGTGGCATGAGTTCCCTGTTTGAGCTCGTGGAATACATGCTCATCTAACAAAAGCCCATGAGGGCCCATTCAATCGCATTTCCCTATGCTTGGAACTCACTGAAGGCGACCCACATGGCATTAGCATCAGTGATCCAGTATGTAGCAGGACATTGCTCACAATATGATTCATAACAGTGCCGATTTCTGTAAGGATCGGTTGATTAAAACTAACCTGGCAGCTGGAACTATCTTGTGAAAATCAAGGAAATTATGAGATCAAGACATTGCCAGAGGTAAAAGCAGGAGAAGCATGCCAGGCGCATTCCAATTGTCAGAAGAAATTGATCCGGAAAAGATCAAACTCATCTGAGCAAACTTCTGTTGCATTGGGTTAGTTAATTGAAGGGATATTAACAAGGCATTATCAGGACCATTATTCATCATCTATATAATTTGTCTGCAATTAATCATTCAAGATCTATATTGTTATGTTACACTATTCATTTTTTTTGAATCATTTGCTGGGCCTCAGTGTAATAAGGTTATCGTCATCTTCCAGTTATGTTTAATTAACTTCTGCCTTGGTTCAAATTCTAAGAATGCTAAGGTCACCTCTTGGCGATCTCATCTCCTTTGTTGAACATCTCACATTTAATTAAATTTGTATCATGGCTACATTTACATCCAAACCTTAGTTCAGGAAATGTATGTATCTGCCTATCAGGAGTTGCCGTGGCTTTTCCATTCCACTTTCTGTCCAAGCCTCATTCCAATATTGGATTTTTAGTCAATGAAAGTTAAAAGCCTCCCTTTTACTTGTTATTCTTTCATCGGGTCAAGTATCATCTGTCAAGAATATAATTGAGAAGGTTATAGAGCCCCTGTTTGGATCTCCTTCAGCTTTCTTGCCATCCTCTAGTTCTGAGAAGATAGCAAAGGTCGTTGTAGCTGAGTGTGTAGAAGGACTTTATAAGTCATGGTGTCATAAATCTGTTTTATCTAAGTAAAAGGAAAATACAAGCATGATGGATGATCAGTTTTTCTTTTTTTTTTTCTCTGCAGTCATATGGGGAATTCCTTGAGTCGACAGTGCTATAAAAGAAGAAGATATCTCTGAATCCAATTTTTCTTTTTTTCTTTTTTTGCTAACTTCTAAGGCAGACCTCCTTGTACCATAAAATCCTGATAAAAGACTAAATCAAGATGGTTAGGCAGAGATCATACACTTTTTATCTTGAGTACTGCTTCAAGAGCTCTATGGAGAGTTTGTAGTAGGTAATAGTTCATTAGTCATCTGATTTTTCATAAGCATGAGCTGTCGGGAATTGAAGCCAAGGTTCTGTGGATGGAGCGATATCAAGAAACATGCTTTCTACATATATTCCTATTTTCAAGTCATTACTTTAGTATTTATAAATGCCTCACAATGCACAACATTTTTGAGATTTGCTGTAGTTTTGGGCACACTTACAGTAGGCCACTTGATTTCATAACATCTCAGATTTCTGCATTTTTTTTTCTCTTTTATCATCTGATATTCAGTTAGCATTCGTATTTCGAACCCTTCCTAGCTATCACCTTAGCATAACTCTTTGATTACTTCCTCTGTACATGTGTCGGCCCAAGGGTAGATACTGTCCACCACCAGTATTATCTCTACCATCCGTCTACAGCAACTCCCTGAGTTGTTGTAGCCTCGCATCTACTATAGTAGTTCCATCGATGGTTGTGCGCCATCATCAACCCCATAGCAAGCATGATTGGTTGTATTTATTAAGTACACTTCCATTTCAACACCCACAGCCACTACATGTAACTCCTACTGCTACCTTTGCCAATATAATTTGCAGCCTCCCCTGCCACACAGAATTTCTGTGCATCCACATTTATTCTTGATCCATCATCAACATTCTTCCACCAGCTGTTGTCACCAGCTGAAATGAACACCTTCACTGCTGCACCTAGAAATTCACATTTCCCAAACACCATGTACCTCACTTTTTTTATTTATCACAAATTGCCTTCATTACTGAAAGGGGTTGCTTGTAGCAACCTGGACAAAATCTGTCCCTCAGCACATTTCCCCATTAAATATACCCCTATATGTATATATATGTATATATGCCTATACATAGATATATACATTTATGTGAATACACCAATACATGTATGTATATATATGTATGTAAGTATATAGACATCTTTTCCATCCTTTTTATCATTGTCATCATTTGATTTCCATATATATATATGATTTTCCCTTTTACTAACCTGCTTGTTTTACAGGAAATATGGAAAAGATATCATTACTTAAGGTTGTACATTTGATTTTATCCATTGTAATAGTTAGATTGGAATAAGAATTTACCTTTCCTGCTTTAGGTAGAATGGATGAGCATTGTAAATATCATTGAATTACTTGTTGTTCATGCATTTTTTCCTTTATTTCTCAAATTCTCACAATGGTAAAACACGAATGGCACGTGCACCATTTCATAAGAGGTAATTAAATCCTAAGTTGATGATTTACATCAATGGCCATAGTCAGGATGTAAACAAAACTTAGGATTTTTATCTTTTATAAAATAACACTGTATCCATACTGGATCCATTTTTCAAAATTCATCATATTTTTTTAAATATTTTCTTCTTTTATCAGAATTTAACTTAAAATTAACTCAAAATATATACCAATGGCCATAGTCAGGGTATATTGAGAGTTAATTTCATTTTAAATTCTATAAAAGCACCAAAAATGTATTTTATTCTTCACTTGAATTTAAATGTGATTATTATATAATATATCCAATGACCATAGTCAGGGATATATTATATCTTCAATCTCATTCTTGATTCATTTAAAGAATGGAATAGCTTTTCAAATTCCAATTTCAAACTCTTTAAATTCATTCATCATATAGGATAGAATTGCATCATATTTTCAAAACTTCCTTTTCAAAATTCCAAGTGATTCTTCTTCTTAAATCAAATCTTATTCAAATCCAATTCTATCTCATTTTAAAGATTCAAAATTCAATTTCAAAGTCCAATTTGACTTTGAAATTCCAAAATCATTTTATATTCAAACTTCAAATTTCCAACTCAATCCAAAATTCAATTTCAAAGTTCAATTTAACTTTGAAGTTATCTTTTGATTTTAAAATCAAGTTCACCTTCTTTATCTTCAATCAAGGTTTGGATTTGAATCTCAAAACTTAAATTTTGGGTTTCTAAAAACCCAGATCCATCTTTAAAGGTCCTATTTGGACTTTTCATAACCCAAATCCAAAGTCAAATCCTAGTCTCAACTTGGATCCAGATTTCCAAGTATGAACTCCATTCCATTTTGGATCTCCCATCACAGATCCAAATTCCATTTAGGATCCAAATCCTCTAGATCTCCCATCACAGATTCAAATTCCATTTAGGATCCAAATCCTTATTCCACTTTGGATCTCCCATCACGGATCCAAATTCCATTTAGGATCTAAATCCTTATTCCACTTTGGATCTCCAAATCATAGACCCAAATCTCTTTTAGGATCCAGATCCTTATTCTACCATTGGATCTCAGATTCGGATCCAAATTCCAATTCTTAGGATCCAGAATCCAACCCTACTTTGGGTCTCAGATTCAGATCCAAATTCCAATTCTTAGGATCCAGAACCCAATTCTATATTGGATCTCAGACTTCAGATCCAAATCCATTCTAGGGTCCAGAATCCAATTCTACTTTGGATCTCAGACTTCAGATCCAATTCCATCTTAGGATCCAGAGTCTAACCCTATCTCGGATCTCAGACTTCAGATCCAATTCCATCTTAAGATCCAGAGTCTAACCCTATCTCGGATCTCAGATTTCAGATCCAAATACCATCTTGGATTCCAAATCTTGAATCCAATTCCATTCAAAATTCTAAATCCAAATTCCACTTTAATTCCAAAAGCCAATTTCATTTTCATTCCTGATTTCAAATCAAGTTCCCATTTCAGATCCTAAATTCACAATTCAACTTTGAACTCTATTCAGAATCCAGATATTGGATTCGGATTTCATCTTGAAAATCCAACTTTTAAATCAATTCCATTTCTCAATTTTGTTCAAAATTCCCAATTCTATATTTCCTTCTTTGTTCTAATTCAAAGTCCATTTATGACTTTGAAAATTCCTTTTCTCAAAACTTCAAAATCATTTTTCAAAATCCAGATTTATTTTCCCAAGCTCATGATTATTCTAAAGACTTAGAACTTTAATCTTAAATTCTAAGTTAGAAATTGTTTCTTCACTTTATCAGATTCACTTGGAAATTTTTCAAAATATTTTTCAAAAAGAGCATACATCTTTGCATATTGCACAAGCATGATTCATTGTGCATTTAGACTTAGGATAAATACTTAGATAAATTATTTGCAAAGCAAAAGGCATAAAATTCGACCCTTGGTTCGATTACCCCTGGTAAAGGCGCCAGGAACGGTCGAACCTCGTACCGACGAGCGGATCCCGTCTCCCAGTTTTCCCACAAATATTTCAAAAACGGAGGCGAGTTATTTCAAAATTTTTCTAAATTAAGGTCAAGTGAGACCCGCAAAAGAGTTCCTCTCCTTCTTTTCTCTTCTTTTTCTCTCCTCTCTTTCTTTCTGTCTTTTATCTTTCTCCCTTCAAAAAGGAGGAAAATAAGAGGTTAGAAAGGAAAAAAAAAGGAAGAGAGAGAATATTACGAGAGGAAAAATTTTGCGATGATCACAGGTTTGGCGACCGTGATGGGACTCATCTCCGTCCGGTCGAATTATGCCTTTTCTTTTGCTTTGATATTTTCTAAGTCTTTTCCATATGTCAGCTTCATTTTCATGCAAACCTTAGAAGCCTAGATTCTGTCCTAAAGCTGACATCATTGCATATAGGATTTAAGTATGGTTTGGTAGGACCATATTAAGGAGATTATTCCATGTTCACATTAGACTTAGGTCTGAAATTGAAATACAACTCTCCTCAATTTTAGGGATTGAATGCAAACAATGTATGCAAGTGTATGCTTCTCTTCATTTTAATTTATCTCTTTAGGACTTGCATTAGAGCCATCTGATTTTTTTTTTTTTACATGTTGAACATGTTTTTAAAAACATCCCTTACCTATATTGTCCCGGTCTTCACGTTGCTGGGATGTCTCACTGAACCATAGTTCGGGAGAGAGCCTCACAACTGGACCACTTATTTGGGTTCGCGCCCCCCTACCACGTACCTAAGGGCCATAGTCCGAGGTATATCGGTAGGTGCTCAAGGATGTTGGGAAGCCATTACCTTAGAACCGGAGAAATATTTCTATGCCACGTACTTCGAGCTTCGGCTTGGGTATATCGGCGTATCTTGATTGAAATCAGATAATTTGAACCCTAGAGTTAAGAATAAGGTCCTACAAGCCATTTCAAATATTGCATTTAGAGTCAGCCTTTAGGGAGTGTTGTTTGTGCATCCTTGTTTGTGCAGCTTTAGTTGTATGATAATTCTCTTATTTCTTTCATATATATGTATCAAACCCTTTTTCAAAACCCTGGGTGTATTATTCAAAACTTACCCTTATTTTCAAAAACCCCAGGTGTATATTTCTCTCTACCTACATTTCTTTTTTCTTTCAGATCAAATTTTTCTTCAAAAACCCTGGAAAATTCCTTTAAAAATTTTCATCAACCTTTTCAAAATTTCCAGGTTTGTATCTTCAAAGAGTCCATCCGTAAGTCCTGCATTTTATCTAATTCTCCCTATTTTCTTCTTTTCCCCAGTATCATTTCAATGGCGTCTGATTCTCTCAATACGGTCTTCCCCCGAGATCATGTCTTCTATCAGATTCAGGATGGACCCCCGGATCTGTGGGTCATCCAGTCTCGTCCTTTCTTCCCTCGGTGGTATTATTCTTGGTTCGCCACCTTCTCACGTATGTTTCCAGACCACTTGGATGACTGTGGGTTGGAGATGGCATCAGCGGCAGGCAAGCGAACCATCCATGGAGCCCTGATTCAGGCTATGGCAGAACGATGGAATCCACATACCTGCACATTCTGGTTTCCTTGGGGAGAGATGACTCTACTAATGGATGAGCTCAATGACATTATGGGATTGCCCGAACCAGCTAGTCAGCCAGATGATCCTGTCGAGCAGCAGTTTTTTATCAACATCAAAGGGGTGGATGTTCGAGAAGCCTTAGCAAGAGCAACAGGGAGCAGATCCTAGCCTCTCACTGAGATTGGTGGGAATCAGTTTATCGACCTATTCGAACTATACCAGAAGTACGAAGCCTACAAAGAGGTTGACACTCTGTCTCGAGCAGCGAAAGACAGAATCCAGCACGCCATGATCCTGTGCACAGTGGGGTTAGCTTTCTTCCAAGACGGTCAGAATTTCATAAATATCAGAGTTGCCCAGCTCTTTCGAAGATGGGGAAGCAAGCAGACCCGTCAGCTTTCAGTCTCCATGGCCGCATTAGCCTTTCTTTACAGAGGCTTGGCTCGATTTGCCATCGGAGAGACCATTCTGGTAGAAGGATGCACTTACGCCCTGCAGTCGTGGTTCCTGCGACACGTTCCCTCAAAGGCCAGTTCTTTCAGGTTCAACAGTAAGCAACCAAAGATAGTCATCCAATATAGAGCTCTGATCGATAAGCTGCATCAGGAGGAGATTACCTGGGACTTCTTTGACAGAAGAGAGATTGTTCCTCGATACACCTATGCTCGAGACAAGCGCTACAAGTTGATGGGCCCTTTCTTTTGTGTTGATTATCAGCCGGAACAATGTCTGAGGCAGTTTTCACAGCGGCAGGTTCGTGCCAACACCCGTTTCCCGACAGGCAACGTGCCAGAATTCAACCTGCAGTCGGATCAGTGGTCTGGGGCATATCATGTCGCCAAATATACTTGGGATTCCTTTATTTCTCTGTCTATATTTCTTGGGCCAAATGTATCATCTGCATATCAAGAGTGGTGGCAAACTGTCTGCCCACCCTCTCTTTGTCTTTGAAAGTTAAAAATATCAATAAAAATTTACTTTTTGGCCAAAAATGTTGTTTTCTGTATTTTGTTTATAGCGCAAATAAAAGTCACAAATTTTGAGTGACGACCTAATCCTGGGTAAAAGGGATATTCCTTCCGCATTTCTTCAATATATTTTATCATGGTTGACGACCTCGCCTAGGTAACAAGGCATATTTCTTTGTTATCATCAAAATGGTAACACAATTATCACAAATCGTGTGATGACCCAATCCAGGGTAATGGGATAATATCTTGAAATTGTCTACCAAATCCCTTCATTTCTTGCTTTTTCTCAAAGAAATTGTGATTTTCAAAAAAAAGCTTCTCCATACTCTAACCATTCCCATATTCTACAGGAAAGCTTAGGCATCTGAAAATGGTTCAGACAAGGGCTGATAAAAGGGCTGCTCAACAGCACAGTGACAGCGAGTCAGAAGAGATGAATTCTCCTAGATTGTCCAAATAGAATAACTCCGGGGATGAAAGCGATGTTGATCCGGCCATGTATCGGATCTTTCAAAAAATGATGACCAAAATAATGGCCGAGCAGGCTAAGGCTGCTCCCAAGAAGGCAGCTCCTAAAGGCAAAGCCAAGAAAAAACCCATGAAGAAGCCAGTCAAAATCAGCAAACAGAAAGTACAGCGTGACAGTACTTCGGAGGATTCAGAATCAGCAGACGAGAACTCCGAAGGAGAGCAGCTGATCTACATCCCGAAACATCTGCGACAGTCCAAGAGGCCGGTAGAAGAGCCAGTGTCAGTGAACAAGCCCAAATATGGGGCCCCTGCAGAGGACTCGATTCAGGCACTGACAAAAATGGTCAAAGACCTGCAAGTCCGGTGTGATCATCGCAAAATTTTTCCTCTCTCGTGGTTTCTCTCTCCTCCTTCTCTTTTCCTTTCCAACCTCCATTTCCTCCTTTTGACGGGAGAAAGTAAAAGCCAGAAAGAAAGAGAGAAAAGAAGAGAAAAGAAGAAGAGGAGGAATTCTTTTGCGGGTCTCACTTGACCTTAATTTTGAAGAATTTTGAAATAACTCGCCTCCGTTTTTGAAATATTTGCGGGAAAACTGGAAGACAGGATCCGCTCGTCGGTACGAGGTTCGACCGTTTCTGGCGCCTTTACCAGGGGTAATCAAACCAAGGGTCGAATTTATGCCTTTTGTTTTGCTAAGAAATTATTCTAAATCTAAATGCACAATGAATCATGCTTGTGCAAATGCAAAGATGTATGCTCCTTTTAAAAATATTTTGAAGAATTTCCAAGTGAGTCTGATAAAGTGAAGAAATGATTTCTAACTTAGAATTTAAGATTTAAAGTTCTAAGTCTTTAGAATAATCACGAGCTTGGGAAAATAAATTTGGTTTTTTGAAAAGTGATTTTGAAGTTTTGAGATAAAAGGAATTTTCAAAGTCATAAATGGACTTTGAATCAAAATAGAAATGAAAATAGAATTGAATCAGAAGAAAAGATAGTATTGGGAAATCTGAATATAATTGGAACATGGATGGAATTGATTTGAAATTTCAAGATGAAATCCGAATCCAAGATCTGGATTCTGAACAGAGTTCAAAGTTGAGTTTTGAATTTAAGATGAGAACTTGATTTGAAATCTGGAATGAAATGGAATTGGTTTTGGAATTTAAGGTGGGATTTGGATTTGGACTTTTGAGGGGAATTGAGTTCAAGACTTGGAATCCAAGATGGTATTTGGATCTGAAATCTGAGATCCAAGATAGAGCTGAACTCTGGATCTTAAGATGGAATTGGATCTGAGGTCCAAAGTAGAATTGGATTCTGGATCCTAGAATGGATTTGGATCTGAAGTCTGAGATCCAATGTAGAATTGGGTTCTGGTTCCTAGAATTGGAATTTGGATCTGAATCTGAGATCCAAAGTAGGGTTGGATTCTGGATCCTAAGAATTGGAATTTGGATCCGAATCTGAGATCCAAAGGTAGAATGAGGATCTGGATCCTAGACGAAATCTGAATCTGTGATTGGAGATCCAAAGTGGAATAAGGATTTTGATCCTAAATGGGATTTGGATCTGTGATGGGAGATCCAAAGTGGAACGGAGTTTTATACTTGGAAATCTGGATCCAAGTTGAGACTAGGATTTGACTTTGGATTTGGGTCTTTGAGGAGTCCAAATAGGACCTTAAAAAATGGATCTGGGTTTTTAGAAACCCAAATTTAAACTTGAGATTTAAATCCAAACCTTGATTGAAGATAAGGGGATGAACTTGATTTTGAAATCAGAAGATAATTTCAAAGTTAAATTGAACTTTGAAATTGGATTTTGAATTGAGTTGGAAATTTGAAGTTTGAATATAAAAAGGTCAAATTGGACTTTGAAATTGAAATTTTGAATCTTAAAATGAGATAGAATTGGATTTGAATAAGGTCTGATGAAGAAGAAGAAAACACTTGGGATTTTGAAAAAGAAGTTTTGAAAATATGATGCAATTCTACCCTATATGATGAATGAATTTGAATAAGTTTGAAATTGGACTTTGAAAAGCTATTTCATTCTTTAAATGAATTAAAATAAGATTGAAAATATAATACATCCTTGACTATGGTCATTGAATGTATTATATGATAATCTATATTTAAATTCAAAAGAAGAATAAAATACATTTTTAGTGCTTTTATAGAATTTAAAATGAAATTAACTCTCAATATACCCTGACTATGGCCATTGGTATATATTTTGAGTTAATTTTAAGTTAAATTCTGATAAAAGAATAAAATATTTGAGGAAAAATATGATGAATTTTGAAAAATGGATCCAGTGTGGATCCAGTGTTATTTTGTAAAAGATAAAAATGCTAAGTTTTGTCCACACCCTGACTATGGCCATTGATGTGGATCATCAACTTAGTATTTATTGTCTCTTACGAAATGGTGCACGTGTCATTCGTGTTTCACCATTGTGAGCATTTTGAGAAATAAAGAAAAATGTATGAAAACAAACAATTCATGATATTCTATAATGCTCATTCATTCTACCTAAAGCAGGAAATACAAATTCTCATTCAAATCTAGCTATTACAGCATGTGAATTTAATTTTACAACTTCAAATAATGATGTCTTCCACATATTTCCTGAAAAATAACCAGGTTAGTAATGAAAAGAGAAGGAAAATCACATATATCATATGGAAATCAAATAGTGAAAAGATATGTATGATAAAAATGATGGAAAGGATATATATATACCTATATACATGTATATATACATATATAGGTGTATTCATATGTATATAAGTATATAAGCCTATGTATAGGTATATATACATACATATACATATGGGGGTGTATACAATAAGGAAATGTGCTGAGGGACATATCATGTCTAGGTTGCTGCAAGCAACCCCTTTTAGTAGTGAAAACAGCTTGTGATGGAAAAAGGTGAGGTACATGGTGTTGGAAAATGTGAATTTCTAGGTGCAGCAATGAAGGTGTTCATTTCAGCTGGTGGAAGAATGCTGATGATGGATTAAGAATGAGGCTAATGTAGATGCACAGAAATTTTGTGTAGCAGGGAGGCTGCAAATCATATTGGCAAAGGTAGCAGTAGTATGTGGAAGTGCAGGTACTACGGCCCAACTGCTTTATAAGTCGAGCAGTGAAATGGAAAGAGTTTAAGGTGGTTGGTGGTAATGTTGGTGGTGAGACAAATAAATATGGGTGTAGCATGTTGCTGCATTGAGTGTTAGCACACAGATATACATGAAAGTCCATCTCTAGTTCATGACTTCTCCCAGACTCACTTGACAGCATCAGGCTCTTTTGAAGCATAAACAAGAACCTTTCAACATCATTTGGGATAATGTAGATTTTGGATTCACTATCACTTGTGGCCAAATATATTACGAAGTGTGCATCCATAATTTGGGAAGTCAAATAAACTCCCAATGTGTTAATCCAAAGAGAACTAAAGCTAAACTTTCAGGAGTGATCCTAACATTTTTTTTTTATACACCCTATTCGTGAAACATGGTAGATCTGGAAGATAGTGGGGGTGAGTTGGTAGTTGTATAACAGTGTAAAAGTTGTGCGAAATAACGGATACCTGAAGCTGTGTGTGTGCTGTTACACAGGAAAGGGAGGTGATATATTAGATAGCAGGTATAACACGTGATGCTGCAAAAGTAACTACAGCACTTCTTTAACTACCAAATGAGTGAAAATAAATAATTTTGATGCAGGCAAGTGTAGTAATGCTGGATGATTATTGTATGACAGTAAAGGGGATGCAGGGAATCAAGGAAATATCATTTAAGCACATTAATACAGCAAACCGAGAAGACTTCGTTACAACAACTGTTGGTTTTTTTTTTTAGCAGCAACAAGGTGATTTGCCAAAAAAAAAAAAACTGATAGCAAATTGATTCTTCTGTAAACCGAATTCTGTAGTAGCAACAGGTTATACCCAGTTTGACCAGCTTGTCCCAGTCCTAAAGAGCCACACCTATTCTCTTACGTTACCCTTGAACATTTTCCGACGCAGCTGCTGCTTAACGACATATCCAAGTCTTGGAGAAGACTTACCCTGTCTTATTCTGATAATAGGCTCAGCACCCCTGCAACCAGACTGTGGACAAAAATTGCTCTATAGGCGCATCAGACATAATGGAATATACTTCTCTAGCTACCTTGAGAACACTCAGGATCATGGAGATTTATGAACTCCTTGTTATTTATCCGGATTGGATCGTTTGATATTGGTACCAACATGACAGAAAGCACAAACGGAACAGACTCCCAATAGAAAGGCTAACTCAAACTTGCAGGTACTGAAATTATGTGAAGCTATGATCTAAGAGGGCTTCTGAAAGGGGCCTAGAACTTCTGAACTGGTTATAACACACACCAGTATTATTGCAATAATGTTGTAATAAGAACTAATATTTTTCAGAGGTGGAAGAACCCTTTTATAGTCTATTTTCCCATGGAAGAGCATGACCGATTCAAACAGAAACTGGTGATGAATGTCAACCCAGAAATATATGCTGATATGAAATGTATGGAACATGAACCAATATCTATTGGTTCATGGTGATTCCTGCCCAGCAGATTGAACTGTGCATTCCGAAAAGAGAAAAGCAAATAGGATTAACCTTGGCTACTGAACTATGAACCACATTGATGGTTATGAAAATCACCGAAACGCCAAGAGATGGAGAAGCAAAGCTAGTCCAGGGCGATGAAACAGATGCTCAACGAGAACATGATAAACAATATGAACGATATCACGGTTAGCAGGGCAATCAGATATAATCAAACAGGGAAATCAAATATAAATGGAAATCTAAAGGTAGAACCAAGATTGAAAAAAGAAGAGTCAAGTTGATTTGCAATTCCCAGGAGGATGATGGGAGCTAAGATACAGTAAAATGCCATGATGCAGTGACCCCAAAAGAGAATTTGTAGTACCGAATATATGAGATTGAACCAAAACAGGGAATATATACAAACAAGAAATCAAGGAACAATATACTGAAATGTAAAACGTAAAAGAAAATTTGTTGGAACACAGTGGTTCCATTGATGTTGCACAGAGGAGTATCGGGGTTGCTATAGGCAACCCGATGTTTCCAAGAATGCTCTAACGAGGCCATGAACAAGAAGAACCAAAAAAAAAAAAAAATCATAAGCAACGGAAAGAAAAGGGGGAAACTAAAGAAGAAGAAATGAAGAAAAATAATAATAAGATGCAAACATTACTATCAGATGAAATTGAAAATAAAAAAAAAGGAAAAAGAGTCGATGCTTACCAGATTTCTTTTTTTTAGTTGAAGCAGGAACTTAGGAAGGGAGAAGCAACACCTCCTGAATGTTGCGGACCGTTCGACCTCTTGTTTGCAAATAACTGAATTCCTTACGGGCGACTGTAGGAAGGATAATTTGCAGAGGGATTCTTCCTCTTATCCTCGATGATGGCGGATTGTAATGGGTATCTTCCTCAGAAGAGGTGTCGATCAGAGGGAATATCGATGAAAAGCTAGATGAAATTCATGGATTGTAAGAGATGAGTTTGATGGATGCATGAACGCAGAAAAAAATGGATGCCCAGGGAAAAAAACAATGGATGATAGTAAAAATGGATCTCAAGGAGGATAGTCGATGCCGGATGATGGATGCTAGTAAAAAAAAAGATCGACCCCCTCCTGTTTCTGGCTGGCTCTCCTTTATAGGGGAAAGGAGAAGACTCGAGAAGAAAAACTTCCGTTGCAGATCAATGGTGAGAGAGAGAGATCAGAGATCGGAGGATGGAGGGCTCAATGGAGGTTTCCAGAATGGGATTCGTTGAAGATTGAGGGCGGAGGGCGAAAATGTCTGTTTGAAGATGGACGATGGTGAGAGGAGATGAAAACGCGAGAGCGGGTTGTTGGAATTTTCTGTTTTTTTCCAAAAGGAGGCTTCCTCTTTAGGGAACTTTTTGAAAAATGGTTATGAAAATGAGGTTTTCAGAAAATTGTTTTAAAAAGATCTCAAAAAGTTCGAAAGACACTCGTTTTCTTGTAACTTTTCTTGATTTTTTAGGTTTTTTGTGTTGTTTCTATTTTTTTTTAGAATAAAATCCTAAAACTTTACAAGAAATCAAAGATTGAAACTATTTTTTTTGATGTTTTTGTAAAATATTTACAAAAGGAGTTTTTCTAAGAACTCAGAGCGAATTTTGAGAAAATTTCTTCAGAAATGGGTTTTGATCCGGATTTGGAGGAAATATGGATTTAAAGGGCTGGATTCGGATCCGGAGTTGATTTTGAATATATCAATATGAATTTTAATTCGGAGAATCTGAAGAAATGACTTGATTTTCTCAGAAAACAGGGTTAGGGGCAAAAGGGTCATTTTTACAAAACTTTGAAAAATTTGGGGTGTTCACATCCGGGATAAAGGAAAAAGGTCATACACTAGGCAGGATTTCTACCTCGATTTAGAGGGGGACATCAATCTAGAGAACCTCCCCAGAAAGTTCATTAAATTCGATGGGTCCGGAGATCCCAAGGCTCACCTTGCCATGTTCTTTGCGGAATGCGCTCGGTTCAGCGAAGACAATCGTGCCCTATTTCTCTGTTTTCCCCGCAGTCTGGAGGGGATAGCTGCCAAATGGTACGCCGATCACGTCAATCTCATTGAGTTAAGGGATTTTGACAAAGTTGTCAACATGTTCGTTGAACGCTTCCTATTCAACACGGAAGCTCTGCCCACCCTAAACCACCTGTGCAACTTGAAGCAGGAGCCCAATGAAAAGGCTAGGGATTTCATTCACAAGTGGAGAAGCCTGTGCAACAAAATGAGAAACCCTATTTCTGAGGAGCATGCTCTCCAAGTCATTCTCAACAACTTCTCCCAGCCCTTAAAAAGCCTCCTCTTCCCATACCCCTCCAAATCCTATATCGAACTGACAGAGCGAGCAGAATGGCTCGAGATGGGGGTGGAGAACGGAATGTATGAAGGTGTCACCTTGGCCAAGAATATCTCGGACCCAAAGAAAAAGGCACACTTCACCTACTCCGCCGAGGTTCCAGGGGATGATCAGGGCAGTAGCAGCAAGCAGGGCAATGGCAGTGGCACAAAGCCCGAGCAGAACAAAGGAAGGAAAGGGAAATTCTTCAAGAGCAGTGACAAGCCTCTTCCGGCCGGTCCTCAACAAAAGGGGGACCTTCAAGAAAAGCCCAAACATATAAACTGGAGTAGGGATCGGAAGTTCACTCCCCTCGACCAGCCTCTAGAAAAAATTCTAAAATACTTGCTGTCTCACGGGATGGTGAAACTTCCCAAGGTGGCAGATCTGCCAGTGCTCATGGGAAGATTTAAGGAACAGTACTGCAAGTTCCACAGAGCGATGGGCCATGACACTGAATATTGCTTCGTCCTGAAGCATCTGATCCAGGACTGCATTGATAAAAGCATCCTCATCGAGGATGAAGAAGAGGGCAAAATGGACATTCTGTCCGCCCCATTCCCAAAGCATTCAGCGTCAACCATTTCAGAAGATTCTTTTCTCCCACAGAGTCACATACATCCTTGCTCCAGCGAGGAGATAAGTTTGCAGCATCAGGTAATGGTTCTACATCAGGATCAGCCTGCATTTCAGAAAGGGGATATCCTCTCGTTTTTTAATATAAGAAACATGTTAGTTGAGAATGGAAAAATCCAAGTTTTTCCAAAGAGATTTCTGAGAAAGGAGACTTGCACAGAGGAAGCAGAAACCTCAGAAGCAACAGAAGAGCGAGCCAAAGGCCTTCAAAAGCCTATTACAGCGCTCTCCAACATCTCCATTTTCGAGTTGACTCATGATTCCCCCCAGCACTGGGAAAAGTTAGATGATTTACTAAGGAAGATCAAGGTGAAGCCGGGCACCACGCCCGAAGATATGGCGCAGATTATAAATCAAGCAATGACAAACGTGCCTATTACTTTCTTTGATGAGGACCTGCCTAAACCTCATTCATTTCACAATAATGCACTGTACATTATGGTAAGGACCCGGGGCATGACTGTCCCGCACGTGCTTGTTGATGGGGGCAGTAGTTTGAATATTTGCCCAGAAATGACAGCGAAAGCATTGGGATTGAAAGAGGAAGAATATGTGCCTGATCCCATCACCATCTACGGCTTTGATAATCACGTGCAGACTGCCAAGGGCAAGATCTTCCTGAAAATCTTCATCAACTACTCAGTACACACGGTGCTATTCCATGTCGTCAACGTGCCGCCAACTTACAATCTGTTGTTGGGACGAACATGGATCCACAATGTCAATGCCGTTCCATCAACCCTCCACCAGTGCATCAAGTGGTCCAAAGGTAGAATGATCACTACCATTTTGGGCAAAGACCCTGAAGAAAGGCTGCCGCAACCTATGATTCCTCGTCCGACATTTATAGCAGATATTCCTAGCATCCGGGAGGCAGAGGAAATCAATCTCAGTGACAGTCTAGAGATGTTAAAGCTGAAAGATATCATGGAAGAAGAGAGCGTGGTAGTTATGGTCCAATGGCAGGGACCTTGTTTCTTCAAGCTAGGAGGCCGCATTGATTACGCCTCCTTCAGAGATCATCCTTTATTCCCTCAGTTTTCCAAAACCAGAAAGGGGTTCGATCTGTTGATAAAACATGGATACCAGCCATTCCGAGGCATGAGGAAAGATAAAGACGGCATGATAGAGCCCATCATTCCAGTTCGGCATGCGGACAGTTCAGGGTTGGGGTTCACTGGTCAGGATTCCAGCAAAAAGACAGTTTTTGTCAAAGGAAGCCAATGAAGAGATGATGCCTTAGTTTTTCCTGCTTTTCTATTCTCATTTCTTTGTTTAAATCTTGTAGGGACAACACAGTCCCATCTTTTGTCAGAGTCTTGTAAATCCTTTACTTCAATCAATGAAAGATCAAATTTTCTATTCGAGCATCTATCATTTTTCCTTATACTTTGTCTATATCATTGTTCTTTACTTTATACAAATTTTGATTTGGCTCGTACTTCCTCTTAAACAACCTTTCTTACATTTTCAGGACCGTTAACTCCTGAATCAATGACAAGATTTGTTATCAATCCCAAGTATCTAAAATTGGCGAGGTTTCCTAAGATGAAAGACAGAGCAGAGGTCAGTCAGGTAGCAGAACAGACTGAAGAGCCAGGCAAATTTGATTCCACCATTTAGGATTTACCAGAATTTGCTCACATTCGAAAGTAGGATGAACCATCATCTTTGGTTCAAGATCCAACTGAGGATATTAACATTGGGTCGGAAGATGATCCGAAAATTCTCAAAATCGGGTCGAGTCTAAGCGAAGTTGAAAAAGCTAGACTCATCCAATTCCTCAAAAAGCATCAGGAAGTATTTGCCTGGACTTACGAAGATATGCCAGGATTGGATATCAAGCTGGTTGAGCATCGACTCAAGTTGAAACCATAAGTCAGACCAATCAAGCAGAAATTGAGAAAATTAGACCCTCGAATTGAGCAACAAGTCAAGGAAGGACTTGAAGATTTATTAAAAGCAGGCTTCATCCGGGCCATTGATTACCCAGACTGGTTAGCAAATATCGTGGCAGTCCCTAAAAAGAATGGAAAAGTTCGAATTTGCATTGATTTCAGGGACCTCAATAAGGCCACCTCGAAAGATAATTATCCACTTCCCAACATTGACCTGTTAATCGACAGCACAGCAAGTCATGCCATGTTCTCTTTCATGGATGGATATTCAGGCTATAATCAGATCAAGCTGGCCGTTCGTGATCAGTCGAAGACTTCATTTACTACCCCATGGGGAACCTTTTGCTATACAGTCATGCCATTTGGACTCAAAAATGCCGGGGCAACCTATCAAAGGGCGATGGCCGTCATTTTCCACGATCAAATGCACAAGAATATGGATGCATATGTGGATGACATTTTGGTTAAGTCTAAAGAAGAAGAGGATCACCTTGATGCTCTTAGTCAAGTTTTTGAAAGACTCATTCTTTACAAGTTAAGACTTAATCCTCAGAAATGTGTTTTTGGAGTTGAATCCGGCAAATTACTCGGCTTTATTATCAGCAAGAAAGGGATCGAGGTGGATCTGGCCAAGGCAAAAGCCATTATTGACATGCCGCCTCCAACTAATCTCAGGGAACTGCGAAGCCTTCAAGGGCGTATTCAGTCTATTCGCAGATTCATCTCTAATCTGGCCATGAGATGCGAACCTTTCAACCATTTGCTAAGAAAAGGAGTTAAGTTTGAATGGGGATCAGAATGCCAACTCTCGTTTGAGCGCATCAAGCAGTATCTCCTTAATCCGCCAGTTTTAAAGCCGCCAAAGTTGGGGAAACCTCTCCTACTATATATTTCAGTCAATCAGAATGCTTGTGGTGGATTCCTCGCTCAATATGAAGAGGGCAGCCTGATAGAGCACGCCATCTACTATGTTAGCAAAACTTTCATTGATTATGAAAAGAAGTATTCTCAGATAGAGAAAACTTGTCTGGCTCTGGTTTGGATGTGCCAGAAATTGAGACATTACCTATTGGCTTCTGAAATCAAGTTTCTATCGAAACTTAATCCTCTCAGATATATTTTGGAACAACCCTTTCTCACTGGACGGATTGCGAAGTGGCAAGTCCTTCTAATGCAATATGACTTAGAGTATGTCTCTCAAAAGTCGATTAAAGGCCAAGCGATCGCGGATCAGTTGGCAGATTTCCCTTTGATGGAAGAGATTAAAGCAGAAGATGATTTTCCCGATGAGCACATCTGTAATATCCAACAGCCCCCAGTTTGGAATATGTTCTTCGATGGCTCTAAAAATATGTCTGGCATCGGGATTGGAGTCTTGCTAATCACACCAAAAAAGAAATGATCCCTTATTCCCTCAAGCTTGGTTTTCAATGCACTCATAACATGGCCGAGTATGAAGCTTTAATACAAGGCCTTAAAATTCTGCAAAGTTTCAATGTCAAGAGAGTACATGCTTTTGGAGACTCTTTACTTGTTGTCAGTCAAGTTAGCACTGAATGACAAGTAAAAGATCCAAAATTGATTCTGTATCAGAAGATCGTCTTAGCTCTTGTGGACAACTTCGAAGAATTTCAGCTCAGTCACATCAAAAGAGAGCATAATCAGATAGCTGATGGTTTAGCCAGTCTGGGCTCCATTCTATCCTTCAAAAGTGGTGAGTCATGTTGTTCTTTTGAAGTTGGCAGACTCGAGCAACCCGCTTTCGATTCAAATATGCAAGTAAACCAGGTTAATCAGAAGGAGAAGCCTTGGTATCAAAATATCAAGAATTTCATTGAGACTGGTGAATTTTCACCAGAGATGCCAAAAAGGGAGCAACGCGCGATTCAGCGTATGTCTACCCGTTATTTCATTCTTGCCAATGTCCTCTACCGCCGTGGTTTCAGTTCTGAGTATGCAAGATGCTTAGACAAAGAAGAAGCTGTGGAAGTTATCCAAGAGGCACATGAAGGGATTTGTGGTGGCCATGTCGGCTATCAGACTCTCGTCAAACAGATCGTTCGAGCAGGGTACTATTGGAATACCATGCAGCAGGACTATCATAGATTTGTAAAGAAGTGCGTCAAGTGCCAATTACATGCGCCTTACATTCATGCTCCGGCCGCATATCTACAATCAGTTGTTTCCCCTTGGCCATTTTCCATGTGGGCTTTTGACGTCGTCGGCCCAATTACCCCTTCTGCTTCCAACGGCCACAAATACTTCCTGGCCGCAACAGAGTATTTCACGAAATGGGTTGAAGTTGTTACTCTACGCACAGTAGAAGGCCGCCATGTGGTTTCTTTCATTCATAAGAACATCCTTTGCCACTTCGGCATACCACATGATATTGTCTCAGACAATGGAACCCATTTCAAAAATGAGAGAATGAAAACCTTCTATTCTAAATTCAGAATTTCTCATCATTTCTCAGCTCCTTATTATCCTCAAGGGAACGGCCAAGCAGAGGCTACCAATAAGATCTTGATTCGTATTTTGGAAAGGACTATGAAGACAGGTCGAGATTGGCATGAGCAAATTCATGACGCACTTTGGGCATATCGGACCACCATTCGGACCCCGACTAATGCCACTCCCTCGGAACTTGTTTACGGAACTGAAGTAGTATTGCCTCTCCATGTCCAAAAGCCCGCTCTCAAATTCGCTTCTCTCATAGAATTGCCACTTGATCAGTATCAGCAGCAGAGATTGGTGCAGCTAGATTTACTGAATGAAAAGAGGCTCAAAGCAGCAGAGCACGCTCAAGCTTATCGGCAGAGGATAGCTCGACATTATGCCAAGTCTGTCATTGAGAGAAAATTTCGAGTTAATGATTTGGTACTCAGATCAACGGCTCATCTCAAGCATCGACCACGGGGCAAGTGGTCACCCAATTGGGAAGGCCCTTATGTGGTTAAGGAAGCACTTCCTCGCAATTCATATCGTCTAATCAATGCAGATGGAGTGGAAATGTCAGATCCCATTAATGCTTTGCATTTGAAGAAGTTTTATACCTGAAATGTTCATTCTAAGCCTTTTGTACTATTCAAAGAGTCATTTCAATAAAACAATAATCTTCTATCAATTCTTATATTCTTTTCCATGATACTGGGGCATTTTTATTTCATTTTTATAATCGTCTTCTTCCATCATATGCAGGTAGGATTAGACGAAAGCGCTTTTCCTCAAATTTTGTTAAATCTTAATTAGTCTTGCGGTTTTTATTTTTCGTTTCATTTAATTCATTCTGGTTTGATCAGATTTACATCAAGCTAATGCTTATCCCTGTCAAGTTTTAACAAATTTTTCAATCTTATTAAAATTTCATCTACCTTTATCTTTAAAAAAATACCCCTTTCAGGTTAAGGGATAAACCTGATGCCTCCTTTCAATGAGGTATTCTTTCCCCCATTCAGGATAAGGGAATAAATCCTGAATTATCTTCTAAAAACTCATTTTGAAAATCTAGCTCATCTTCAAAACCCAGTTCTCACACTGGTTATTTTTCAAACTTTTCAATCATATATCGAGCTCATTTAAAAAAACTCGGTCTTCACACCGGTAACCTTTTAAAATCAGTCTTCTGACCAAAGACCTTTCTCCTTCTAAATTCAAGTTCTGACTTAAGTCTCCCAAAACTTCATGTATTTTCAAAAGATCCAGTATCTTGCTGGTCATGTATTTCCAAAAGATCCAGCATCTCGTTGGTCCTGTATTCCAAAAAGATCCAGCTCCCGCTGGTCGCGTATTCCAAAAGACCAAACCCTTAGGGTGCGATTCCTCAATTCTACCATTTTCAAGATCTTCAAAATTCTATCAGTTTCCCAACCTTTGGTTGCAATGTCTTCAAAATCTCATCATTTTCTCAACCCTCGGGTCATAACCTCCCAAATTCAATCACTTTCAAACCATTAGATTAAATCCTTCATTTTTGAAATCCAGTTTTCATAACTGGTCGGGATTTGAAATCCAGTATTTTTCACTGGTCGGGATTTGAAATCCAGTCTTCATAAATGGTCGGGATTTGAAATCCAGTTGTCATAACTGGTCGGGATTTGAAATCCAGTATTTTTCGCTGGTCGGGATTTGAAATCCAGTGTTTTCACTGGTCGGGATTTCTAAAACCTCATGTATTTCATCAAGTCCAGTTTTCTAAAGTCTGATTTCTTACACCATTTCTTTAAATTACAGCTCAAGGTCTCATCAAAATCTATATTGAATGATTGATTCACAAGGAATTCATGAAAACTTTGCCAATTCGCTAAAAGCATTTGTTGATTCTAAATATTCTTACTGCACAAAGAGAATTTTCTCAGATTACCTCCAGTACTTCCTTCCAAAAGGTGAAACTCTTTGCGAAAAAGAGGTAAAATTCAAATATTTTCCTGTTGATCAACCAAAAGGATGCGAGAAATATCCTCGATATGATCAGTGAAAGAAATCTTCAATGATGTTGAAAAGCCAGAAGTGATTTGTTATTGATCATAGCTATAACGCATGTTTTAAAAATGACTTTCTGGCAATCAGGCAGTGGAGATATCTTGAGCTATAAAAAGAATCCACTCAACCCATATCTTCTCATTTTCGTTTAAAAGTTGCATTCAAATATCCGCAAAAAGGGATCTCTCAATTGTCGTCAAGATGAAGGCAAATTAAGCGAGTAGACCCCCGGGGCCAAAGAAGATTTGAAACATCTCCAAGATGACGGAGTTTGTGACAGATTCTTCCAGGGAAAGTTTGGATCACCATCGAGATGAAGGCGGATGTGATGGGCCTACCAACAAACCCTAAAAGATATTTGATTCCAACTATCATCTAAAGATCTTTTGAGCCAATATCATATATAATCTCAGAGAAAAAGAAGGATCGGAACATCTCCAAGATGAAGGAGTTTGTGACGTACCCTTCCCTGAAAAAGAGAGAAAAGCCAGGACATCCAAATGAAGGATGATGTGAAGAACCGAGAAAGCCCAAATGACTCAAAAAGAGTGCAGAAAGATCATCATGAGAAAAACACCCAGATATCAAACTGCCAAAGTTGCCAGAAGTCATCTTTTCTAGTGCAAAATTCTTTTATCAATATCTCTTCACTTCCTGCTTTTATGAAATTAAGAATATTTCTTTTATTCTCATATCAGAGAAATGGATAGCTTCCTTAAAGAAAATCATCAGTGCTAAAATTTTGAATTTAACTCTTAAAACTGAGGAGTTAACCTCATTGGAAGAAATACTCTAGGTAAAAGAGGGAATATCTTCGCACATACGTGCACATTTTCAAGCATTTGAATCAGCTATAATTTTATCTTATTGGCAAAATTTTCTAGCTATTCCAAGAATTAAATAAACATTCAATACTCATTTTGATGCAACCTAGCGTTGTTTGTATTTCCCAAAAAGAGTTGCCTCAGAAGAAGTATCTGTTCCTGACCCATCACGGTTTTCTCATTAACGAATTCCGTATGGATGACCCACTCAGGATAAGGGTCAAACCTGAAATTTCTGCGAAAGATCATTTAATTTCAAAAGCTATTTCAGTCTCAGCAAAGAGACGCCCAATTTCTTCCCCTTTTCAAAGCTTTAGGGACTCTATATTTCCTCCTTTCGCAAAAACCCTTCTCGGATTTGTTCGTCCAAATTCTGAAGGTCCCATTATGGTTTTCTCCATTTTTGAGAAACCTGTATGGTAGATTTCCCCCACTCAGGATAAGGGGCAAACCTGAACCATTTGCGAAAGATCATTTAATTTCAAAAGCTATTTCAGTCTCAACAATGAGACGCCCAATTTCTTTCCCTTTTCAAAGCTTTAGGGACTTTATATTTCCTCCTTTCGCAAAAACCCCTCTCGGATTTGTTCGTCCAAATTCCGAAGGTCCTATTATGGTTTTCTCCATTTTTGAGAAACCTGTATGGTAGATTTCCCCCACTCAGGATAAGGGTCAAACCTGAACCATTTGCGAAAGATCATTTAATTTCAGAAGCTATTTCAGTCTCAGCAATGAGACGCCCAATTTCTTCCCCTTTTCAAAGCTTGAGGGACTCTATATTTCCTCCTTTCGCAAAAACCCCTCTCGGATTTGTTCATCCAAATTCCGAAGGTCCCATCGTGCTTTCTCCATTTTGAGAAAACCTGTATGGTAGATTTCCCCCACTCAGGATAAGGGTCAAACCTGAACCATTTGTGAAAGATCATTTAATTTCAAAAGCTATTTCAGTCTCAGCAATGAGACGCCCAATTTCTTTCCCTTTTCAAAGCTTTAGGGACTCTATATTTCCTCCTTTCGCAAAAACCCCTCTCGGATTTGTTCGTCCAAATTCCGAAGGTCCCATCGTGCTTTCTCCATTTTGAGAAAACCTGTATGGTAGATTTCCCCCACTCAAGATAAGGGTCAAACCTGAACCATTTGCGAAAGATCATTTAATTTCAAAAGCTATTTCAGTCTCAGCAATGAGACGCCCAATTTCTTCTCCTTTTCAAAGCTTTATGGACTCTATATTTCCTCCTTTCGCAAAAACCCCTTCGGATTTGTTCGCCCAAATTCCGAAGGTCCCATCGTGCTTTCTCCATTTGAGAAATCTGTATGGTAGATTTCCTATCCAGGTTAAAAGTTAACCCAGAACCTCGCTTCGCGAGGTATCTTCCTTACAGATTTGGGTTAAACCTGAGTCTCGTTCCAACGAGATTCCTCATTTGGACGAGAAGATTTATTTCAGTATTATCATGGTTCTTCCCATCAAGGAACCTATGCTTTATATATCCATCCAGGATAGGATTCCACTTAAGCTTCATTTCACAAGGCATTTTCCAAAATGTCCCATCAAGGTCCCCGTGTATCCCTTTCCTCAATTCAAATTCATTTTGATATATCTTCGTCCCATCCAGGTTAAGGGCTAAACCTGAATCATTCTGATAAGAGTATATGGTCTCACCCATGAGACCTGATCAAAATTCTCATTTCCCATCATTTCGGACTTTCCATCTGAAGTCCCATCACGATTTCCTCATCTTTTACTCAATCATATCATTTCGAGGATTTCGTCTCCCCAAAACCATTTAGGATAAGGTTCTAAGCCTGAAAAGCCATATTTTCAAAATAATTCTTCCACACCTAGTTCAGACCTGCTGACTATTTTCAAAATTTGGAGTGTTGTCTTTGCCACTAAGCTCGGCTCTCAACCGGCTTAGTAACAAAGAAGGGCATCTGTGAACATCCCAAATTTTTCAAAGTTTTGTAAAAATGACCCTTTTGCCCCTGATTCCATTTTCTGAGAAAATCAAAACAATTTCAAAGCTAAATTTCAGTCATTCTTCAGATTTTCTGAATTAAATTCCATATTAATGTATTCAAAATCAATTCCGGATCTGAATCCAGCATTTTAAATCCAAATTTCCTCAAAACCCGGATCCAAACCCATTTCTGAAGAAATTTTCTCAAAATAGCTTTAAAAATTCTCAGAAAAATTTCCTTTTGTAAATATTTTTACAAAAACAAAAAAAAAAAATTAGTTTTAAAATCTTTAACTTCTCGTAAAGCTTTAGGATTATTCTAAAAATACAAAAAATTGAAAAATAACATAAAAAAAAACCAAAAAATTGGAAAAATTACAAGAAAAGCAAATGATTCTCAAGGTTTTTAGAAGCTTCTTGCTGAAAACCTCAACTCTGAACTATTTTATAAAAATTTCTTTTTAAAGGGAACCGCTTTTAGGAAATATCACAAAAATTCCAACAACCCGCTCCCACGCTTCTTCCTTCTCCTATCCACCGTCCGATTGGTAACAGTCGGCCTGTTCTTCCATCCTCCATCTCCAACGATTTTTCGTTCACGAACCTTCTCTCCCCTCTATAAAAAAAGAGGAACAAGGGAAAGAAGAGGATCCATTTTTTTTACTGGTGCCGATCATCCCCCCCCCCCACATTCCATTCTCTGATAATCCCTTGTTTCTCTGGAGAATTTTCTTTTATTTATAAGCATCCATTGTCTTCCTTGAGATCGATTTTCCTTAGCCTTCAGACCCATCTCTTACCATCCATCAATTTCATCCGTTGTAATCGATCAATTTCATCTACGCACCACCATTCATCTTTTTGCAAACAAACCACCGATTCCCTTTTGGAGGCATCACATTTTCCATCATTGCTTCCTTCTTGGGGTTCCTTTTGAGCCAAGCACTGCAGAACAATTCACCCCTGAGAGCTTTTTCCTCTGCAAAAAATCAAAGGAGTCCCGAGCCATTCTTCCAAAACAGGGTGCCGAGAATATCAGAGGACCAGTTTCGATCTTCTGCAAAACCAGATCCTCCATTAATTCACGGTAAGCCTCTCTTCTTTTGATTCTCTCACTAGATCTAGGTGCTCTTATTCGTTTACCCCTTTAAGCACCCTTGGTAGTATCTGATTTGCCTATAGCAAACCAGTCTATCTACGTGCAACATGAACTGGAACGATCATGTTCCAACATATGGATTTCAGGTTTATATTATTGTTTCCCATTTCCATCTGGATCATCATGGATTTTCGATTCTTTGTTCTTATTTCGATCATCTGTTCAGATCCTAATCTCATATTTCTTTTAGTTTTAATTTACATTCTTATTCTTTATTATTTTCTTTTCATGGCATTCCCCATCATAAATACATCTATATTTCATTTTCTCGAGAGTTTATGTGCAGTACCACCTTCCTGGGTAAGTTTTTTTTTGGCATCCACGCATGAATCAATTGAAAGGTCGCTGGATATTAGCATTTCATGGTTCTTCATACTTATTGTAAAATGCTGTGTTCAGGTAGCCCCAAAACCCAAGTTCTCATTTAATTTACCGTAGAAATTCCATGTTTGGGTTTTTCAATGCTTGATAGTTCTGATATAACTTCATTGTAAAATGTTTGTCTATACTGATCTGTCATTAAAATCTGCATTTGTGTTTATCATAACTCGCCTCGTTCCAACTTGGAGTCCAACTTGTGTCGAATGTGCCATGAGTTCCCTGTCGAATGTGCCATGAGTTCCCTGTTTGAGCTCGTGGAATACATGCTCATCTAACAAAAGCCCATGAGGGCCCATTCAATCGCATTTCCCTATGCTTGGAACTCACTGAAGGTGACCCACATGGCATTAGCATCAGTGATCCAGTATGTAGCAGGACATTGCTCACAATATGATTCATA
Source organism: Nuphar pumila (assembly GCF_984573655.1). Taxonomy (NCBI): domain Eukaryota; kingdom Viridiplantae; phylum Streptophyta; class Magnoliopsida; order Nymphaeales; family Nymphaeaceae; genus Nuphar; species Nuphar pumila. The sequence continues at coordinate 67,203,289 of NC_143256.1, read as the reverse complement.
ACAGTGCCGATTTCTGTAAGGATCGGTTGATTAAAACTAACCTGGCAGCTGGAACTATCTTGTGAAAATTAAGGAAATTATGAGATCAAGACATTGTCAGAGGTAAAAGCAGGAGAAACATGCCAGGCGCATTCCAATTGTCAGAACAAATTGATCCGGAAAAGATCAAACTCATCTGAGCAAACTCCTGTTGCATTGGGTTAGTTAATTGAAGGGATATTAACAAGGTATTATCAGGACCGTTATTCATCATCTATATAATTTGTCTGCAATTAATCATTCAAGATCTATATTGTTATGTTACACTATTCATTTTTTTTGAATCATTTGTTGGGCCTCACTGTAATAAGGTTATCGTCATCTTCCAGTTATGTTTAATTAACTTCTGCCCTGGTTCAAATTCTATGAATGCTAAGGTCACCTCTTGGCGATCTCATCTCCTTTGCTGAACATCTCACATTTAATTAAATTTGTATCATGGCTACATTTACATCCAAACCTTAGTTCAATAAATGTATGTATCTGCCTATCAGGAGTTGTCGTGGCTTTTCCATTCCACTTTTTGTCCAAGCCTCATTCCAATATTGGATTTTTAGTCAATGAAAGTTAAAAGCCTCCCTTTTACTTGTTATTCTTTCATCGGGTCAAGTATCATCTATCAAGAATATAATTGAGAAGGTTATAGAGCCCCTGTTTGGATCTCCTTCAGCTTTCTTGCCATCCTCTAGTTTTGAGAAGATAGCAAAGGTCGTTGTAGCTGAGTGTGTAGAAGGACTTTATAAGTCATGGTGTCATAAATCTGTTTTATCTAAGTAAAAGGAAAATACAAGCATGATGGATGATCAGTTTTTCTTTTTTTTTTTCTCTGCAGTCATATGGGGAATTCCTTGAGTCGACAGTGCTATAAAAGAAGAAGATATCTCTGAATCCAATTTTTCTTTTCTTTTTTTTTTGCTAACTTCTAAGGCAGACCTCCTTGTACCATAAAATCCTGATAAAAGACTAAATCAAGATGGTTAGGCAGAGATCATACACTTTTTATCTTGAGTACTGCTTCAAGAGCTCTATGGAGAGTTTGTAGTAGGTAATAGTTCATTAGTCATCTGATTTTTCATAAGCATGAGCTGTCAGGAATTGAAGCCAAGGTTCTGTGGATGGAGCGATATCAGGAAACGTGCTTTCTACATATATTCCTATTTTCAAGTCATTACTTTAGTATTTATAAATGCCTCACAATGCACAACATTTTTGAGATTTGTTGTAGTTTTGGGCACACTTACAGTAGGCCACTTGATTTCATAACATCTCAGATTTCTGCATTTTTTTTCTCTTTTATCATCTGATATTCAGTTAGCATTCGTATTTCGAACCCTTCCTAGCTATCACCTTAGCATAACTCTTTGATTACTTCCTCTGTACATGTGTCGGCCCAAGGGTAGATACTGTCCACCACCAGTATTATCTCTACCATCCGTCTATAGCAACTCCCTGAGTTGTTGTAGCCTCGCATCTACTATAGTAGTTCCATCGATGGCTGTGCGCCATCATCAACCCCATAGCAAGCATGATTGGTTGTATTTATTAAGTACACTTCCATTTCAACACCCATAGCCACTACATGTAACTCCTACTGCTACCTTTGCCAATATGATTTGCAGCCTCCCCTGCCACACAGAATTTCTGTGCATCCACATTTATTCTTGATCCATCATCAACATTCTTCCACCAGCTGTTGTCACCAGCTGAAATGAACACCTTCACTGCTGCACCTAGAAATTCACATTTCCCAAACACCATGTACCTCACTTTTTTTATTTATCACAAATTGCCTTCATTACTGAAAGGGGTTGCTTGCAACAACCTGGACATAATCTGTCTCTCAGCACATTTCCCCATTAAATATACCCCTATATGTATATATATGTATATATGCCTATACATAGATATATACATTTATGTGAATACACCAATACATGTATGTATATATATGTATGTATGTATATAGACATCTTTTCCATCCTTTTTATCATTGTCATCATTTGATTTCCATATATATATATGATTTTCCCTTTTACTAACCTGGTTGTTTTACAGGAAATATGGAAAAGATATCATTACTTAAGGTTGTACATTTGATTTTATCCATTGTAATAGTTAGATTGGAATAAGAATTTACCTTTCCTGCTTTAGGTAGAATGGATGAGCATTGTAAATATCATTGAATTACTTGTTGTTCATGCATTTTTTCCTTTATTTCTCAAATTCTCACAATGGTAAAACACGAATGGCACGTGCACCATTTCATAAGAGGTAATTAAATCCTAAGTTGATGATTTACATAATGGCCATAGTTAGGATGTAAACAAAACTTAGGATTTTTATCTTTTATAAAATAACACGGTATCCATACTGGATCCATTTTTCAAAATTCATCATACTTTTTTAAATATTTTCTTCTTTTATCAGAATTTAACTTAAAATTAACTCAAAATATATACCAATGGCCATAGTCAGGGTATATTGAGAGTTAATTTCATTTTAAATTCTATAAAAGCACCAAAAATGTATTTTATTCTTCACTTGAATTTAAATGTGATTATTATATAATATATCCAATGACCATAGTCAGGGATATGTTATATCTTCAATCTCATTCTTGATTCATTTAAAGAATGGAATAGCTTTTCAAATTTCAATTTCAAACTCTTTAAATTCATTCATCATATAGGATAGAATTGCATCATATTTTCAAAACTTCCTTTTCAAAATTCCAAGTGATTCTTCTTCTTAAATCAAATCTTATTCAAATCCAATTCTATCTCATTTCAAAGATTCAAAATTCAATTTCAAAGTCCAATTTGACTTTGAAATTCCAAAATCATTTTATATTCAAACTTCAAATTTCCAACTCAATCCAAAATTCAATTTCAAAGTTCAATTTAACTTTGAAGTTATCTTCTGATTTTAAAATCAGTTCACCTCCTTTATCTTCAATCAAGGTTTGGATTTGAATCTCAAAACTTAAATTTTGGGTTTCTAAAAACACAGATCCATCTTTAAAGGTCCTATTTGGACTTTTCATAACGCAAATCCAAAGTCAAATCCTAGTCTCAACTTGGATCCAGATTTCCAAGTATAAACTCCATTCCATTTTGGATCTCCCATCACAGATCCAAATCCTCTAGATCTCCCATCACAGATTCAAATTCCATTTAGGATCCAAATCCTTATTCCACTTTGGATCTCCCATCACGGATCCAAATTCCATTTAGGATCTAAATCCTTATTCCACTTTGGATCTCCAAATCATAGATCCAAATCTCTTTTAGGATCCAGATCCTCATTCTACCATTAGATCTTAGATTCGGATCCAAATTCCAATTCTTAGGATCCAGAATCCAACCCTACTTTGGGTCTCAGATTCAGATCCAAATTCCAATTCTTAGGTTCCAGAACCCAATTCTACATTGGATCTCAGACTTCTGATCCAAATCCATTCTAGGGTCCAGAATCCAATTCTACTTTGGATCTCAGACTTCAGATCCAATTCCATCTTAGGATCCAGAGTCTAACCCTATCTCGGATCTCAGACTTCAGATCCAATTCCATCTTGGGATCCAGAGTCTAACCCTATCTCGGATCTCAGATTTCAGATCCAAATACCATCTTGGATTCCAAATCTTGAATCCAATTCCATTCAAAATTCCAAATCCAAATTCCACTTTAATTCCAAAAGCCAATTCCTTTTTCATTCCTGATTTCAAATCAAGTTCCCATTTCAGATCCTAAATTCACAATTCAACTTTGAACTCTATTCAGAATCCAGATATTGGATTCAGATTTCATCTTGAAAATCCAACTTTTAAATCAATTTCATTTCTCAATTTTGTTCAAAATTCCCAATTCTATATTTCCTTCTTTGTTCTAATTCAAAGTCCATTTATGACTTTGAAAATTCCTTTTCTCAAAACTTCAAAATTATTTTTCAAAATCCAGATTTATTTTCCCAAGCTCATGATTATTCTAAAGACTTAGAACTTTAATCTTAAATTCTAAGTTAGAAATCATTTCTTCACTTTATCAGATTCACTTGGAAATTCTTCAAAATATTTTTCAAAAAGAGCATACATCTTTGCATATTGCACAAGCATGATTCATTGTGCATTTAGACTTAGGATAAATACTTAGATAAATTCTTTGCAAAGCAAAAGGCATAAAATTCGACCCTTGGTTCGATTACCCCTGGTAAAGGCGCCAGGAACGGTCGAACCTCGTACCGACGAGCGGATCCCGTCTCTCAGTTTTCCCGCAAATATTTCAAAAACGGAGGCGAGTTATTTCAAAAAATTTCTAAATTAAGGTCAAGTGAGACCCGCAAAAGAGTTCCTCTCCTTCTTTTCTCTTCTTTTTCTCTTCTCTTTTTCTTTCTGTCTTTTATCTTTCTCCCTTCAAAAAGGAGGAAAATAAGAGGTTAGAAAGGAAAAGAGAAGGAAGAGAGAGAATATTACGAGAGGAAAAATTTTGCGATGATCACAGTTGCATTCATTTCATTTTTTTCAATCTAATCAAATTTTCATCAATTTATTGTCAATTTTATCAATTTTGTCAAATTTGATCAAGCTTTATCAATCTTATTAAATTTTATTCCTTTATTTTTAAACCCTTTCAGGTTAAGGGATAAACTTGAGTCTCGTCCCGCGAGATCCCTATCTTTCAAGACAAGGGATGATCAAAATTTCTACTAATCCTTTTTATTGTTAATCTCACTAACTTTATCGATTCTTCCCTTTTATCAATTCTTTATCCTTTATCAATCTCTATCAATCTTTTTGGATTCTATCAATTTCTCATCAGGATCAGGGATAATCCTGAAAACCATCAAATCTTAGGCCATCTTGGGCCGAGAATCTTGAATAAGTTCCTCACCCTCGTCGTCGAAATCTATTCATGCTCTTTGTCAATCCTTCTGAAACCCGACTTTTGGGAAGGAGCTATTTCCCTTCCGTCTGAGTTCCAACTCAGGCCGTGTTTTCATTTTATTTTTTTTGGAAAAATTGGGTTCCGACTCAGATTTTTCCTTTTGTATATTCTTATTTCTAAAGCTTCGATTTCCGACTCGAACTTCCTTTTGGATCCAATGATCGTATTGGAACCAATCGTTGCATCGAGAATTCGAGTTCTCAAACTCGAATCTCATTCATTCTTCTATTTTTAAAAAATCGGGTTCCGACTCGGATTTTCCCTTTTGTACATTCTTATTTCTGAAGTTCCGGGTTCCGACTCAGACTTCCTTTTGGATCCGATACTCATATGGGAACCAATTGCTACATCAAGAATTCAAGTTCTTAAACTTGATTCTCATTCATTCTTTTATCATTATTTCTGAAAAACCGGGTTCCGACTCGGATTTTCCCCTTTTGTATATTCTCATTTCGAAAGCTTCGAGTTCTGACTCAGACCTCCTTTTGGATCCAATGCTCGTATTGGAACCAATTTGTTATATCGAGAATTCGAGTTTTCAAACTCAATTCTCACTCATTCATTTTATCTTTATTTTTGAAAAACCGAGTTCCGACTCAGACTCTCCCTTTTTGTATATTCTTAGTTTGAAGTCTGGGGTTCTGACTCAGACTTCCTTTTGGATCCGTTGCTCGTATTGGAACCAATTTGTTACATCGACAATTCGAGTTCTCAAACTCGATTCTCATTCATTTCTTCTATTTTTGAGAAACCGGGTTCCGACCCGGATTTTTCCTTTGTATATTCTTATTGCTGAAGTTTCGGGTTCCGACTCGGACTTCCTTTTAAATCCAATGCTCGTGTTGGATCAATCACGTCATCGAGAGTTCGAGTTCTCGAACTCGACTCTCATTCATTCTTTTATTTTTGAAAAACCGGGTTCTGACTGGGATTTTTCCTTTTTTATATCCTTATTTCGGAAGCTTCGAATTCCGACTCAGACTTTATTTTTGGATCTGATGCTCGTATTGGAACCAATCATTGCTTCGAGAATTCGAGTTCTCAAGCTCGATTCTCACTCTTTCTTTTATTTTGAAAAACCGGGTTCCCACTCGGATTTTCGCTTTTGTATACTCTTATTTTTTCGAGTTCCGACTCAAAATTCCTCTATTGATCCAATGCTCATATTGGAGCAAAAGTTTTCCTTGCCTATTTTCCTTTCAGGTTAAGGGACAAACCTGAACTTCCCTCTCAGGTTAAGGGACAAAACCTGAACTTCCCTTTCAGGATAAGGGATAATCCTGAAACACCGACAATCATTCTCGCTTAAAATTCTCAAAGTATCTTTGAATGTCGGTCTCGTTTTCAGCTCTCCATTCAAAAACCAGTGCTCGTACTGGTATGCATTTTTCAAAAACCCCGGGCTCATGCTGGTGTGCATTTCCGAAACCCAGCACTCGTACTGGGACATTTTTCGAAATCCAATGCTCGTGCTGGTGTGTTTTTAAAACCCAGTGCTCGTGCTGGTAGATCTTCAAATCCAGTGCTCGTGCTGGTACACCTAGTGCTCGTGCTAGTGTCTGGCTGACTGATCAAGTTAGCCCTCCAGGTTCAGTCTTCGTACTAACCAATCATCAACAATTCAAGTTCTAAATTCTCGATTTCAACCTTCGGGTTATCATTTTATCAAAAATCAATCTTTTTCTCTTACGAAGGACCCTCTTCAGGGAGAGTTCCAGGGAGCTCGTTCCTTTCACATGCAACCATCTTTCATTCGCAAGAACCCTTTTCTAGGGTGAGTTTGAAGGGACTTGTTTTCTTCACGAACAGTTTGCAAAACAACAACCCACTTTATACAAAAGAACCCTTTTTCCAGGGAGAGCTTTGACGGAAGCTCGCTTCTTTTTGTGGCCATCGTTTTCTCATCTTTGGCCAACCCCTCCACAGAGGACCCTCTTCTAGGGAGAGTGTGATGGACTCGTTCCTCTGTGATACTTTCTAAACTTTGTTTTCTGGCCGCCTTTCTATAAGAGAAGCCTAGAGATAGGGAGTTTTAACGAAAACTTAATTTCTCTTCAAAAGTTCTGTTTTGCAAACACCTCCTCTTTGGGGAAGAGAGGAGTATTTCCAACTTCCCATTCAGGTAAGGGCTAGGCCTGAGTCTCTCTTTTTGGGGAAAAAGACAGGAGAATTTTGTCACGGACGTGTCGATTCGACATCAAGTAATTTTTGTCATCTAGGATTTCTAGAATACTTTGCCATTTTGCTATCAAAAATCATTGTTGATCTCAAAGTTTTCTTTATATAAGGAATTACCTCAAACTACCTTTAGTATTAATTCCAAAAGAGCAAGACTTTTGTGGAAAAAGAACTGAATTCAAGCTTTTTCTGGGTCAACCAAGAGGATGAAGAAAAAATCTTCGATATGACCGGCGAAGAAAACATTCAACGATGTTGAAAAGCCATAAGTGAATTGATATTGATCATAGCTATGGCACATTCTTAAAGATCGTTCTTTTTTTACAGTAAGACAGTGGAAATATCCTGGGCAGTAAAAAGAACCTACCCAATCCATGTCTCCTCAAGTCAGCTGAGCTGCAATCAAATATCCGCAAAAGGGATCTCTCAATTGTCATCAAGATGAAGATGAATATGCGAGCTAGACCCCCGGGGCTAAAGAAGATTTGGATCATCTCCGAGATGGAGGAGTTTGTGAAGGCTCCTTCCAGGGAAAGTTCAGACCACCGTTGAGATGAAGGCGAGTGCGATGAACCTACCGACAAACCCTAAAAGATATTTGATTTTTGCTATCTAGAGATTTTGACCAATGAACCAATATCATCAGCCTAATTCCTGAGAAAGAAAAAGAAGGATCAGAACATCTCCAAGATGAAGGAGTTTGTGACGTACCCTTCCCCGAAAAAGAAAGAAAAGTCAGGACATCTCCAAAATGAAGGATGATGTAAAAAACCCAAGAAAGCTCTATGACTTAAAAGAGTGCAAAAAGATCATCATGGAAAATGCCTAGGATATCAAACTGCCCGAACGGTCAGGAATCATCTTTATCTATGTGAATTTCTCTTATCAATGTCTTTTCACTCAATTGCTTTTATGAAGCTAAGAATATTTCCTCTCTTTTCATATCAAGGAAATTGATATCTTCCTTGAAGAAACTCAACAGCAACAAATTTGAATTTGATTCTTGATTCTACAGAGTTAGCCCAATTGGAGTTAATAATCTAGGTAGAAAGAGGTGATATTTTCACACATATATGCACAATTCAATCATTCTGAATCAACTACAATTTTGGCATCTTATTGGCAATATTTTCTCATTATCCCAACATGAAGTAAGAACATGATGTTCGTTTTTTGACATATCCTGACGTCATCCCTTATTAGGACCGAAAAGTCCTTTCCTTCCGTCTAATCTGAGCGCTCCCAGATTTGCACACCTCCCTGTGTTCCCCACTGTCCCGCCATAGACAGTTCCCGCTCAGGATAAGGGTTAAACCTGAACTTTTTACAAAAGGCTTGTTATTGTCAAAAGTTATTTTTAGTCTCAGCAATGAGGTGCCCAAGAACAACCCCTTTTCAAAGCTTTAGGGACCCCCATTTTTCATCCCTTTTGCAAACCCCTCTCTGACTTGTTGTGCAAAGTCTAGAGGTCCCATCGCAGTTTTCCCGCTCTTCGAGGATTCTGTATCCATTCAGGATAAGGATTAAACTTGTTACCTCGCTCCTTGAGGTATCACCCAACCTTCTGCGAGAGGTCGTCTGTTTTTTTTAGAAAGCTGATTTAGTCTCAGCGATGAGACGTCCCAGATCATCCCCTTTTCAAGCTTTAGGGAATCCCTTGTTTTTCTCTTCTCGCAAAAACCCCTTTTCGGATTTGTTCATCCAATTTCCGAAAGTCCCATCATGGTTTCTTCATCTGAGGATTTCATATGGTCGCCCCTTTCAGAATAAGGGTTAAGCCTGAACCTCGTTCTGTGAGGTATCTTTCCAGTCAGGTTAAGGTTAAATCTGAGTATCGTTTCGACTAGATATCCTTTTTAGTCTCACCACGGTGTCTTCATTTGAGGAATTCATGCGATTCCCCCCACTCAGGTCAAGGGTTAAACCTGAATCTCACTTTGGCGATGCATTTCATTGTCCCATCACAGTTTCTTCACTCGAGGATTCTGTATGGTCGTCCCTTTCAGGATAAGGCTAAAGTCTGAACCTCGTTCCACGAGGTATCTTCCGTTCAGGTTTGGGTTAAAACCTGGGCTTCATTTCAACAAGGTAATCCTCTCGTTCCCATCATGGTTCTTCCCATCGAGGAATCCATGCTTTTTTTGTCCATCCAGAAAGGATCACGCTTGAACTCCAACTCATGAGGCATTTCTCAAAAATGTCCCATCAAGGTCCTCATGTATTCCTTTCCCCATTGAGGTTATCTTGAGATATCTTTGTCCCATCCAGGTCAAGGGCTAAACCTAAGTCATTCCAAAATTTTATCTTGTCTCACCCATGAGACTTGATCTGAATTCTTATCTTTCATCATTTCGGGATCTTCACCCAAAGTCCCATCACGATTTCCTCATTTTTATCATTCAGTCATATCATTGTCGAGAATTTCGTCCCCTCAGGACCATTCAGGATAAGGTTTTAAGCCTGAAAAGCCATGTTCAAAATAAATCTTCCACACCCAGCTCAGGTCTGCTGACTGGGGCATTTTTTTTTAAATTTGGGGTGTTTCTTTGCCACTAAGCTCAGCTTTCAACCAGCTTAGTAGCAAAGAGGGGCATCTGTGAACACCTCAAATTTTTCAAAGTTTTGTAAAAATATCCTTTTTGCCCCTGGCTCCATCTTCCGAGAAAACCAAAGCTAAAATTTTAGTCATTCTTCAGATTTTCTGGAATGAATTCCATATTAATATACTCAAACTCGATTTCGGATCCGAACTCAGTGTCTTAAACCCAAATCTGAGCCCCGTTGTCCGATTTTCAAATTAAAATTATAAAAATATTAAAAATAGTTTTGAAAGGCTCGGGCAGTTCATCCAGCATCCTTTGGGATCCACAACCCTATGTTTCTCAGTTCGAGGTTAAAACCCCAAATATTTTCTAAAAATCTGGATATAAACCCATTTTCTGAAGAAATTTTCCCAAAGACCGCTTTGTGTTCTCAGAAAAACTCCCTTTTGTAAATAATTTGCAAAAATACAAAAAAATAGTTTTAATCTTTTCCTTCTCGTAAAGCTTTAGGATTTTATTCTAAAAATGAAAAAAAAAACATGAAAACCAAAAAAAAATTGGGAAAATGTGGAGCTTCAACCCACTTTGAAGCTTGTTTTTGCTAAAAACTCCTCTTTAAAACCACTTTTTGAAAAGTCATTATAAAGGGACCCTCTTTTTGAAAAAGAGAAAAGTTTACAACGGTCGCGGGTTTGCGAGCTTCCCTTCGCCACCCTCGATCGTCTGAGAGCTTCCCTTTTCCATTGATCCTCAACAAGCCTCCACCCTCTGGAGCCTTCCGCTCTTCCTTTAAGAAGAGCCCTCCAGGATCCCTCTAGGCATCGGATTTTCTTTTGGCATCCATCGGTGATCGACATCCATTCTCTACCCCACTGAATCGAGTTCTTTTGCTAATCCATCTCCAACATTCCCCTTTCGATCCATTATCAACATCCGTCTTCACCCTACTATCGCCTTATTTGTTTTTTTTTTCGCATCTCCCCCTTTTTCCCTGTTTCTCCTTTCTTTGGTCTCCTTACCCATTTGGTTGAAGGGAGCCGACCTCACCTTGTTGCAGCAAATAGGAGCCACATTTCCTTTCTCTCAGCCGAAGCGTAGTCACGGTAAGCATCCCTTTGCCTCTGTGTTTTCTCTGATTTTCCTTAATTTTTCTTGTTTCCTTTCCTTGACCCCATCGGTGCACCCTTGAAGGGATTGGCTTGTCTATTGCAACATCAATCCCTCGCTTGTGCAACAGCAAAAAGGGAATTTCCTAGTTCCTACATATTTTTTTTTCTTCTTCTTTTGTATTTTGCTTGTTTTTTTTTCTTTTTGCTTGTTCTACGATTCATTTCTATTCTGCTCATATTGTCGGACTCCATGATCCGATAATCCTAGTCCAATTCTTTTGCTAAACTTTGCTCTCCTTATGAATGTTGAATTTCCTAGATGATCATTGTTCTAACGTTTGATTTCCTGCCCTTGCTGTTCATGATATTTCGATTTCCATTGGTATTACTGTTGCATGATAATGTTCAATATCCATTGCATTTCGTTTAAAATTTCATGCGACTTTCATGTTCAGGCCCTATGTTGCAACATGATGTCATTTTCTTTCATCCATGTGATTTTATTTATTTATCTCCCATTCAATTTTTGGTTTGAAATGTTACCTTATCACATTTTTTTTAAGGATGGGATCAATCTGCATATAGCAGGATCGATCCCCCTACTGCTATATCAATATGAAGCCTTTGATTCCAACATACTTCTTTCTTTCCTCTATTTGTTATATTTGTCGTTATGAGTGATTTCCATTTTGTATCTCACATTCTTTTCAGCATTTTTTTTACCCATCTGCTAGGTATTTTCCCCACCTCTAAGTTCCATTACCAATAATTATTCTGATCCATTGCAGTAATTTGTTTTCATCAGCTGATTTTGGTTTATTTTGTATATTACGATTTTCTCTTTGGGGAATGATCGATTCATTTCGTTCTGTTTGCTTCATATATTTTGCTGGGTTGTCGCCAAAAACATTCAGAATCGATTAGATCCTGTTTGTATTGTCACCATGCATCGGTTATGTTTCATGCACACACTACCAATGCCTATATTAGATACCATCATTTCATGGGTAACAATACCTTGTGTATTGTATAGCAAAAACACTTGAGGTACTAACAGCTCACGGTAGGAAGTCAGGGGATAGGGCATCTTATTGCATCATCGTTGAATACAAGGGGATACGTCTTCAAAGCTTTGTCCAAAAGATACATAGTCCAACGGGAGAATATGTTTAATAAGGAATTTGAGAGATACCACAGGGAAATTTTTTGAATTCTCTCTTTAAGCATCGACTACTGTGGGCCCCTTTGCCCTGATCGGTTCCATTGGTAAATTAAGCCTCATAAAAAGTTTCGGAAGGACCTATTCATGTGGTCATTCTCGAATCATTGAATACTCTAGGCTGCAGGTATCTCAAAACTTTGGGTTTATTGTTTGATATCCCCTCTGTATCTCGGCTACCCTCTTACCTGCTTCCTATAGAATTTGACACTTGATTATTTAGGAATTGTTTTCTTGCCTCTGCTCACTTTCATTTATGGTGAAATTTTACTACAATATACCTAGAAAATGTTGGTCTTGTTCTAAAAATAAGTTGATGATCATCATAAATACTGTTTGTTAGCCTTGTTATGCTTGACGTTGAACAAATCATTCAATATAGGAGAAGATGTTCATAGCTGTCATCTTCCATATCGCCCCGCTCCATCCCTTAATATATATCAATCGTGCATATGATACTGCGACATACTGATATTTTGCAGGAATGAGCATCAGTGTTAATGCTAATCTAGGAGGCATTTATGGATCAACCCTCATTCATTTGCCCTGAGGCTGATGGTATATGATACCTACAGTTGGATCATAGTGTGACAAGTAATCACTGCGTCTAGATGGCATGGATACCCTTGCTAGTTTTCAATCTAACCCCAGATGTGCTTCTGGGCACAAACCTGTCTTTCATTTCTGGTTCAAGGGGATAAAATTCAAATATTAGGATCCCCAACAATTTTGGCAGTATGGTGCCCATCAAGGTTCAGGTTATATTTTTGAGAAGCATTGTTTACGGGCTACTTCAGTTTGCAACTCGAATGCTTCAGAAGTGGGTTTTTCTATTCATAATCTTACGAAGTGTATCTCTACTGAATTATTGTTTTATATCAGTCTTTTAATTTCATTGATTTTATACTCTCAATCAGTAACCAGATCACACATTGCAATAATGATGCATCTTGTATAATATTTTTTTTTATATCGCCTAGATCACCTCATTCTGAGAGTTCTTGCAACCCCATCTGGTAATTGCTAATTTAGTTACAGGTTATGGCAAGTTACCTGACATTCTTCATCAAAAAAAAAAAATAGCATATAGGTTAGGGCTTAGGTATGTTCTGATATCAAGTGTAAATTTGCAATTTTCCTCTCTTTTGGGTCATCCAAGTGGGTTTGCTCACTGCTGGATCGGATTTTGGTTAAACAAGAAATGTTCATTTTTGCTGCTAGAATAGATCTCCAGTTTTATTATGATATGCATTGGGTTATTTGATTCCCTGTATAGTATGTATCCTGTATATTGCACAATATTCATCATCTTGCAACATCCTGGTCTCATCAAAACTCGTTGTAGCAAAATTATTATTTTTTACTTTGCAGCCATGATTCCAATTCAATCCACCATAACGTACGTGAAAGGAGCAAAATGATTTTATCAGCTACTGTCTGATATGGAATAATTTGACACACCTTAAGTTGTAGAGACATGTAGATGTTGAAATCGGATTCGAAGATGCAACCATCCCTCCCGTCACTTGACTCACTTGAATCCTCGTTACATACCACCTGAATATGCTTCCAGCACATTATTCATGTTTTCCAGCATATCACTAGATGTGTTTTCAGCACATCATTTGAAATGCTCTTAGTCTGTCATTAGATAGGTTGTTGGCATATACATCAAGATGCTGATAATATTCACAATACTAGTAAAAGCATCAGATAGTGAGCTGATTCATCCTCTCTATCTACATCCCAACCTGAGAAATTAGAGATATCCCCTCCCAAACTCACCTACTTACCCTGCTGTGTGGATATAACTACATTTACCTTCTGATAGCTATGCTATCTGTACAGTTGTTGCTATATTCCTGCACAACACCCTGTTGCACTGGTGCTTAGCATTTGCAGCACACCCGATGCTCATAGTAACACCCTTCACAGCACCCACTGTGTGCCCTGCACCCCAGCTGCCTTTCCAAACTCACCTGCGTGCCTTGCTGTGTGGTTATAACAACATTCACCTTCTGGCAGCTATGCTACCTATACAGCCATTGCTGTATTCCTGCACTTTCCCTGTGCATAGCCCATAATTCTATCTATGTAACACTTTGTCACTGCATTCCACTTCCCATCTGTGTGCTTCACACTCACCACCTCAGCCATTTGTTATACAACAATACTTCCATCCTATATATATTTCCAGGCTCACATACTACCATCTGTGTTAGTATCACCTATGCCACATACATGATATATACCTATATATATATGTATATACATAGATATACACATATATATGTATATATATATATATATATCTATTGGTATGCATATGTATGTAAGTATACATTATCTCTCATCATCTTACATTCTAAATCATGAACATTATGGCATATGAACATCCCACCACCTACATCTCTGAAATCCATGTGATATATATCATTTCTCTTCCATTTTTCATACTAACCAAATATTTTGCAAGGAATATGTGGAAAAGGTCATTATTTGGTGTTGTAAATTCCATTTCATATATTGTAATAGTTAGATCTTAATGAGAATTTACATTTCTTGTTTTAGATAGAATGAATGCGCATTGTAAAAATCATAAATTGCTTGTTTTCATGCTTTTCCCCTTTATTTTCCAAAATCTCACAATGGTAAAACACGAATGGCACGTCACCATTTTGTAAGAGGTAATTAAATCCTAAGTTGATGATTTACATCAATGGCCATAGTCAGGATGTAAACAAAACTTAGGATTTTTATCTTTTATGAAATAACACTAGATCCACATTGGATCCTTTTCAAAATTCATCATATTTTCTTTAAATATTTTCCTCTTTTATCAGGGTTTAATTTAAAATTAATTCAATATATATACCAATGGCCATAGTCAAGGTATATTGAGAGTTAATTTCATTTTAAACTCTATAAAAGCACCAAAAAAATGTGTTTTATTCTTCACTTGAATTTAAATATAGATTATTATATAATACATTCAATGACCATAGTCAAGGATGTATTATATCTTCAATCTTATTTACATTCATTTAAAAGAATGAAATACGATTTTCAAATCTAATTTCAAAATTTAAATTCATTTCATCATTTAGGATAGAACTGCATCATATTTTCAAAAAAAATTCAAAATCCAAGTGATCTCAAATATCTTTCTTCAAATCTCCATTTCAATTAATTCTTCTATCTTATTTCAAAGATTTAGATTTCAATTTCAAAGTCCAATTTGACTTTGAGATTTCAAAATTCAATTTTATATTCAAAATTTCATTTCCAAATTCCATTTTCGAAGTTCAAATCAACTTTGAAATCTCTGATTCATCTTCTGATTTCAAATTCAAAACCAAGTTTATCTTTCTCAAAATTCAAAATCAAGGCTTGAGTTTGATTCTGAATCTCAAAACTTAACCCTTCTTAAACTTTAATCTGGGTTTTCAAAACCCAGATCCATCTTCAAAAAGTCCCATTCGGACTTTCAGAATCCCAATCCAAAGTTAGATCCTAATCCCAACTTGGATCCAGATTTCCAAGTATAAATCTCCACTTTGGATCTCAGACTTCAGATCCAATTCCATTTTAGGATCCAGAATTCAACTTCCATCTTGGATCTCAGACTTCAGATCTAAATCCAGTTTAGGATCCAGAACCTAGTTCCACTTTGGATCTCAGACTTTGGATCCAAAATCCATCTTAGGGTCCAGAGTCCAACTCTATTTTTGGATCTCAGGTTTCAGATCCTAAATCCATTTTAAGATCCAGAACCCATTTTAGGATTCAGAATCCAATTCCATCTTGGATTCCAGATCTTGGATCCAATTTTATTCAGGATCCAGAATCCAATTTCATTCCCAATTCTAGATTTCAAAACCAATTCCATTTTCAGATCTCATCTGAACTTCCTAAATCCATTTATATTTTTTAATACCATTTGGATTTCTCAAGTCCACCCTGATTTCAAGTTTTAAATTCAATTTCATTACAAGTTTTATCTCTTCTCCTAAATGTAAGTTCAAAGTCTATTTTCTGACTTTGGAAATTCCTTCTTTTTCCTTTTACCTCAGCTTTAAATCATTCTCTCTCAGAAATCAAAATTTATTCTTCCAACTCTAAATTACTTCAAAGACTTAGAACTTCTCTGATCTATCTCAAGTTCTAAGTTGGATTTTATCATCCAGAAACCATCTCTTCACTCCATTATCAAGTCTATCTCAGAAAACTTGGAAAATTTTCAAAACATTTTTCTCAAAAGAATATACATCCTTGCATTTACACAAGCATGATTCTTTGTGCATTTAGATTTAGGATAAATTCTTAGATAATATTTAGGCAAAGCAAAAGGCATAAATTTGATCCTTGGTTCGATTACCTCTGGTAAAGGTGCCAGGAACGGTCGAACCTCGTACTGACGAGCGAATCCCGTCTCTCCATTTTTTCGCAATATATTTCAAAACGGAGGTGAGTAATTTTCTAAATATTTTCAAATCAAGGTCAAGTGAGACCCTGCAAAAGAGTTCATCTTCTCTTCTTTTCTTTTCTTTTCTCTTCTCTCTTTCTTTCTGTCTTTTATTTTCTCCCTTCAAAAAGGAGGAAATAGAGGTTGGAAAGGAAAAAGACAAGGAAGAGAAAGAAAACCACAAGAGAGGAAAATTTTGCAATGAGCGATGATCACAACAGGACTGTCAAAAGTCTCTCCTTTATTTCCAGAAATCGGTTGTTTGTAATCTGAAGGAGCTGCAGAGAGCTGTACTGTCAATTTTTTTTTTTAGGGTCGGCTTGAAGAATTCCTTGACAGCTTGGCGTCTAAACATGGGCCATTGGTGTACCTTGAGAAGAAACGACTCCAATAGTTAATCCAGCGATTACACAACAAAGGTTCTTGATTGTATTGTTGGTATCTCAGAGAAGAGAAACCCAGTAAACATGTCAGTGTTGAATTAGAGGATGAAGGTCAGGTTACACTTCAAAGACTGCATTATAATGTGCGAATAATATCCAATGCCTGCTGGTGCTAGAGAATTAAATCGCATCCACATTCCAGCTTCAGTCCCACCATGACCTTTCACCTCACTGACCATATATTTTCACCATCACCCCTTTACCTGCTAACAGTCCCTCAAAGTCTAACCTCCATTAGCCACAACTCCATTAACACCATCACTATTCTATCACCAACAACTTGCTGCCATTGTCGTCTGCTGCACACCACCTGGCATTCCACTTTCCATTCTCCCAATACTCTAAACCTATAGCAACAAATCGCTCACTGCTTCCCACACTCTCATCATTTGAACACCCATAACAGGCGACCCTTCACTCAGCAACACTGCTGAGACACCTGCAATCAGCCTATATCTGGTTTTTACATAACATATGTCAACTACCCCAGCTACTTACATTTAGCATACACAGCCTACATACAATAGATTTCCTGTGTATTTGTGTGTTCGT
Organism: Nuphar pumila; assembly: GCF_984573655.1. Classification (NCBI taxonomy): domain Eukaryota; kingdom Viridiplantae; phylum Streptophyta; class Magnoliopsida; order Nymphaeales; family Nymphaeaceae; genus Nuphar; species Nuphar pumila. Next base: position 67,185,800 of record NC_143256.1, on the reverse strand, counting down.
TACACAGCGAGCATATTCCACCATGTATCCACTTCACTGTTACACCAGTCATAGCCCCTGCTGCCCCTGTGTATCTTCCATTCCTTGCTACACCCATGTTACACCTGTATTAACATCTTCATCACATTCCTTTTTTTTTTTGTTCTTCTCTTTCTTTTCTCACAGTGGTTCCCAAAAAATCACTGTGGCCTTTTTCTTAGTTATGATAGTTCATTCTTGAACTATCATAACTATCATTTTATTTTTATCATTCTTCTACAGGGGTTAACAGGAAACCACTGTAACCTTTTCTCTCTTTGTTATGATAGTTCATTATTGAACTATCATAACCATCATCTTTTTATCATTCTTTTACAGTGGTTCACAGGGAACCACTGTAACTTCTTTGTTATGATAGTTCATTCTTGAACTATCATAACTATCATTTTTATTTTTATCATTCTTCTACAGGGGTTAACAGGAAACCACTTTAACCTCTTCTCTTTTTGTTATGATAGTTCATTCTTGAACTATCATAACCATCATCTTTTTATCATTCTTTTACAGTGGTTCACATGGAACCACTGTAACTTCTTTGTTATGATAGTTCATTCTTGAACTATCATAACTATCATTTTTATTTTTATCATTCTTTTACAGTGGTTCACAGGCAATCATTGTAACCTCTTCTCTCTTTGTTATGATAGTTCATTCTTGAACTATCATAACCATCATCTTTTTATCATTCTTTTACAGTGGTTCACAGGGAACCACTGTAACTTCTTCTCTCTTTGTTATGATAGTTCATTCTTGAACTATCATAACTATCATTTTTATTTTTATCATTCTTTTACAGTGGTTCACAGGGAACCACTGTAACCTTTTCTCTCTTTGTTATGATGGTTTATTCTTGAACTATCATAACCATCATCTTTTTATCATTCTTTTACAGTGGTTCACAGGGAACCACTATAACTTTTTCTCTCTTTGTTATGGTAGTTCACTCTTGAACTATCATGACTATCATTTTTACCATTCTTTTACAGTGGTTCACAAGGAACCGCTGTAACTTTCTCTCTCTTTGTCATGATAGTCCCTTTTAAGAGCTATCATAACTACCATTCTTTGTCATTTTTTTTTTACTGTGAATCACAAGAAGTCACTATTCCCATAATAGTTCATCACGAGCTGCTATGGCCATGTTATTACATGATGATTCATTTCGGGTTATCTTGGCCCTTGCCTTCACTCATTGCAAACAGATGTTCATTTAACTATGACATATACATATATATATATATATATATATATATATATATATATATATATATATATATATATATATATATATATATATATATATATATATATATATATATACATATTCCTATATATATGTGCGTTTCTAACAAATGTAGGGTAGGTCATATGCCTTTCTCATTCAAATATGAGTAAAGCATCTTGTGTAAGATTTTGAATAGTCATTTACATTCACATTTTAATCTCCTTTTGTGCAAATTCTATCTTGCAGGAACATGAGAAAAGCTTGAAATTAAAAATTTTTGATGTTTTCAATTCCAATATTGTAATAAGCTACATATTAATGAAAATTCTACATTTCCAGTCTTAGAGTAGAATGGATGAGCATCTAAATAACATTTGTTTCATTATTCTCCTTTGTTTCTAAAAACTCACAAATGGGAACACGAATGACACGTGCACCATTCTAATAGGAGGGGATTAATCCTAAGTTGATGATTTGCATCAATGGCCATAGTCAGGATGTGAACAAAACTTAGGATTTTCATCTTTTATGGAATAACATTGGATCCACACTGGATCCTCTTCAAAAATCATCATATTTTTCAAAATATTTTCTTCTTTTATCAGAGTTTAACTTAAAAATTAACTCAAAATATATATCAATGGCCATAGTCAGGATATATTGAGAGTTAATTTCATGTTAAACTCTATAAAAGCACTAAAATATATTTCATTCTTCACCCGAATTCAAATAGGATTGTTATATAATATATATTCAATGACCATAGTCAGGGATATATTATGTCTTCAAATCCTATTTACATTCGTTTAAAGAATGAAGTATGATTTTAAAATCAGATTTCAAAATTCTTTTCATTCATCATTTAGGATAGAACTACATCATATTTTCGAAATTCCTTTTTCAAAAATCCAAGTGATTCTGAATATATCTTTAATTTCCATTTGCACTCATCAATTTCACCTCATTCTTCAAGATTCAAAATTTGATTTCAAAGTCCAATCTGACTTTGAAATTTCAAAATCATTTTGTATTCCGACTTCAAATTTCCAATTCAAATCAAAACCAATTTCAAAGTTCAATTTAACTTTGAAATTTCTAATTCATCTTCAAATTTCAAAATTCAAAACAAATTTGTTCCTTATCTTTAAAACCTTGATTCTCAAAATTCATAATCAAATATTGAAATTGAGTTTAAATCTCAAAACTTGATTTTTCTCAAGTTGTAAATTCAGTATGGGTCTTCAAAGACCCAGGTCCATCATCAGAAAGTCCCATTTGGACTTTTAAAACCCAAATCCAAAGTTAGAACCCAATCCCAACTTGGATCCAGACCTCCAAATGCAATCTCTATCCTGGATCTCAGACTTCTTTCAATTCAACTTCATCTTGGATCTCAGATTTCAGATCCAATTCCCATTTAGGATCCTAGATCCAGAATTCAACTTCATCTTGAATCTGAGATTTCAGATCCAATTCACATTTAGGATTCTAGATCCAAAATTTAACTCCCTCTTGGATATCAGACTCTAGATCCAAATTCCATTTAGGATCCAAGATTCAACTTCATTTTGGATCTTAGACTTCAGATCCAAATTCCATTTAGGATTCAGACTTTGGATTCAAATTTCATTCCCAACTCCAGATTTCAAATCCAAATCTATCTTGATTTCCAGATTTCAAAATCCAAATCCATCTTCAGATCCCATCTGGACTTCTTAAAATCTATTTCTATTTCAAATTCCATTTGGATTTCTCCAAGTCCAAATTTCATCCTGATTTCAAGCTTTAAATCTGGAATTCAATTCTATTTCAAATTCCATCTCCAACTCTGAAATCGAGATCCAGAATTCAAATTCAAAAAATCCATTTCTAACTCTGAAATCTCATTTCTTCTATCTTAGCTTCAAAATCCTTCTTTTCAAAAATCAAGATTTATTTTCCCAACTCTGATTATTTTAAAGACTTAGAACTTTAAACATCTTTTCTGATCTATCTCAAGTTCTATAGAAACCGTTCTTTACTCTATTATCAAATTTATCTCAGGAACACTTGGAGATTTCAAAATCATTTTTTTTCAAAAGAGCATACATCTTTGCATTCACACAAGCATGATTCTTTGTGCATTTTAAAACTTAGGATAAATTCTTAGATGATATCTTAGTAAAGCAAACAACATAAATTCGATCATTGGTTCGATTACCCCTGGTAAAGGCACCAGGAACGGTCGAACCTCGTACTGACGAGCAAATCCCGTCTCTCCATTTTCCCGAAAACATTTCAAAACGGCGGCGGGTAATTTTCTAAATATTTTCAAAATTAAGGTCAAGTGAGACCTCGCAGAAGATTTCCTCTCTCTCTCTCTTTTCTTTTCTTTTCTTTTCTCTTCTCTCTTCTTTTCTGTCTTTTCATTTTCTTCCCTCAAAAAGGAGGAAATAGAGGTTAGAAAGGAAAAAGAGAAGGAAGAGAGAGAAACACCAAGATGTGAACACCCCAATTTTTTCAAAAGTTTGTAAATATTCCCTTTTTACCCTTTATCTTCATTTTCTGGGTAATTGAGTCACTTTTAAATATAAATCCCATTTTATTTCTCAAGTTTTCTGAAATTAAATTCATTTCATATATTTTGACTCAATTTCGGATCCGGATCCAGATAAAAGATCCAAATCTGAGCTTCGTTGTCCATTTTTAAATCAAAATTACCAAAACAACCTTTTAAAAAGGCTCAGACACTTCATCCGGCATCCGTTTGGACCCACCACGTTGTATTTCTCGATTCGAGTTTCAAAACTCGAACATTTTCTAAAAACTTGGGTCCAAACCCATTCTTCTGAAGAATTTTTCCCAAAATGGCCTGAAATTCTCGGAAAAACACTTTTGTAAATATTTTTCAGAAAAACACAAAAAAAAAATTTAGTGTCTAAACTTTGCTTTCTCGTAAATCTTAGATTTCAATTCCAAAAATACAAAAAATAAAGAAATAACACAAAAATCAAAAAAAATGGGAAAGCTATAAGGAAAGCAAATGATTTTAAAGTTTGAAAAAAATTGAATTTTTGCCAAAAACCTCCTTTTGAACCATTTTTTTTACAAAAGTTCTTTTTAGGGGGGCCTTCTTTTGGAAATTTGGAAAAGAGGCAATGGCCTCTTTCCCGCGCATCCTCCCTCTCGCTTGCCTACCCTCCATCTTCAAACAGCTTCTTCTCCCTCAACCTCTCATCTTCAACCACCTCCCTCTCTCGATCTCCCTTTTTCACTCTTTAAAAGAGGAGCACGCAGAGGGGAGAGGGATCCGTCTCCTACCTCTCCACCGATCATCCGTTCTTCTTCTTCATACTTTCTTCTTACTCCCTTGGGTTTTCTCCATTTTGATCGAAGCCGACCGATTTTCGCAGGAATCAACTACATCCACAAAGAAAGAGCCTCCCTCTCTTTTCAATCCCTACAATAACTAGGTAAGACCTCCCCCTTTCCATCTTTTTCCTTAAGCATCTTCGTATATTGCGCCTCTGTTTCAATTCTGGTTCTTCTTCACCTCTCGTTCTTGTTCTTTTCATGCATCAATGGTGAGATCGGCCTGCATATAGCAGGACCGATCCACCTAATGCTACAGCAAATGGAACAATCATGTTCCAATATCTCCTTTTCTTTTTATTATTTTATTTCCTTTATTTATATTTTGATATCCCTTTGTACTTCGTCTGGATCACGATTTACATCTGAATTCACTGTTGGTTCTTTTTTTTTTTTTAGTTTGATTTTCCCTTTTTTTTTCTTTCTCTCTAAATTATCAACTCTCTATTTATAGTTTAATCCCTTTTCTAGCTTCGATCATCTGTTTATATTTGGGTTTTTTTTTCCTGGTTCTATTAGATTTCCTATGTTTACATGGTTTCCTGATTAGCCTTAAATTGTTTTAACCCCTTTGCGTCATCTTTTTCTTTTGATTAATTCTTGATTTATGACTGATCCTTTGTTTTGGAGTATATTTGACCCCCCTTTTTTCATTCTAAACTGCAATCATTGCAGTCATCATCAAAATTTTGAAACACCTGAAGAGGTGGTTTCCTCTACACAGATTCATATGATATGATCGCCAAAGAAGGATGAACCCCTGGTTTGTGTTCTAGTGTTTTAGTTATTCCTAATTCACCATGAGAGCCTTTTTCATTCTCGGTTGTAATGGCTACTATGCTTTTTTTTTATTTTTTATTTTTATTTTTTTTCTTTTCCTTCTTGATTCCTTTATCCAGCCCCTGTCCTGGATCATATATTGCATCTTAATCATTGCTTTCCCGTTTTACTTTTGGTTTGGATTTTTGTCAGTATTTTGGTTTCTATTTTATTCCCTGTTAGCTTTGATTCTTACGGATAATCCTTTGTCGATTTTCTGTATTATTGCCCTTTTGATTTTGGAAGTATGCTCATAGTTTGTTCCCACTTTTCTCTCTAATTCCTTATGTGCTTTTCATGATACTGCGTTCTACATTATATATGCTTACATCCCCTTTCTCAAATATTTGTATGCTTTGATTCACTGCAATGTATAGTGGTCAATACGAGTTTTTTTTTTTCCTTGACATCCCTGTTTCCATCAAATTGAATGTTAGCATTTTGTGGTTCCCTGTGTTTTGTTACGTTCTGATAGTCTAATATCAGACTTGCATCTGACTCACCAGGAAAACTTATGTCCGGTTTCAATGCTTAGTAATTCTGGTGTGATTCTAAAACTTATCTGCACTGGTCTGTCATAAAGGCCAACATCGAAATTTATCATAAATTGGTCTGTCTAGTTTACATAAGATGGGCCAGGAATCCCCTTTTGAATTTATAAGATTCATAACCACAGTCCTAAACCTCTATTCAAGGGCATGGCAAAGAGAAATAGCTTATTGGGAGTGGTATATATGGGAGAATTCACCTTGCTTTATGCAATCGAACCCGCTGCAACTCTTGCAGTAAGAAGGTTAATCTGATTGGTTTTCGATGCAAGTGCGAGGATATGTTTTTCATCACCTTGACAAACATAATTGCAAAATTTGGTCACAAAGCTCATGATCATAATGCTCTGACTAAAGTCGATATTGTTGTTAAGGTTGAAAAGCTTGATATGATCTCATCTGCCCATAATATTTCCTGAAGAAGGGTTAAGAGTTGTGAAACTTAAGTTTGAAGGCAGACTGTGCTAGGTACTTTCATGGTTAGTGTATAGTTTTCTTCATCTTTCATATGTCAATTTACCCACTGTGTCCCATACCCACAGCACTCGCCACACTTTGTACCCCCCTCCACCTAATGCATTTGATATCCCAACATTCAATTCCACTCCTTTATACTACTGGCCATTATTTGTAAGATTTATGTTTGTTTTTGTATAGCTTGGGCTATAACCATTTTCTCAAATTATGGTTTCACATCTGCTTATATTTTGCTATGATACAGAGTTATAAGTTGCAGCTATTGATCACGTGATTTGATGACCATTAACAAAGGTCTTTTGAATCTCTGGTCAGGGCCATTTTGATGGCTTTCTAGGACTGCATGCATTTACTGGTTACCTGGTTGTCAGTTTGATATGAATGTTCCTGTCATTAATGGCTAATAACCCATCCAGTCGGCATTCTTGTTCAGTTTGGCCACGTGCTTATAATCGTAAGTATGCCCTTTCTTATTGGGCTTTCAAAACAAGTGAGGATGATGTCTGATCCTGTTCAACTGTATGCATTAAATACTTACGCTGGTTGTGTTATTCTTGCACTTCTAGGTGCACTTTTGTTTCACAACATAATCATCACACTGTTGCACCTTCCACTATCCCAGCATTCATCTTATTACTGCACATTTGCATTATACCTCATCAGCACCCACCTCACAAATGCACATTTGCTGCAAAAGTAACTATTCATCACATATTATTCACCGGTCATAATTTTTTTTTTACTCCATTTGCTGTTCAGCATAACCCTTGTACCACTTACCATACTCACTACCTCCTTCATCTTGCAGCGTACACATACATACACTTGTCATCTTTCTCTGTTGCACCCCTGCACCTACCATTGCCACCCACTCACCTATGCACTTATTCATCGCTGCTGTCATTTCCTGCAAAAAGCCACTACTCACATCATTACACTCAGCTGACGCAACCTTCCAGCTTCATCCACAGCCCGCCATTTCTACACAGCACTTACACTGCCGCCCAAGCTTATTCATTATACACTCCATTACCCTTGTTGTACATACATTAGCACAGCATAACTTGTGCATTTCTCCCCTTTAAATACTACCATTTGCACTCATGCCCCTGCTATCCACTGTGCATAAGTGTTGTTTCCTTCCAGCACTACTTTACCAGCCATAGTCATGAATGCTGCAACATCCCTGGCGATGTTTACAGCTGCCAACATCCCATTTATTGCAACTCTATAACTTACACCCAACAACCCTCGGTACCATCTCTCACAACACACAACAAACATGTTGTTGTCACCATGGCACTTCACCTTTTGCAAGCATAACATCTGTATACATTATATAAGCATATCATCATTACAAACTGCATTTCTGCATATAGGACTTACCACTGCATATGCACTTGTACCATCATCGGCACTTTCACACATCTGCTACTACATCATTTCATTTCTTGAACATCTACAGAAGCACCTGGCCGCACCACCTCCCCGTGGCCTACCATATCTGCTGTACCATTACGGAACTTCCAGCATGGTCTACCTTTATTAAGCTCGTTCCCATTCTATTCCCCACTCCCCTCATAATGGTACAACATCCATTACTACATCATGATCAATCTACCACATGTATCACAATGAGTTTTCTTCATTAAGATAACATATAGATATCCTAAAATTCACAGTAAGCTTGGGATTTAGTGCATGTATTTAATATCTATCATTAGCTTAAGACATTGTATCTATTCTTCTTAATAGCTTAGCATATGTATCATGTTTGTCAACATATCCATTTGGGTTCCAGTTTGATATTTTAAATTTCTGCCCATATATGATGTCTTGCTAACTCTGTTATTTTTGCAGGAAATAGAAAATGTCATTTCTTTTCTTGGTTTAGAGATCCAATCCCAGAAATGTAATAGCTAGATCTTAAATGAGAATTTACATTTCCTGTTTTAGATAGAATGTATGAGCATACCAATATCATAAATTGCTTGTTTCATACCATTTTATTACAAATTCTCACAAATGGTGAAACACGAATGGCACGTGCACCATTTCATAAGAGGTAAACTAATCCTAAGTTGATGATTTACATTAACGGCCATAGTCGGGATGTAAACAAGACTTGGTATTTTTATCTTTTACGAAATAACACTAGATCCACACTGGATCCGTATTCAAAATTCATCATATTTTCCTTAAATATTTTCTTCTTTTATCAGAATTTAACTTAAAATTAATTCAAAATATATACCAATGGCCATAGTCAGGGTATATTGAGAGTTAATTTCATTTTAAATTCTATAAAAGCACCAAATGTGTTTCATTCTTCACCTGAATTTAAATATAGATTATTGTATAATACATTCAATGACCATAGTCAAGGATGTATTATATCTTCAATCTTATTTTAATTCATTTAAAGAATGGAATAGCTTTTCAAAATCCAATTTCAAAAATTTAAATTCATTCATCATTTAGGATAGAATTGCATCATATTTTTAAAATTCTTTTTCATAAATCCAAGAGATTCTTTCCTTCATTTCTCAGATCAAATCTTATTCATAAATTCAAATTCAACTCTATTTCTCAAAAGGATTCAAAAATTCAATTTCAAGGTCCCATTTGACTTTGAAACTTCAGAATCAGCTTATATCCAAAATTCAAATTCTAACTTCAAATTCAAAGTCCAAATTGACTTTGGAATTCACTTATATATCCAGAATTCCAAAATCTAAATGAAATTTCAAAGTTTAAATTAACTTTGAAACTTCTGATTCATCTTCAAACTCAAAACCAAGTTTATTTTCAAAATTCAAAATCAAAGTTTGAGATTGATTATGAATCTCAAAAGCTTGACCCTTCCTGAATTTTAAATTCAATCTGGGTTTTCAAAACCCAAATCCATTTTCAAAAGTCTCATTTGGACTTTCAAAAACCCAAAATCCATTCTAGGATCTAGAATCCAAATTTTACCTTGGATCTCAGACTTCAGATCCAAAATTTCCTTTAGGATTCAGGATCCAAATTCTACATTGGATCTCAGACTTCAGATCCACTCCATTCTAGGATCCAGAACCCAGTCCCACTTTTTGGATCTCAGACTTCAGATCCAAAATCCATCTTCAGATCCAGAATCCAATTCTACATTGGATCTCAGACTTCAAATCCAAGTCCATTTTAAGATCCAATTCCATTCCCAATTCTAGATTTCAAATCCAAGGCCATTTCCAGATCTCATTTGAACTCCCTAAATTCATTTCTATTCTTAAATACCATTTGATTTTCTCAGATCCATTCTAAGATTCAAATTCAATATCACTTCAAAACTTCATCTTCTTCTCCTAAATCCATGATTAAATTCAAAGTTCATTTCTGACTTTGAAACTTCATTTTCAAAAGCTTCAAATCATTCTTTCTAAAAAATCAAGATTTATTCTTCCAACTCTGGTTTACTTCAAAAAACTTAGAACTTCTCTGATCTATCTCAAGTTCTTAAGTTAGATTCGACCATTGCTTCACTCTATTACTAAGTTCATCTCAGAATACTTGGAAATTTCCAAATCATTCTTTTCAAAAGAGCATACATCCTTGCATTGCACAAGCATGATTACTTGTGCATTTAGATATTTGGAATGAATTCTTAGATTATATTTAGGCAAAGCAAAAGGCATAGATTCGATCTTTGGTTTGATTACCCCTCGTAAAGGCGCCATGAACGGTCGAGCCTCGTACCGACGAGCGAATCCCGTCCCTCCATTTTTTCCGCAACATTTTCAAAACGGAGGCGAGTTAAATTTCTAAAATTTTTTTAAATCAAGGTCAAGTGAGACCGCGCAAAAGAGTTCATCTTCTCTCTCTCTCTTTCTTTTCTCTTCTCTTCTCTCTTTCTTTCCTTTCTTTTATTTTTCTCCCTTCAAAAAGGAGGAAAATAGAGGTTAGAAAAGGAAAAGAGAGGGAAGAGAGAGAAACCAACAAGAGAGGAAAAATTTTGCGATGATCACAGTTTTGACGACCGTGATGGGACTTCGTCTCCGTCTGGTCGAATTATGCCTTGCTTTGCTTTAATATTTTCTAAATCTTTATTCTTCTATGTCAGCTTCATTTCCATACAAACCTTAGGAGCCTAGATTCTGTCCTAAGCTGACATTATTTGCATATAGGATCTAAGTATGGTTTGGTAGGACCATATTGAGGAGATTATTTCATGTTCATATTAGACTTAGGTCTTAAATACAACTCTCCTCAATTGTAGGGATTGAATGCAAAAACAATGTATGCAAGTGTATGCTTCTCTTCATTTAAATTCTATCTCTTTAGGACTTGCATTAGAACTTTCTGATTTTATTGCATGTTGATCATATTTTAAAAACATCCCTACCTATATTGTCCCGGTCTTCACGTTGCTGGGTTGTCTCACTGAACCATAGTTCGGGAAAGAGCCTCACAACTGGACCACTTATTTGGGTTCTCGCCCCCCTACCACGTACCTAAGGGCTATAGTCTGAGGTATATCGGTAGGTGCTCAAGGATGTTGGGAAGCCTTTACCTTAGAACCGAAGAGATATCTTATATGCCACGTACTTCGAGCTTCGGCTTGAGTATATCGGCGTACCTTGATTGGAATCAGATGATATAAATCTTAGAGTTAGGATTAAGGTCCTATAAGCCATTTCAAATATTGCATATAGAGTCAGATTTAGGGAGTGTTGTTTGTGCATCCTTGCTTGTATATCTGTGATTGCGTGATATTTTATATCTTCCTTATATTTTCCAAAACCCTAGGTATATATTATTCAAATTTTTCTTTTGTTTTTTGAAACCCAGGTGTATTTTCCCTTTCCTTCTTCTATTTTTTTTTCAAAAATTCTTCTGATCCTGCCTGCAAGTTCTTCAAATTTTAAATCTTTACCATTTCCTCTCAAATTCCATTTTTTTTCTCTTATTTTCTTCTGATTTTATATTCTTGTTTATATTTTTCATAAAAATCGCTTTCCGTCAAGAGATATCCTTTTCAAAATAAGTATTTTATTTCATATTTTTTTAGTTGGTTACTCTCCCTCGTAGAGTAAAACAACACAATTGTCACAAATTTTGTGGCGACTCGATCCCTAGTAATGGGATACAATTCTTAAATTTCAACCTAAATCCTTCCTCTTGTCAAAAACCTCTCCAAAAAGTTTCTTGGGTCTAAAAACCTCTACTTTCCTCTACAGAAAGCGCTGATATTCGAAAATGGTTCAGACAAGAGCTGGAAAAGAAACAGTTCCTCAACTCAGCGACAGTGAGGCGGAAGAGATGAGCTCTCCTAAATCAGTCAGGGGACAGGGTCAGAACAAGAAAGATGACATCTACCCCACTATGTATGATATGTACCAAAAGATGATGACAAGGATGATGTCAGAACAAGTCGAGGCTAAGCTGAAAGAGGCAGTTCCTAAAGGCAAGCTGAGGAAGAAGTCTGTGAAAAAGCCAATCAGAATCATTAGAAAGAAGGTACAGTCAGACACTGCTTTTGAGGAATCAGAATCAGTCGAGGAAGAATCAGAAGAAGAAGAGCAGATTGTCTACAAATAGAATCCTCCGAGACAGTCCGTAAAGATAGCTGCGGAAGAGCCCGAATTCGTCAACAAGCCTAAGTCTGGGACCCCAGCAAAGGACCTGATAAGCAAGCAGATGAAGGAGATGAATCGAGCAATTAAAGACATTCAAGCCAAGGGTAAGGGCAAGCAGACCTACACCGATGAGGATCTTTACGATGGTCTAGATGGGGACGAGAACCTGGAGAATCTTCCCCGCAAGTTTCTCAAATTTGATGGGACTGGCAACCCTAAAGCCCATCTAGCCACATTTTATGCAGAATGCAGCCACTTCAGAAAAGATAATAGGGCTTTATTCATTTGCTTTCCCCGCAGTCTAGAGGGTGTAGCAGCCAGATGGTATGCTGACCACATCAATCCTATCGAACTACGAGAGTTCGATAAGGTAGTCAATCTGTTCATAGAGCGTTTCCTATTCAATACTGAGGTTTCACCTACACTCAATCACCTTTACAACTTAAAGCAGAATGAGACTGAAAGAGCAGGAGAATTCATCCACAGGTGGAGAAGCACCTGCAACAAGATGAAAGTTCCCATTCCAGAAGAGCATGCATTGCAAATAATCCCCAGCAATTTCTCTCAGCCCCTGAGAAGCCTCATTGCCACTTCTCCGGCAAAATCCTTTATCAAGTTGATTGAACGAGCCGAATGGCTCGAGGCAGGAATAGAAAGTGGGCTTTACGAGGGCATGCCTCTGGCCAAAAGCATCCAAGACCAGAAGAAGAAAGCATAATTCACTCATGCAGCTGATACCTCTGGCAATGATCATGACAATAATAGAAGAAACAGAAATGACAGCAAGAATGGTCAGAACCACGATGCAACTCAAAGGGAGAAGTCTTCCAAGCAGAATAACAAGCTGTCTCAGTCTAACTTTTCGCAGAAAGAAAAGATAAAGCGCGAAGGTTGGAGTAATGATCGTGAGTTCACTCCTCTGAAGCAAACGCTTGAAGAAGCCCTTGAATTCATGCTGGCCAAGGGATTGATTAAACTCCCAAAAGTCGCAGATCCTCCCACGGTCATGGGAAGGTTCACAAATCAATTCTGCAAGTTCCATCGAGCAGTGGGGCATGACACCGATCACTGCTTCGTTTTCAAAAATATTGTTCAAGATTGCGTCAACAAGAGTCTCTTTGTTGAAGACGAAGAGGAAGATGACCTAGCCGTCATGACCAAGTCTCTCCCCGGCTACTCAGAAGACTAAAGATGCCAGAATTCTCCTACTTTTCTCCCCTTTTACCAGTCACCTTGTAGGGGGCCAGTCAACCCAGTCCTTTTGTGACCTTTTGGTCAAAAAACTTGTAAATATTTCAGTTCTTTGTTATCAGTTTTGCTCATCAATGAAATGTCAATTTCTCTTTATATCTCTAATATCACAATACTTTCTTCCTCTGCCACATAGGGGCATTTGCTTTTTGAAAATCTATATATTTCAAGAATCTCTTCATTCAGCTTCTATTAAAACCGCATTTAAATTCTTGTTCTTTTCAGAATGCGGGACTAATCCTGACATCATTCATGAGAGAAATGATATTACCTATGAGGGCTTTTTCAAAAATCATGAAATTTTAAAAAGTCTTCGTTATGACCAAAGAGTTTGAATATTCTTTGGTCCAACCTTTGTCAAAAATCAACCCTCGTGTTGATCATGTTTTCAAAGATTGGTTTTCGAACCATGGCATTGAAAAATCAACCCTCGTGTTGATCATGTTTTCCAAAATAGGTTTTGAACCATTGCATTGAAGGATCAACCCTTGTGTTGGTCTTATCTTCCAAAAATAGGTCTCAAATCTTGTGTTGATCATATTTTCCCAAAAGTGGTTTTTTAAACCGTCATATTCAAAGATCAACCCCTGTGTTGGTCTTATCTTCCAAGATTGATTTTTAAACATTATCTTCAAAGATCAACCCTTGTATTGATTTTTATCAGACTTGAACTGTTGTTTTTAGAAATCAGATCTATTGTTGATCTTCTTCTTCAAAAATATATTTTCAAACCATTGCCTTCAAAAATTGACTCTCATGATGATCTCTCATGTTTGATTTAAAGGATCAATTCTCGCACTGATCATTCTTCTTACAATAGATTTTCTTCCCAAAAATGATTTTTCACTTATCTTTAAATGAACATTTTCCTTCCAAGATCCCATATGCAGGCAGGATCAGAAAAACTCCTTTTTCTCAAATCTTATAAATTTTCAGTTAATTTTTGGTATTTTTATCTATTTCATTCATTTTATTCATATTTTATCAAGTTTACATCAATTTTATCAAGTTTATCAAATATTTTCTCAAAATTTCATTAAATTTTATCAATTCTTTTACCCTTTCAGGTTAAGGGATAAACCTGATGCCTCTTTCCCATGAGGTATTTCCTTTATTCTTTTTCCTCCCTCAGGTTAAGGGATAAACCTAACCCTCGTTGTCCAAGGTGTTCCCATTCAGGATAAGGGATAATCCTGAAACCCCTCGTAGGAGCCACAATGCTACCTATGAGGATTCTTTCGTAAATACAAGTTTTTGCCAATCTTTATTGATTTTCTAGATTTATATCAATTTCCCTTCATTAAATTTTCTTAAATTCTATCTCTTTTTTCCCATTCAGGATAAGGGAAAATCCTGAGACCCCTCATAGGAGCAACAGTGCTACCTGTGAGAATTCTTTTCCAAAATAAATTTTCAATAAATTTCTTTTCTTTTCCTCCATTCTTATAAATTTTATTCTTTTTCCCCTTTCAGGTTAAGGGGTAAACCTGAATCATTCCTTTCTAAATTCTCGTCAAATATCTATTCCATTTTCCCTTCAGGATAAGGGATAATCCTGAAAACACTGACAATCATTCTTGCTCAATTCTTAAGTATCTTAGAATGTCAGTGTCCCTTTTTCTTCAAATCTCCGCCAGAAAACCCGGTACTCATACTAAGGCATTTCTTTGAAAAATCCAGTACTCATACAGGTAAGCCTAGCACTCGCGCTAGTGTCTGGCTGACCGATCAGTTAGCCTCTCAGGATCAGTCTTGGCACTGACCCTTCATCAAAAATCAAAGCTCTAAATCCAATGTTGACCTTCGGGTCATTCAAATCTCAAATTCAAGCCTTCATGTTACAATCTTTCCTCAATTTTACTTAAATTCTGCCAATCTTCTTCTATCCCTTCTCATCAATTCTCCTTTGAGATTCGAGTTTCAATTTCGAACTTCAAACTTTTTTACTCGAGGTTTGAGCCTTGACTCGAACTCTCCAACTCTCCTTCAAAGATTTGGGTTTTAACTCGAGTCTTCCTTTCCTTCAAAAATCTGAACTTCAAAGTTTTTCTTAAAGATTCGAGCCCTGACTCGAACTTTCCAGCTTTCCTTTGAAAAAAAATGAGTTTTATCTCGAGTTTTCTTTCCTTCAATGAATAAAACTTTCAAAGTTTTCCTTTAAGATTCGAGCCCTGACTCGAATTTTCCTGCTTTCTTTCGAAAATTTGAGTTTTATCTCAAGTTTTCTTGCCTTCAATAAATGAATTTTCAAGTTTCCCTTTGAGATTCGAGCCCCGACTCGAACCTTTCAGTTTCCCTTTGAAGACTCGAGTCTCGACTCGAATTTTCCTGTTTTCCTTGTAAAAATCCGAGTCCTAATTCGGGTGGTTTTTCAAAACCAACTTCCGAGTTAGGCTTACCTTCAAAATCTAGTTTTATGTCAAGCTTACCTTCAGAACTTTAAATTCACATTTAGCTTCAGAATTCAGCCTCGTGTTGGATTCTTCCCCAGAATCCTACTGATATATCAAAATTTGATGTTAAGCAAAGGTTTCATCATCAAGGATTTCAGGAATATCTTGCCAACTTGCCATAAAGTAGTTGTTAATCTCAAAATTATATAAAGAATTTCCTCAAATCTCCTTAAGTATGCCTTCCAAAAGGGTGAAGCTTCTGTGAAGAAAGGCTCAAACTCAAATTTTCTGTTGGTCAACCTAGAGGATGAAGAAAAATCTTCGACATGACCGGTAAAGGAAATATTCAATGATGCTGAAGTGTCATAAATGAGCTGATATTGATCATAGCTATGACACATTCTTAAAGATTATTCTTTGGTAGTAAGACAGTGGAAATATCCTGGGTAGTCAGAAAAGAACCTACCCAATTCATGTCTCCTCAAGTCAGCTAAGATGCAAATCAAATATCCGCAAAAGGGATCTCTCAATTGTCGTCAAGATGAAGACGAATTATGTGAGCTAGACCCCCGGGGCCAAAGAAGACTTGAAATATCTCCAAGATGATGGAGTTTGTGACGGATCCTTCCAGGGAAAGTTCGGATCACCGTCATGATGAAGGCAGATGTGATGGACCTACCGACAAACCCTAAAAGATATTTGATTCCAGCTATCATCTAAATACCTTTGAGCCAATAACATCATATATAATCTCTGAGATAAAAGAAGGATCGAAACATCTCCAAGATGAAGGAGTTTGTGACATACCCTTTCCCGAAAAAGAGAGAAAAGCTAGGACATCTCCAAAATGAATGATGATGTAAAAGCCCAAGAAAGCCCCATGACTCAAAAGAATGCAAAAAGATCATCATGGGAAAATGCCCAGGATATCAAACTGCCCAAATTGCAAAGAATCTTCTTTATCTATGTAAAATTCTTCTATCAATATCTTTTTATTCGATTACTTTTATGAAGCTAAGAATATTTCCTCTCCTTTCATATCAAGGAAATTGATAGCATCCTTGAAGAAAACCAACAATAAAATTTGACTTTGATTCTGGATTCTATAGAGTTAACCTAGTTGGGGGTAATACTCTAGGTGGAAGAGGGAACATCTTTCAAAAGCGCTCACCTTCAAATACCTTAAAACAACTATAAATTTTATCATTTTGGCAAAATTTTCCAGCTTTTCTGATAAGAAATAATAACTTGACATCCATTTTGATACATTTTGGTGTTGCCTTCCTCGTCTTTCGCTTTGTCGAGAGACTCGCCTTCTCCTTTCTAAAAGGATCGCCTTCTCCGTCTTTCGCTTTTTCGAGAGACTCGCCTTCTCCTTGATAAAAGGATTGCCTTCCTCGTCTTTTGCTTTGTCGAGAGACTCGCCTTTTCCTTGATAAAAGGATTTCCTTCATCGTCTTTCGCTTTGTCGAGAGACTCGCCTTCTCCTTTCTAAAAGGATTGCCTTCCTCGTCTTTCGCTTTGTCGAGAGACTCGCCTTCTCCTTGATAAAAGGATTGCCTTCTCCGTCTTTCGCTTTGTCGAGAGACTCGCCTTCTCCTTTCTAAAAGGATCGCCTTCCTCGTCTTTTCGCTTTGTCGAGAGACTCGCCTTCTCCTTGATTAAAGGATTGCCTTCTTCGTCTTTTGCTTTGTCGAGAGACTCACATTCTCCTTGATGAAAGGATTGCCTTCTTCGTCTTTTGCTTTGTCGAGAGACTCGCCTTCTCCTTGATAAAAGGATCGCCTTCCTCGTCTTTCGCTTTGTCGAGAGACTCGCCTTCTCCTTGATTAAAGGATTGTCTTCTTCGTCTTTCGCTTTGTCGAGAGACTCGCCTTCTCCTTTCTAAAAGGATTGCCTTCATCGTCTTTCGCTTTGTCGAGAGACTCGCCTTCTCCTTGATGAGAGGATCGCCTTCTTCGTCTTTCGCTTTGTCGAGAGACTCGCCTTCTCCTTTCTAAAAGGATTGTCTTCCTTGTCTTTCGCCTTGTCGAGAGACTCGCCTTCTCCTTGATAAAAGGATCGCCTTCTTCGTCTTTCGCTTTGTCGAGGGATTCGCCTTCTCCTTGATAAAAGGATTGCCTTCTTCATCTTTCACTTTGATCGAAAGACTCGCCTTCTCTTTGCTAAAAAGATTGCCTTCTCTGTCTTTCGCTTTGATCAAAGGATTTGCCTTCTCCTTGCTAAAAGGATTGTCATCTTTACATTTTGCTTTCTCCTTGTTAAAAGGATTGCCTTCTTCATATTTTACATTTTGCCTTCTCCTTACCAAAAGGATTGCCATCTTCATATTTCACTTTTGCCTTCTCCTTGCTAAAAGGATTGCCATCTTCATATTTTGCTTTCTCCTTGCTAAAAGGATTGCCATCTTCATATCTTCATATTTTGCCTTCTCCTTGCTAAAAGGATTGCCATCTTCATATTTTGCCTTCTCCTTGCTAAAAGATTGCCATCTTCATATCTTCATATTTTACCTTCTCCTTGCTAAAAGGATTGTCATCTTCATATCTTCATATTTTACCTTCTCCTTGCTAAAAGGATTGCCATCTTCATCGTCATCTTCATATTTCGCTCTCACCTTCTCCTGTCCAAAGGATTTGCCCTCTTCCATCTTTTTGCCTTGTCAATAGATTCATCTCCTTGATTAAAGGTTCGCCTTATTCATCTTTCACCCCATCGAAAGATTCGCCTCCTGTTACTTTATTCATCATTCATTTTGTCTCACATCTCCTTATTTTTTCATTTCTCACATTCCCAGAAGAGTTTTCTCATTAAGATGAAGTATCTCTCCTGTCCCATCACGGTTTTGAGAAATCTGTACGGTTGTTCCCACTTAGGTTAAGGGTCAAAACCTGTACTTCCTGCGAGAGGTCATTAAATTCAAAAGCTATTTCAGTCTCAGCCATAAGACGCCCAAGATCCTCCATTTTTCAAAGCTTTAGGGAACCCATTTTTCCTCCTTTCACAAACTCCTTTCGGTTTTGTTCATCCAAACTCCGAAGGTCCCATCATGGTCTTTTCACTCGAGGATTCCGTATGGTCGTCCCTTTCAGGTTAAGGGTTAAGCCTGAATCTCGCCCATCGAAGTATCTTCCTTTTTCGGGTTTTGGTTAAACCTAAATCTCGTTCCAACGAGTTTCTCTCGTTTCAATGAGGTGTTTTCTTCCAATCTCATCATGGTTCTTCCCATCGAGGAATCCATGCTTTGTATATCCATTCAAAATAAAATCCTACTTGAGCTTCATCTCATGAGGCATTTTCCAAAATGTCCCATCAAGGTCCTCACATATTCCTTTCCCCATTCAGGTTATTTTGAGATATATTCGTCCCATCCAGGTTAAGGGCTAAACCTGAGTCATTCCACAAGACTGATCTTGTCTCACCCATAAGACTCGATCAAACTTCTTATCTTTCATCATTTCGGGATCTTCACCCAAAGTCCCATCACAATTTTCTCAATCATATCATTTTTGAGGATTTTGTCTTCCCAAAGCCATTCAAGGACAAAGTTTTAAACCAAAAAAACCATGTCTTTTAAATAAATTCTTCCACACCCAGTTCTGATCTACTAACTGGGGCATTTTTTAAAATTTGGAGTGTTTTCTTTGCCACTAAGCTCGGCTTTTGACCGGCTTAGTAGCAAAAAGGGGCATCTGTAAACACCCCAAATTTTTCAAAAGTTTGTAAATATTCCCTTTTTACCCTTTATCTTCATTTTCTGGGTAATTGAGTCACTTTTAAATATAAATCCCATTTTATTTCTCAAGTTTTCTAAAATTAAATTCATTTCGTATATTTTGACTCAATTTCGGATCTGAATCCAGATAAAAGAACCAAATCTGAGCTTCGTTGTCCATTTTTAAATCAAAATTACCAAAATAACCTTTTAAAAAGGCTCAGACACTTCATCCGGCATCCGTTTGGACCCACCACGTTGTATTTCTCGATTCGAGTTTCAAAACTCGAACATTTTCTCAAAACATGGGTCCAAACCCATTCTTCTGAAGAATTTTTCCCAAAATGGCCTGAAATTCTCGGAAAAACACTTTTGTAAATATTTTTTAGAAAAACACAAAAAAAAAATTTAGTGTCTAAACTTTGTTTTCTCGTAAATCTTAGATTTCTATTCCAAAAATACAAAAAATAAAGAAATAACACAAAAATCAAAAAAAATGGGAAAGCTATAAGAAAAGCAAATGATTTTAAAGTTTGAAAAAAAATCGAATTTTTGCCAAAAACCTCCTTTTGAACCATTTTTTTTATAAAAGTTCTTTTAAGGGGGGCCTTCTTTTGGAAATTTGGAAAAGAGGCAACGGCCTCTTTCCCGCGCATCCTCCCTCTCGCTTGCTTACCCTCCATCTTCAAACAGCTTCTTCTCCCTCAACCTCTCATCTTCAACCACCTCCCTCTCTCGATCTCCCTTTTTCACTCTTTAAAAGAGGAGCACGCAGAGGGGAGAGGGATCCGTCTCCTACCTCTCCACCGATCATCCGTTCTTCTTCTTCATACTTTCTTCTTACTCCCTTGGGTTTTCTCCATTTTGATTGAAGCCGACCGATTTTCGCAGGAATCAACTACATCCACAAAGAAAGAGCCTCCCTCTCTTTTCAATCCCTACAATAACTAGGTAAGACCTCCCCCTTTCCATCTTTTTCCTTAAGCATCTTCGTATATTGCGCCTCTGTTTCAATTCTGGTTCTTCTTCACCTCTCGTTCTTGTTCTTTTCATGCATCAATGGTGAGATCGGCCTGCATATAGCAGGACCGATCCACCTAATGCTACAGCAAATGGAACAATCATGTTCCAACATCTCCTTTTGTTTTTATTATTTTATTTCCTTTATTTATATTTTGATATCTCTTTGTACTTCGTCTGGATCACGATTTACATCTGAATTCACTGTTGGTTCTCTCTTTTTTTTTTAGTTTGATTTTCCCTTCTTTTTTTTTTCTCTCTAAATTATCAACTCTCTGTTTATAGTTTAATCCCTTTTCTAGATTCGATCATCTGTTTATATTTGGGTTTTTTTTTTCCTGGTTCTGTTTGATTTCCTACATTTACATGGTTTCCTGATTAGCCTTAAATTGTTTTAAACCCTTTGCGTCATCTTTTTCTTTTGATTAATTCTTGATTTATGACTGATCCTTTGTTTTGGCGTATATTTGACCCCCCCCCCTTTTTTCATTCTAAACTGCAATCGTTGCAGTCATCATCAAAATTTTGAAAAACCTGAAGAGGTGGTTTCCTCTACACAGATTCATATGATATGATCGCCAGGGAAGGATGAACCCCTGGTTTGTGTTCTGGTGTTTTAGTTATTCCTAATTCACCATGAGAGCCTTGTTCATTCTCGGTTGTAATGGCTACTATGCATTTTTTTTTATTTTTTATTTTTTATTTTTATTTTTTTTCTTTTCCTTCTTGATTCCTTTATCCAGCCCCTGTCCTGGATCATATATTGCTTCTTAATCACTGCTTTCCCGTTTTACTTTTGGTTTGGATTTTTGTCAGTATTTTGGTTTCTATTTTATTCCCTGTTAGCTTTGATTCTTACAGATAATCCTTTGTCGATTTTCTGTATTATTGCCCTTTTGATTTTGGAAGTATGCTCATAGTTTGTTCCCAGTTTTCTCTCTAATTCCTTATGTGCTTTTCATGATACTGCGTTCTACATTATATATGCTTACACCCCCTTTCTCAAATATTCGTATGCTTTGATTCACTGCAATGTATAGTGGTCAATGCGAGTTTTTTTTTACCTTGACATCCCTGTTTCCATCAAATTGAATGTTAGCATTTTGTGGTTCCCTGTGTTTTGTTACGTTCTGATAGTCTAATATCAAACTTGCATCTGACTCACCAGGAAAACTTATGTCCGTTTTCAATGCTTAGTAGTTCTGGTGTGATTCTAAAACTTATCTGCACTGGTCTGTCATAAAGGCCAACATCGGAATTTATCATAAATTGGTCTATCTAGTTTACATAAGATGGGCCAGGAATCCCCTTTTGAATTTATAAGATTCATAACCACAGTCCTAAACCTCTATTCAAGGGCATGGCAAAGAGAAATAGCTTATTGGGAGTGGTATATATGGGAGAATTCACCTTGCTTTATGCAATCGAACCCGCTGCAACTCTTGCAGTAAGAACGTTAATCTGATTGGTTTTAGATGCAAGTGCGAGGATATGTTTTTCATCTCCTTGACAAACATAATTGCAAAATTTGGTCACAAAGCTCATGTTCATAATGCTCTGACTAAAGTTGATACTGTTGTTAAGGTTGAAAAGCTTGATATGATCTCATCTGCCCATAATATTTCCTGAAGAAGGGTTAAGAGTTGTGAAACTTAAGTTTGAAGGCAGACTGTGCTAGGTACTTTCATGGTTAGTGTATAGTTTTCTTCATCTTTCATATGTCAATTTACCCACTGTGTCCCATACCCACAACACTCGCCACACTTTGTACCCCCCTCCACCTAATGCATTTGATATCCCAACATTCAATTCCACTCCTTTATACTACTGGCCATTATTTGTAAGATTTATGTTTGATTTTGTACAGCTTGGGCTATAACCATTTGCTCAAAGAATGGTTTCACATCTGCTTATATTTTGCTATGATACAGAGTTATAAGTTGCAGCTATTAATCACGTGATTTGATGACCATTAACAAAGGTCTTTTGAATCTCTGGTCAGGGCCATTTTGATGGCTTTCTAGGACTGCATGCATTTACTGGTTACCTGGTTGTCGGTTTGATATGAATGTTCCTATCATTAATGGCTAATAACGCATCCAGTCGGCATTCTTGTTCAGTTTTGGCCACGTGCTTATAATCGTAAGTATGCCCTTTCTTATTGGTCTTTCAAAACAAGTGAGGATGATGTTTGATCCTGTTCAACTGTATGCAATAAATACTTACGCAGGTTGTGTTATTCTTGCACTTCTAGGTGCACTTTTGTTTCACAACATAATCATCACACGGTTGCACCTTACACTATCCCAGCATTCATCTAATTACTGCACATTTGCATTATACCTCATCAGCACCCACCTCACAAATGCACATTTGCTGCAAAAGTAACTATTCATCACATATTATTCACCGGTCATCATTTTTTTTTTTACTCCATTTGTTGTTCAACATAACCCTTGTACCACTTACCATACTCACTACCTCCTTCATCTTGCAGCGTACACATACATACACTTGTCATCTTTCTCTGTTTCACCCATGCACCTACCATTGCCACCCACTCACCTATGCACTTATTCATCGCTGTTGTCATTTCCTGCAAAAACCCACTATTCACATCATTACACTCAGCTGACGCAACCTTCCAGCTTCATCCACAGCCCGCCATTTCTACACAGCACTTACACTGCCGCCCAAGCTTATTCATTATACACTCCATTACCCTTGTTGTACATACATTAGCACAGCATAACTTGTGCATTTCTCCCCTTTAAATACTACCATTTGCACTCATGCCCCTGCTATCCACTGTGCATAAGTGTTGTTTCCTTCCAGCACTACTTTACCAGCCATAGTCATGAATGCTGCAACATCCTTGGCGATGTTTACAGCTGCCAACATCCCATTTATTGCAACTCTATAACTTACACCCAGCAACCCTCGGTACCATCTCTCACAACACACAACAAACATGTTGTTGTCACCATGGCACTTCACCTTTTGCAAGCATAACATCTGTATACATTATATAAGCATATCTTCATTACAAACTGCATTTCTGCATATAGGACTTACCACTGCATATGCACTTGTACCATTATCGGCACTTTCACACATCTGCTACTACATCATTTCATTTCTTGAACATCTACAGAAGCACCTGGCCGCACCACCTCCCCGTGGCCTACCATATCTGCTGTACCAATACGGAACTTCCAGCATGGTCTACCTTTATTAAGCTCGTTCCCATTCTATTCCCCACTCCCCTCATAATGGTACAACATCCATTACTACATCATGATCAATCTACCACATGTATCACAATGAGTTTTCTTCATTAGGATAACATATAGATATCCTAAAATTCACAGTAAGCTTGGGATTTAGTGCATGTATTTAATTTCTATCATTAGCTTAAGACATTGTATCTATTCTTCTTAATAGCTTAGCATATGTATCATGTTTGTCAACATATCCATTTGGGTTCCAGTTTGATATTTTAAATTTCTGCCCATATATGATGTCTTGCTAACTCTGTTATTTTTGCAGGAAATAGAAAATGTCATTTCTTTTCTTGGTTTAGAGATCCAATCCCAGAAATGTAATAGCTAGATCTTAAATGAGAATTTACATTTCCTGTTTTAGATAGAATGTATGAGCATACCAATATCATAAATTGCCTGTTTCATACCATTTTATTACAAATTCTCACAAATGGTGAAACATGAATGGCACGTGCACCATTTCATA
Source organism: Nuphar pumila (assembly GCF_984573655.1). Lineage (NCBI taxonomy): Eukaryota > Viridiplantae > Streptophyta > Magnoliopsida > Nymphaeales > Nymphaeaceae > Nuphar > Nuphar pumila. The sequence goes on along the minus strand of NC_143256.1, from coordinate 67,161,597 downwards.
AGAGGTAAATTAATCCTAAGTTGATGATTTACATTAACGGCCATAGTCGGGATGTAAACAAGACTTAGTATTTTTATCTTTTACGAAATAACACTAGATCCACACTGGATCCGTATTCAAAATTCATCATATTTTCCTTAAATATTTTCTTCTTTTATCAGAATTTAACTTAAAATTAATTCAAAATATATACCAATGGCCATAGTCAGGGTATATTGAGAGTTAATTTCATTTTAAATTCTATAAAAGCACCAAATGTGTTTCATTCTTCACCTGAATTTAAATATAGATTATTGTATAATACATTCAATGACCATAGTCAAAGATGTATTATATCTTTAATCTTATTTTAATTTATTTAAAGAATGGAATAGCTTTTCAAAATCCAATTTCAAAAATTTAAATTCATTCATCATTTAGGATAGAATTGCATCATATTTTTAAAATTCTTTTTCATAAATCCAAGTGATTCTTTCCTTTATTTCTCAGATCAAATCCTATTCATATATTCAAATTCAACTCTATTTCTCAAAAGGATTCAAGAATTCAATTTCAAGGTCCCATTTGACTTTGAAACTTCAGAATCAACTTATATCCAAAATTCAAATTCTAACTTCAAATTCAAAGTCCAAATTGACTTTGGAATTCACTTATATAACCAGAATTCCAAAATCTAAATGAAATTTCAAAGTTTAAATTAACTTTAAAACTTCTGATTCATCTTCAAACTCAAAACCAAGTTTATTTTCAAAATTCAAAATCAAAGTTTGAGATTGATTATGAATCTCAAAAGCTTGACCCTTCCTGAATTTTAAATTCAATCTAGGTTTTCAAAACCCAAATCCATTTTCAAAAGTCTCATTTGGACTTTCAAAAACCCAAAATCCATTCTAGGATCCAGAATCTAAATTTCACCTTGGATCTCAGACTTCAGATCCAAAATTTCCTTTAGGATTCAGGATCCAAATTCTACATTGGACCTCAGACTTCAGATCCACTCCATTCTAGGATCCAGAACCCAGTCCCACTTTTTGGATCTCAGACTTCAGATCCAAAATCCATCTTCAGATCCAGAATCCAATTCTACATTGGATCTCAGACTTCAGATCCAAGTCCATTTTAAGATCCAATTCCATTCCCAATTCTAGATTTCAAATCCAAGGTCATTTCCAGATCTCATTTGAACTCCCTAAATCCATTTCTATTCTTAAATACCATTTGATTTTCTCAGATCCATTCTAAGATTCAAATTCAATATCACTTTAAAACTTCATCTTCTTCTCCTAAATCCATGATTAAATTCAAAGTCCATTTCTGACTTTGAAACTTCATTTTCAAAAGCTTCAAATCATTCTTTCTCAAAAATCAAGATCTATTCTTCCAACTCTGATTTACTTCAAAAAACTTAGAACTTCTCTGATCTATCTCAAGTTCTTAAGTTAGATTCAACCATTGCTTCACTCTATTACTAAGTTCATCTCAGAATACTTGGAAATTTCCAAATCATTCTTTTCAAAAGAGCATACATCCTTGCATTGCACAAACATGATTATTTGTGCATTTAGATATTTGGAATGAATTCTTAGATTATATTTAAGCAAAGCAAAAGGCATAGATTCGATCCTTGGTTTGATTACCCCTGGTAAAGCCGCCAGGAACGGTCGAGCCTCGTACCGACGAGCGAATCCCGTCTCTCCATTTTTCTGCAACATTTTCAAAACGGAGGCGAGTTAAATTTCTAAATATTTTTCAAATCAAGGTCAAGTGAGACCGCGCAAAAGAGTTCCTCTTCTCTCTCTCTCTTTCTTTTCTCTTCTCTTCTCTCTTTCTTTCCTTTCTTTTATTTTTCTCCCTTCAAAAAGGAGGAAAATAGAGGTTAGAAAAGGAAAAGAGAGGGAAGAGAGAGAAACCAACAAGAGAGGAAAAATTTTGCGATGATCACACAAGAGAGGAAAAAATTTGCGATGATCACAACACTCTAGGACTAGGAAAGAATTTGAGAGTAACAAAGGAATCTGAGCCGTAGCGGGCAGAATGATATGCTCTGGACCATTGTGCGGAAGTGATATCGAATTATGCCATAGCCCCTGATAGTAGTTGAGCCTCGATATACAGCTGCCTTTGAGAGAATTGTCAAACACATCGCTCTGGCTGGTAGTAAGTGCAGAAGAATGGTCCCAGCAACTTGAATCGCTAGCCATAAGCATACGTGTATTTGGGAGGAGACAATTGTCGATCAAAATAGTCCCAGACGATGTCATCTTCTTGAATGCTGTCGATCATGGACCGGTACTGTGCCACTGGAAGGAGTTCTTGGCCATTGTATATGAAAGAATTGGCTCGGGCTGGAACATGCTGGAAGAACAAGGATTAAAGTGCGTAGATACATCCTTCGACAAGAATGAAATCTCTAAGTGAAAAATGAGTCAAACCCCGGTACAGGAAGGCGGGCGTTGCCATGACTATGGAGAGATGGTTGGTCTGTCGACTTCCCCATCTTCTCATGAGCTAGATTATTCTATTGTCCATGTAATTTTGTCTGTCTGGGAAGAGGACCAATCCTACAGTACACAAAACCATTGCATTCTGAATTCTTTCTCTAGCTGTCCTTGATAGTGAGCTGACTTCGATGAAGGTCCCGTACTAGCGATATAACTCAAGTAGATTGACGTATTCATTTCTGTCAAACTGGATCAGGAGCCAAGATCGACGGCCTGTCATACGAGCTAAGGAATTTTGGGGGTCCAAACCCTTAACATTGATCAGAAACTGATGCTCTAACGGATCTTCTGGTTGACCGGCTGGTTCTGGTAATCCCATAATCTTTGAAAATTCTTCTATTAAAATGGTCATCTCTCCCCACGGAAACCATAAGGTACATATTTGTGGATTCCATCGCTCTGCCATTGCGTGGATCAGGTTATTGTTAATGGTCTGCTTTCCCACTGTTGCTGCCAATTCTAATCCACACTCGCTCAAATGGTTCAGGAACATGCGAGAAAAGCTTTTGAGCCATAAATAATACCACCGGGGAATGAAAGTTCTGGTGCTAAGGGCTCGATGTTCAGGACGACCTTGCCGCACCTCGTAGGAGATGTGACCTTCAGAAAAAATAGGATTGATTTGATTGGATGCCATCGTACTGAAAATAGAGAGAGACTCATAATCAGTCTTAGGAAAAATATGGAAATTTTGAAAAATTGTAGGCAGGATAAAGATGCAGCTGGAAATTTGAGATCCAGTAGAACAGGAGAATGAAAAATCACCTGGAGTTTTGAGGAAAATTAAATGTTTTGGAAAAATCGTCCAGGGTTTGAGAAAAAAAGCTGAGAATATGGATATTTGGAAAACGGTTTAATATTTTTGGGGAAAATATGAGAGGAATAATGATAAAATACAAACAGTCACATCCTGCACAAACACTTATGCACATACAACACTCCCTAAAAGGCTGACTCTAGATGCATCATTTTGAAAAGCAGCTGTAGGACTCTAATCCTAACTCTAAACTCAGATAATCTTTGTCCAATCCAGTTATGCCGATATACCTGAACCGAAATCCGAGGTACGTGACATATAATTTCAACTCCACGTCTAAGTTTAAGTTCCCAACATCCTTGAGCGCCTACCGATATACTTCGGACTGTAGCCCTTAGTACGTGGTAGGGGGCGTTAACCCAAATAAGTGGCCAAGTTGTGAGGTTCCGTCTCGAACTAGGGTTCTGGAAGAGAGCCCATCAACGTGATGACCGGGTAAAGATAGGTAAGGGAGGTTTGAAAAAATGATCACATGCAGGAAATAGAAGGCTCTAAGTCCTAAAAGAGATAGATTTTGAAAATCTTTGAAGGAGCATACATTGTTTGCATTCAGATCATAAATTGAGGAGAGTTGTATTTAGACCTAAGTCTATGTGAGCATGAAAATATCTCCTCAATATGGTCCTACCAAACCATGTCTAGTCTATATGTAGTCAATGTCAGTTAGGTCAGAATCTAGGCTCCTAGGTTTGCATGATATCAGAAAGTAAGAGCTGACATTTTTGGAACACAATTTTGCTAATTGAACTAAGTCAAGCATACTATTGTTCAGACGAGGACAAGTCCCATCACGGTCGCCAAACCTGTTATCATTGCAAAAGTTTTCCCTTCCTTGCGGGAGAGAGGGGAAACGATCCTGCGAGTCAAACTTGACCAGAGTTTGAAATTTGTTTCGAAGTACTCACCTTCGTTTTGAAAATAGTGGAAAAATTCCAAAGAATGGGACTCGACCTCTCAGTACGAGGCTTGATCGTTCTTTGCGCCTTTACCAAGGGTAATCAAACCAAGGACCAAATGTGTGCTTGACTTAGCTAAATTAACAAAATCGTGTTCTATCCAAAATGCACAGAGAATTCAAGCATGCGCTATGAAACTTGGTAAAATGTAGGTTGGAAAATATGATGTATGCTTAGAAAATGTTTTGGAGTTGAAAATATTTCTAAGGCAAAAGATGGAAATCGATTTCTCAGAAAAATCCTGATGAAAGGATTTAAAATTTTAAGAAAATTTATAAAGATTTGAAAAAATCATGAAGGAATGAAGATCCTGGGAAAATAGAAAGAATTCTTGAGAATCCTGGGAAAATAGAAAGAAAATGTTTGTCAGGAAAACTTCAACTTTGAAAATTTTCTTTGGAAAATGATTGAAGATTCATAGGAAAATTCTTTTTGGTAAAGGAAAATCAAAACTCAAGAAATGAAAATTCTGAGAATCTTAGCCTTGAAATGTTGGAAAATCGATTTTGGATTTTGAGAACAATGTAAAACTCCTTTTTGAATCATTTAAAATGAATTCTAAGGAAAGCATATTTTCCAGGAAAATCATGGAAAACCTGGCTTGGGAAAATCCGATTTTGAAAATTTCAAGATTCTCTTGGGGAATCAATTTCCTTAGAATGAAATTTTCTTGAGAAAATCATGAGAAATTGTGATCATCGCAAAATTTTTCCTCTCTCTTATGGTTTCTCTCTCTTCCTTCTCTTTTCCTTTTCTGACCTCTATTTTCCTCCTTTTTGAAGAGAGAAAAGTAAAGGAAAGAAAAGAAAGAGAGAAGAGAAAAGAAAGAAAGAGAGAGAGAAGGGGAACTCTTTTGCGCAGTTTCACTTGACCTTAATTTGAAAATATTTAGAAATTTAACATCCTCCGTTTTGAAATGTATTGCGGGAAAAATGAAAGACGAGATTCGCTCGTCGGTACGAGGTTCGACCGTTCCAGGCGCCTTTACCAGGGGTAATCGAACCAACGATCGAATCTATGCCTTTTGCTTTGCCTAAATATTATCTAAGAATTTATTTTAAATCTAAATGCACAAAGAAACATGCTTATGCAATGCAAGGATGTATGCTCTTCAGAAAGATGTTTTGAAAATTTCCAAGTATTTCTGAGATGATCTTGATAATGGAGTGAAGAAATGATTGAATCTAACTTAGAACTTGAGATAGATCAGAGGAGTTCTAAGTCTTTTGAAATAATCAGAGTTGGGAAGATAAATATTTTGAATTTGAAGAGAATGATTGGAAGATAAGTGAAAAGGAAATGAAGCTTCAAAGTAAAAAATGGACTTTAAGTTTGAATCTAAACATGGATTTAAGAGAAGGAGATGAAATTTTGAAGTGATATTGAATTCGAATCTTAGAATGGATTTGAGAAAATCAAATGGTATTTAAAAATAGAAATGGATTTAGGAAGTTCAGATGAGATCTGAAAGTGGAATTTGAATTTGAAATCTAGAATTGAGAATAGAATTGGATCTTAAAATGGATTAAAAATCTGAAATCTGAGATCCGATATAGAATGGGGTTTTGGATCCTAAGATGGATTTTGGATCTAAGGTCTGAGATCCAATGTAGAGTTGGACTCTGGACCCTAAGATGGAATTGGATCTGAAGTCTGAGATCCAAAGTAGAATTGGGTTCTAGATCCTAAGTGGATTGTGGATCTGAAGCCTGAGATCTAAAATAGAATTGGATTCTGGATCCTAAAGGGGAATCAGATCTGAAGTTTGAGATCCGATATGAATGTTGAATCCTGGATCCAAAAATGGATTTGGAGTTGTTAAATTCAGAAGATGAATTAAGAACTTCCAAGTTTGAATTGAACTTGGAAAATGAAATATAGAATTTGAATCTTGAATATACAAATGAATTTCAAAGTCAAATTGGACTTGAATTTTGGAATTTAGAAGATGAATCAAGAATCTCAAAGTAAAATGAATTTTGAATTCGATTAGAGTAATTCATGATATTTACATTGCTCATTCATTCTATTTAAAGCAGGAAATGTAAATTTTTATTAAGATCTAACTATTACAGCACATGATATTGAATTTACAACTCCCCAATGATGATATCTTCCATATATTTCCTGTAAAACAGAGTTGATACACAGCAAAATGGCAAACTATGAAGGATAATGGAAAATATCAAGTAAGATCCTAATACCATACTTAAGTTAGGTGGAGAATGTATAAACGAATGTGTGCATCTAAATACATATGGAAGAATGCATTTATTTATAAGGAAATGTATCTCATTTAAATGGAAAAGAAGATACCTTTATCTAGATGTATATGATAGTATGTTTACTTAAATACACATGGAAATCAGGACCGAATGTTCATGTGGAAGTGTATGTAGAGAGAATAGAGAGAGGTGGTTTAGCTAAATCAATTGTTGAACACCAAATTGATATCAATGAGATTTTACAGAAAGAAAATGGCAAGACAGAAGCAAAAGAACAGATATTGATACAGTAGAACCTTTCATAATTGATCTTTGTTCATCATTATAATGAACCAATAGGCTAGCTCCAGCAATCACCAGTAATGCTGTTGGCTGCAACAATTGCAGACTTGCAGTTAACTCACACAAATCAATCAAGCTGACATCTACTTAAAGTGCCAAGACAAGTCCCTCCCTAGATCAAATGAAGAAAATATATTATCTTTTAGTGAGAACAACATGACATATACAGTAAAGTAAGCTACTCAACACGCAGGGAATAAGATGGACATCTTTTCAGTGACGAAAATTAAAATGATGCATACTACAATATAATAACTCCCTGATTGAGAATGCAATGTTTCCACTGGCAGTAGAAAGTTGGTAGCAGCCCTTTTATTGCTATGATGGAGAGCTGCAACAATTACTTCAGATTGTGAGTGGCATAAATCAATGGATATTTAACTTTTACTTACCACGATACCAATGTTCAACTCAAAGTAGTAAAACAAAACTGATCAATAAAAAGGATTCTGTAGAAGAGTCATCCAACTTGTATTGCCATCCGTCTCTGGATATAGGATGCTGTGAGGTGGATGCTGTAAGTAGAGACTACAGAGACATAGCCAACGAGGTGATAAGTGGTTGGGAACTGGAGTGGACGATGGATAGATATATACCTTACAAACTTGGCAACCTGTAATGGGTACAGACCTTCAACAAATCGAGTTTCATATGAAATGGATAATGCAGGAGGTAAAGTGTGGTGGTTGTTTGTGCTTATGGAGATAAAAGCTACAACAAGATACATGTTTTCCTTTTTCATAGCCGTTACCAATGGTTGTTCTTGAGATCACGTCTGTTGTAAGATTCTGGAGTTCAACCCACACATCTTATTCACTTGATCCTTGATCAATTGACTTCTCCCATCTCTTGATCAATTCATGGCAACTGATAACAAATGCAGGTGTTATCCCCTTAAAAATTTGCCTGGGTGAAATACAGGATTGATCATCCTTCTGTGCCTTGCTCACTGTTCTCTTTCCAAGCTAAAAAATCTCAAAGTCAAGAGCTTTTCAACAGGACCGACTGGTGGCTTCTGAAGGTGACAAAAACTTGTTTTGAAAGGTTATCCTTTACCCTCCTAGGACCCAAAACATTCACAGGATCGGACCGGGCGACTGACAACTTCCCTGTCAGACTGAACTTTGGATTGGCATTCATATATTTAGGAGAAATCTCTCTGTTCTCAGCTTTTATGCCAGAGAAGCCATATCCACAAACTCCATCAGTGTTGAGACCACCATCCAGCAACTCCCATCATCATTGTTGGGCAGCCCCCTGCCGATACTCCTCTAATGGGATGCTTTCAAAGCTAAGATCCAGACTAACCAAATCTTGGCAAATTTGCTTCATGTTAGTAACATATCTTCCCAAATTGTAGGGCTCGGTTTCAACAATTTCAGCTTGTCACCATAGGAAACTGAGATCGTCACCCCAGTGAACAGATTATCCATTCAATCCAATAAATGAAAAGTTCTTAAAAATAATGTCTAGATGGGAAACTTCTAGATAAATTAGTATTGTCCTGATAGCAGACATACAGGACCCCGCAAATTATCCCACCTGTATATTGAGATGGATCTAATGTAAATGTAACGAATGGAGCTTAGACTGTGTCATCTCAACTAAATCTTATGGAAACACAACATCAATTGCTAAAATTAAGGACATACAAGGTGGTGAACAGGGTATGTAATGACAGGAAAAGATGCAAGCATAGATGGATACGCTATACTGTAGGGGTTAGCTTTAAGAACAAATTGAGAAAATACTTGGTAAGCATAGAAATTAATTAGACTAAAAGCGAATTGAGCAATGCTTGATTGTCCACCTTGCGCTGGGCAGCAACTAAGACTCCGGATCATCAAATACGTTGAGATCTCATCTCGAAATGTTCATATTGCTTAAGAGAGACAGAACTGGACATTTTGACAAAACCAAAATTGGAAGAGTTATTCCAGAGTCAGGAGCAATCAAGGAATCCAACCCACTTGAAAGTGGATTTGGTCATGCCAACTTCGATCGATTGCTCAAATACATTCCAGACTTGACTTAGTTATAGGCAACCCAACAAAATGGCTTCATCATGTTAACTCATAGAGAGGCCACATGATTTTTCATAAATGATCAACCAAAATCTAACCATCTATCATGGAATTCCGTGCTACATTGTCTCTTTAACATACCTAGTTTAAGACCAGATGAGCGGAATTGATCTGTTCGTACTTGACCTTCATATTTAACAGGAAATTGTCAACAAACATATCAAAGCTTAAATCGAGCTTCACCCTCTTGGCTCGAACACATGGTGGCTTCACAACAAAGCTGAAAAATTCATGATGATCATCAATCATCCCTAAAGAGGATGCATAGTTTCATGGTGAAATCAAATATCAGACCCCTCGGCAGGCCTAGCAGATCAACTCTTTAATATGCAAGGGTTATGATGATGTGCAACAATGAAGATTCCGAGTGTCCCAAAGTAACACCTCAGCCAGGCTTATCTGCGTATAAAGCAACCATGTTTGTTAGATAATTTCTATGAGACAACTGAAGCATCAAACCATACGAAAATAAATATTGCATAACCATGGAATACAAATGCCGGTGTTAAAATTGAATGTAGGCTCACCTCTGTGTTTTAAGCTCTGGTCGACTTTTGCCATTAAGAATAAAAGGGAGATGATTATCTGATTGAAGGTGCAAAGATGCTAATACAGGAAATAGGATGAAGGTTAATGAAAAAAATGGAAATGACCAACTTCTGCTATATATATATGTATGTATTTTTATTTGTTTAAGCAAGGCCCAAAAATAATGTTGAAAATTGTTTAAACTTGTAGCTATTTGGACAATGCGAAACAACCCACCATTGATTAGCTTCACTTTTACCCTTGTTACTCATGGACATAACTTCACTTTATACCCACTTTCAGGTATATTAAGCCATCTCAAATTTCTTCTTTGACTGCGGAACAAAGTGTGCAAGAAATATAATGAAACATAAATACAGAGAATCAATGGGCTCATACAGTAAACTAGATATATCTAGAAATCATAACACTTGATGCAATGCCGATACATAACAAATGAGCAAGAACATGTCAGAGAAGACATAAACAGGCAGTGAGACTACAGTGATGTTGCTGCAAATATTATTGTAGCAGGATTCTTCTTCATCAGACGCTGACCATCTTCCAATCCCGAGAATATCAACAGGTTCAAAACTGATCAGATCTCCAACCACTTCCATGTTTGTAAGACTGCCCAAGGCTTACTGTATATTAAGCCTCAATGTCTTCTATCAAATATGAGACATTTTTCGATCTGGTTTATTGATAAACTGAATATCCAAGAGAACATATATGAAAGAAACATGGGGATTGCTCCATTGGATGAACATCGAAGTTGCTTTTGGCAGTAATTACTTTGACCATAACCTTAGCCAACTTCTGAAGAACACATGTCAATGATAAAAAAAAAGAAGGGGAAACTCCTCTGTAACACACCCATAGATGCACACGGTAGAGGGAATGATTACAGTAGTCTTGCAGAAATATTGAAAGCAAAGTAAGGCAGGGTGTGTAAACCGTGAGGTGCTGATGAAGAAGTCACGATGAAATGGGGAATGTCATAATAGAGTCAAAATAATGAGAACGATAAACACGAATTGAAATTAGAAACAGCTCAAGAGATAAAAAGAAAACAAGAATCGAGACAAAAACATAAATCAACAAAAATCGAAAACCAAAATCAAAGTAACTAAGAGGAAAATGGGAATCAAGCTAAAAAGCAAGAACAAGAATCGAATAAGGTAAAATCAGAGAGGAAACTAAAATCGAGTTAGATCAAAATATATAAAAAAAAGGGAAATAAAAGTTGTTGGGATCAGAAATCCCGTTGTTGTGGCACGAGGATGGGCCGAGATCGCACAAGCTATCGGACACCATTATTAGTGCGTAAATGGGATTTTAAGATAGGAAAACAAAAGAAAATTCAGAAAATAAAGCAAGAATGGCCACTTACCGTAGCCCACCTGGGGGGAGGCTCTTTGCAGGGAAAAACAAAAGGGGAAAGAATGGTTACTTACCTACGGTGGCTGCGGTAACTGGTCTTCCACTTGCTACTTGAGCAGAATTAGAGAAGAAACAAGGAGAAACATAGGGTCGACTTCTCCCAGGCGATGGAAAAAAAAAACTGAAAATATGCAAAAGGAGAAAAGAATAATGCGAGTAAGAGAAAAAGGGAAGGAAGAAAGAGGCGATGGAGGGGTGAAAAAGCGATAATGAGATCGTGAAGAAGGGTGCTGGGGTGAGAACAGATGGTTTGAAGAGGCATATGTGACCCCTTCTTAAAGAAGAAGAAGTTGAATCCATAGGTGTCGAGCTGTTGGAGATCAAGGGTTGATGGGGGTTCGGTGCAGATGGACGAAGGAGAGAGAGGTGCTGTTGGCCATGGAAGCTTCCCGAGATTGTTGGGGATCAAGGGTTTTAGATAGGGGATGGCGATCAGAGGGTTTGGTGATGGGCGGTAGAGGAGAGTAAAAGAAAAGGGGAACAAGCGAGGGATGAGGGTTTTTGTTACGGAGGGATTTTCCAAAGTTTTCCAAAAAGAGACCTCTTTAAAAAGTTCTTTCTCAAAACGGGTTCTTAAAACCATTTTTTTGTAATTTTCTTTTATTATTTGATTTTTTTTTGTTCTTTTTCCCTGCATTTTCTGATTTTTTTGTTTATTTTTTTCGAAAGTAAAATTCTAAAACCTGAGCAGTACGAGAGATAAAACTATTTTTTTGTATTTTTGGGAAATGTTTTACAAAAGGAAGGTTTTTCTGAGAAATCATGGTTATTTTGAGGATTTTTTTTTTCAAAAAAATGGGTTTGGATCCATGTTTTGAGAGAATATTCGAGTTTTAAGCCTCAAATCGAGGAAAATAATGTGATGGATCCAAACGGATACCAGATGAACCGTCCGAGCTTTTTAAAACTATTTTTTGGTATTTTCTGTAAATTTAATTTTAAATTGGTTAACGAGACTCAGATTTGGATCTGGACAATGGATCCGGATCCGAAATCACGTCAGACATATAAAATAAATTTAATTTTAGTAAAACTTGAGAAATGAATTGGAATTTAGATTTAAAAGTGGCTCAATTGCTCAGAAAATGATATCAGAGGCAAAAAGGGAATATTTAAAAGATTTTGAAAATTTTGGGGTGTTCACAAATGCCCCTCTTTGCTACTAAGCCGGTTTGAAAGCCGAGCTTAGTGGCAAAGATAACACTCCAAATTTTGAAAATGCCCCAGTCAGCAGATCTGAACTGGGTGTGGAAGAATTTATTTGAAAGACATGGTTCTTCAGGTTTAAAACTTTATCCTTGAATGGCTTGGGGGAGACAAAATCCTCGAAAATGATATGACTGAATTATGTAAATGAGGAAATCGTGATGGGACTTTGGGCGGAGATCCCGAAATGATGAAAGATAAGAATTTTGATCAAGTCTCATGGGTGAGACAAGATCAGCTTTTCAGAATGACTCAGGTTTAGCCCTTAACCTGGATGGGACGAAGATATATCAGGATGAATTGAATGGGGAAAGAAATGTATGATGACCTTGATGGGACATTTTGGCAAATGTTTCACGAGATGAAGCTCAAATAGAATCCTGTCCTGGATGCATATACAAAGCATGGGTTTCTCGATGGGAAGAAACATGATGGGACTGGAGGAAAACACCTCGTCGAAAATGAGGGAAACTCGTTGGAACGAGATTCAGGTTTAACTGAAACCTGAAAAAGGAAGATACCTCGATGGGCGAGGTTCAGGCTTAACCCTTAACCTGAAGGGGACGACCATACGAAATCCTCGAGTGAAGAGACCATGATGGGACCTTCATAGTTTGGACGAACAAATCCGAAAAGGGGTTTGCGAAAGGAGGAAATGGGGTTCCCTAAAGCCTTGAAAAAGGGATGAACTTGGGAGTCTCTTTGCTGAGACTTAAATAGCTTTTAATGACCTCTCGCGGAAAATACAGGTTTTGACCCTTAACCTGAGTGGGAACAACCATACGGATTTCTCGAAACCGTGATGGGACAGGAGAGATACTTCAACTAAATGGGATAACTCTTCTAGAAAATATAAACAACGCTAGGTTGCACCAAAATGGATATTGAATATTTATTTATTCTTAGAATATCTAGAAAATTTTGCCAATAAGATAAATTTATAGTTGACTCAAACGTTTGAAAACGTGCATGTGTGTGCAATAGGCATTCCCTCTTTTACCTAGAGTATTTCTTCCAACGAGGTTAACTCCTCGGTTTTAAGAGTCAAATTCAAAATTTTAGCGCTGATGATTTTCTTCAAGGAAGCTATCTATTTCCTTGATATGAGAAGAGAAGAAACATTCTCAATTTCATAAAAGCAAGTAAAGAAAGGATATTGATAAAAGAATTTTGCATGAGAGAAGATGACTTCTGGCAATTTAGGCAGTCTGATATCTAGGTATTTTCCCATGATGATCTTCTTGCACTCTTTTTGAGTCATTGAACTTTTCTGGGCTTTTACATCATCCTTCATTTGGATGTGTCCTGACTTTTCTCTCTTTTTCAGGGGAAGGGTACGTCATAAACTCCTTTATCTTGGAGATGTTTCGATCCTTCTTTTATCTCAGGGATTCTATTGATGATAATGGCTCAAAAGATCTATTGATGATAGCAGAAATCAAATATCATTTAGGGTTTGTCGGTAGGTTCATCACACTCGCCTTCATCTCGACGGTGATCTAAACTTTCTCTAGAAGGATCCTTCACAAACTCCTTCATCTTGGTAGATGATCCAAATCTTCTTTGGCCCCGGGGATCTGCTCGCCTATTCGCCTTCATCTTGACGACAATTGAGAGATCTCTTTTGCAGATATTTGATTGCAACTTTAAAATGGATAAGGAGATATGGATTGAATGAATTCTTTTTATCGCTCAGGATATTTCCACTGCTTAATTGCCAGAAAATCATTTTAAAGCATGTGTCATAACTATGATCAATATCAATTCACTTCTGGCTTTTCAATGTCATCAAATGTTTCTTTCGCTAATCATACCGAGGATATTTCTTTCATCCTTTCGGTTGATCAACAGAAAAAACATTTGAATTTTACCTCTTTTTCGAAAAAAGTTTCACCTTTTTTGAAGGAAATACTAAAGGTAATCTGAGGTAATTCTTTTGTGCAGTAAGAATATTGGAATCAATAAATACTTTTAGCAAATTGGCAAATTTTTCATGACTTCTACGAGAAATATTTACTCAATATAGATTTTGATGTGACCTTTAGTTGCAATTTATGATTTTGGACATTCTCACAAGTAAAACTGGGACCTTTCATTTAACGACCAGCGAAGTAGCTGGAACCTTTCATTTAATGACCAGCGAAAACTGGGACCTTTCATTTAACGACCAGCGAAGTAGCTGGAACCTTTCATTTAATGACCAGTAAAAACTGGGACCTTTCATTTAACGACCAGCGAAGTAGCTGGAACATTTCATTTAACGACCAGCGAAGTAGCTGGGACATTTCATTTAACGACCAACGAAGTAGCTGGGACATTTCATTTAATCATTTAACGACCAGCGAAGTAGCTGGGACATTTCATTTAATCATTTAACGACCAGCGAAGTAGCTGGGACATTTCATTTAACGACCAACGAAGTAACTGGGACATTTCATTTAATCATTTAACGACCAGTGAAGTAGCTGGGACATTTCATTTAACATTTTAACGACCAGCGAAGTAGTTGGGACATTTCATTTAATCATTTAACGACCAACGAAGTAGCTGGGACATTTCATTTAATCATTTAACGACCAGCGAAGTAGCTGGGACATTTCATTTAATCATTTAACGACCAGTGAAGTAGCTGCGACATTTCATTTAATCATTTAATGACCAGCGATGTAGCTGGGACATTTCATTTAATCATTTAACAACCAGTGGGGTAGCTGGGACATTTCATTTAACGACCAACGAAGTAGCTGGGACTTTTCATTTAATCATTTAACGACCAGCGAAGTAGCTGGGACATTTCATTTAATTATTTAACGACCAGCGAAGTAGCTGGGACATTTCATTTAATCATTTAACGACCAACGAAGTAGCTGGGACTTTTCATTTAATCATTTAACGACCAGCGAGTAGCTGGGACATTTCATTTAATCATTTAACGACCAGCGAAGTAGCTGGGACTTTTCATTTAATCATTTAACGACCAGCGAAGTAGCTGGGACTTTTCATTTAATCATTTAACGACCAGCGAAGTAGCTGGGACATTTCATTTAATGACCTGATTTAAGTTCGAAACTTTTGAAAGACAACCAGTATGAGGACTGAACTTGATCTTTAGATTTTGAACACTAGCAAAATAACTAGTGCGAGTACCGGGTTTTTCCAACTGAGAGTCAGGAAGGAGACTGACATTCTTAAGATATTTAGAGATTGAAGCAGGGATGATTGTCGGGGTTTCAGGATTATCCCTTATCCTGAAGGAGAAATAGAAGATTTTTATGAAGGGATAACCTGAGACTTGAATTTAAAAGGGATATGACAAGATTTAGAATTCATGATCTATGATTTAGATGGACCAGGTATGCGGTCCAATTTTCAGGATTATACCCTTATCCTGACAGGGAATATAGAAAGAATAAACTTTGAGAAGACAGAAGGATATAGAACTTTGAAAAAAATGTAGAACATTTGAGGAAATTGATTTATTTTTGTAAAACGAATTCTCACAGGTAGCATGGTTGCCCCTATGAGTGATCTCATGGTTATCCCTTATCCTGAATGGAAAAAAGAATAGAATTTAAAGAAAAAATTGATATAAATTTAGAAATCAGTAAAGATCGATAAAACTTGTATTTGCAAAAGAATTCTCATAGGTAGCATTGTTGCCACTACGAGAGGTCTCAGGATTATCCCTTGTCCTGAATTGGAAAAAGAATAAAATTTAAGAAAATTTAATGAAAGGAAATTGATATAAATCTAGAAAATCAATAAATATTGCCAAAACTTGTATTTACAAAAGAATCCTCATAGGTAGCATTATTGCTCCTACGACGGGTCTCAAGATTATCCCTTATCCTGAATGGAAAAAGAATTTAAGGAATTTAAATGAAGAGAAATTGATATAAATTTAGAAAATCAATGAAGGTTTACGAAACTTGTATTTACAAAAGAATCCTCATAGGTAGCGTTATTGCTCCTACGAGGGGTCTCAGGATTATCCCTTATCCTAAATGGAAACAAGAATAGAATTTAAGAAAATTTAATGAAGAGAAATTGATATAAATCTAGAAAATCAACAAAGATTGACAAAACTTGTATTACAAAAGAATCCTCATAGGTAGCGTCATTGTTCCTACGAGGGGTTTCAGGATTATCCCTTATCCTGAATGGGAAAAAGAATTTAAGGAATTTTTAATGAAGAGAAAATTTTAGAAAATCAATGAAGGTTGACAAAACTTGTATTTACAAAAGAATCCTCATAGGTAGCGTTATTGCTCCTATGAGGGGTCTCAGGATTTTCCCTTATCCTGAATGGGAAAAAGAATAGAATTTAAGAAAAAGGAAATTGATATAAATCTAGAAAATCAATAAAGATTGATAAAACTTGTATTTACAAAAGAATCCTCATAGGTAGCGTCATCGCTCCTACAAGGGGTCTCAGGATTATCCCTTATCCTGAATGGGAACACCTCGGACAACGAGGGTCAGGTTTATCCCTTAACCTGAGGGGGAAAACACCTCGGACAACAAGGGTCAGGTTTATCCCTTAACCTGAGTGGGAAAACACACCTCGGACAACGAGGGTCAGGTTTATCCCTTAACCTAAAAGGGTACACCCCGGACAATGAGGGTCAGGTTTATCCCTTAACCTTAAAGGGCCAAAGAATTGGTAAAATTTAATAGAATTTGAGAAAAATTTGACAAAACTCGATAAAACTTGATAAATTTGAAGTAAACTTGATAAAGATATGAATAAAATGAATGAAATTGATAAAGATATCCAAATTAACTGAAAATTTATAAGATTTAAGAGAAAAAGGAGTTTTTCTGATCCTGCTTTCAAGAAAAAGTGTTTATTTAAAGGATAAGTGAGAAATCATTTTGGGGAAGAAAATCCACCGCAAGAAGAATGATCAGTGCGAGATCTGATCCTTTAAAAAGGGAATCATCATGAGAGATCATCATAGGTTTGATTTCGAAAATAGTGGTTTTGAAAACCAATTTTTGAAAAAGAAAACAAACACGAGGTGATGATTTTGAAGACAATTGGTTTTCAAAACCTAATTTGGGAAAGGAAAATCAATATGTTAGTTTATTTAAAAGGGATTTTAGATCAAAATATTTGAACTTTTGAAGACTTTTGCAGAAAATTTTTGAGATTTTATGATTTTGAAAATCCTCATAGGCAATATCATTTCCCTCATGATGGAGGAAAACAAATTTTGAAAATAGATGACAAGGAATTAAAATTTTGAAAAATAGCAGGCAAGATCAAAAAGAATTTGAAGAAAGCAGAAAAAAAGACAATACACCTGGGTTTTTAAAAGAGGAAATTTTGAATAATATATACCCAGGGTTTTGGAAAATATAAGGAAGATATATATATATATAATATCATTCAATTACAGACATACAAGCAAAGATGCACAAATAGCACTCCCTAAAGCTGACTCTATATGCAATATTTGAAATGGCAAATAGGACCTTAATCCTAACTCTAAGATTTAGATCATCTGATTTCAATCAAGGTACGCCGACATACTCAAGCCAAAGCTTGAAGTATGTGGCCTATAAGATACCTCTTCGGTTCTAAGGTAAAGGCTTCCCAACATCCTTGAGCACCTACCGATATACCTCGGACTATGGCCCTTAGGTACGTGGTAGGGGGGCGCGAACCCAAATAAGTGGCCCAGTTGTGAGACTCTCTCCCGAATTATGGTTCAGTGAGACAGCCCAGCAACGTGAAGACCGGGACAATATAGGTAGGGATGTTTTCAAAAACATGATCACATGTAGATAAAACCAGAAGGCTCTAATGCAAGTCCTAAAGAGATAGATTTAAATGAAAAGAAGCATACACTTGCATACATTGTTTACATTCAATCCCTAAGATTGAGGAGAGTTGTATTTAAAACCTAAGTCTAATGTGAACATGGAATAATCTCCTCAATATGGTCCTACCAAATCATACTTAAATCCTATATGCAAAGATGTCAGCTTAGGACATAGTCTAGGCTCCTAAGATTTGCATGAAAATAAAGCTGACATAGAAGAATAAAGACTTAGAAAATATTAAAGAAAAGCAAAGGCATAGATCCAACCGGACGAAGACGTGTCCCATCACGGTCGCCAAAACTGTGATCATCGCAAAATTTTTCCTCTCTCTTGTGGTTTCTCTCTCTTCCTTCTCTTTTCCTTTTCTGACCTCTATTTTTCTCCTTTTTGAAGAGAGAAAAGTAAAGGAAAGAAAAAAAAGAGAGAAGAGAAAAGAAAGAAAGAGAGAGAGAAGATGAACTCTTTTGCGCGGTCTCACTTGACCTTAATTTGAAAATATTTAGAAATTTAACTCGCCTCCATTTTGAAATGTATTGCGGGAAAAATGGGAGACGGGATTCGCTCGTCGGTACGAGGTTCGACCGTTCCTGCCGCCTTTACCAGGGGTAATCGAACCAACGATCGAATCTATGCCTTTTGCTTTACCTAAATATTATCTAAGAATTTATTCTAAATCTAAATGCACAAAGAATCATGCTTGTGCAATGCAAGGATGTATGCTCTTTTGAAAGATGTTTTGAAAATTTCCAAGTATTTCTGAGATGATCTTGATAATGGAGTGAAGAAATGATTGAATCTAACTTAGAACTTGAGATAGATCAGAGGAGTTCTAAGTCTTTTGAAATAATCAGAGTTGGGAAGATGAATCTTTTGAATTTGAAGAGAATGATTGGAAGATAAGTGAAAAGGAAATGAAGCTTCAAAGTCAAAAATGGACTTTGAGTTTGAATTTAAATATGGATTTAAGAAAAGGAGATGAAATTTTGAAGTGATATTGAATTCGAATCTTAGAATGGATTTGAGAAAATCAAATGGTATTTAAAAATAGAAATGGATTTAGGAAGTTCAGATGAGATCTGAAAGTAGAATTTGAATTTGAAATCTAGAATTGAGAATGGAATTGGATCTTAAAATGGATTAAAAATCTGAAATCTGAGATCCGATATAGAATGGGGTTCTAGATCCTAAGATGGATTTTGTATCTAAGGTCTGAGATCCAATGTAGAGTTGGACTCTGGACCCTAGGATGGAATTGGATCTGAAGTCTGAGATCCAAAGTAGAATTGGGTTATGGAACCTAAGTGGATTGTGGATCTGAAGCCTGAGATCTAAAATAGAATTGGATTCTGGATCCTAAAGGGGAATCAGATCTGAAGTTTGAGATCTGATATGAATGTTGAATCCTGGATCCTAAAATGGATTTGGAGTTGTTAAATTCAGAAGATGAATTAAGAACTTCCAAGTTTGAATTGAACTTGGAAAATGAAATTTAGAATTTGAATCTTGAATATACAAATGAATTTCAAAGTCAAATTGGACTTGAATTTGGAGCTTGAATTTTGGAATTTAGAAGATAAATCAAGAATCTCAAAGTAAAATTGAATTTTGAATTCGATTGGAGTTTTGAATGTAAAATGAATTTAGAACTTTTGAATTTGACTATAAAATGAATTTGAAATCTCAAAGTTAATTTGAACTTTGAGATTGAAAAATGAAATAGAATTTGAAAATGAAAGGATGAATTGGATTTTATAAGAATTGAGGATTGATTATAGAAGATATTTATATCACTTGGAGTTTTGAAAAAGGAATTTTTGAAAATATGATGCAATTCTATCCTAAATGATGAATGAATTTTAAATTTTGAAATTGGATTTTGAAAATCGTATTTCATTCTTTACATGAATTGAAATAAGATTGAAAATATAATACATCCTTGACTATGGTCATTGAATGTATTATATAATAATCTATATTTAAGTTTAGGTGAAGAATAAAACATATTTTTGTGCTTTTATAGAGTTTAAAATGAAATCAACTCTCAATATACCCTGACTATGGCCATTGGTATATATATTGAATTAATTTTAATTTAAACCCTAATAAAAGAAAGAAATATTTGAAAATATGATGATTTTTTAAAAGGATCCAGTGTGGATTCAGTGTTATTTTATAAAAGATTAAAATACTAAGTCTTGTTTACATCTCGACTATGGTCGTTGATGTAAATCATCAACTTAGGATTAATTTACCTCTTACGAAATGGTGCACGTGTCATTCGTATTGCTATTTTTGAGAAATTGAGAAATAAAGGAAAAATGCATGAAGAACAAGTAATTCATGATATTTACATTGCTCATTCATTCTATTTAAAGCAGGAAATGTAAATTTTTATTAAGATCTAACTATTACAGCACATGATATTGAATTTACAACTCCCCAATGATGATATCTTCCATATATTTCCTATAAAACAGAGTTGATACAGAGCAAAATGGCAAACTATGAAGGATGATGGAAAATATCAAGTAAGATCCTAATACCATACTTAAGTTAGGTGGAGAATGTATAAACGAATGTGTGCATCTAAATACATATGGAAGAATGCATTTATTTATAAGGAAATGTATCTCATTTAAATGGAAAAGAAGATACCTTTATCTAGATGTATATGATAGTATGTTTACTTTAATACACATGGAAATCAGGACCCAATGTTCATGTGGAAGTGTATGTAGAGAGAATAGAGAGAGGTGGTTTAGCTAAATCAATTGTTGAACACCAAATTGATATCAATGAGATTTTACAGAAAGAAAATGGCAAGACAGAAGCAAAAGAACAAATATTGATACAGTAGAACATTTCATAATTGCTCTCCGTTCATCATTATAATGAACCAATAGGCTATCTCCAGTAATCACCAGTAATGCTGCTGGCTGCAACAATTGCAGACTTGCAGTTAACTCACACAAATCAATCAAGCTGACATCTACTTAAAGTGCCAAGACAAGTCCCTCCCTAGATCAAATGAAGAAAATATATTATCTTTTAGTTAGAACAACATGACATATACAGTAAAGTAAGCTACTCAACACGCAGGGAATAAGATGGACATCTTTTCAGTGACGAAAATTAAAATGATGCATACTACAATATAATAACTCCCTGATTAAGAATGCAATGTTTCCACTGGCAGTGGAAGGTTGGTAGCTGCCCTTTTGTTGCTATGATGGGGAGCTGCAGCAATTACTTCAGATTGTGAGTGGCATAAATCAATAGATATTTAACTTTTACTTACCACGGTACCAATGTTCAACTCAAAGTAGTAACACAAAATTGATCTATCAAAAGGATTATGTAGAAGAGTGATCCAACTTGTATTTCCATCCGTCTCTGGATATAGGATGCTGTGAGGTGGATGCTGTATGTAGAGACTACAGAGACATAGCCAATGAGGTGATAAGTGGTTAGGAACTGGAGTGGATGATGGATAGATATGTACCTTACAAACTTGGCAACCTGTAATGGGTACAGACCTTCAACAAATTGAGTTTCATATGAAATGGACAATGCAAGAGGTAAAGTGTGGTGGCTGTTTGTGCTTATGGAGATAAAAGCTACAACAAGATACATGTTTTCCTTTTTCATAGCCGTTACCAATGGTTGTTCTTGAGATCACGTCTGTTGTAAGATTCTGGAGTTCAACCCACACATCCCATTCACTTGATCCTTGATCAATTGACTTCTCCCATCTCTTGATCAATTCATGGCAACTGATAACAAATGCAGGTGTTATCCCCTTAAAAATTTCCCTATGTGAAATGCAGGATTGATCATCCTTCTGTGCCTTGCTCACTGTTCTCTTTCCAAGCTAAAAAATCTCAAAGTCAAGAGCTTTTCAACAGGACCTACTGGTGGCTTCTGAAGGTGACAAAAACTTGTTTTGAAAGGTTATCCTTTACCCTCCTAGGACCCAAAACATTCACAGGATCGGACCGGGCGACTGACAACTTCCCTGTCAGACTGAACTTTGGATTGGCATTCATATATTTAGGAGAAATCTCTCTGTTCTCAGCTTTTATGCCAGAGAGGCCATATCGACAAACTCCATCAGTGTTGAGACCACCATCCAGCAACTCCCATCATCATTGTAGGGCGGCCCCCTGCCGATACTCCTCTAATGGGATGCTTTCAAAGCTAAGATCCAGACTAACCAAATCTTGGCAAATTTGCTTCATGTTAGTAACATATCTTCCCAAATTGTAGGGCTCGGTTTCAACAATTTCAGCTTGTCACCACAGGAAACTGAGATCGTCACCCCAGTGAACAGATTATCCATTCAATCCAGAAAATGAAAAGTTCTTAAAAATAAAGTCTAGATGGGAAACTTCTAGATAAATTAGTATTGTCCTGATAGCAGACATACAGGACCCCGCAAATTATCCCACCTGTATATTGAGATGGATCTAATGTAAATGTAACGAATGGAGCTTTGACTGTGTCATCTCAACTAAATCTTATGGAAACACAACATCAATTGCTAGTATTAAGGACATACATGGTGCTGAACAGAGTATGTAATGACAGGAAAAGATGCAAGCATAGATGGATACGCTATACTGTAGGGGTTAGCTTTAAGAACAAATTGAGAAAATACCTGGTAAGCATAGAAATTAATTAGACTAAAAGCGAATTGAGCAATGCTTGATTGTCCACCTTGCGTTGGGCAGCAGCTAAGACTTCGGATCACCAAATACGTCGAGATCTCGTCTCGAAATGTTCATATTGCTTAAGAGAGACAGAACTGGACATTTTGACAAAACCAAAATTGGAAGAGTTATTCTAGAGTCAGGAGCAATCAAGGAATCTGACCCACTTGAAAGTGGATTTGGTCACGCCAACTTCGATCGATTGCTCAAATACATTCCAGACTTGACTTAGTTATAGGCAACCCAACGAAATGGATTCATCATGTTAACTCATAGAGAGGCCACATGATTTTTCATAAATGATCAACCAAAATCTAACCATCTATCATGGAATTCCGTGCTACATTGTCTCTTTAACATACCTTGTTTAAGACCAGATGAGCGGAATGGATCTGTTCGTACTTGACCTTCATATTTAACAGGAAATTGTCAACAAACATATCAAAGCTTAAATCGAGCTTCACCCTCTTGGCTCGAACACATGGTGGCTTCACAACAAAGCTGAAAAATTCATGATGATCATCAATCATCCCTAAAGAGGATGCATAGTTTCATGGTGAAATCAAATATCAGACCCCTCGGCAGGCCTAGCAGATCAACTCTTTAATATGCAAGGGTTATGATGATGTGCAACAATGAAGATTCCGAGTGTCCCAAAGTAACACCTCAGCCAGGCTTATCTGCGTATAAAGCAACCATGTTTGTTAGATAATTTCTATGAGACAACTGAAGCATCAAACCATACGAAAATAAATATTGCATAACCATGGAATACAAATGCCGGTGTTAAAATTGAATGTAGGCTCACCTCTGTGTTTTAAGCTCTGGTCGACTTTTGCCATTCAGAATAACAGGGAGATGATTATCTGATTGAAGGTGCAAAGATGCTAATACAGGAAATAGGATGAAGGATAATGAAAAAAATGGAAATGACCAACTTCTGCTATATATATATATATATATATATATATATATATATATATATATATATATATATATATATATATATATATGTATGTATTTTTATTTGTTTAAGCAAGGCCCGAAAATATGGTTGAAAATTGTTTAAACTTGTAGCTATTTGGACAATGCGAAACATCCCACCATTGATTAGCTTCACTTTTACCCTTGTTGTTCATGGACATAACTTCGCTTTATACCCACTTTCAGGTATATTAAGCCATCTCAAATTTCTTCTTTGACTGCGGAACAAAGTGTGCAGAAAATATAATGAAACATAAATACAGAGAATCAATGGTCTCATACAGTAAACTAGATATATCTAGAAATCATAACACTTGATGCAATGCCGATACATAACAAATGAGCAAGAACATGTCAGAGAAGACATAAACAGGCAGTGAGACTACAATGATGTTGCTACAAATAATATTGTAGCAGGATTCTTCTTCATCAGACATTGACCATCTTTCAATCCCGAGAATATCAACAGGTTCAAAACTGATCAGATCTCCAACCACTTCCATGTTTGTAAGACTGCCCAAGGCTTACTGTATATTAAGCCTCAATGTCTTCTATCAGATATGAGCCATTTTCTGATCTGGTTTATTGATAAACTGAATATTCAAGAGAAGATATATGAAAGAAACATGGGGATTGCTCCATTGGATGAACATCGAAGTTGCTTTTGGCAGTAATTACTTTGACCATAACCTTAGCCAACTTCTGAAGAACACACGTCAATGATAAAAAAAAAAGAAAAAAAAAGGGAAAACTCCTTTGTAACACACCAATAGATGCACACGGTAGAGGGAATGATTACAGTAGTCTTGCAGAAATATTGAAAGCAAAGTAAGACAGGGTGTGTAAACCGTGAGGTGCTGATGAAGAAGTCACAATGAAATGGGGAATGTCATAATAGAGTCAAAATAATGAGAACGATAAACACGAATTGAAATTAGAAATAGCTCAAGAGATGAAAAGAAAACAAGAATCGAGACAAAAACATAAATCAACAAAAATCAAAAACCAAAATCAAAGTAACTAAGAGGAAAATGGGAATCAAGCTAAAAAGCAAGAACAGGAATCGAATAAGGCAAAATCAGAGAGGAAACTAAAATCGAGTTAGATCAAAATATATAAAAAAAAAGGGAAATGAAAGTTGTTGGGATCAGAAATCCCGTTGCTGTGGCACGAGGATGGGCCGAGATCACACAAGCAATCGGGCACCATCATTAGTGTGTAAATGGGATTTTAAGATAGGAAAACAAAAGAAAATTCAGAAAATAAAGCAAGAATGGCCACTTACCGTAGCCCACCTGGGGGAGGCTCTTTGCAGGGAAAAACAAAAGGGGAAAGAACGGTTGCTTACCTGCGGTGGCTGCGATAACTGGTCTTCCACTTGCTACTTGAGGATAATCAGAGAAGAAACATGGAGAAACATAGGGTCGACTTCTCCCAGGCGATGGAAAAAAAACTGAAAATATGCAAAAGGAGAAAAGAAAAAGGGAAGGAAGAAAGAGGCAATGGAGGGGTGAAAAAGCGGTAATGAGATCGTGAAGAAGGGTGTTGGGGTGAGAACAGATGGTTTGAAGAGGCATATGCAACCCCTTCTTAAAAAAGAAGAAGCCGAATCCATAGGGGTTGAGCTGTTGGAGATCAAGGGTTGATGGGGGTTCGGTGCAGATGGACGAAGGAGAGAGAGGTGTTGTTGGCCATGGAAGCTTCCCGAGATCGTTGGGGATCAAGGGTTTTAGAAAGGGGATGGCGATCAGAGGGTTCGGTGATGGGCGGTAGAGGAGAGTAAAAGAAAAGGGGAACAGGCGAGAGATGAGGGTTTTTGTTACGGAGGGATTTTCCAAAGTTTTTCAAAAAGAGACCTCTTTAAAAAGTTTTTTCTCAAAACGGGTTCTTAAAATCATTTTTTTGTAATTTTCTTTTATTATTTGATTTTTTTTTGTTCTTTTTCCCTGCATTTTCTGATTTTTTTGTTTATTTTTTTCGAAAGTAAAATTCTAAAACCTGAGCAGAACGAGAGATAAAACTATTTTTTTGTATTTTTGGGAAAATTTTTACAAAAGGAAGGTTTTTCTGAGAAATCATGGTTATTTTGAGGATTTTTTTTTTTCAGAAAAATGGGTTTGGATCCAGGTTTTGAGAGAATATTCGAGTTTTAAGCCTCAAATCGAAGAAAATAATGTGATGGATCCAAACGGATACCAGACGAACCGTCCGAGCTATTTAAAACTATTTTTTGTATTTTCTGTAAATTTAATTTTAAATTGGATAACAAGACTCAGATTTGGATCTGGACAATGGATCCGGATTTGAAATCACGTCAGACATATAAAATGAATTTAATTTTAGTAAAACTTGAGAAATGAACTGGAATTTAGATTTAAAAGTGGCTCAATTGCTTAGAAAATGATATCAGGGGCAAAAAGGGAATATTTAAAAGATTTTGAAAAAATTGGGGTGTTCACAGAAATGTAGATGATTCCATGATGCAAATGATTTGAATGGATGAATGCACTTTAATAGAGATATCCAAAAAATTTTCTAAGGAATTTGTTGGAAAAATGTGTATTAAACCAAAGTAAACTCTTCACATATTCCGACTGTGGCCGTGAACATGTTTAGAATTTAATTGATTTAATTCACAATATTTTGTAAAATTGAAAATATGATGTGCTTCTGAAGATAGCCTAAGAGTGTAGGCTCGATGTGACTAGTAGAAAGATGCTGAATCTAGGTCTCGTCCATATTCCGACTAGGGTCGTAAATATGGATTCCATCAAGTTCATCAACTCCCTAAGAGTTGGTGCATGCGCCATTCGTGTTCATACATAGTGATTTTCTAAATAGATTGCATGAACCACATAATTAGAATATTGCAGGAATTCAAACTATATGATATGCATCCTAATCCAAGCGGAAAAGTAAATATTATTCCAAATTTACATTTGATTGTTACATTGCTGACATAAAGCTAAATAAAGATAAAAAAAAATGGAGCCAAGGAATCAACATCTTTCAGATTTTCCCTACAAATGAGAATTGGTACAAGAAATACAATATATAGAGAAGAGAAGGTCTCACAATAATGGTAATGTGCCAGTGATTATGCTTGAATTGTAGTGGAATTGCACAATTTAATGAAAATGTGATGTCTGGAATATATATGAAGTATCTAAATGCCATACTTTAAGCTAAACGAGGAACCTAGCGTATATGTGCCTAAATGCTTATGCCAAACAAAATGTATATGAGGTATGTATATATATATATATCTATACATATATTCTTATAATTGAAAATGCATATACTAATCAAATTTGTACATGTAATATACAAAAGCAATGTACATATAATGGGTGTAACATACATGAATACATATGACTATAAGTATGTGGGTATGCACAGGGATTATAATTTAATATATATATATATAAGTATTGTGACAATGTGCAGGAGGGTGATAAATATATAAGTATTGTTGATAATATAGAGGCAAACTCGTCAATCATATAGGTATGAAAGTGGATAATTGGCAGATAACATATACAAGGAAAATTTGGCTGTAGCTAGGTGTTGATATAAGGCAGCAATATGATTTCACAGAGACAGACATACCGTAAATATTAGGCATGCAAAACAATGAT
This sequence comes from Nuphar pumila, assembly GCF_984573655.1. Lineage (NCBI taxonomy): Eukaryota > Viridiplantae > Streptophyta > Magnoliopsida > Nymphaeales > Nymphaeaceae > Nuphar > Nuphar pumila. The sequence continues at coordinate 67,134,335 of NC_143256.1, read as the reverse complement.
AGAGATGACTATATTAACAAGCTAAATGGTAAGAAAATAATAAATATGAAGCTGCAAGAACACTGGAGTAATCAAATACAAAGGTATGGACAACATACAAGTAATATACAGGTGATATATAAACATTTGCTGAGTTAAACTGGATTTTATACACACTATTAACATTCAGTAGTTGAGAATCACAATGCCAGGGAAAACATGTCTTCCTGCTCTTATCAATTTGATAATGACAGGTGGCGTGTTTGATATTTTTAATATACATTGGTGGGAGATACATAACATGGTAACAAAAGGAAATGTAAGGATGGTGAATATATGAAGATGACTGATAATACTGAGACCAAAATGCCTATGTATAGAAAGGCAATGAATATGTAACAATGGATGATACACACAGTGATATGAGACACGCAAAGATGTGATGATTAATTTGAAAAAAAAAATCTCATAGAGGAAGTAGGTCTGGACGAATTTAGAACCAAAAGGGGTTATAAATGATGACAGTAAAGAAAGCAAAAAGACTTAGTGCCACAGATGCAGGATGTCTAAATGAAAAGATTGAATGAAATTAAATTAGAGCATACTAGACAAAGATACAGGGCATATGCTATATAATGACATAAATGATATATGGGAGGAGGATATGTGATTTGATGCCAAATCTGAAATACATGGAGAAACTAATGTCATGCCACATGTCAAAATATGAATATACAGACTGATGAGGTTAAAATATTACAGGGAATATAAATATCAAATGATATGCAGTAGGTTTCCTAAATGTAAAATGCTTAGGATTAATCCATAAACTGAGGAATATGCCCAGTAGTGTTAATGGTAAGCTGAGGGTATTTTTAATGTACAATGGAGGGCAGATATATATACAGTAAGGGTGAGGAGCTAGATATTGTGAAGTGGAAATGAATGTAATGAAATAAGCATGCAGAATGTTAGATGTGACAATGTCAGTGATGGCAAGGGAAGTATACCTTATATAGTGATGGTAAGGAGAGTGACAAAAAAATGCACAGCAGTAAGGCGTGATATTAGCGATTGAAATGGACATTAATGAATACATTATGCAAAGATGTACCCTGTCGAAACACATGTATAGCATATGTTCATTATGCTACAGAGAATAAAACGGACATAGATGACATGCAGAAAATATTTCAGAACATATACGAAACATGTACAAAATGTATATAAACACATACAAAAGATATGCTAAACACAGATAATAAACTAACCTAGGCTCAAAGAGCAAATACAGGACATATGCTGTAAAGAAAATAAAGATGAGAGATGTCACAGGTGATAGAATGCGTAAAAAAAAAAATAGATTAGTATATAAAAGGATGATCTATCCTAAACTACAGAAAATTTACTTTGGAAAATGCAAACATAGTAATAGACATGCTACAGGTAAAGTGCACAGGGAGAAAAATGACTGTGGCTAATCATTGGTACAAAATGACATTACAAATATAAAAGGAGCGATGGGAAATACTACGATAGACTACCAATGCACAAATATATAGAAGCAGTGTATAGGAGACACTGACAGAGAATAACACCATGTTATCGTCGCAAAAATTTTCCCTTCCCTACGGGAGAGAGGGGAAAACGATCCTTGCGAGTCAAACTTGACCAGAATTTGAAAATTGTTTTGAAATACTCGCCTCCGTTTTTTAAAATAGCGGGAAAATCCATAGGATGGGGCTCGACCTGTCGGTACGAGGTTCGACCGTTCCTGCCGCCTTTAACAAGGGTAATCGAACCAAGGATCAAATTTGTGCTTGACTTAGCTGAATTATCAAAATCGTGTTCTATCCACAATACACAGAGAATTCAGACATGTGCTATGGAATTTTGTAAAATGCAGTTTGGAAAACATGATGTATGCTTAGAAAATATTTTGGAGTTGGAAAATGTTTCTAAGGCAGATGATGGAAATCGATTTCTCAAAGAAATCCTGATAAAAGGATTTAAAATCTCAAGAAAGTTTATAAAGATTTGGGAAAATCATGATAGAATGAGAATCTTGGGAAAATAGAAAGAATTCTTGAGAAAAGATGAATGTTGAAAGGGAAAATGTTTGTCAGGAAAATTCCAGCTTTGAATTTTTTTCTTTGGAAAATGATCGAAAATTCATAGGAAAACTCTTTGGAGAAGGAAAATCAAAACTCAGGAAACTGAAATTCTGAGAATCTCAGCCTTGAAGTATTTGAAAATCGATTTGGATTCTTGAGAATGATGAGAAACGCCTTTTGAAAATGAATCTTAAGAAAAAAACATTTTCCAGGGAAAATCATGGAAAACTTGACTTGGGAAAATTCAACTTTGGAAATTTTCAGAGTCTCTTGAGGAATCAATTTCCTTAGAATGAAATTTTCTTGAGAAAAAGTTTGAGAAATGCAGGTAATTTCATGATGCAAATGATTTGAATGGATGAATGCACTTTGAGAAAGATATCCAGAAAAATTTTCTGAGGAATTTGTTGGAAAAATGTGTATTAAGCCAAAGTAAACTCTTCACATATTCCGACTGTGGCCGTGAACATGTTTAGAATTTAATTGATTTAATTCACAATATTTTGCAAAATTGAAATATGATGTGATTTTGAAGATAGCCTAATAGTGTAGGCTCAATGTGGCTAATAAGAAGATAGTAGATCTGGGATTCGTCCGTATTCTAACTAGGGCCATAAATACATACTCCTCCGAGTTTACTAACTCCCCAATAGCGGGTGCACGTTCCATTCACGTTTATCCATGGTGATTTTCAAAGAAAATGCATGATTCATATAATCAGGATATTACAGAAAGAAACTACATGCTATGCGTCCTAATCTAAGCAATGAAAGTAAAATATTATTCTAAATTTACATTTGATTGTTACATTGTTGGGAAAAAAAATATATAGAACCAAAAGAAGCCACATCTTCCAAATTTTCTTGCAAACGAGAATTGACACAAGAAGTACAATATACAGAGAAAGGATTAAAGGTTTTATACTAATGATAATGCATCAATGATTATATTTGAGTTCTAATGGAAATGCCTTTATCCAAAAATGGGAGTACATATGTCTAAATATACATAAGAATGTATATACATGTGAAATGTGTACGGAAAAGTATACAAGTAATATACAGGTGATATATGAACTTTTGCTGAGTGAAACTGAATTGTATACATGCTGTTAACTTTTAGCGGTTTGAGAATCACAATGCCAAGCAAAACGTGTCTTCCTGCTTTTACCGATTTGATAATGACAGGTGACATGTATGATATTTTTAATATATATTGGTCAGAGATACATAACATGGTAGTAAAAGTAAATGTATGGAGGATGAAAATGCGAAGATGAATGATAATACTGAGATCAAAATGCCTAGGTACAGACATGGCAATGGATGTATAACAGTAAATGATATGCACAGTGATATATCAGTTTGAGATATACAAAGATGCAATGGTTAAAAAAAAAATAATGCCACAGATGTAGGATGTCTAAAATGAAAAGGTTGAAGGCAATTAAATCAAAATACATTAGATGAAGGTACAAGGATGATGATATATGGTGACGATGCTACTGATTATGATGAAATACATGGGAGGATATACGAACCTCATTCAAATGTACTGAACTGTTAGCCGCAGACTGCTCCCTGCAAGCTGATTTAGGATTTCTCTCTAATGGTACACATATTGGTAGAGTAGAGAAGTCTTTTGAATAAGACTGGACCTTGATCTTACTGTTAAATTTGATTTCTTTTTTTTTTTGTTTTCTGCTATAGTCTCAATGCTAACAAACACTTCATCAGACATAGTAATAGCAAAAGCAAGACCCACCTGACAGGTTCATTGCTAATAACAAAAAAACTGATAGTTGTGCAGAAATGCAAATACAAGTAATCTAAAAGACTAAAACATAGGTGCTGAGGGTAATATAAGGATGAGGATGCAATGAGGCAAATCCAATTTTGGAATACATATACTTCACAATTCTGAATATACGTCAGATAGGCATACTAAACAGATATTTCATGGGTGTCGATTATCGGGGTCAGTATCTTAATGTCGTGTTGTTGTGGAATGGTTCCACTGACAAAGCACTGCTCTAGTCCTTTGTATACAGAATTAGGTACTATATCCATTGAAGTACAATAATATATTGTGAATACAGATCTCGCCTGATAGGATACAAACCCATAGAGTAGATTTGTATCGATTTTGGTAAACAACCAGTTACCATGAAATGAAATTTTACAATGATGATAGCGTATATCACCTCTTATTGCAACAAAGGTTTCTTCCTGAATTACTGTGTCTCTTGTCATCAGAAGCTGTAAGACTTATGATTAATTGACAATGAGTATAAGGCTAATGGCAATCATATTGCAACCAGTTTGGAGCTATTGAAGGATTACAAATATGGCTAATGGTAACCAATTTTGAGCTATTGAATGATTACAGATATGGCTAATGGCAACCAGTTTGGAGCTATTGAATGATTACAGATATGGCTAATACAATATATGATGGAGATGACATAATGGGATGCAAAATATGATAAGATAACCTATAGGAAACTAACAACGTACAAGAAGCTAACTATAAAAGAAGGATGTTCAAAATTAGTAGAAAGTGTCGTGCCTAAGTTAAAGGCACTATTCAATATAGGATAAGTCTTTCCAGACATCATTTGATTTCATGATATGCAAAAAGTTTTGAAGTTAATGTTAAGCAGAAAATACATAGGAAAAAAAGAAAAGTCCTGTGAAAATGAGAATATTACCATAGCTAAAACCTGAAATGATGTTTATGGTATATAAAAAAATTGAAACATCGATAAAACTGAAAATTCCTTATAAAACAATCGTCATAAATAAGGACGAAATTATGGATACATAACAGGATGATCTAAATATGAACATGAAAATCACAAATTGTAGTGAAAGTGTTCTTTTGAAACATTTATGATGCTGGAATGAACCACATAAAGCCTTGGGGGAAAATGACGATTTGATGAGATTGGGACCTTCAAACTGAATCGATAATGTCATTGAGAGACATCATCGATTCTTGACGCATTGGGTAAATCGAAATGTAAACCACATCAGCCGCTAAAACGGGTCTACAATGTGTATGCCATGAATATGGTGCCTAATTTTCCTAAATGCAGATAAAGAAGAGGATTCCTCACTTGGCTACTATGAACACCCCAAAATTTTCAAAGTTTTGTAAAAATGTCCTTTTTGCCCCTGGCTTCATCTCCTGAGAAAATCAAAGCTAAAATTTAGTTATTCTTCAGATTTTCTTGATTGAATTCCATGTTGATATATTCAAACTCGATTCCAGATCCGGATCCAGTGTTTAAAATCCAAATCTGAGTCTTGTTACTCAATTTACAAATTGAAATTATAAAGTGCCAAAACATTTTTTTGAAAGGCTCAGACAGCCCATCTGGTATCCTGTTGGATCCACAACTCTGTATTTCTCGATTCGAGGTTTTAAACCTCGAATATTTCCTCTAATTCTGGATATAAATTCACTTTCTGAAGAATTTTTTCAAAAAGAATAGCTTTGAATTCTCAAGAAAACCCTTCTTTGTAAATATTTTGCAAAAATACAAAAAAATTAACCTTAAATCTTTATTTCCTCGTAAATTTTAGGATTTTTATTCCAAAAACACAAAAATACAGAAAAACAACAACAAAAATCCAAAAAAAAATCAAAAAATATGCAGTTCAAAACCCTTTTGAAACTTGTTTTTGCTAAAAACTCCTCTTTAAAACCACTTTTTGAAAAATCATTGTAAAGGGACCTCCTTTTTGAAAAATGGGAAAAGTTGTAACGGCCGCAGGCTCGCTGGAGGGCTCTCCACCTTCGATCCTCAATAACCCTTTTCGCTCTCTGCCATCAATCTTCAACCATTTTCCCCTCTCGAGCCTTCCATGCTCTCTTTAAGAAGAGACATTGATCTTCTTTGGAGGATCATCCATTTTCTTCACATCGTCCATTATCGTTACGCATCATCCATTTTTTTTGCTAACAACCATCAACTTTGCTTCTGGAGGATCCATCATCCATCATTTTCGATCGACCTTTCTTCGTTGGAATATCGGTCCTCTCCTCTGAAAGAGGTCTATCAACCCCTCCCCTTTCTTTCTTTCTCTGTCTCTTTACCCTGCGGAGAAGCTCCATCTTGTAGCAGCAACACTCAGAAGAAGTATTTCTCGCCTCTCTCCTCCATAGCTCCATCACGGTAAGTAACCACTTCACTCTACTTTTCCTCTGTGAATTTATCTCTTTTAATTTTCTTTTCCATCTTTCTGTCCCTCTCCTATTAAAGCACCGCATGCAATATCGATCTGCTCATAGCAGTCTCGATGTGCATTTGTGCAATAGTACAACGATCCTTTCCTGGCCACATTCCATGGTTGTGGGTTCAGCGACTTGATTCTTTGCACTTGATTCCACAGTGAAATCATAACCTAGATTGATTTCACTGTGAAATCCTGAGCTATATTCACAAGGGAAATGCATCATTCATTCGTTGGATCATCTCTGTTTTTTTTTTATATTCATCAGGGTATGTGTCATGTGCTTGATTTTATTGTTTATATTTTTTTTTTGCTATTTTGGTTCAGCACCATCATCCTATGCATCGCAATTTCAATCCATATCTGGTCTTATTTTGATTTCCTTTTCTTATCCTAATCTCCTGTTTGCATCTAATTTCTTACTCTATTATAAAAATCTGCTTGCATTGTTTATTTCTTCTTCCTTTCTTTTTCATTCTCGATCTTCTATTTGTATTTTGATTATCCTTTAATTTTCGATCTCCTGTTTCTATTTTGAATATCTTCTGATCTTGATTGTCTGTCATGTTTTGATCTCCTATTTACATTCAAATTCTTGCTTCATGGTGTTCACGACATGTTTTGTTCATCATTTGTGTGGGTCATACAAACCCCATGTCATCACATAATTTAGTATTACCTCTGCATCTCATTATTCAACCTCAGTTCATAATCGACCTAACAAGTTGGTGGTTCCTGCAAAATGATTAAGTATTCCTGTAGTGGTCATCAACATTGATGACAATGGTAGTTGGAGGAAGATGGTGCCGACGCCCTTCATAATACAGAATTGGGTTTGTTAAAAAACGAGATTCCTAGCTTATCAAAATGCCAGAGGATATGGGGACAATGGGCCTCCAAAGCTTTCCAATCAGCTGTCTCTGCTATCCATTTACATAAATGATGTCTATACCAATATTACAATTTATGTGGATATTATCAATTACAGTGAAAGCATGTCTCCTATTTGATGCATTTCTTGCGTATCTTTCCTGCAAGACCTACATGCCACTGTGATCATCGCAAAAAAATTTCCTCTCTTGTGGTTTCTCTCTCTTCCTTCTCTTTTCCTTTTCTGACCCCTATTTTCCTCCTTTTTGAAGGGAGAAAGATAAAAGAAAGAAAAGAAAGAGAGAAGAGAAAAGAAAGAAAGAGAGAAGAGGAACTCTTTTGTCGGGTTTCACTTGACCTTGATTTGAAAATATTTAGAAAATTACTCGCCTCCGTTTTTGAAAATTTGCGGGAAAATGGAGAGACGGGATTCACTCGTCGGTACGAGGTTCGACCGTTCCTGGCACTTTTACCAGGGGTAATCGAACCAAGGATCGAATCTATGCCTTTTTCTTTGCCTAAATATTATCTAAGAATTTATCCTAAAAAGATCTAAATGCACAAAGAATCATGCTTGTGCAATGCAAGGATGTATGCTCTTTTTGAAAGACATTTTGAAAATTTCCAAGTTATTTCTGAGATGAACTTGATAAGGGAGTGAAGAAAAATGGTTGAATCTAACTTAGAACTTGAGATAGATCAGAAAAGTTCTAAGTCTTTTTGAAGTAAATCAGAGTTTGGAGGAATAAATGAGAAAGAATGACTTGAAGCTTTGAAATGAAAGGAAATGAAGTTTCAAAGTCATAAATGGATTTTGAATTTGAACTTGAATTTAGGAAAGGAAATGAATACTTGAGATGGAATTGAATTTAGATTTTGAAGTTGGAAATTTAGAATGGATCTAAGAAATCCAGATGGTATTTAAAAATAGAGATGAATTTGAGAAATTTAGATGTGACCCGTAGATGGAATTGGATTTGAAATCTAAAATTGGAAATGGAATTAAATTTTTGATCCTAAGATGGATTTTGGATCTGAAGTCTGAGATCCAAGATGAAAGTTGGGTTCCAGATCCTAAAATGGATTTGGATCTGAAGTCTGAGATCCAATGTAGAATTGGATTCTGGATCCTAGAATGGAGTGGATCTAAAGTCTGAGACCCAATATAGAGTTGGATTCTGGATCCTAAAATTGATTTGGATATAAAGTCTGAGATCCAAAGTGGAGTTGTACTTGGAAATCCGGATCCAAGTTGGGATTTAGGATCTAATTTTAGATTTGGATTCTGAAAAGCCCAAAGTGGGACCTTTAATAATGGATCTGGTTTTTGAAAACCCAGATTAAATTTAAAATTTCAAGTTTTGAGATTCAAATCCAAACTTTGATTGAAGATAAGAGGATGGACTTGATTCTGAATTTGAAATCAGAAGATAACTTCAAAGTTAAATTGAACTTTTGAAGTTTGATTTTGAAATTTTCGGACATACAAATGAATTTTCAAAGTCGAATTTGTAACGCTCCGGATTTCCAAAACAAAGCTAAGTTAAAATTTTCATGAATTTCTTTTTTTCTTTGCAGCGGAATTTAGAAAGCTTTTAGCAGCGGAATAAGACGATAATGAGTCGTCGGTTTTAGAAAACTCCGAGCACATTGCAGGTATGTGGCCAAGCAACTCATTGACCACCAAAGTGTTCCATTTTATCGAAAACATATGTTTATTACAACACTACTGCTTAGGAAAGCAGTGTAGGTTCAATAAAAGGAAGCAGTACAACTCTGTCTAGAGAAACCCTGGAACTCGATGCCGCCTTGCTCCGCATATCGCCACGCAGGTTCAACACCTGAAATCCCCATTAAACGGGGTCAGAACCACTGATGGTCTGGTAAGTAGGCAAACACCTATCTATTCAACTCAAGTAAATGCATAGACCACTCAGGGTCGCAGTTTGTAATACGACGCTCAAGCCTGCATGACTTAGCGTATATCGCAAAAGCCTCATCAGGGCTATGAGTTGAACATCCACGCAAGTCGTCATGACTTCGCATAAGCCTCTTCAGGGTTGTGAGTTAGAATAACCTCTTAAGTCTCTACGACTTAGCCTTGACTTCCTCAGAGTCACGAATGGATGTCTAGCTCAAGCCTTTATGCTTGGCACATCCGTATCCTACGAATCTAAGAACAGCTCTCCAAGCTTCACTTAGTCGTACGGATATCAATGGGGTTCTTTCCCAATCGGTCCAGTAGTATACCGACCATGACACCTTCACAAAGGTTATGCAGGACTGACTCAACAACGTCATCCACTCATACATTCAAAGTAGCGCTGTACCTAAGCTAATGCTTTGTTTCGATAATTGCACCTCCCCCTGAGCTTAGGGGACTCATATCTGGGCGACAACGCGATGATCTGGGGGTTGATTATTCTATGTATTTTAGATACCCCAGAGGCCTATTGACCCCATCCCCCTAGTAGGACGGTACAGCATACCGGAAGAGATCCTTACTAGGTATCCGAATGCATTCTGCTACTGCAGTAGTTGGGTTCAATCCTTAGATATTTAAGGATAACCACGACCTCCATACCTCTGAGTGACGAAGGCCATCAATGAACTCTATCAGGTTCGGGTGAAATATATGTCACTCAAGGCTGCGCCATCACCGTCTTCCTCGGTGAGAAATTCTGAAAGGGGCCTGCCGGTCTTACAATTACTTGACGAACATTGCATGCCTATAGGGCAGCCTTTGAGAAGTATGTACCCGACCCCAATCAACCACACAGTTTTCACCGTGGAACAACGGTTTTATTCATATGCATGCTTAACTCTGCTCTCGGCACTTCAGCCTTGACGAGCACTTCACCTCTTTCGGTGGAAACAATACACTCCGGCTCAGCGGCCCTTACGAGTCTGGTTGTCTGATAATTCTCAATGAGCATGCACATGACTCGATCTCTACGGATCGGCTACTCGGCGTATTTTTACGCAACGAGCTCAGGACCTTGTCAAGGCGCTACCACTACTTTGGCGCAACGGCTCTTACAAGTATGATGCCCTTGCAGGTGTCAGGGAGACGAGTCATTCTGACATTGTTCCAACAAAGGACATCATTGTGCCACTTAACTGGTTTTGGCAGCTCTTCTGCCAACCATTCTGTTAACACCTTCTCTGCTCTACCGGCAGTGGTGCGACGAACCTTTCTACATCGTAGAAGGCGTTCCATAACTGGGTAGCACTTCTGCTACGTTCTTTCTGAGCTATTCTTAGCCCTTCAGGAATTTTAGCAGCACTTCCTCTCTTTAACGGAGAAAGCGTGCGTTTTCTTTTATCCATTTCAGCGGCATCTCCCCTCTTTGGTGGGAAATTGCTACGCTTAACTCGGGAAATGGATGCGCACCGTTGTGCGTACTTTGCATCCATCAAGGTTACCGGAACCTTGGGCCATAGCCAGGCCATACGTAATTGATTTAGCCTTTACGTTAAGAGCATTTTGCCAAAAGGCGAAGCCTTTCCAATAGGGGCTTCATTCGTCAAGCAGAATCTTGTACGAGGAGCGGTAAGGGAATCGCATGGGCGATTTTGGAGTTGATCTCCGTTTGAACGCTCACTTACGCGCCATATATGTAATATAAGCAGAAGCCTGTGCTTTATACAACGGCGGCGTAAAGGAAATGCATATACTATTGTTCAGGGTGTGTAACTGAACGAAATATTCTACATATATAACAAAACAGGAGCCTTGGCATCGTTCGACGCGACAGCGTAAGTAAATACATTGCAGAAAGCAGGAGCCTTGGCATCGTTCGACGCGATGGCATAAGTAAATGCATAATCGGAAATTCAGTAATCGAAAGTACAGAAAGCAGGGAGCCTTGGCATCATACGACGCGACGGCAAAGGTAAATTACATGGCCTGTGCGATATAAGACGCGTCGGCAGTATCATCAGATATACACCTAGATCTGTATCCAACGATAGTTACTAGGCGAGCGAGTGAACACCGAAGTGTCCTAGAGGGCTCAACCAAGAACTAGGGTGAGATACTATTTTGAAGAACGCATATACTGCGTATTCGAACATATATATCTGACGATAGTTACGAGGCGAGCGCGTGAACACCGAAGTGTCCTAGAGGGCTCAACCAAGAACTAAAGTAAGATACTACTTCAGAAAGTATATGCTATATACAAACAATCAAATACTTGAGAGAGATGGTTTAATGAAGCGAACTTACTTTAAATCGCGGAAGAAACGGCTCCGGGTTGCTTCTTTGGCTTTGAGCCTTCCTTCGAGAGGTCAGAATAAGTCAGATGAAGCTGACTTAGTTGAGAAAGAGGTAGAGTAGGTCAAGCTACTCAACCTAAGTGGTTTGAACCAAACAGGGTTCGATCCAAGTCAACTGGGTTCAGCAGGTTCGAACTCAGCTCAAGTAGGCTAAGTCTGGGTTCAGAAATCCAAACCGGGATCTGGACCAAAAAGGACTTTGACTTTGACTTCAACCCTAACTAGGTTCAAGCCAAGTCAACTGGGTTTGGACTTAGTCAAGTAGGTTCAGACCTAAGTCAAGTGGGTTAGGACCAGGTCAGGCAGGCTAAGACCAGATCAGGCAGGCTCAGGCCAAGTCAGGTAGGCTCAGACCTACTGGGCTAGGTAAGGGAGGTTTTAGGAAGTAGGAGAGAGAAAGAAGAGGCTAGAAAGGGGGGGGACGATTTTTTCTAAAGGGGAGGGCCTTTATTTATAGGAAATGAAACTTGGGCCCCAAGTTTCCCCTTTACCCATTTGCCCTTGGCTTCTTTTTAATGCCAAGAGGTTCCTTGGTGTAGGGCCCACTTGGATATTCCATGGGATATTTTTGTGGGTCCCACCAGATATTTTCTGAGGAATATTTCTGTGGGTCCCACCAATATTTCCGTGGGTCCCGCAAGAATTTCGGGTTTCCGGCGATTTTTTTCCGAAAAATTCTGAGTACGCCATTCCCTTCGTATTGACGTAACTAAGAAAGTTGGCTCGCAGGAATCCTTTGATTTCATTCAGGTAGGAAGTTATGGCTTCCAGAGTGTTTGAGCATATATTCGCGAATCGACGAATATCCTAAGTATAACTGGCTCGCAGGAATTGATTTGTTTCGCATTCTGAGAAGAAATGCTATTTTTACCGGTAAATGCCTCATGAATTTTATTCAGATATTTTCTGAAAAATTGCGGGTCTTACATCATTACCCCCTTAAAGGAATTTCGTCCACGAAATTCAGCTAAGAGTACAAGGTGAACAGTTCAGAATATTTATCCCGCATATCCGATTCGGGCTCCCAAGTGCAATCATCGACTCCGTGATGTTGCCATCTCACTTTGACAAGTGGAATGACCTTTGTCCTTAGCACTTGCTCCCGTCGGTCCATGATCTCTACTGGCCTTTCTTCCACCGTCATATCCTCCTGGATGTCAATATCTTCATGTTGGATGACGTGGGAAGCGTCGTGAACGTATTTTCTAAGCATTGACACGTGAAATACATTGTGTATCTGTGTATACTGCGGTGGCAATTGTAACGCCCCGGATTTCCAAAACAAAGCTAAGTTAAAATTTTCACGGATTTTTTTTTTTTTTTTTCTTTGCAGCGGAACTTAGAAAAGCTTTTAGCAGCGGAATAAGACGATAATGAGTCGTCGGTTTTAGAAAACTCCGAGCACGTTGCAGGTATGTGGCCAAGCAACTCATTGACCACCAAAGTGTTCCATTTTATCGAAAGCACATGTTTATTACAACATTACTGCTTAGAAAAGCAGTGAAGGTTCAATAAAAAGGAAGCAGTACAACTCTGTCTAGAGAAACCCTGGAACTTGATGCCGCCTTGCTCCGCATATCGCCACGCAGGTTCAACACCTGAAATCCCCATTAAACGGGGTCAGAACCACTGATGGTCTGGTAAGTAGGCAAACACCTATCTATTCAACTCAAGTAAATGCATAGACCACTCAGGGTCGCAGTTCGTAATACGACGCTCAAGCCTCCATGACTTAGCGTATATCGCACAAGCCTCATCAGGGCTATGAGTTGAACATCCACGCAAGTCGTCATAACTTCGCATAAGCCTCTTCAGGGCTGTGAGTTAGAATAACCTCTCAAGTCTCTACGACTTAGCCTTGACTTCCTCGGAGTCACGAATGGATGTCTAGCTCAAGCCTTTATGCTTGGCACATCCGTATCCTACGAATCTAAGGACAGCTCTCCGAGCTTCACTTAGTCGTACGGATATCAATGGGGTTCTTTCCCAATCGGTCCAGTAGTATACCGACCATGACACCTTCACAAAGGTTATGCAGGACTCACTCAACAACGTCATCCACTCATACATTCAAAGTAGCGCTGTACCTAAGCTAATGCTTTGTTTCGATAATTGCACCTCCCCCTGGGCTTAGGGGACTCATATCTGGGCGACAACGCGACGATCTGGGGGTTGATTATTCTATGTATTTTAGATACCCCAGAGGCCTGTTGACCCCATCCCCCTAGTAGGACGGTACAGCATACCGGAAGAGATCCTTACTAGGTATCCGAATGCATTCTGCTACTGCAGTAGTTGGGTTCAATCCTTAGATATTTAAGGATAACCACGACCTCCATACCTCTGAGTGACGAAGGCCATCAATGAACTCTATCAGGTTCGGGTGAAATATATGTCACTCAAGGCTGCGCCATCACCGTCTTCCTCGGTGAGAAATTCTGAAAGGGGCCTGCCGGTCTTACAATTACTTGACGAACATTGCATGCCTATAGGGCAGCCTTTGAGAAGTATGTACCCGACCCCAATCAACCACACAGTTTTCACCGTGGAACAAAGGTTTTATTCATATGCATGCTTAACTCTGCTCTCGGCACTTCAGCCTTGACGAGCACTTCACCTCTTTCGGTGGAAACAACACACTCCGGCTCAGCGGCCCTTACGAGTCTGGTTGTCTGATAATTCTCAATGAGCATGCACATGACTCGATCTCTACGGATCGGTTACTCGGCGTATTTTTACGCAACGAGCTCATGACCTCGTCAAGGCGCTACCACTACTTTGGCGCAACGGCTCTTACAAGTATGATGCCCTTGCAGGTGTCTGGAAGACGAGTCATTCTGACATCGTTCCAACAAAGGACATCATTGTGCCACTTAACTGGTTTTGGCAGCTCTTCTGCCAACCATTCTGTCAACACCTTCTCTGCTCTACCGGCAGTGGTGCGACGAACCTTTCTACATTGTAGAAGGCGTTTCATAACTGGGTAGCACTTCTGCTACGTTCTTTCTGAGTCATTCTTAGCTTCTTCAGGAATTTTAGCAGCACTTCCTCTCTTTTACGGAGAAAGCGTGCGTTTCTTTTATCCGTTTCAGCGGCATCTCCCCTCTTTGGTGGGAAATCGCTACGCTTAACTCGGGAAATGGATGCGCACCGTTGTGCGTACTTTGCATCCATCAAGGTTGCAGGAACCTTGGGCCATAGCCAGGGCATACGTAATTGATTTAGTCTTTACGTAAAGAGCATTTTGCCAAAAGGCTAAGCCTTTCCAATAGGGGCTTCATTCGTCAAGCAGAATCTTGTACGAGGAGCGGTAAGGGAATCGCATGGGCGATTTTGGAGTTGATCTCCGTTTGAACGCTCACTTACGCGCCATATATGTAATATAAGCAGAAGCCTGTGCTTTATACAGCGGCGGCGTAAAGGAAATGCATATACTATTGTTCAGGGTGTGTAACTGAACGAAATATTCTACATATATAACAAAACAGAAGCCTTGGCATCGTTCGACGCGACGGCGTAAGTAAATACATTGCAGAAAGCAGGAGCCTTGGCATCGTTCGACGCAACGGCGTAAGTAAATGCATAATCGGAAGTGCAGTAATCGGAAGTACAGAAAGCAGGGAGCCTTGGCATCATACGACGCGACGGCAAAGGTAAATTACATGGCCTGTGCGATATAAGACGCGTCGACAGTATCAGCAGATATACACCTAGATCTGTATCCAACGATAGTTACGAGGCGAGCGAGTGAACACCGAAGTGTCCTAGAGGGCTCAACCAAGAACTAGGGTGAGATACTATTTTAAAGAACGCATATACTGCGTATTCGAACATATATATCTGACGATAGTTACGAGGCGAGCGCGTGAACACCGAAGTGTCCTAGAGGGCTCAACCAAGAACTAAAGCAAGATACTACTTCAGAAAGTATATGCTATATACAAACAATCAAATACTTGAGAGAGATGGTTTAATGAAGCGAACTTACTTCAATTTGAGAAAGAAACGACTCTGATTGCTTCAAACGCTTCGAACGAGGCTCGACTTCGAAAAAGGATCAACTTCGAACTTCGGACGAAAAAGAACTTGGACTTTGACTTTGAACCAAACCAGGTTCAAGTCAAGTCAACTGGGTTCAGACTTAGGTCAAGTAGGTTCAGACCTAGGTCAGGTGGGTTAGGACCAGGTCAGGCAGGCTCAGACCAGGTCAAGCAGGCTCAGGCTAAGTCAGGCAGGCTCAGACCAGGTTAAGCAGGCTCAGACCAGGTCAGGTGGGCTCAAGTGGGCTAGGCTAGGTAGGGGAGGTTTGGAAAAGGAGGAGAGAGAGAGGGGTTGGCGATTTTCTAAAGGAGGGGGGGTCCTCTATTTATAGGTTCTGAAACTTGGGCCCCAAGTTTCAGAATCCCCTCTTTACCCTTGGGCTTTTCTGAGAATCCCTTCCATGGAAGGTGCTGGAAGGAGCTGGAAGGCTCTGGAAGGTGCTGGAAGGTGCTGGAATATTCTAGAATCGCCCATTGTGTTACAGCATTACACTGAGCAGGTCCACATGATCAGAAAGAAGCTACTGGCTGCTCAGAGTCGACAGAAGAGCTACGCCGATCAGCGGCGTAGGGAACTCGCTTTTGCGGTTGGAGATAAGGTTTTTATCAAGGTCTCCCCAACCAAGAGTGTGTTTCGTTTCGGAAAGAAGGGGAAGCTCAGCCCCAGATTCGTTGGTCCCTTCGAGGTTTTGAGCCGGATAGGAGAGACCGCCTACAGAGTAGCATTGCCACCGCAGTATACACAGATACACAATGTATTTCATGTGTCAATGCTTAGAAAATACGTTCACGACCCTTCCCACGTCATCCAACATGAAGATATTGACATCCAGGAGGATATGACGGTGGAAGAAAGGCCAGTAGAGATCATGGACCGACGGGAGCAAGTGCTAAGGACAAAGGTCATTCCACTTGTCAAAGTAAGATGGCAACATCACGGAGTCGATGATTGCACTTGGGAGCCCGAATCGGATATGCGGGATAAATATCCTGAACTCTTCACCTTGTACTCTTAGCTGAATTTCGCGGACGAAATTCCTTTAAGGGGGTAATGATGTAAGACCCGCAATTTTTCAGAAAATATCTGAATAAAATTCATGAGGCATTTACCGGTAAAAATAGCATTTCTTCTCAGAATGCGAAACGAATCAATTCCTGCGAGCCAGTTATACTTAGGATATTCGTCGAATCGCGAATATATGCTCAAATACTCGGGAAGCCATAACTTCCTAACTAAACGAAATCAATAGATTCGTACGAGCCAACTTTCTTAGTTACGTCAATACGAAGAAAATGGCGTACTCAGAATTTTTCGGAAAAAATCGCCGGAAACCCGAAATTCTTGCGGGACCCACGGAAATATTGGTGGGACCCACAGAAATATTCCTCAGAAAGTATCTGGTGGGACCCACAAAAATATCCCATGGAATATCCAAGTGGGCCCCACACCAAGGAACCTCTTGGAATTAAAAAGAAGCCAAGGGGGTAGTTTGGGCATGGAAAAACCCAAGAGGAGGTGGGTTTGGGCTATAAATAGCCCTCCCCACTCTCTCTCTTCTCATAAAAATCGACCCCCCCTCTCTCTCTTGCCTTCTCTCTCTCTCCTAAACCTCCCCTACCTAGCCTAGCCCACCTGAGCCCACCTGACCTGGTCTGAGCCTGCCTGACTTAGCCTGAGCCTGCCTGACCTGGTCCTAACCCACCTGACCTGGGTCTGAACCCACTTGACCTGGTCCAAACCCAGTTGACTTGACTTGAACCTAGTTGGGTTTAAAGTCAAAGTCAAAGTCCTTTTTGGTCCAGATTCCGGTTTGGATTTCTGAACCCAGACTTAGCCTACTTGAGCTGAGTTCGAACCTGCTGAACCCAGTTGACTTGGATTAAACCCTGTTAGGTTCAAACCACTTAGGTTGAGTAGCTTGACCTGCTCTACCTCTTTCTCAACTAAGTCAACTTCATCTGACTTAGTCTGACCTCTCGAAGGAAGGCTCGAAGCCAAAGAAGCAACCCGGAGCCGTTTCTTCCACGATTTGAAGTAAGTTCGCTTCATTAAACCATCTCTCTCAAGTATTTGACTGTTTGTATATAGAATATACTTTCTGAAGTAGTATCTTGCTTTAGTTCTTGGTTGAGCCCTCTAGGACACTTCGGTGTTCACGCGCTCGCCTCGTAACTATCGTCGGATATATATGTTCGAATACGCAGTATATGCGTTCTTCAAAATAGTATCTCACCCTAGTTCTTGGTTGAGCCCTCTAGGACACTTCGGTGTTCACTCGCTCGCCTCGTAACTATCGTTGGATACAGATCTAGGTGTATATCTGCTGATACTGCCGACGCGTCTTATATCGCACAGGCCATGTAATTTACCTTTGCCGTCGCGTCGTATGATGCCAAGGCTCCCTGCTTTCTGTACTTCCGATTACTGCACTTCCGATTATGCATTTACTTACGCCGTCGCGTCGAACGATGCCAAGGCTCCTGCTTTCTGCAATGTATTTACTTACGCCGTCGCGTCGAACGATGCCAAGGCTTCTGCTTTGTTATATATGTAGAATATTTCGTTCAGTTACACACCCTGAACAATAGTATATGCATTTCCTTTACGCCGCCGTTGTATAAAGCACAGGCTTCTGCTTATATTACATATATGGCGCATAAGTGAGCGTTCAAACGGAGATCAACTCCAAAATCGCCCATGCGATTCCCTTACCGCTCCTCGTACAAGATTCTGCTTGACGAATGAAGCCCCTATTGGAAAGGCTTCGCCTTTTGGCAAAATGCTCTTTAGGTAAAGACTAAATCAATTACGTATGGCCTGGCTATGGCCCAAGGTTCCTGCAACCTTGATGGATGCAAAGTACGCACAACGGTGCGCATCCATTTCCCGAGTTAAGCGTAGCGATTTCCCACCAAAGAGGGGAGATGCCGCTGAAACGGATAAAAGAAACGCACGCTTTCTCCGTAAAAGAGAGGAAGTGCTGCTGAAATTCCTGAAGGAGCTAAGAATGGCTCAGAAAGAACGTAGCAGAAGTGCTACCCAGTTATGAAACGCCTTCTACAATGTAGAAAGGTTCGTCGCACCACTGCCGGTAGAGCAGAGAAGGTGTTGACAGAATGGTTGGCAGAAGAGCTGCCAAAACCAGTTAAGTGGCACAATGATGTCCTTTGTTGGAACGATGTCAGAATGACTCGTCTCCCTGACACCTGCAAGGGCATCATACTTGTAAGAGCCGTTGCGCCAAAGTAGTGGTAGCGCCTTGACGAGGTCCTGAGCTCGTTGCGTAAAAATACGCCGAGTAGCCGATCCGTAGAGATCGAGTCATGTGCATGCTCATTGAGAATTTTCAGACAACCAGACTCGTAAGGGCCGCTGAGCCGGAGTGTGTTGTTTCCACCGAAAGAGGTGAAGTGCTCGTCAAGGCCGAAGTGCCGAGAGCAGAGTTAAGCATGCATATGAATAAAACCTTTGTTCCACGGTGAAAACCGTGTGGTTGATTGGGGTCGGGTACATACTTCTCAAAGGCTGCCCTATAGGCATGCAATGTTCGTCAAGTAATTGTAAGACCGGCAGGCCCCTTTCAGAATTTCTCACCGAGGAAGACGGTGATGGCGCAGCCTTGAGTGACATATATTTCACCCGAACCTGATAGAGTTCATTGATGGCCTTCGTCACTCAGAGGTATGGAGGTCGTGGTTATCCTTAAATATCTAAGGATTGAACCCAACTACTGCAGTAGCAGAATGCATTCGGATACCTAGTAAGGATCTCTTCCGGTATGCTGTACCGTCCTACTAGGGGGATGGGGTCAACAGGCCTCTGGGGTATCTAAATTACATAGAATAATCAACCCCCAGATCGTCGCGTTGTCGCCCAGATATGAGTCCCCTAAGCCCAGGGGGAGGTGCAATTATCGAAACAAAGCATTAGCTTAGGTACAGCGCTACTTTGAATGTATGAGTGGATGACGTTGATGAGTCAGTCCTGCATAACCTTTGTGAAGGTGTCATGGTCGGTATACTACTGGACCGATTGGGAAAGAACCCCATTGATATCCGTACGACTAAGTGAAGCTCGGAGAGCTGTCCTTAGATTCGTAGGATACGGATGTGCCAAGCATAAAGGCTTGAGCTAGACATCTATTCGTGACTCTGAGGAAGTCAAGGTTAAGTCGTAGAGACTTGAGAGGTTATTCTAACTCACAGCCCTGAAGAGGCTTATGCGAAGTCATGACGACTTGCGTGGATGTTCAACTCATAGCCCTGATGAGGCTTGTGCGATATACGCTAAGTCATGGAGGCTTGAGCGTCGTATTACGAACTGCGACCCTGAGTGGTCTATGCATTTACTTGAGTTGAATAGATAGGTGTTTGCCTACTTACCAGACCATCAGTGGTTCTGACCCCGTTTAATGGGGATTTCAGGTGTTGAACCTGTGTGGCGATATGCGGAGCAAGGCGGCATCAAGTTCCAGGGTTTCTCTAGACAGAGTTGTACTGCTTCCTTTTTATTGAACCTACACTGCTTTTCTAAGCAGTAGTGTTGTAATAAACATGTGCTTTCGATAAAATGGAACACTTTGGTGGTCAATGAGTTGCTTGGCCACATACCTGCAACGTGCTCGGAGTTTTCTAAAACCGACGACTCATTATCGTCTTATTCCGCTGCTAAAAGCTTTTCTAAGTTCCGCTGCAATGAAAAAAAAGAAAAAAGAAAAAAGAAAAGAAATCCATGAAAATTTTAACTTAGCTTTGTTTTGGAAATCCGGGGCGTTACAGAATTGGTATCAGAGCATGAGTCTGAGAAACCTGGTTCAAGATCCGTCATGGTACCGATATCGCACTGTAAGTATATGTTTTTATACTTTTGTTCTGATCTGGGTGCATCTTTGTATAGATGGCAACTCATGACTCGCGTGGATATTGCTATCGCTGCAAGGTCATGCACGATGAGTGGATATGCCCGTATGAAGTCCAAGACTGCCAATATTGTGGCGAAGATGGGCATTCCACCAACGAATGCCAAAGGAAATATACCGCCGATATGGGTCGGCGGGCTTCAAAGGGTCTCAGGGATGAGACTTCGCGTGTCAGTGGACCGCATCACTCTAGTGTTGGGAGCAACCATACCCCAACATCTTTTGATGAATTACCAAGGCTGAGGGATTTTGATTTGAACTTCCCTGCAGAAGTCTATCACTCGCCAAGCTACCATCCGGCATCACATATGCCGAGCTTAAATGGCAGGAACAAAAGAGGAGATTCTTTCTGTTCGCCAATCATTATTCCAGACTCCCAGAGTCTTGATCTTGCTGACTGGGAAAGTGGACTGGAGTCTCTCATATATCCCCAGTATTCGCTTGCTAGTGCGGAAGTGCCGCCCAAGCCGAAGCTAGTAGTGCATGCACCAAGGCCATGTGGCAATAGATGGACCTTTTGGAGTTCGTCTTCATCAAAGAAATCCAAGTCTTAAAGAGACTGGTGATGTTTTGGAGTCAGTAGACTCATGTATATAGTTTCTCATTGCCTAAAGTCTGCCAGTGCGGCATGAAGTTTTGTTTAAGGCAATGCTTGTGTAAATGTGATGTATATTAAGTAAATAAAGCTTTTACTTCCTCATATACATCGAGAAACTAAAAACAAGTGCTTGTGTGTGCATAGATAAATGGCTCCTACGACGAGGAGAACCATACCAAGCGAGGAGTCCCATACGCAAGGATTCCTGTTGGAGACACTCAACAACCTGGTTACAGCCATCCGTGAAACGAGGCCAGAACCAGTCGCACCACGAAACGAGCACCTGGGAGGAGTGACTTATGAGAAGTTCCTCAAGCTTGACCCGCCAGTTTTCATTGGCAGAGCCGATCCTGAGCTCGCGGAGAGTTGGATCGAAGAGACGAAACGTGCCTTCTTAGTACTGGGAGTACCAGAGGAAAAGAAAACCAATTTTGGCACGTATCGGCTGAAAGACAACGCACGGAAGTGGTGGGATACCACTAAGATTATCCAGTTCTCGGAAGTTGAAGTCATTCCTTGGACTGACTTCCGGAGAGCTTTCATGGATAATTACTTTCCATTACACTCCAGAAACAAGAAGAAGATGGAGTTTCTGGAATTGGAGCAGGGTGGCATGAATCTGATTGACTATACCACCAAATTTCAAAATCTTGAACGGTACTGCTCCCGGTTATTTGAGACCGACCAAGAAAGGGCCGACAAGTACATCAATGGACTGCGAGAAGGGCTAAGGTCACGGGTTATCACCAGCATGCCCCAAACGTTTCAAACGGCTGTGGCAGCAGCTTCAAAAATACAAGTGGATTGGGAGCGATCAAAAGTGATCATAGCAAAAAGGCCCATAGTTGATGGTGGGAACAAGAAGAGAATGTTTCCAAGTGGCCAGGGTTCACGACAACCCTTTCAGAAGAAAAGGTTCCAAGGTGGGAACAACACTCAACAAGTTGTAAGGCCAAGGCAGAACATGGCTCCAAACAACCTGCAGTTCAACCCAAACTGCCCAAAATGCCATGTTAATCACGCAAGAGGACCATGTCCACGTGACACAGGTGGATGCTTCTACTGTGGCAAAGTGGGCCACATTGCAAGACAATGCAGGAAGAAGCTTATTGATGAGCAGAGGAGGAATGCCGGATCTGCCGGACCCTCTCAACAAATACCACAACGAACACTAGTCCAACGACCCCCACCTAGAGTAGAACAAAGGCCTGCTGCAGGTCGTGTATATGCTGTAACGACTGAACAAGTCAAAAATGGTGACCTGATTGAAGGCACCGTACCTGTTAATGGACATGCAGCTTACGTCTTGTTTGATTATGGTGCTACTCATACGTTTATCTCTAACGATTTCACCGAACAACTCCACGCTTCGGTGCAACCGATTGATAAAATGATCGAAGTATATAACCCGTTGGGTTCACGCACCAAATGTATTCGGTGTGTGAAAAATTTGGATATTGAGATAGCAGGGCAACACTTGCCTACTGACGCCATCCTGATCGATATGATACAGTACGATGTCATTCTGGGAATGAATTGGTTGGCTCAGAATAATGCCAAGATTCTGTACCGCGAGGGCAGAGTGATTCTATCTCGACCCGGATTACCTAAGATGGAATACCGGTTATCCAAACCAGTTCCACAAAAAAGGCTCATATCAGCACTTAAGGTACAAAAATACCTTAGGAAGGGTTGTGTGGCCTTCCTGTTGAGTCTCTCGGTGGAAAAATCCAACGACCAACCCCTTGAGAGTTTGGAAGTAGTGCGGGAGTTTCCCGATCTGTTTCCTGAGGAATTGCCAGGACTTCCGCCACTTCGTGAGGTTGAATTTGGAATTCAATCCTTACCTGGAACAACGCCGATATCCAGAGCCCCTTATCGTATGGCACCAGCTGAACTCAGTGAGTTGAAGTGTCAGTTGGAAGAACTGATGGAACAAGGGTTCATCCGACCAAGTATGTCACCATGGGGAGCCCCGGTACTATTTGTAAAGAAGAAGGATGGATCCCTTCGGTTATGCATCGATTATCGGATGCTTAACCAGGCAACCATTAAAAATAAGTACCCGTTGCCTCGGATTGAGGACTTATTCGATCAGCTCAGAACAGCGAGAGTGTTCTCCAAGATCGACCTCAGGTCTGGATACCATCAGCTCAGAGTTAAGGAGGAGGATATACCGAAGACTGCCTTCAGAACGAGATATGGCCATTATGAGTTCGTAGTAATGCCCTTCGGACTTACAAATGCGCCTGCTGTCTTTATGGACCTGATGAACCGAGTGTTCAAACCATACTTAGACACTTTTGTCATCGTCTTCATTGATGACATTCTCGTGTATTCAGAGAATGAGGAACAACACAAGGAGCACTTGAGAATCGTCTTGAAAACCCTTCAAGATAATCAGTTATATGCCAAGTTTTCAAAATGTGAATTCTGGCTAGACAAAGTAATGTTCCTTGGCCATGTGATCTCCAAAGATGGAATCGCAGTAGATCCTGCGAAGGTCGAAGCTGTGATAGACTGGAAGCAGCCAGAAAATATCACTGAGGTCCGCAGCTTCCTTGGACTTGCCGGATATTATCGGAAGTTCATACAAGACTTCTCCCGAATCGCCGTACCGATGACAAAATTATTGAAAAAGGGAGTCAAGTTCAAATGGACTGACCAGTGTAAGGAGTGCTTTGAGGTTCTCAAACAGAGGCTTACCACTGCCCCTGTCCTTACCTTACCTTCTGGTCAGGGAGGCTTCATTGCTTATACCGATGCCTCGGGAACGGGTCTGGGTTGTGTATTGATGCAGCATGGCAAAGTAATCGCCTATGCATCCCGTCAGTTAAGAATTCATGAGAAAAACTATCCAACCCACGATCTGGAGCTTGCCGCGGTAGTATTCGCGCTTAAAATCTGGCGACACTACCTGTATGGAGAGAAATTTGAGGTCATGTCGGACCATAAAAGCCTAAAATACCTCTTTTCTCAAAAAGAACTCAATATGCGGCAACGGCGATGGCTGGAATTCCTCAAAGACTATGAATTCACGCTTTCCTATCACCCTGGAAAGGCGAATGTTGTAGCAGATGCCCTTAGTCGCAAGACTGTTGGCACTCTGGCCAGCCTAACCGGACAATGGAAGTTGATGGAGGATTTCGTCAAGTGGAAGCCATTTTTGGCTGATTCAGGTAGAATCCAAATGTCATGTTTGACGATCCACATTGAGTTCCTCGATCGCATTATAGCCGAACAGTTCAAGGATCCCCAGTACTTGGAATTAAAAGCTCGTGCTGAAAAAGATGATACTTTCTTTCATTTGAAAGAAGATGGAGGAATATGGATGGAAGAGAGAATTTGGGTTCCAAATAACCCTGAGCTAAGACAAGAAGTACTCCAAGAGGCTCATAACAGCAAGTACACCATTCACCCTGGGGGTACGAAAATGTTTCGGGACTTACAGAGAAAGTACTGGTGGAGGGGTATGAAACGGGATGTGGCTACATTTGTCTCAAGGTGTTTAATCTGCCAGCAAGTAAAAATTGAGCATCAACGACCTGGTGGAAAAATGCAACGGATCGAGATTCCAAAATGGAAATGGGAGGGCATTACGATGGATTTCATCGTTGGATTGCCTCGGTCCAAGAGACAACATGACTCAATATGGGTGATCGTAGACAGACTCACCAAGTCTGCTCACTTCCTGCCAATCAACACTCGATACTCAACTGAACGATTGGCAGAGATCTACATTCGGGAAATCGTTAGACTCCATGGAGTGCCGATTTCGATCATATCCGATCGTGACCCGAAGTTCACCTCTCACTTTTGGGAGCAGCTTCAGAGAGCCCTGGGGACGAAACTCAAGTTCAGTACAGCATTCCATCCCCAAACAGATGGGCAATCAGAACGAACCATACAGACTCTTGAAGATATGCTAAGAGCCTGTATGCTGGAATGGAAAGGTGATTGGGATTCCCACCTAGCGTTGACTGAATTTGCTTATAATAATAGCCACCACGCTAGCATTGGGATGGCGCCGTATGAAGCCTTGTATGGACGACCCTGTAGATCACCGATCCATTGGGGTGAAGTGGGTGAGCGAACCTTGGACTCGCCCATTGTGTTACAGCATTACACTGAGCAGGTCCACATGATCAGAAAGAAGCTACTGGCTGCTCAGAGTCGACAGAAGAGCTACGCCGATCAGCGGCGTAGGGAACTCGCTTTTGCGGTTGGAGATAAGGTTTTTATCAAGGTCTCCCCAACCAAGAGTGTGTTTCGTTTCGGAAAGAAGGGGAAGCTCAGCCCCAGATTCGTTGGTCCCTTCGAGGTTTTGAGCCGGATAGGAGAGACCGCCTACAGAGTAGCATTGCCACCGCAGTATACACAGATACACAATGTATTTCATGTGTCAATGCTTAGAAAATACGTTCACGACCCTTCCCACGTCATCCAACATGAAGATATTGACATCCAGGAGGATATGACGGTGGAAGAAAGGCCAGTAGAGATCATGGACCGACGGGAGCAAGTGCTAAGGACAAAGGTCATTCCACTTGTCAAAGTAAGATGGCAACATCACGGAGTCGATGATTGCACTTGGGAGCCCGAATCGGATATGCGGGATAAATATCCTGAACTCTTCACCTTGTACTCTTAGCTGAATTTCGCGGACGAAATTCCTTTAAGGGGGTAATGATGTAAGACCCGCAATTTTTCAGAAAATATCTGAATAAAATTCATGAGGCATTTACCGGTAAAAATAGCATTTCTTCTCAGAATGCGAAACGAATCAATTCCTGCGAGCCAGTTATACTTAGGATATTCGTCGAATCGCGAATATATGCTCAAATACTCGGGAAGCCATAACTTCCTAACTAAACGAAATCAATAGATTCGTACGAGCCAACTTTCTTAGTTACGTCAATACGAAGAAAATGGCGTACTCAGAATTTTTCGGAAAAAATCGCCGGAAACCCGAAATTCTTGCGGGACCCACGGAAATATTGGTGGGACCCACAGAAATATTCCTCAGAAAGTATCTGGTGGGACCCACAAAAATATCCCATGGAATATCCAAGTGGGCCCCACACCAAGGAACCTCTTGGAATTAAAAAGAAGCCAAGGGGGTAGTTTGGGCATGGAAAAACCCAAGAGGAGGTGGGTTTGGGCTATAAATAGCCCTCCCCACTCTCTCTCTTCTCATAAAAATCGACCCCCCCTCTCTCTCTTGCCTTCTCTCTCTCTCCTAAACCTCCCCTACCTAGCCTAGCCCACCTGAGCCCACCTGACCTGGTCTGAGCCTGCCTGACTTAGCCTGAGCCTGCCTGACCTGGTCCTAACCCACCTGACCTGGGTCTGAACCCACTTGACCTGGTCCAAACCCAGTTGACTTGACTTGAACCTAGTTGGGTTTAAAGTCAAAGTCAAAGTCCTTTTTGGTCCAGATTCCGGTTTGGATTTCTGAACCCAGACTTAGCCTACTTGAGCTGAGTTCGAACCTGCTGAACCCAGTTGACTTGGATTAAACCCTGTTAGGTTCAAACCACTTAGGTTGAGTAGCTTGACCTGCTCTACCTCTTTCTCAACTAAGTCAACTTCATCTGACTTAGTCTGACCTCTCGAAGGAAGGCTCGAAGCCAAAGAAGCAACCCAGAGCCGTTTCTTCCACGATTTGAAGTAAGTTCGCTTCATTAAACCATCTCTCTCAAGTATTTGACTGTTTGTATATAGAATATACTTTCTGAAGTAGTATCTTGCTTTAGTTCTTGGTTGAGCCCTCTAGGACACTTCGGTGTTCACGCGCTCGCCTCGTAACTATCGTCGGATATATATGTTCGAATACGCAGTATATGCGTTCTTCAAAATAGTATCTCACCCTAGTTCTTGGTTGAGCCCTCTAGGACACTTCGGTGTTCACTCGCTCGCCTCGTAACTATCGTTGGATACAGATCTAGGTGTATATCTGCTGATACTGCCGACGCGTCTTATATCGCACAGGCCATGTAATTTACCTTTGCCGTCGCGTCGTATGATGCCAAGGCTCCCTGCTTTCTGTACTTCCGATTACTGCACTTCCGATTATGCATTTACTTACGCCGTCGCGTCGAACGATGCCAAGGCTCCTGCTTTCTGCAATGTATTTACTTACGCCGTCGCGTCGAACGATGCCAAGGCTTCTGCTTTGTTATATATGTAGAATATTTCGTTCAGTTACACACCCTGAACAATAGTATATGCATTTCCTTTACGCCGCCGTTGTATAAAGCACAGGCTTCTGCTTATATTACATATATGGCGCATAAGTGAGCGTTCAAACGGAGATCAACTCCAAAATCGCCCATGCGATTCCCTTACCGCTCCTCGTACAAGATTCTGCTTGACGAATGAAGCCCCTATTGGAAAGGCTTCGCCTTTTGGCAAAATGCTCTTTACGTAAAGACTAAATCAATTACGTATGGCCTGGCTATGGCCCAAGGTTCCTGCAACCTTGATGGATGCAAAGTACGCACAACGGTGCGCATCCATTTCCCGAGTTAAGCGTAGCGATTTCCCACCAAAGAGGGGAGATGCCGCTGAAACGGATAAAAGAAACGCACGCTTTCTCCGTAAAAGAGAGGAAGTGCTGCTGAAATTCCTGAAGGAGCTAAGAATGGCTCAGAAAGAACGTAGCAGAAGTGCTACCCAGTTATGAAACGCCTTCTACAATGTAGAAAGGTTCGTCGCACCACTGCCGGTAGAGCAGAGAAGGTGTTGACAGAATGGTTGGCAGAAGAGCTGCCAAAACCAGTTAAGTGGCACAATGATGTCCTTTGTTGGAACGATGTCAGAATGACTCGTCTCCCTGACACCTGCAAGGGCATCATACTTGTAAGAGCCGTTGCGCCAAAGTAGTGGTAGCGCCTTGACGAGGTCCTGAGCTCGTTGCGTAAAAATACGCCGAGTAGCCGATCCGTAGAGATCGAGTCATGTGCATGCTCATTGAGAATTTTCAGACAACCAGACTCGTAAGGGCCGCTGAGCCGGAGTGTGTTGTTTCCACCGAAAGAGGTGAAGTGCTCGTCAAGGCCGAAGTGCTGAGAGCAGAGTTAAGCATGCATATGAATAAAACCTTTGTTCCACGGTGAAAACCGTGTGGTTGATTGGGGTCGGGTACATACTTCTCAAAGGCTGCCCTATAGGCATGCAATGTTCGTCAAGTAATTGTAAGACCGGCAGGCCCCTTTCAGAATTTCTCACCGAGGAAGACGGTGATGGCGCAGCCTTGAGTGACATATATTTCACCCGAACCTGATAGAGTTCATTGATGGCCTTCGTCACTCAGAGGTATGGAGGTCGTGGTTATCCTTAAATATCTAAGGATTGAACCCAACTACTGCAGTAGCAGAATGCATTCGGATACCTAGTAAGGATCTCTTCCGGTATGCTGTACCGTCCTACTAGGGGGATGGGGTCAACAGGCCTCTGGGGTATCTAAATTACATAGAATAATCAACCCCCAGATCGTCGCGTTGTCGCCCAGATATGAGTCCCCTAAGCCCAGGGGGAGGTGCAATTATCGAAACAAAGCATTAGCTTAGGTACAGCGCTACTTTGAATGTATGAGTGGATGACGTTGATGAGTCAGTCCTGCATAACCTTTGTGAAGGTGTCATGGTCGGTATACTACTGGACCGATTGGGAAAGAACCCCATTGATATCCGTACGACTAAGTGAAGCTCGGAGAGCTGTCCTTAGATTCGTAGGATACGGATGTGCCAAGCATAAAGGCTTGAGCTAGACATCTATTCGTGACTCTGAGGAAGTCAAGGTTAAGTCGTAGAGACTTGAGAGGTTATTCTAACTCACAGCCCTGAAGAGGCTTATGCGAAGTCATGACGACTTGCGTGGATGTTCAACTCATAGCCCTGATGAGGCTTGTGCGATATACGCTAAGTCATGGAGGCTTGAGCGTCGTATTACGAACTGCGACCCTGAGTGGTCTATGCATTTACTTGAGTTGAATAGATAGGTGTTTGCCTACTTACCAGACCATCAGTGGTTCTGACCCCGTTTAATGGGGATTTCAGGTGTTGAACCTGTGTGGCGATATGCGGAGCAAGGCGGCATCAAGTTCCAGGGTTTCTCTAGACAGAGTTGTACTGCTTCCTTTTTATTGAACCTACACTGCTTTTCTAAGCAGTAGTGTTGTAATAAACATGTGCTTTCGATAAAATGGAACACTTTGGTGGTCAATGAGTTGCTTGGCCACATACCTGCAACGTGCTCGGAGTTTTCTAAAACCGACGACTCATTATCGTCTTATTCCGCTGCTAAAAGCTTTTCTAAGTTCCGCTGCAATGAAAAAAAAGAAAAAAGAAAAAAGAAAAGAAATCCATGAAAATTTTAACTTAGCTTTGTTTTGGAAATCCGGGGCGTTACAGAATTGGTATCAGAGCATGAGTCTGAGAAACCTGGTTCAAGATCCGTCATGGTACCGATATCGCACTGTAAGTATATGTTTTTATACTTTTGTTCTGATCTGGGTGCATCTTTGTATAGATGGCAACTCATGACTCGCGTGGATATTGCTATCGCTGCAAGGTCATGCACGATGAGTGGATATGCCCGTATGAAGTCCAAGACTGCCAATATTGTGGCGAAGATGGGCATTCCACCAACGAATGCCAAAGGAAATATACCGCCGATATGGGTCGGCGGGCTTCAAAGGGTCTCAGGGATGAGACTTCGCGTGTCAGTGGACCGCATCACTCTAGTGTTGGGAGCAACCATACCCCAACATCTTTTGATGAATTACCAAGGCTGAGGGATTTTGATTTGAACTTCCCTGCAGAAGTCTATCACTCGCCAAGCTACCATCCGGCATCACATATGCCGAGCTTAAATGGCAGGAACAAAAGAGGAGATTCTTTCTGTTCGCCAATCATTATTCCAGACTCCCAGAGTCTTGATCTTGCTGACTGGGAAAGTGGACTGGAGTCTCTCATATATCCCCAGTATTCGCTTGCTAGTGCGGAAGTGCCGCCCAAGCCGAAGCTAGTAGTGCATGCACCAAGGCCATGTGGCAATAGATGGACCTTTTGGAGTTCGTCTTCATCAAAGAAATCCAAGTCTTAAAGAGACTGGTGATGTTTTGGAGTCAGTAGACTCATGTATATAGTTTCTCATTGCCTAAAGTCTGCCAGTGCGGCATGAAGTTTTGTTTAAGGCAATGCTTGTGTAAATGTGATGTATATTAAGTAAATAAAGCTTTTACTTCCTCATATACATCGAGAAACTAAAAACAAGTGCTTGTGTGTGCATAGATAAATGGCTCCTACGACGAGGAGAACCATACCAAGCGAGGAGTCCCATACGCAAGGATTCCTGTTGGAGACACTCAACAACCTGGTTACAGCCATCCGTGAAACGAGGCCAGAACCAGTCGCACCACGAAACGAGCACCTGGGAGGAGTGACTTATGAGAAGTTCCTCAAGCTTGACCCGCCAGTTTTCATTGGCAGAGCCGATCCTGAGCTCGCGGAGAGTTGGATCGAAGAGACGAAACGTGCCTTCTTAGTACTGGGAGTACCAGAGGAAAAGAAAACCAATTTTGGCACGTATCGGCTGAAAGACAACGCACGGAAGTGGTGGGATACCACTAAGATTATCCAGTTCTCGGAAGTTGAAGTCATTCCTTGGACTGACTTCCGGAGAGCTTTCATGGATAATTACTTTCCATTACACTCCAGAAACAAGAAGAAGATGGAGTTTCTGGAATTGGAGCAGGGTGGCATGAATCTGATTGACTATACCACCAAATTTCAAAATCTTGAACGGTACTGCTCCCGGTTATTTGAGACCGACCAAGAAAGGGCCGACAAGTACATCAATGGACTGCGAGAAGGGCTAAGGTCACGGGTTATCACCAGCATGCCCCAAACGTTTCAAACGGCTGTGGCAGCAGCTTCAAAAATACAAGTGGATTGGGAGCGATCAAAAGTGATCATAGCAAAAAGGCCCATAGTTGATGGTGGGAACAAGAAGAGAATGTTTCCAAGTGGCCAGGGTTCACGACAACCCTTTCAGAAGAAAAGGTTCCAAGGTGGGAACAACACTCAACAAGTTGTAAGGCCAAGGCAGAACATGGCTCCAAACAACCTGCAGTTCAACCCAAACTGCCCAAAATGCCATGTTAATCACGCAAGAGGACCATGTCCACGTGACACAGGTGGATGCTTCTACTGTGGCAAAGTGGGCCACATTGCAAGACAATGCAGGAAGAAGCTTATTGATGAGCAGAGGAGGAATGCCGGATCTGCCGGACCCTCTCAACAAATACCACAACGAACACTAGTCCAACGACCCCCACCTAGAGTAGAACAAAGGCCTGCTGCAGGTCGTGTATATGCTGTAACGACTGAACAAGTCGAAAATGGTGACCTGATTGAAGGCACCGTACCTGTTAATGGACATGCAGCTTACGTCTTGTTTGATTATGGTGCTACTCATACGTTTATCTCTAACGATTTCACCGAACAACTCCACGCTTCGGTGCAACCGATTGATAAAATGATCGAAGTATATAACCCGTTGGGTTCACGCACCAAATGTATTCGGTGTGTGAAAAATTTGGATATTGAGATAGCAGGGCAACACTTGCCTACTGACGCCATCCTGATCGATATGATACAGTACGATGTCATTCTGGGAATGAATTGGTTGGCTCAGAATAATGCCAAGATTCTGTACCGCGAGGGCAGAGTGATTCTATCTCGACCCGGATTACCTAAGATGGAATACCGGTTATCCAAACCAGTTCCACAAAAAAGGCTCATATCAGCACTTAAGGTACAAAAATACCTTAGGAAGGGTTGTGTGGCCTTCCTGTTGAGTCTCTCGGTGGAAAAATCCAACGACCAACCCCTTGAGAGTTTGGAAGTAGTGCGGGAGTTTCCCGATCTGTTTCCTGAGGAATTGCCAGGACTTCCGCCACTTCGTGAGGTTGAATTTGGAATTCAATCCTTACCTGGAACAACGCCGATATCCAGAGCCCCTTATCGTATGGCACCAGCTGAACTCAGTGAGTTGAAGTGTCAGTTGGAAGAACTGATGGAACAAGGGTTCATCCGACCAAGTATGTCACCATGGGGAGCCCCGGTACTATTTGTAAAGAAGAAGGATGGATCCCTTCGGTTATGCATCGATTATCGGATGCTTAACCAGGCAACCATTAAAAATAAGTACCCGTTGCCTCGGATTGAGGACTTATTCGATCAGCTCAGAACAGCGAGAGTGTTCTCCAAGATCGACCTCAGGTCTGGATACCATCAGCTCAGAGTTAAGGAGGAGGATATACCGAAGACTGCCTTCAGAACGAGATATGGCCATTATGAGTTCGTAGTAATGCCCTTCGGACTTACAAATGCGCCTGCTGTCTTTATGGACCTGATGAACCGAGTGTTCAAACCATACTTAGACAGTTTTGTCATCGTCTTCATTGATGACATTCTCGTGTATTCAGAGAATGAGGAACAACACAAGGAGCACTTGAGAATCGTCTTGAAAACCCTTCAAGATAATCAGTTATATGCCAAGTTTTCAAAATGTGAATTCTGGCTAGACAAAGTAATGTTCCTTGGCCATGTGATCTCCAAAGATGGAATCGCAGTAGATCCTGCGAAGGTCGAAGCTGTGATAGACTGGAAGCAGCCAGAAAATATCACTGAGGTCCGCAGCTTCCTTGGACTTGCCGGATATTATCGGAAGTTCATACAAGACTTCTCCCGAATCGCCGTACCGATGACAAAATTATTGAAAAAGGGAGTCAAGTTCAAATGGACTGACCAGTGTAAGGAGTGCTTTGAGGTTCTCAAACAGAGGCTTACCACTGCCCCTGTCCTTACCTTACCTTCTGGTCAGGGAGGCT
The DNA here is from genome assembly GCF_984573655.1 of Nuphar pumila. Lineage (NCBI taxonomy): Eukaryota > Viridiplantae > Streptophyta > Magnoliopsida > Nymphaeales > Nymphaeaceae > Nuphar > Nuphar pumila. The sequence continues at coordinate 67,101,397 of NC_143256.1, read as the reverse complement.
TCATTGCTTATACCGATGCCTCGGGAACGGGTCTGGGTTGTGTATTGATGCAGCATGGCAAAGTAATCGCCTATGCATCCCGTCAGTTAAGAATTCATGAGAAAAACTATCCAACCCACGATCTGGAGCTTGCCGCGGTAGTATTCGCGCTTAAAATCTGGCGACACTACCTGTATGGAGAGAAATTTGAGGTCATGTCGGACCATAAAAGCCTAAAATACCTCTTTTCTCAAAAAGAACTCAATATGCGGCAACGGCGATGGCTGGAATTCCTCAAAGACTATGAATTCACGCTTTCCTATCACCCTGGAAAGGCGAATGTTGTAGCAGATGCCCTTAGTCGCAAGACTGTTGGCACTCTGGCCAGCCTAACCGGACAATGGAAGTTGATGGAGGATTTCGTCAAGTGGAAGCCATTTTTGGCTGATTCAGGTAGAATCCAAATGTCATGTTTGACGATCCACATTGAGTTCCTCGATCGCATTATAGCCGAACAGTTCAAGGATCCCCAGTACTTGGAATTAAAAGCTCGTGCTGAAAAAGATGATACTTTCTTTCATTTGAAAGAAGATGGAGGAATATGGATGGAAGAGAGAATTTGGGTTCCAAATAACCCTGAGCTAAGACAAGAAGTACTCCAAGAGGCTCATAACAGCAAGTACACCATTCACCCTGGGGGTACGAAAATGTTTCGGGACTTACAGAGAAAGTACTGGTGGAGGGGTATGAAACGGGATGTGGCTACATTTGTCTCAAGGTGTTTAATCTGCCAGCAAGTAAAAATTGAGCATCAACGACCTGGTGGAAAAATGCAACGGATCGAGATTCCAAAATGGAAATGGGAGGGCATTACGATGGATTTCATCGTTGGATTGCCTCGGTCCAAGAGACAACATGACTCAATATGGGTGATCGTAGACAGACTCACCAAGTCTGCTCACTTCCTGCCAATCAACACTCGATACTCAACTGAACGATTGGCAGAGATCTACATTCGGGAAATCGTTAGACTCCATGGAGTGCCGATTTCGATCATATCCGATCGTGACCCGAAGTTCACCTCTCACTTTTGGGAGCAGCTTCAGAGAGCCCTGGGGACGAAACTCAAGTTCAGTACAGCATTCCATCCCCAAACAGATGGGCAATCAGAACGAACCATACAGACTCTTGAAGATATGCTAAGAGCCTGTATGCTGGAATGGAAAGGTGATTGGGATTCCCACCTAGCGTTGACTGAATTTGCTTATAATAATAGCCACCACGCTAGCATTGGGATGGCGCCGTATGAAGCCTTGTATGGACGACCCTGTAGATCACCGATCCATTGGGGTGAAGTGGGTGAGCGAACCTTGGACTCGCCCATTGTGTTACAGCATTACACTGAGCAGGTCCACATGATCAGAAAGAAGCTACTGGCTGCTCAGAGTCGACAGAAGAGCTACGCCGATCAGCGGCGTAGGGAACTCGCTTTTGCGGTTGGAGATAAGGTTTTTATCAAGGTCTCCCCAACCAAGAGTGTGTTTCGTTTCGGAAAGAAGGGGAAGCTCAGCCCCAGATTCGTTGGTCCCTTCGAGGTTTTGAGCCGGATAGGAGAGACCGCCTACAGAGTAGCATTGCCACCGCAGTATACACAGATACACAATGTATTTCATGTGTCAATGCTTAGAAAATACGTTCACGACCCTTCCCACGTCATCCAACATGAAGATATTGACATCCAGGAGGATATGACGGTGGAAGAAAGGCCAGTAGAGATCATGGACCGACGGGAGCAAGTGCTAAGGACAAAGGTCATTCCACTTGTCAAAGTAAGATGGCAACATCACGGAGTCGATGATTGCACTTGGGAGCCCGAATCGGATATGCGGGATAAATATCCTGAACTCTTCACCTTGTACTCTTAGCTGAATTTCGCGGACGAAATTCCTTTAAGGGGGTAATGATGTAAGACCCGCAATTTTTCAGAAAATATCTGAATAAAATTCATGAGGCATTTACCGGTAAAAATAGCATTTCTTCTCAGAATGCGAAACGAATCAATTCCTGCGAGCCAGTTATACTTAGGATATTCGTCGAATCGCGAATATATGCTCAAATACTCGGGAAGCCATAACTTCCTAACTAAACGAAATCAATAGATTCGTACGAGCCAACTTTTTTAGTTACGTCAATACGAAGAAAATGGCGTACTAAGAATTTTTCGGAAAAAATCGCCGGAAACCCGAAATTCTTGCGGGACCCACGGAAATATTGGTGGGACCCACAGAAATATTCCTCAGAAAATATCTGGTGGGACCCACAAAAATATCCCATGGAATATCCAAGTGGGCCCCACACCAAGGAACCTCTTGGAATTAAAAAGAAGCCAAGGGGGTAGTTTGGGCATGGAAAAACCCAAGAGGAGGTGGGTTTGGGCTATAAATAGCCCTCCCCACTCTCTCTCTTCTCATAAAAATCGACCCCCCCTCTCTCTCTTGCCTTCTCTCTCTCTCCTAAACCTCCCCTACCTAGCCTAGCCCACCTGAGCCCACCTGACCTGGTCTGAGCCTGCCTGACTTAGCCTGAGCCTGCCTGACCTGGTCCTAACCCACCTGACCTGGGTCTGAACCCACTTGACCTGGTCTAAACCCAGTTGACTTGACTTGAACCTAGTTGGGTTTAAAGTCAAAGTCAAACTCCTTTTTGGTCCAGATTCCGGTTTGGATTTCTGAACCCAGACTTAGCCTACTTGAGCTGAGTTCGAACCTGCTGAACCCAGTTGACTTGGATTAAACCCTGTTAGGTTCAAACCACTTAGGTTGAGTAGCTTGACCTGCTCTACCTCTTTCTCAACTAAGTCAACTTCATCTGACTTAGTCTGACCTCTCGAAGGAAGGCTCGAAGCCAAAGAAGCAACCCGGAGCCGTTTCTTCCACGATTTGAAGTAAGTTCGCTTCATTAAACCATCTCTCTCAAGTATTTGACTGTTTGTATATAGAATATACTTTCTGAAGTAGTATCTTGCTTTAGTTCTTGGTTGAGCCCTCTAGGACACTTCGGTGTTCACGCGCTCGCCTCGTAACTATCGTCGGATATATATGTTCGAATACGCAGTATATGCGTTCTTCAAAATAGTATCTCACCCTAGTTCTTGGTTGAGCCCTCTAGGACACTTCGGTGTTCACTCGCTCGCCTCGTAACTATCGTTGGATACAGATCTAGGTGTATATCTGCTGATACTGCCGACGCGTCTTATATCGCACAGGCCATGTAATTTACCTTTGCCGTCGCGTCGTATGATGCCAAGGCTCCCTGCTTTCTGTACTTCCGATTACTGCACTTCCGATTATGCATTTACTTACGCCGTCGCGTCGAACGATGCCAAGGCTCCTGCTTTCTGCAATGTATTTACTTACGCCGTCGCGTCGAACGATGCCAAGGCTTCTGCTTTGTTATATATGTAGAATATTTCGTTCAGTTACACACCCTGAACAATAGTATATGCATTTCCTTTACGCCGCCGCTGTATAAAGCACAGGCTTCTGCTTATATTACATATATGGCGCATAAGTGAGCGTTCAAACGGAGATCAACTCCAAAATCGCCCATGCGATTCCCTTACCGCTCCTCGTACAAGATTTTGCTTGACGAATGAAGCCCCTATTGGAAAGGCTTCGCCTTTTGGCAAAATGCTCTTTACGTAAAGACTAAATCAATTACGTATGGCCTGGCTATGGCCCAAGGTTCCTGCAACCTTGATGGATGCAAAGTACGCACAACGGTGCGCATCCATTTCCCGAGTTAAGCGTAGCGATTTCCCACCAAAGAGGGGAGATGCCGCTGAAACGGATAAAAGAAACGCACGCTTTCTCCGTAAAAGAGAGGAAGTGCTGCTGAAATTCCTGAAGGAGCTAAGAATGGCTCAGAAAGAACGTAGCAGAAGTGCTACCCAGTTATGAAACGCCTTCTACAATGTAGAAAGGTTCGTCGCACCACTGCCGGTAGAGCAGAGAAGGTGTTGACAGAATGGTTGGCAGAAGAGCTGCCAAAACCAGTTAAGTGGCACAATGATGTCCTTTGTTGGAACGATGTCAGAATGACTCGTCTCCCTGACACCTGCAAGGGCATCATACTTGTAAGAGCCGTTGCGCCAAAGTAGTGGTAGCGCCTTGACGAGGTCCTGAGCTCGTTGCGTAAAAATACGCCGAGTAGCCGATCCGTAGAGATCGAGTCATGTGCATGCTCATTGAGAATTTTCAGACAACCAGACTCGTAAGGGCCGCTGAGCCGGAGTGTGTTGTTTCCACCGAAAGAGGTGAAGTGCTCGTCAAGGCCGAAGTGCCGAGAGCAGAGTTAAGCATGCATATGAATAAAACCTTTGTTCCACGGTGAAAACCGTGTGGTTGATTGGGGTCGGGTACATACTTCTCAAAGGCTGCCCTATAGGCATGCAATGTTCGTCAAGTAATTGTAAGACCGGCAGGCCCCTTTCAGAATTTCTCACCGAGGAAGACGGTGATGGCGCAGCCTTGAGTGACATATATTTCACCCGAACCTGATAGAGTTCATTGATGGCCTTCGTCACTCAGAGGTATGGAGGTCGTGGTTATCCTTAAATATCTAAGGATTGAACCCAACTACTGCAGTAGCAGAATGCATTCGGATACCTAGTAAGGATCTCTTCCGGTATGCTGTACCGTCCTACTAGGGGGATGGGGTCAACAGGCCTCTGGGGTATCTAAATTACATAGAATAATCAACCCCCAGATCGTCGCGTTGTCGCCCAGATATGAGTCCCCTAAGCCCAGGGGGAGGTGCAATTATCGAAACAAAGCATTAGCTTAGGTACAGCGCTACTTTGAATGTATGAGTGGATGACGTTGTTGAGTCAGTCCTGCATAACCTTTGTGAAGGTGTCATGGTCGGTATACTACTGGACCGATTGGGAAAGAACCCCATTGATATCCGTACGACTAAGTGAAGCTCGGAGAGCTGTCCTTAGATTCGTAGGATACGGATGTGCCAAGCATAAAGGCTTGAGCTAGACATCTATTCGTGACTCTGAGGAAGTCAAGGTTAAGTCGTAAAGACTTGAGAGGTTATTCTAACTCACATCCCTGAAGAGGCTTATGCGAAGTCATGACGACTTGCGTGGATGTTCAACTCATAGCCCTGATGAGGCTTGTGCGATATACGCTAAGTCATGGAGGCTTGAGCGTCGTATTACGAACTGCGACCCTGAGTGGTCTATGCATTTACTTGAGTTGAATAGATAGGTGTTTGCCTACTTACCAGACCATCAGTGGTTCTGACCCCGTTTAATGGGGATTTCAGGTGTTGAACCTGCGTGGCGATATGCGGAGCAAGGCGGCATCAAGTTCCAGGGTTTCTCTAGACAGAGTTGTACTGCTTCCTTTTTATTGAACCTACACTGCTTTTCTAAGCAGTAGTGTTGTAATAAACATGTGCTTTCGATAAAATGGAACACTTTGGTGGTCAATGAGTTGCTTGGCCACATACCTGCAACGTGCTCGGAGTTTTCTAAAACCGACGACTCATTATCGTCTTATTCCGCTGCTAAAAGCTTTTCTAAGTTCCGCTGCAATGAAAAAAAAAAAAGAAAAAAAAAAGAAAAGAAATCCATGAAAATTTTAACTTAGCTTTGTTTTGGAAATCCGGGGCGTTACAGTCATATCCTCCTGGATGTCAATATCTTCATGTTGGATGACGTGGGAAGGGTCGTGAACGTATTTTCTAAGCATTGACACATGAAATACATTGTGTATCTGTGTATACTGCGGTGGCAATGCTACTCTGTAGGCGGTCTCTCCTATCCGGCTCAAAACCTCGAAGGGACCAACGAATCTGGGGCTGAGCTTCCCCTTCTTTCCGAAACGAAACACACTCTTGGTTGGGGAGACCTTGATAAAAACCTTATCTCCAACCGCAAAAGTGAGTTCCCTATGCCGCTGATCAGCGTAGCTCTTCTGTCGACTCTGAGCAGTCAGTAGCTTCTTCCTGATCATGTGGACCTGCTCAGTATAATGCTGCAACACGATGGGCGAGTCCAAGGTTCGCTCACCCACTTCACCCCAATGGATTGGTGATCTACAGGGTCGCCCGTACAAGGCTTCATACGGTGCCATCCCAATGCTAGCGTGGTGGCTATTATTATAAGCAAATTCAACCAACGCTAGGTGGGAATCCCAATCACCTTTCCATTCTAGCATACAGGCTCTTAGCATATCTTCGAGAGTCTGTATGGTTCGTTCTGATTGCCCATCTGTTTGGGGATGGAATGCTGTACTGAACTTGAGTTTCGTCCCCAGGGCTCTTTGAAGCTGCTCCCAAAAGTGAGAGGTAAATTTCGGGTCACGATCGGATATGATCGAAATCGGCACTCCATGGAGTCTAACAATTTCCCGAATGTAGATCTCCGCCAATCGTTCAGTTGAGTATCGAGTGTTGATTGGCAGGAAGTGAGCAGACTTGGTGAGTCTGTCTACGATTACCCATATTGAGTCATGTTGTCTCTTGGACCGAGGCAATCCAACGATGAAATCCATCGTAATGCCCTCCCATTTCCATTCTGGAATCTCGATCCGTTGCATTTTTTCACCAGGTCGTTGATGCTCAATTTTTACTTGCTGGCAGATTAAACACCTTGAGACAAATGTAGAGACATCCCGTTTCATACCCCTCCACCAGTACTTTCTCTGTAAGTCCCGAAACATTTTCGTACCTCCAGGGTGAATGGTGTATTTGCTGTTATGAGCCTCCTGGAGTACTTCCTGTCTTAGCTCAGGGTTATTTGGGACCCAAATCCTTTCTTCCATCCATATTCCTCCATCTTCTTTTAAATGGAAGAAAGTGTCATCTCTTTCGGCACGAGCTTTTAATTCCAAGTACTGGGGGTCCTTGAACTGTTCGGCTATAATGCGATCGAGGATCTCGATATGGATTGTCAGGCATGACAATCGAATCTTTCCTGGGTCAGCCAGGAATGGCTTCCAACTGACAAAATCCTCCATCAGCTTCCATTGTCCGGTGAGGCTGGCCAGAGTGCCAACAGTCTTGCGACTAAGGGCATCTGCTACAACATTAGCCTTTCTAGGGTGATAGGAAAGCCTGAATTCATAGTCTTTGAGGAATTCCAGCCATCGCCGTTGCCGCATATTGAGTTCTTTTTGAGAAAAGAGGTATTTTAGGCTTTTATGGTCCGACATGACCTCAAATTTCTCTCCATACAGGTAGTGTCGCCAGATTTTAAGCGCGAACACTACCGCGGCAAGCTCCAGATCGTGGGTTGGATAGTTTTTCTCATGAATTCTTAACTGACGGGATGCATAGGCGATTACTTTGCCATGCTGCATCAATACACAACCCAGACCCGTTCCCGAGGCATCGGTATAAGCAATGAAGCCTCCCTGACCAGAAGGTAAGGTAAGGACAGGGGCAGTGGTAAGCCTCTGTTTGAGAACCTCAAAGCATTCCTTACACTGGTCAGTCCATTCAAACTTGACTCCCTTTTTCAGTAATTTCGTCATTGGTACGGCGATTCGGGAGAAGTCCTGTATGAACTTCCGATAATATCCGGCAAGTCCAAGGAAGCTGCGGACCTCAGTGATATTTTCTGGCTGCTTCCAGTCTATCACAGCTTCGACCTTCGCAGGATCTACTGCGATTCCATCTTTTGAGATCACATGGCCAAGGAACATTACTTTGTCTAGCCAGAATTCACATTTTGAAAACTTGGCATATAACTGATTATCTTGAAGGGTTTTCAAGATGATTCTAAAGTGCTCCTTGTGTTGTTCCTCATTCTCTGAATACACGAGAATGTCATCAATGAAGACGATGACAAAAGTGTCTAAGTATGGTTTGAACACTCGGTTCATCAGGTCCATAAAGACAGCAGGCGCATTTGTAAGTCCGAAGGGCATTACTACGAACTCATAATGGCCATATCTCGTTCTGAAGGCAGTCTTAGGTATATCCTCCTCCTTAACTCTGAGCTGATGGTATCCAGACCTGAGGTCGATCTTGGAGAACACTCTCGCTGTTCTGAGCTGATCGAATAAGTCCTCAATCCAAGGCAACGAGTACTTATTTTTAATGGTTGCCTGGTTAAGCATCCGATAATCGATGCATAACCGAAGGGATCCATCCTTCTTCTTTACAAATAGTACTGGGGCTCCCCATGGTGACATACTTGGTCGGATGAACCCTTGTTCCATCAGTTCTTCCAACTGACATTTCAACTCACTGAGTTCAGCTGGTGCCATACGATAAGGGGTTTTGGATATCGGCGTTGTTCCAGGTAAGGATTGAATTCCAAATTCAACCTCACGAAGTGGCGGAAGTCCTGGCAATTCCTCAGGAAACAGATCGGGAAACTCCTGCACTACTTCCAAACTCTCAAGGGGTTGGTCGTTGGATTTTTCCGCCGAGAGACTCAACAGGAAGGCCACACAACCCTTCCTAAGGTATTTTTGTACCTTAAGTACTGATATGAGCCTTTTTTGTGGAACTGGTTTGGATAACCGGTATTCCACCTTAGGTAATCCGGGTCGAGATAGAATCACTCTGCCCTCGCGGCACAGAATCTTGGCATTATTCTGAGCCAACCAATTCATTCCCAGAATGACATCGTACTGTATCATATCGATCAGGATGGCGTCAGTAGGCAAGTGTTGCCCTGCTATCTCAATATCCAATTTTTTCACACACCGGATACATTTGGTGCGTGAACCCAACGGGTTATATACTTCGATCATTTTATCAATCGGTTGCACCGAGGCGTGGAGTTGTTCGGTGAAATCGTCGGAGATAAACGTATGAGTAGCACCACAATCAAACAAGACGTAAGCTGCATGTCCATTAACAGGTACGGTGCCTTCAATGAGGTCACCGGTTTCGACTTGTTCAGTCGTTACAGCGTATACACGACCTGCAGCAGGCCTTTGTTCTACTCTAGGTGGGGGTCGTTGGACTTGTGTTCGTTGTGGTACTTGTTGAGAGGGTCCGGCAGATCCGGCATTCATCCTCTGCTCATCAATAAGCTTCTTCCTGCATTGTCTTGCAATGTGGCCCACTTTGCCACAGTAGAAGCATCCACCTGTGTCACGTGGACATGGTCCTCTTGCGTGATTAACATGGCATTTTGGGCAGTTTGGGTTGGACTGCAGGTTGTTTGGAGCCATGTTCTGCCTTGGCCATATAACTTGTTGAGTGTTGTTCCCACCTTGGAACCTTTTCTTCTGAAAGGGTTGTCGTGAACCCTGGCCACTTGGAAACATTCTCTTCTTGTTCCCACCATCAACTATGGGCCTTTTTGCTATGATCACTTTTGATCGCTCCCAATCCACTTGTATTTTTGAAGCTGCTGCCACAGCTGTTTGAAACGTTTGGGGCATGTTGGTGATAACCCGTGACCTTAGCCCTTCTCGCAGTCCATTGATGTACTTGTCGGCCCTTTCTTGGTCGGTCTCAAATAACCGGGAGCAGTACCGTTCAAGATTTTGAAATTTGGTGGTATAGTCAATCAGATTCATGCCACCCTGCTCCAATTCCAGAAACTCCATCTTCTTCTTGTTTCTGGAGTGTAATGGAAAGTAATTATCCATGAAAGCTCTCCGGAAGTCAGTCCAAGGAATGACTTCAACTTCCGAGAACTGGATAATCTTAGTGGTATCCCACCACTTCCGTGTGTTGTCTTTCAGCCTGTACGTGCCAAAGTTGGTCTTCTTTTCTTCTGGTACTCATAGCACCAGTAAGGCACGTTCGGTCTCTTCGACCCAACTTTCTGCCAGTTTAGGATCGGCTCTACCGGCGAAGACTGGTGGATCGAGCTTGAGGAATTTTTCATAGGTTATTCCACCAAGGTTTTTGCTTCGAGGTGCGACTGGTTCTGGCCTTGTTTCTCGAATGGCAGTAACCAAATTGTTGAGTGTTTCCAGCAGAAATCCTTGAGTATGGGACTCCTCGCTTGGTATGGTTCTCCTCGTCGTAAGAGCCATTTATCTACCACATACAAACAACGTGTTTTAGTTTCACAATGTATATATCGAAGCAAAGTTTTATTTACTTAATATACATCACGTTTACACAAGCATCGCCTTAAACAAAACGTCATGCCGCACTGGCAGACTTTTAGGCGTTGAGAAACTAGGTACATGAGTCTATTGACTCCAAAACACTACCAGTCTCTTCTAGGAACTGGATTTCTTTCTTGACCCAAAGAACCCAAAGTATCGTTTACTTCCACATTGCCTTGGTGCAGGCACAACTAGCTTTGGCTTGGGCGGCACTTCCGCACTCTCAAGCGACTCTTGTGGATAGATCAGTGATGCCGGTCCACTTGCCCATTCAGTGGCATCATGGCTCGGAGAATCCGAGACCATAACGGGATGATATAGGTTGTATCCCTCTTCCTGGCCATTTAGACTCGGCGTTGGTGTAGCCGCTCTGTTCCCCCATATAATAGTACTTTGATTCGAGGAATCTGAAATCATAATGGGATTATAGAAGGAGTTGTTGCATCCCTCCTCCTAACTGTGCAAGCTAAGCGTACATGATGCCTGTTGATAGCCTTGCGATTGACCAAATCCCTCAAGGAAGTTCAAGTCAAATCCTACCAGAGACGGTAGTTCATCAGAAGTTGCTGGAGTACGGCTACTCCTTCTACTGGAGTAATGTGGCCCACTAACATGCGAGGTCTCATCCCTAAGACCAAGCGATCCCCGCCGACCCATATCGGCGGTATGCTTCATTTGGCATTCGTTGACGGAATGCCCTTCTTCGCCACAATATTGACAGTCTTGGACTTCATATGGGCATACCCACTCACCGTGCATGATCCCGCAACGATAGCAGTATCCTCGGGAGTCGTGAGTTGCCATCTATACAAAGATGCACCCAGATCAGAACAAGAAGTATAATATACTTACAGTGCGATATAGTGGACAAGTCGGATCTCGAACCAGGTTTCTCAGACTTTTGCTTTGATACCAATTCTGTAACGCCCCGGATTTCCAAAACAAAGCTAAGTTAAAATTTTCATGGATTTCTTTTTTTTTTTTTCTTTGCAGCGGAACTTAGAAAAGCTTTTAGCAGCGGAATAAGACGATAATGAGTCGTCGGTTTTAGAAAACTCCGAGCACGTTGCAGGTATGTGGCCAAGCAACTCATTGACCACCAAAGTGTTCCATTTTATCGAAAGCACATGTTTATTACAACATTACTGCTTAGAAAAGCAGTGAAGGTTCAATAAAAAGGAAGCAGTACAACTCTGTCTAGAGAAACCCTGGAACTTGATGCCGCCTTGCTCCGCATATCGCCACGCAGGTTCAACACCTGAAATCCCCATTAAACGAGGTCAGAACCACTGATGGTCTGGTAAGTAGGCAAACACCTATCTATTCAACTCAAGTAAATGCATAGACCACTCAGGGTCGCAGTTCGTAATACGACGCTCAAGCCTCCATGACTTAGCGTATATCGCACAAGCCTCATCAGGGCTATGAGTTGAACATCCACACAAGTCGTCATAACTTCGCATAAGCCTCTTCAGGGCTGTGAGTTAGAATAACCTCTCAAGTCTCTACGACTTAGCCTTGACTTTCTCAGAGTCACGAATGGATGTCTAGCTCAAGCCTTTATGCTTGGCACATCCGTATCCTACGAATCTAAGGACAGCTCTCCGAGCTTCACTTAGTCGTACGGATATCAATGGGGTTCTTTCCCAATCGGTCCAGTAGTATACCGACTATGACACCTTCACAAAGGTTATGCAGGACTGACTCAACAACGTCATCCACTCATACATTCAAAGTAGCGTTGTACCTAAGCTAATGCTTTGTTTCGATAATTGCACCTCCCCCTGGGCTTAGGGGACTCATATCTGGGCGACAACGCGATGATCTGGGGGTTGATTATTCTATGTATTTTAGATACCTCAGAGGCCTGTTGACCCCATCCCCCTAGTAGGACGGTACAGCATACCGGAAGAGATCCTTACTAGGTATCCGAATGCATTCTGCTACTGCAGTAGTTGGGTTCAATCCTTAGATATTTAAGGATAACCACGACCTCCATACCTCTGAGTGACGAAGGCCATCAATGAACTCTATCAGGTTCGGGTGAAATATATGTCACTCAAGGCTGCGCCATCACCGTCTTCCTCGGTGAGAAATTCTGAAAGGGGCCTGCCGGTCTTACAATTACTTGACGAACATTGCATGCCTATAGGGCAGCCTTTGAGAAGTATGTACCCGACCCCAATCAACCACACAGTTTTCACCGTGGAACAAAGGTTTTATTCATATGCATGCTTAACTCTGCTCTCGGCACTTCAGCCTTGACGAGCACTTCACCTCTTTCGGTGGAAACAACACACTCCGGCTCAGCGGCCCTTTCGAGTCTGGTTGTCTGATAATTCTCAATGAGCATGCACATGACTCGATCTCTACGGATCGGTTACTCGGCATATTTTTACGCAACGAGCTCATGACCTCGTCAAGGCGCTACCACTACTTTGGCGCAACGGCTCTTACAAGTATGATGCCCTTGCAGGTATCAGGGAGACGAGTCATTCTGACATCGTTCCAACAAAGGACATCATTGTGCCACTTAACTGGTTTTGGCAGCTCTTCTGCCAACCATTCTGTCAACACCTTCTCTGCTCTACCGGCAGTGGTGCGACGAACCTTTCTACATTGTAGAAGGCGTTTCATAACTGGGTAGCACTTCTGCTACGTTCTTTCTGAGTCATTCTTAGCTCCTTCAGGAATTTTAGCAGCACTTCCTCTCTTTTACGGAGAAAGCGTGCGTTTCTTTTATCCGTTTCAGCGGCATCTCCCCTCTTTGGTGGGAAATCGCTACGCTTAACTCGGGAAATGGATGCGCACCGTTGTGCGTACTTTGCATCCATCAAGGTTGCAGGAACCTTGGGCCATAGCCAGGGCATACGTAATTGATTTAGTCTTTATGTAAAGAGCATTTTGCCAAAAGGCAAAGCCTTTCCAATAGGGGCTTCATTCGTCAAGCAGAATCTTGTACGAGGAGCGGTAAGGGAATCGCATGGGCGATTTTGGAGTTGATCTCCGTTTGAACGCTCACTTACGCGCCATATATGTAATATAAGCAGAAGCCTGTGCTTTATACAGCGGCGGCGTAAAGGAAATGCATATACTATTGTTCAGGGTGTGTAACTGAACAAAATATTCTACATATATAACAAAACAGAAGCCTTGGCATCGTTCGACGCGACGGCGTAAGTAAATACATTGCAGAAAGCAGGAGCCTTGGCATCGTTCGACGCGACGGCGTAAGTAAATGCATAATCGGAAGTGCAGTAATCGGAAGTACAGAAAGCAGGGAGCCTTGGCATCATACGACGCGACGGCAAAGGTAAATTACATGGCCTGTGCGATATAAGACGCGTGGGCAGTATCAGCAGATATACACCTAGATCTGTATCCAACGATAGTTACGAGGCGAGCGAGTGAACACCGAAGTGTCCTAGAGGGCTCAACCAAGAACTAGGGTGAGATACTATTTTGAAGAACGCATATACTGCATATTCGAACATATATATCCGACGATAGTTACGAGGTGAGCGCGTGAACACCGAAGTGTCCTAGAGGGCTCAACCAAGAACTAAAGCAAGATACTACTTCAGAAAGTATATGCTATATACAAACAATCAAATACTTGAGAGAGATGGTTTTATGAAGCGAACTTACTTCAATTTGAGGAAGAAACGACTCCGATTGCTTCAAACGCTTCGAACGAGGCTCGACTTCGAAAAAGGATCAACTTCGAACTTCGGACAAAAAAGGACTTGGACTTTGACTTTGAACCAAACCAGGTTCAAGTCAAGTCAACTGGGTTCAGACTTAGGTCAAGTAGGTTCAGACCTAGGTCAGGTGGGTTAGGACCAGGTCAGGCAGGCTCAGGCTAAGTCAGGCAGGCTCAGACCAGGTTAAGCAGGCTCAGGCTAAGTCAGGCAGGCTCAGACCAGGTCAGGTGGGCTCAGTTGGGCTAGGCTAGGTAGGGGAGGTTTGGAAAAGGAGGAGAGAGAGAGGGGTTGGCGATTTTCTAAAGGAGGGGGGGTCCTCTATTTATAGGTTCTGAAACTTGGGCCCCAAGTTTCAGAATCCCCTCTTTACCCTTGGGCTTTTCTGAGAATCCCTTCCATGGAAGGTGCTGGAAGGAGCTGGAAGGCTCTGGAAGGTGCTGGAAGGTGCTGGAATATTCTAGAATCTTCTAGAATATTTTCTGAGAAATATTTCTGTGGGTCCCGCAAGAATTTCGGGTTTTCGGCGATTTTTTTCCGAAAAATTCTGAGTACGCCATTATCTTCGTATTGATGCCACTAAGAAAGTTGGCTCGCAGGAATCCTTTGATTTTGTTCAGATAGGAAGTTATGGCTTCCAGAATGTTTGAGCATATATTCGCGATTCGACGAATATCCTAAGTGTAACTGGCTCGCAGGAATTGATTCGTTTCGCATTCTGAGAAAAATGCCATTTTTACCGGTAAATGCCTCATGAATTTTATTCAGATATTTTCTGAAAAATTGCGGGTCTTACAGCAATGCTACTCTATAGGCGGTCTCTCCTATCAGGCTCAAAACCTCGAAGGGACCAACGAATCTGGGGCTGAGCTTCCCCTTCTTTCCGAAACGAAACACACTCTTGGTTGGGGAGACCTTGATAAAAACCTTATCTCCAACCACAAAAGTGAGTTCCCTACGCCGCTGATCAGCGTAGCTCTTCTGTCGACTCTGAGCAGTCAGTAGCTTCTTCCTGATCATGTGGACCTGCTCAGTATAATGCTGCAACACTATGGGCGAGTCCAAGGTTCGCTCACCCACTTCACCCCAATGGATTGGTGATCGACAGGGTCGCCCGTACAAGGCTTCATACGGTGCCATCCCAATGCTAGCGTGGTGGCTATTATTATAAGCAAATTCAGCCAACGCTAGGTGGGAATCCCAATCACCTTTCCATTCTAGCATACAGGCTCTTAGCATATCTTCGAGAGTCTGTATGGTTCGTTCTGATTGCCCATCTGTTTGGGGATGGAATGCTGTACTGAACTTGAGTTTCGTCCCCAGGGCTCTCTGAAGCTGCTCCCAAAAGTGAGAGGTGAACTTCGGGTCACGATCGGATATGATCGAAATCGGCACTCCATGGAGTCTAACGATTTCCCGAATGTAGATCTCCGTCAATCGTTCAGTTGAGTATCGAGTGTTGATTGGCAGGAAGTGAGCAGACTTGGGGAGTCTGTCTACGATCACCCATATTGAGTCATGTTGTCTCTTGGACCGAGGCAGTCCAACGATGAAATCCATCGTAATGCCCTCCCATTTCCATTCTGGAATCTCGATCCGTTGCATTTTTCCACCAGGTCGTTGATGCTCGATTTTTACTTGCTGGCAGATTAAACACCTTGAGACAAATGTAGCCACATCACGTTTCATACCCCTCCACCAGTACTTTCACTGTAAGTCCCGAAACATTTTTGTACCTCCAGGGTGAATGGTGTACTTGCTGTTATGAGCCTCCTGGAGTACTTCCTGTCTTAGCTCAGGGTTATTTGGAACCCAAATTCTTTCTTCCATCCATATTCCTCCATCCTCTTTTAAATGGAAGAAAGTGTCATCTTTTGCAGCACGAGCTTTTAATTCCAAGTACTAGGGGTCCTTGAACTGTTTGGCTACAATGCGATCAAGGATCTCGATATGGATTGTCAGGCATGACAATCGAATCTTTCCTGGGTCAGCCAGGAATGGCTTTCAACTGACAAAATCCTCCATCAGCTTCCATTGTCCGGTGAGGCTGGCCAGAGTGCCAACAGTCTTGCGACTAAGGGCATCTGCTACAACATTCGCTTTTCCAGGGTGATAGGAAAGCGTGAATTCATAGTCTTTGAGAAATTCCAGCCATCGCCGTTGCCGCATATTGAGTTCTTTTTGAGAAAAGAGGTATTTTAGGCTTTTATGGTCCGACATGACCTCGAATTTCTCTCCATATAGGTAGTGTCGCCAGATTTTAAGCGCGAACACTACCGCGGCAAGCTCTAGATCGTGGTTTGGATAGTTTTTCTCATGAATTCTTAACTGACGGGATGCATAAGCGATTACTTTGCCATGCTGCATCAATACACAACTCATACCTGTTCCCGAGGCATCGGTATAAGCAACGAAGCCTCCCTGACCAGAAGGTAAGGTAAGGACAGGGGCAGTGGTAAGCCTCTGTTTGAGAACCTCAAAGCATTCCTTACACTGGTCAGTCCATTCAAACTTGACTCCCTTTTTCAGTAATTTCGTCATTGGTACGGCGATTCGGGAGAAGTCCTGTATGAACTTCCGATAATATCCGGCAAGTCCAAGGAAGCTGCAGACCTCAGTGATATTTTATGGCTGCTTCCAGTCTATCACAGCTTCGACCTTCGCAGGATCTACTGCGATTCCATCTTTTGAGATCACATGGCCAAGGAACATTACTTTGTCTAGCCAGAATTCACATTTTGAAAACTTGGCATATAACTGATTATCTTGAAGGGTTTTCAAGACGATTCTCAAGTGCTCCTTGTGTTGTTCCTCATTCTCTGAATACACGAGAATGTCATCAATGAAAACGATGACAAAAGTGTCTAAGTATGGCTTGAACACTCGGTTCATCAGGTCCATAAAGACAGCAGGCTCATTAGTAAGTCCGAAGGGCATTACTACGAACTCATAATGGCCATATCTCGTTCTGAAGGCAGTCTTAGGTATATCCTCCTCCTTAACTCTGAGCTGATGGTATCCAGACCTGAGGTCGATCTTGGAGAACACTCTCGCTGTTCTGAGCTGATCGAATAAGTCCTCAATCCGAGGCAACGGGTACTTATTTTTAATGGTTGCCTGGTTAAGCATCCGATAATCGATGAATAACCGAAGGGATCCATCCTTCTTCTTTACAAATAGTACTGGGGCTCCCCATGGTGACATACTTGGTCGGATGAACCCTTGTTCCATCAGTTCTTCCAACTGACATTTCAACTCACTGAGTTCAGCTAGTGCCATACGATAAGGGGCTTTGGATATCGGCGCTGTTCCAGGTAAGGATTGAATTCCAAATTCAACCTCACGAAGTGGCGGAAGTCCTGGCAATTCCTCAGAAAACAGATCGGGAAACTCCCGCACTACTTCCAAACTCTCAAGGGGTTGGTCGTTGGATTTTTCCACCGAGAGACTCAACAGGAAGGCCACACAACCCTTCCTAAGGTATTTTTGTACCTTAAGTGCTGATATGAGCCTTTTTTGTGGAACTGGTTTGGATAACCGGTATTCCATCTTAGGTAATCCGGGTCGAGATAGAATCACTCTGCCCTCGCGGCATAGAATCTTGGCATTATTCTGAGCCAACCAATTCATTCCCAGAATGACATCGTACTGTATCATATCGATCAGGATGGCGTCAGTAGGCAAGTGTTGCCCTGCTATCTCAATATCCAAATTTTTCACACACCGGATACATTTGGTGCGTGAACCCAACGGATTATATACTTCGATCATTTTATCAATCGGTTGCACCGAGGCGTGGAGTTGTTCGGTGAAATCGTCGGAGATAAACGTATGAGTAGCACCACAATCAAACAAGACGTAAGCTGCATGTCCATTAACAGGTACGGTGCCTTCAATGAGGTCACCGGTTTCGACTTGTTCAGTCGTTACAGCGTATACACGACGTGCAGCAGGCCTTTGTTCTACTCTAGGTGGGGGTCGTTGGACTAGTGTTCGTTGTGGTACTTGTTGAGAGGGTCCGGCAGATCCGGCATTCCTCCTTTGCTCATCAGCAAGCTTCTTCCTGCACTGTCTTGCAATGTGGCCCATTTTGCCACAGTAGAAGCATCCACCTGTGTCACGTGGACATGGTCCTCTTGCGTGATTAACATGGCAGTTTGGGCAGTTTGGGTTGGACTGCAGGTTGTTTGGAGCCATGTTCTGCCTTGGCCTTACAACTTGTTGAGTGTTGTTCCCACCTTGGAACCTTTTCTTCTGAAAGGGTTGTCGTGAACCCTGGCCACCTGGAAACATTCTCTTCTTGCTCCCACCATCAACTATGGGCCTTTTTGCTATGATCACTTTTGATCGCTCCCAATCCACTTGTATTTTTGAAGCTGCTGCCACAGCCGTTTGAAATGTTTAGGGCATGCTGGTGATAACCCGTGACCTTAGCCCTTCTCGTAGTCCATTGATGTACTTGTCGGCCCTTTCTTGGTCGGTCTCAAATAACCGGGAGCAGTACCGTTCAAGATTTTGAAATTTGGTGGTATAGTCAATCAGATTCATGCCACCCTGCTCCAATTCCAGAAACTCCATCTTCTTCTTGTTTCTGGAGTGTAATGGAAAGTAATTATCCATGAAAGCTCTCCGGAAGTCAGTCCAAGGAATGACTTCAACTTCCGAGAAGTGGATAATCTTAGTGGTATCCCACCACTTCCGTGCGTTGTCTTTCAGCCTGTACGTGCCAAAGTTGGTCTTCTTTTCTTCTGGTACTCATAGCACCAGTAAGGCACGTTCGGTCTCTTCGACCCAACTTTCTGCCAGTTTAGGATCGGCTCTACCGGCGAAGACTGGTGGATCGAGCTTGAGGAATTTTTCATAGGTTATTCCACCAAGGTTTTTGCTTCGAGGTGCGACTGGTTCTGGCCTTGTTTCTCGAATGGCAGTAACCAAATTGTTGAGTGTTTCCAGCAGAAATCCTTGAGTATGGGACTCCTCGCTTGGTATGGTTCTCCTCGTCGTAAGAGCCATTTATCTACCACATACAAACAACGTGTTTTAGTTTCACAATGTATATATCGAAGCAAAGTTTTATTTACTTAATATACATCACGTTTACACAAGCATCGCCTTAAACAAAACGTCATGCCGCACTGGCAGACTTTTAGGCGTTGAGAAACTAGGTACATGAGTCTATTGACTCCAAAACACTACCAGTCTCTTCTAGGAACTGGATTTCTTTCTTGACCCAAAGAACCCAAAGTATCGTTTACTTCCACATTGCCTTGGTGCAGGCACAACTAGCTTTGGCTTGGGCGTCACTTCCGCACTCTCAAGCGACTCTTGTGGATAGATCAGTGATGCCGGTCCACTTGCCCATTCAGTGGCATCATGGCTCGGAGAATCCGAGACCATAACGGGATGATATAGGTTGTATCCCTCTTCCTGGCCATTTAGACTCGGCGTTGGTGTAGCCGCTCTGTTCCCCCATATAATAGTACTTTGATTCGAGGAATCTGAAATCATAATGGGATTATAGAAGGAGTTGTTGCATCCCTCCTCCCAACTGTGCAAGCTAGGCGTACATGATGCCTGTTGATAGCCTTGCGATTGACCAAATCCCTCAAGGAAGTTCAAGTCAAATCCTACCAGAGACGGTAGTTCATCAGAAGTTGCTGGAGTACGGCTACTCCTTCTACTGGAGTAATGTGGCCCACTAACATGCGAGGTCTCATCCCTAAGACCAAGCGATCCCCGCCGACCCATATCGGCGGTATGCTTCATTTGGCATTCGTTGACGGAATGCCCTTCTTCGCCACAATACTGGCAGTCTTGGACTTCATATGGGCATACCCACTCATCGTGCATGATCCCGCAACGATAGCAGTATCCTCGGGAGTCGTGAGTTGCCATCTATACAAAGATGCACCCAGATCAGAACAAGAAGTACAAAATATACTTACAGTGCGATATGGTGGACAAGACGGATCTCGAACCAGGTTTCTCAGACTCTTGCTCTGATACCAATTCTGTAACGCCCCGGATTTCCAAAACAAAGCTAAGTTAAAATTTTCATGAATTTCTTTTTTTTTTTTTCTTTGCAGCGGAATTTAGAAAGCTTTTAGCAGCGGAATAAGACGATAATGAGTCGTCGGTTTTAGAAAACTCCGAGCACGTTGCAGGTATGTGGCCAAGCAACTCATTGACCACCAAAGTGTTCCATTTTATCGAAAACATATGTTTATTACAACACTACTGCTTAGGAAAGCAGTGTAGGTTCAATAAAAGGAAGCAGTACAACTCTGTCTAGAGAAACCCTGGAACTCGATGCCGCCTTGCTCCGCATATCGCCACGTAGGTTCAACACCTGAAATCCCCATTAAACGGGGTCAGAACCACTGATGGTCTGGTAAGTAGGCAAACACCTATCTATTCAACTCAAGTAAATGCATAGACCACTCAGGGTCGCAGTTCGTAATACGACGCTCAAGCCTCCATGACTTAGCGTATATCGCAAAAGCCTCAGCAGGGCTATGAGTTGAACATCCACGCAAGTCGTCATGACTTCGCATAAGCCTCTTCAGGGCTGTGAGTTAGAATAACCTCTGAAGTCTCTACGACTTAGCCTTGACTTCCTCAGAGTCACGAATAGATGTCTAGCTCAAGCCTTTATGCATGGCACATCCGTATCCTACGAATCTAAGGACAGCTCTCCGAGCTTCACTTAGTCGTACGGATATCAATGGGGTTCTTTCCCAATCGGTCCAGTAGTATACCGACCATGACACCTTCACAAAGGTTATGCAGGACTGACTCAACAACGTCATCCACTCATACATTCAAAGTAGCGCTGTACCTAAGCTAATGCTTTGTTTCGATAATTGCACCTCCCCCTGGGCTTAGGGGACTCATATCTGGGCGACAACGTGACGATCTGGGGGTTGATTATTCTATGTATTTTAGATACCCCAGAGGCCTGTTGACCCCATCCCCCTAGTAGGATGGTACAGCATACTAGAAGAGATCCTTAATAGGTATCCGAATGCATTCTGCTACTGCAGTAGTTGGTTCAATCCTTAAATATTTAAGGATAACCACGACCTCCATACCTCTGAGTGACGAAGGCCATCAATGAACTCTATCAGGTTCGGGTGAAATATATGTCACTCAAGGCTACGCCATCACCGTCTTCTTCGGTGAGAAATTCTGAAAGGGGTCTGCCGGTCTTACAATTACATGACGAACATTGCATGCCTATAGGGCAGCCTTTGAGAAGTATGTACCCGACCCCAATCAACCACACGGTTTTCACCGTGGAACAAAGGTTTTATTCATATGCATGCTTAACTCTGCTCTCGGCACTTCGGCCTTGACGAGCACTTCACCTCTTTCGGTGGAAACAACTCACTCCGGCTCAGCGGCCCTTACGAGTCTGGTTGTCTGATAATTCTCAATGAGCATGCACATGACTCGATCTCTACGGATCAGCTACTCGGCGTATTTTTACGCAACGAGCTCAGGACCTTGTCAAGGCGCTACCACTACTTTGGCGCAACGGCTCTTACA
Organism: Nuphar pumila; assembly: GCF_984573655.1. NCBI lineage: Eukaryota > Viridiplantae > Streptophyta > Magnoliopsida > Nymphaeales > Nymphaeaceae > Nuphar > Nuphar pumila. The sequence continues at coordinate 67,080,072 of NC_143256.1, read as the reverse complement.
AGTATGATGCCATTGCAGGTGTCAGGGAGACGAGTCATTCTGACATCGTTCCAACAAAGGACATCATTGTGCCACTTAACTAGTTTTGGCAGCTCTTCTGCCAACCATTCTGTCAACACCTTCTCTGCTCTACCGGCAGTGGTGCGACGAACCTTTCTACATCGTAGAAGGCGTTCCATAACTGAGTAACACTTCTGCTACGTTCTTTCTGAGCTATTCTTAGCCCTTCAGGAATTTTAACAGCACTTCCTCTCTTTAACGGAGAAAGCGTGTGTTTTCTTTTATCCATTTCAGCGGCATCTCCCCTCTTTGGTGGGAAATCGCTACGCTTAACTCGGGAAATGGATGCGCACCGTTGTGCGTACTTTGCATCCATCAAGGTTACCGGAACCTTGGGCCATAGCCAGGCCATACGTAATTGATTTAGTCTTTACGTAAAGAGCATTTTGCCAAAAGGCGAAGCCTTTCCAATAGGGGCTTCATTCGTCAAGCAGAATCTTGTATGAGGAGCGGTAAGGGAATCGCATGGGCGATTTTGGAGTTGATCTCCGTTTGAACGCTCACTTACGCGCCATATATGTAATATAAGCAGAAGCCTGTGCTTTATACAGCGGCGGCGTAAAGGAAATGCATATACTATTGTTCAGGGTGTGTAACTGAACGAAATATTCTACATATATAACAAAACAGGAGCCTTGGCATCGTTCGACGTGACGGCGTAAGTAAATGCATAATCGAAAGTGCAGTAATCGAAAGTACAGAAAGCAGGGAGCCTTGGCATCATACGACGCGATGACAAAGGTAAATTACATGGCCTGTGCGATATAAGACGCGTCGGCAGTATCAGCAGATATACACCTAGATCTGTATCCAACGATAGTTACGAGGCGAGCGAGTGAACACCGAAGTGTCCTAGAGGGCTCAACCAAGAACTAGGGTGAGATACTATTTTGAAGAACGCATATACTGCGTATTCGAACATATATATCCGACGATAGTTACGAGGCGAGCGCGTGAACACCGAAGTGTCCTAGAGGGCTCAACCAAGAACTAAAGTAAGATACTACTTCAGAAAGTATATGCTATATACAAACAATCAAATACTTGAGAGAGATGGTTTAATGAAGCCAACTTACTTCAAATCGCGGAAGAAACGGCTCCGAGTTGCTTCTTTGGCTTTGAGCCTTCCTTCGAGAGGTCAGACTAAGTCAGATGAAGCTGACTTAGTTGAGAAAGAGGTAGAGTAGGTCAAGCTACTCAACCTAAGTGGTTTGAACCAAACAGGGTTCGATCCAAGTCAACTGGGTTCAGCAGGTTCGAACTCAGCTCAAGTAGGCTAAGTCTGGGTTCAGAAATCCAAACCGGGATCTGGACCAAAAAGGACTTTGACTTTGACTTCAACCCTAACTAGGTTCAAGCCAAGTCAACTGGGTTTGGACTTAGTCAAGTAGGTTCAGACCTAAGTCAAGTGGGTTAGGACCAGGTCAGGCAGACTAAGACCAGATCAGGCAGGCTCAGGCCAAGTCAGGTAGGCTCAGACCTACTGGGCTAGGTAGGGGAGGTTTTAGGAAGTAGGAGAGAGAAAGAAGAGGCTAGAAAGGGGGGGGACGATTTTTTCTAAAGGGGAGGGCCTTTATTTATAGGAAATGAAACTTGGGCCCCAAGTTTCCCCTTTACCCATTTGCCCTTGGCTTCTTTTTAATGCCAAGAGGTTCCTTGGTGTGGGGCCCACTTGGATATTCCATGGGATATTTTTGTGGGTCCCACCATATATTTTCTGAGGAATATTTCTGTGGGTCCCACCAATATTTCCTTGGGTCTCGCAAGAATTTCGGGTTTCCGGCGATTTTTTTTCCGAAAAATTCTGAGTACGCCATTCCCTTCGTATTGACGTAACTAAGAAAGTTGGCTCGCAGGAATCCTTTGATTTCATTCAGGTAGGAAGTTATGGCTTCTAGAGTGTTTGAGCATATATTCGCGATTCGACAAATATCCTAAGTATAACTGGCTCGCAGGAATTAATTCGTTTCGCATTCTGAGAAGAAATGCTATTTTTACCGGTAAATGCCTCATGAATTTTATTCAGATATTTTCTGAAAAATTGCGGGTCTTACAGAATTGGACTTTGAATTTAAAGTTTTGAATTGAGAATCAGAAGATGAATCAAAGTTTCCAATTGAATTTGGAAGATGAAATTTAGAAATTGAATCTTGAATATACAAATGAATTTCAAAGTCAATTTAGACTTTGAATTTTGAAGTTTGAATTTGGATTTTAGAAAATGAATCAAGAATCTCAAAGTTAGATTGAACTTTGAATTTGATTGGAGTTTTGAATATAAAATGAATTTGGAATTTCAAAGTCAATTTGAACTTTGAAATCTGATTTGAATTGGAATTTTTATAAAATGGATTTGAAATCTCAAAGTTAAATTGGATTTTTAGAATGAAATAAAATTGAAAAATGAAAAGATGAATTTGGATTTTACAAGAATTGAAGATTGATTGAAGAAGATATTAATATCACTTGGAGTTTTGAAAGGGAAATTTTGAAAATATGATGCTTCTATCCTAAATGATGAATGAATTTAAAGAATTTAAATTTTGGGTTTTGAAAAGCTATTCCATTCTTTAAATGAATTAAAACAAGATTGAAGATATAATACATCCTTGACTATGGTCATTGAATGTATTATATAATAATCTATATTTAAATTCAGGTGAATAATGAAACATATTTTGTGCTTTTATAGAGTTTAAAATGAAATTAACTCTCAATATACCCTGACTATGGCCATTGGTATATATATTGAATTAATTTTAAGTTAAACTCTGATAAAACATGAAATATTTGAAAATATGATGATTTTTGAAAAGGATCCAGTGTAGATCCAGTGTTATTTTATAAAAGATAAAAATCCTAAGTTTTGTTTACATCCTGACTATGGTTGTTGATGTAAATCGTCAACTTAGGATTAATTTACCTCTTACGAAATGGTGCATTCGTGTTTTCACCATTGTGAGATTTTGGAAAATAAAGGCAAAAAGCATGAAAATAAGTAATGTATGATATTTATAATGCTCATTCATTCTATCTAAAATAGGAAATGAAAATTCTCATTTAGCATCTAGCTATTACATCAATTGTAATTACAAGGCTTCTAATCTCAGAAGGAGGGTAACACTGCATATTTTCTGCAAAACAGGATTAGTACCATATAAAAGATACATGTAGAAGATAGTTTACATCACGTTGAGCCTAACTAATAAAACACTCATGTATACTCATGGAAATAATAATTTAAAGGAAATTTATAGGTATACAACTAATAAAATGTATGCTTTGTACAATAGTGTCAGTGAGATAAACATGAGGAAAGTAAATGCTTGGTACTAATACAATGAAATCTGCTAAAGAGATGTAACTTCTGGATGCACTGCTATATATAGGGCACAGCAGTGACTATCTAATGAATGTATATGGCATATGTGCAGTAATGGTGAAGGCTGGGGAAGTAAGATGCCTGATAACAGGTTTTGGGTACTACTACAGTGCTGTTTGCAGCAGGACTGCCTAATTTGGGCAATGGTGTGGTGGATGGACATAGCCATAGGATGGCTGTAGACAAGATGGTGTTGGTGACAGATTTTCTGCAAAACAGTGGCAGCAAGGTAGGTACTGTGGTGACTTAGTGATCCGAGGTGAATGGTAGTGAAGATAGAAGTATGAGGGGAGGTAGAGGTTAGAGCAATTGTGTTGCCATGAATAAGAAGTTGGCAGTAGATAAGAGAGATGGAAGTGGCGGTATGGAGGAAATAGTAAATGGAGGCTGTAAATATTTGACATCAAGTGTAGGGTTGAGGGTAAGGTATAACAATGAGTGATAGTGTTGTAAAAGGGTCATAACAATGGTGAATAACAGAGTTAACATAGGATGAACAGGACCATTTAGCAGGTAGCTGCTGTAATGGGTTGGAGATTACTGGGGTGGCTATGGTAAGGCATAGAGATTAGTAACTTGAGTGACAGTGGAAGACATGTGGCATGTAGATCACATGTAATAAGGTAGAGATCCATCCTAGCAGAGAAATTTGCGCCCCTGGGGTGGCTATGGTAAGGCATAGAGATTAGTAACTTGAGTGACAGTGGAAGACATGTGGCATGTAGATCACATGTAATAAGGTAGAGATCCATCCTAGCAGAGAAATTTGCGCCCCAGCTGAGACCTCACGGAGGCAGCAACTGGGTCGGAGTCATGACCAACCTCAACACCTACTCAAACATACAGAGATAGAAAGATGTTGTGGTTGGGATCCAATTGATTTGGACAAAAACATTCAATACTCATGAATAATGTTGCTGCCGTTTGAATGAACATTACCCAATTTCACAAAAGGAAAAAGGTGAGCCCAGGAGGCCGAAATAGATGTGCTGACCATCTTGACTAAATATTAAAATTAACCACCCCCTATACCTCTGAATATCGACAGTAGATTAATCACAATCATAATGACAGGCGGGTATATCATTGAAGATTTATAGTGTTCACATATTATAACCTTTCTTCTTGCACATGGAAAGCACAGTAATCCAACAGGAGGTAATGTGGGTTTTGAGAAATTATGATTCTTGTGATCTCATGGTTGCCCTATATGTATATTGCTACCTTGGAAAAGAAAGCAATAGGGAAAGATAGAACCACTGCTTCCATCTTAAAACAGATACTGAATGACTTGGCCAATGCCAGTGCATCATTAAAATGTAAACTATGAAACACTCAGTAACCAGCAAACAGAGATAATACTCCTAAGGTATGAGACAAGTTTGACGATTAGCCAATGCGAGTTGCATTGTCAAGGTGTGAACTGGAAATGTTCCATGGTGATTGTTTCCAATGTTGCCTTGAAATCCAAAGCTACAGGAGTCGTGAGGTGCAGAAATTAGATATGAAATGCAACAAACAACTGTTTACTGCTGGGTTATGACCAAAAAAAAAATGAATGTAATAAATGATCTTTCAGAGCTACCGAAATGAGTACTAATGCATGAGGTGTAAGGGAGGGTGTTATACTGTGCCTATATAAGTGGGGAGCCGCTAGAGGAAGGTAATAGTGCAATGGATCTAATAGGACTATGGTTACTAAGCCAAAATTCTGTGAAGTGATGGAAAGAAAAAAAAATGAGTTGTTGTGGATTGATACCGAAGATGAATAAAGTTCTAAGTGAAGTGTATCCACTGTGTATATGGTATGATTAAGTAACTGTGGCCAGTGGTGGTGATGACTTACCGATGAATGGTAATTCATGGATCTTACAATAGCCAACAAGCAAATAGAATCACTACATAGGTAAATGCAAAAACTTCAGAAATATCTGGACCAAAACGCAGATGAACTGGAACAACATTCTTCAAAATAACACAAAATAAGTCATAAAAAAAAAGAAAAAAGATGGAGAATGAACCAGTAGTAGTCATTGAATCCGATCAACCTCTCTCTATATTTCCCATATCTTCATCTTCAAGTAAACCTCAGGTATAGGGAACACCATCACCTCTACTGAGAATCTCACCAAGTTGTCCTGTATTTTACTTATTAATAATCTGCTCCTGCATTAACAAACTGTGGATACATGGGCTTACTGGAGCCAGGTAGTCTTGATGTTCCACGCCTCATTTCAATTTTGCTTATGATGGGCTTCTTGGTGGGACCATTCAGAAGGAGATTTTGGATATGCAAGCATGGCTTAGAGATGCATATGGATATGATAGATTAGAAAATCACTAGGGAAATCAAATACAAAACAGCAAAGCCAGACACGATATTGCCTATGAACTAAAGGCTTTTATAGCAGTAAAAAAAAATATATATACAGATGGTGAACGACTACTTATAACAACACTTGTATAGACGAACTCATTAAAAAGCTTAACATTCCAATGTCTAATCTTCAAATATATAACCTCCTAGACATGAGAGGTTTTTACTGTCAAAATAGGGAGTATCCAATCCCAAATTAGTCGATACCTGCCTGTGTAGATGAAGGGATTCTAAATGAAGGAAATATGAGCATGTATTATCCCTTATCCTCAACCAACATCACAACCGTTGTTGTTGATTGGCTCTACACAACCAATGTTCAATTGCAAGAGAAACAGATCAACGTGTTATACAATGAGACAAGTGAACGACGCTAGGGGCATCACAGGTGAATACAACTGAAAATACGTTGTTGTTGTAAAAGGGGAACCTGTCTAGCCAGCGATGAAGAGTGAAAATAATGGTGCGAGAGATGTAAAAGAAAAGAGGGGGTGAAACAAGGGAGCAGAAAGCTTAAGACGGCTGAAACGCAATAAGCAACATCTTTTGATGTTGTCCAAAACTGCAAATCCAATACTTAACAGGAAAGTCAAAAGGTCACATATGGCTGATAATTGAAATAAAAGAAAAGAAGAGAAAAGGAGAAAAAAAAATGTGCAGTAAATAATCATGCTATGATTAGAATGAGGGACATAACATAAGAGAAAATGAATAAATCAAAATTCAAGCGTGAACAAGAAAACAAAAAGCAAAATGAAATAAAGATCCAAATCAGAACGAAAATGTAAACTAAAACAGATCAATGAGTAAAATGAACAGGAGAAGAGAATACGTATTAGGGATTATCTGTAAGCATATGGCAGGGAAATTAAAATAAAAATAATAAAAATAAAAATTAGAGAAGATAAACACAAGGGATTGTTGGAAGAGGTATTCCTTCGTTGTTGCACGGAAGTGGTTTGATGTTGTAAAAACAACTCGATACCACTGGCTGTGCATTAATGGGATTGGAAGCCAGCAAATACAAGAAATTAGAAAAACAAGGTGAAAAACTTACCTTAGTTTGCTTGAGGGGGATTGGTTTCCTTCAGTCAAATGGGAGAGAACCAGAGAGATCAGAAGAAGAAAGATATGGGGAAAGAAAAGATCGTGATTCTGTGCAATGGAGGGATGGGAAAAATGGATCCCTAATCCTCCTGCGTGATCTCTTTTTAAAGGAGAAGCAGAGGATTCAAGAGACAAATATTGTTGGAGATGGAGGGCCATCCAACGAGGAAGATGGTGATGGAGGATGCGCGGGAGGAGGGTCGTTGCCATTTTCTCCAATTTGCAAAGAGGGGGCTCCTTTTCAGAAATTTCCTAAAAAATGGTTTTTGTTTTCAAAAAGAGGTTTCAAGAGAGGGTTTTAACAAAAAGTTTAAAAAGGAGGGTAGATTACATAGTTTCTGAAATTTTTGGATTTTTGATTTTCTTATTTTTTTGTTCTTTTCTTAAATATATATTTTTTTTGTACTTTTTGAAGACAAAATTCTAGAAACTAAGGATTTTGACTACTTTTTTACAAAATTTCAAAAATATTTACAAAAGTGGAGCTTTTCTGAAAAGTCAGGTTTATTTTGGGGAAATTTCTTCAAAAGAATGGGTTTGGACCCAAGTTTTAAGAAAATGTTTGAGTTTTTGAAGCTCGAATCGAGAAATACAACGTGATGGATCCAAACAGATATCGGATGGATTATCCGAGCTATTTAAAACTATTTTTGGTACTTTCTGTAATTTTAATTTAGAATTTGAACAATGAGACTCAGATTTGGATCTGAACAATGGATCCAGATCCGAAATCAATTTAAACATATAAAATGAATTTAATTTCAGTAAAGCTTGAGAAATGAACTGGAATTTAGATTAAAAATGACTCATTTGCTCAAAGATGAGTTTAGGGTCAAAGAAGGGAATATTTAAAAGATTTTGAAAAATTTGGGGTGTTCACAGCCACCAACCAAAGACAGAGTATTACAGAGTACATAATCCTAATATACACTCATGTTAACCCCTATGCATCTCCTGCAATTACATACTATTCACCTGCCACCGTGACGTGGTTGCTATTTGGTAGCTTTTTCCTTCGATTTGGTAATGCTGGATCATCATGTCTCAGCTAACCTCTGTGATTACTGCATTAGTCACGCGTTGTACTCTGCAAAAGTTCTTTCTTAAAATATAGGCCTAGTGGTTTTACATTTACATGTGTGTTTCTATACTTCTTAATGTTGGGTGTGAATTAGAAGCCGACAATGGATAGTCCCCATCATGGTAGAGACAAGATTTTGCAGATTCCTTTTTTTTTATGTGGATCCTTCCCAGTTTCATGTGCCTCTAAAATGGTTAGAGGAACCGATTCTATTATATTTAAAGCCTTGACGTTTCTATAGAGCAGGAGAATTTACAAGAATACCGGTTGTAATAACGATGAGTTGCTTGGACTTGGCTTTGGTGGTATTGATTACATGTATACATACTGTGTGAGTTTTAGTTTGTGTATTTGTGCTTCATTACACTAAATAATGATATGTTATGCAGTGGGTTGTGATCATCGCAAAAAAATTTTCCTCTCTTGTATCTTTCTCTCTCTTCCTTCTCTTTTCCTTTTTTCAACCTCTATTTCTTCCTTTTTAAAGGGAGAAAATAAAAGACAGAAAAGAAGAGAGAAGAGAAAAGAAAAGAAAGAAGAGAAAGAGGAATTCTTTTGCAGGGTCTCACTTGACCTTAATTTTGAAAATATTTAGAAAATAACTCGCCTCCGTTTTGAGATATTTGCGGGAAAACTGAGAGACGGGATCCGCTTGTCGGTACGAGGTTCGACCGTTCCTGACGCCTTTACTAGAGTTAATCAAACCAAGGGTTGAATTCATGCCTTTTTGCTTTGCTAAAAGATTATCTAAGAATTTATTCTAAGTCTAAATGCACAGAGAATCATGCTTGTGCAATGCAAGGATGTATGCTCTTTTTGAAAATGATTTGAAAAATTTCTAAGTGTTTCTGACTTGAATTTGATAATAAAGTGAAGAAATGGTTTCTAACTTAGAACTTAAGATTTAAAGTTCTAAGTCTTTGGAATAATCAGAGTTTTGAGAATAAATCTTGACCTTGAAAGGAATGATTCTGAAGTTGAGATAAAAGGAGAAGAAAGGAAATTTCAAAGTCATAAATGGACTTTGAATTAGAATTTTGAACTTTGGATGAATGTTTGAAATGGAATTGAATTCTAAAATAAGTTTTGAGAAATCCAAATAGAATTGAGAAGCGGAATTGGTTTTTGAAATTTTGAGAATCAAGATGGACTTGGATTTTGAAATCCGGAAGAAATGGAATTGGATTTAAGAATTGGAATTGAGAATAAAAGTTGGTTTGAAATCTGGAATTCAAGATGGAATTTGAATCTAAAGTCTAGGTTCTAAATAGAGTTGAGATTCAAAATTGAATTTTGGGTTTAGAATCCTAAATGGAAATTGGATCTGAAATCTGAGATCCAATGATGGAATTGGATCCGAAATTTGGAATGGAATCTGGATCTGAAGTCCAAGATCCAAGATGGAGTTGGACTCTGGATTCTAAAAATGGGTTTTTGATCTGGAACCTGAGATCCAAGATGAGGTTGGATTCTGGATCTAGGATTCTAAGTCGGGATTGGATCTAAAGTCTCAGATCCAAGATGAAATTGGATTCTGGATCCTAAAGGGGATTTGGATCTAAGGTCTGAGATTTAATAATAAAATTGGATCCTAGATCCTAAATGGATTTTGGATCTGAAGTCTGAGATCCAAGGTGAAATTGGATTCTGGATCCTAAATGGATTTTGGATCTGAAGTCTGAGATCCAAGGTGGAATTGGATTCTGGATCCTAAAATGGATTGTGGATCTTAAAAGTCCAAATGGGACTTTTGAAGATGGATCTGGGTTTTGAAAACCTAGATTGAATTTAAAATTTAGGAAGGATCAAGCTTTGAGATTCAGAATCAATCTCATACCTTGATTTTGAATTTGAAGATGAGAAAAATAAACTTGATTTTGAAACAGAAGATGACTTCAAAGTTAAATTGAACTTTGAAGTTTGGATTTTGGTTTGAAAATTGGAATTTTGAAAATAAAATGATTTTCTATTTTTCAAAGTCAAATTGGATTTTGAATTTGAAGCTTGAATTTGTAATTTAGGGAATGAATCAAGAATTTCAAAGTTAAATTGAACTTTGAATTTGATTTCAAAGTTAAAATTTGGACTTTGAAGATGAGATAAAATTGATGAATTGTAGAAACTGAAGAAAAGATATTCACAATCACTTGGGTTTTTGAAAAGGAAATTTTGAAAATATGATGCAACTCTATCCTAAATGATGAATGAATTTAAATAACTTTGAAATTGGATTTTGAAAATCATATTTCATTCTTTAAATGAATGTAAATAAGATTAATGATATAATACACTCCTGACTATGGTCATTGAATGTATTATATAATGATCATATCTAAATTCAAACGAAGAATCAAACATATTTTGGTGCTTTTATAGAGTTTAGAAAGAAATTAACTCTTAGCATACCCTAACTATGGCCATTGATATACGTATTGAATTAATTTTAAACTAAACTCTGATAAAAGAGGAAAAATAATTAAAAAAAATATGATGATTTTTAAAAAAGATCCAGTGTGGATCCATTGTTATTTTATAAAAGATAAAAATACTAAGTCTTGTTTACATCCTGACTATGGCCATTGATGTAAATCATCAACTTAGGATTAATCACCTCTTACGAAATGGTGCACGTGCCATTCGTGTTTCACCATTGTGAGACTTTGAAAAATGAAGGCAAAAGCATGAAAACAAGCAATTTATGGCATTTACAATGCTCATTCATTCTATCTAAAACAGGAAATGTAGATTCTCATTAAGATCTAACTTATTACAAGGTTTACGTTTGAAAATACAAATCTCAAGTGATGATATTCTCCTCATATTCCCTGCAAAACAACTGGATTAACATAAAATAGAAGAAAAATGACATATATCACATGGATATAAAAAAAAAAATGCTCATGTGCTAAGATATGATAAAATATATATATATATATATATTTGGGTATATATATCAATAGCTTGTGAGAAATACAACACACTAGATTGATTTGTCAATAGATTTCTGCATATGGATTCCAGAGGTAATCATTATCATAATTATTGGTGTGTTAAAAACATGCAGGTGGGAAGATGCCTAATGGTGCTGTGGTATTGCAGCTGGGTGTTGCTGATAGTACAGAGGCAAGGCTAGGAGGTAAGTACTTGTAAGGTGGTGGAAGTGGAAAAAAAAAAAGAGAAAAAAAAATGGTGGAGATGTGTGATTCTGTGAGAAAAGCTAAGGTGCTGAGGATGCCACCAATTGCAGCAGTATTCTTCATTACAGTAGGTGACCAACTGAAATCACAATAGTGTACATACACTGCTGTGAAGATCAAAAGTGCAATCGCCTAAAACATTACTGAAGGTGACAGTGTGGGTACATGTGCTGCTGTAGAAAGACTGTGTGCTAAAAAAAACTGTGGAGTATGCACATAATGGGTGTGCATACCATGGAATATTCAATGTAACTGGAAGTAATGTGCAAGGAGTTTGAGTCCCTGTGGGGGGGGGGGGGGCTAAGGAAGGTATGACTGTGCGAATGAAGACAAAATCTGAGTTTTATGAGTGCCCAAGCACTCACAGCAGGTAAGACATTTGATGAAGATGATTGATGATCATGCAATGTAAAAAAAAATGGATGCAAATGTGAGCTACATGAAACTAGATTACAGGAATTGCAGCAAATCAGATGGAGTGCTTGTGATGAGGTGAAGCACAGTAGGAAGCTGTGATCATCGCAAAATTTTTCCTCTCGTGATATTCTCTCTCTTCCTTGTCTTTTTCCTTTTCAACCACTATTTCCTCTTTTTGAAGGGAGGAAATAGAGGAAAGAAAAGAAGAGAGAAGAGAAGAGAAAAGAATAGAGACAAGAGGAACTCTTTTGCAGGGTCTCACTTGACCTTAATTTTGAAAAATTTTAAGAAAATAACTCGCCTCCGTTTTTTGAAAATATTTGCGGGAAAACTGGGAGACGGGATCCACTCGTCGGTACGCGGTTTGACCGTTCCTGGCACCTTTACCAGGGGTAATCGAACCAAGGGTCAAATTTATGTCTTTTGCTTTGCTAAGAATTAATTTATTTTAAGTCTAAATGCACAAAGAATCATGCTTGTGCGAATGCAAAGATGTATGCTCTTTTTGAAAATTGATTTTGGAAATCTCCAAGTGTTTCTGATAGAAATAGAATGAAGAAATGGTTTTTAACTCAGAACTTAAGATTTAAAGTTCTAAGTTTTTTGGAATAATCAGAGTTTGAGAAAATAATCTTGACTTTGAAGGGGGATGATTTTGAAGTTTGAGAAAAAGGGGAAGAAAAGAAATTTCAAAGTCATAAATGGACTTTGAATCAGAATAGAGATGAAAAATGGAATTTGAATTCTAACTTTGGAGTTTGAAATCAAAATGAAATGTGGGAAATCTAAATAGAATTTGAGAAATGGATCTGATTGGAAAGTTGGAATTCAAGATGGAATTTGAATCCGAAGTTTGGATTCTAACTTAAGATCAAAATTGATTTCTGGATTAAAAATCAAAAAATGAGAATTGGATTTAAAATCTGGGATGAAATGGAATTGGATTTAAAAATTGGAATTGAGAATAGAAGTTGTTTTTTAAATCAGGAATTCAAGAATGGGATTCGAATTCAAAGTTTGGAATAATTTGAATTCTGAATTTTAAATGGAATTGGATCCGAAAGAATGGAATTTGGATATGAAATCTGAGATCCGAAATGGAAATGAATTCTGGATCCTAAATGAAACTTGGATTTGAAGTCGGAGATCCAAAGTGGAATTGGATTCTGGATCCTAAAATGGATTTGGATTTGAAATTTAAGATCCAAGGTGAATGGGATTTTGGATCCTAGAATGGATTTTGGATCTGAAATCTGAGATCCAAAGTAGAATTGGAATCTGGATCCTAGAATGGATTTTGGATCTAAAATCTGAGATCCAAAATAGATCTGGGTTCTGGATCCTAAATGAAATTTTGGATCTGTAATCTGAGATCCGATGTAGAATTGGGTTCTGGATCCTAAAATGGATTTGGATCTGAAGTCTGAGATCCAAAGTAGAATTGAATTCTGGATCCTAAAATGGATTTTGGATCTGAATCTGAGATCCAAAGTGAATGGGATTCTGGATCCTAGAATAGATTTTGGAATTTCAAAATTGATTTTGAGAATGTATTTCAAAGTCAATTTGGACTTTGAACTTGAATTTGGAATTTATAAAATGAATCAAGTTGAGTTTTAAAACTTTGAATTTGATTTCAAAGTTTTTTTTTGTTTTGGAAATGGGGTAGAATTGAAATAGAAGAGATATTCACAATCACTTGGATTTTAAAAGGAATTTTTGAAAATGTGATGCAATTCTATCCTAAATGATGAAATGAATTTAAAGAATTTGAATTTGAAATTTGAAAAGCTATTTCATTCTTTAAATGAATTAAAAATGAGGTTGAAGACATAATACATCCCTGACTATGGTCATTGAATGTATTATGTAATAACTACATTTAAATTCAAGTGAAGAATAAAATACATTTTGGTGCTTTTATAGAATTTAAAATGAAATTAACTCTTAATATACCCTGACTATAGCCATTGGTATATATGTTGAATTAATTTTAAATTAAATTCTGATAAAAGAAAATATGATGATTTTTTAAAAAGGATCCAGTGTTATTTTATAAAAGATAAAAATCCTACGTTTTGTTTACATCCTGACTATGGCCATTGATGTAAATCATCAACTTAGGATTAATTACCTCTTACGAAATGGTGCACGTGCCATTCGTGTTCCCATTTGTAAATTTTTGAAACAAAAGAGAAAATGATATGAAAAACAATCAATTTCTAAGACACATGCATGCTCATACATTCTAATCTAAGACAGGAAATGTAGAGTTTTCATTAAACATCTAATTATTACAAATCTGAAATTGAAATTGAAGTTACAAATCCTAAACTAAGAGAAAAATGACATTTTCCACATATCTCTTGTAAAAGGTGAGTTAGTGTAAATATAAAGAGATACGGCTATATCACATGATGAAATGGTTTTAAGATGCACATGAGATGCATGTGTTCAATGATAACAGGAATATGTATGAGCAAGTTTGATATTGATGAAAACATGTAATGTGAAAATATAGACATAATAGATGGAAATATGCACGAGATAGTGAGTATATGTTATACACTATTGGGGATGCTTGAAATGGATGATTTATGAATGCTTATGACAACAAATGTCATGGATGCATGAGATTACAACAGTACTTCGTACTGCTGTCAATGACAGGAGAAGCATCACAGTATTTCGCACTACTGTAGGTTCAAATGAACCATAGTTGTGCTTTGCACTATTGTAAGTGCAAAGGGGAGCATAGCAGTGCTTCGCGCTGCCATGAATGCGAGAGGAACACAGCAGTGCTTGGCACTGCTGTAGGTTCAAAGAAAACACAGTCGTGCTCTGCACTGCTGTAAGTGCAAGGAAGCACATCAAGATAGATGAATGGGCACATCAATGGTGAAGTGATATAATAACAGAAGATGGAATGACTGGTGAGTGTAATAGTGTAGTGGGGTGGTGCTACAGGTGTTGAGAGTGGATAGAAAAGGGATGCACAGGTGAACATAGTGAATGAAAATGAATGTTTTATTCAACATACAAACTAATAACTTATAAGATATATAGAATAAGCTAGCATTTGAATTCATGGAACGTAGCTCAGTGAGCCATTGAACAATATTGTGGAAGTCAGACTTTCATACCTGAATAGCCTCTCTTACCTTAGCCTAACAGGAGCATCTGAAAGGAAATCAATGTCAAGACCCCTCAGTTATGGACTTCAAATAATCCAACTGTCTCTTCCAACCTTGTAAGTTGATTGTTCACTTGGGGTCTAAACATGTCATATTCCATCCAGCTTTTTCACTCTACATGCCCTGATGAAGCATCCCTTCCATAGGTTATTTCCCTTTGATATGACCATAAACGATGATCTTTACAGGTACAGTTGGCCTCCTTTGGTCTGCAGCTACAGGCTTAGAATATCAGCGTTCGCCATAGGCAAGAGACTAGATCCATCATGATGCGATTTTGAAGTTCTCATCAGCAAACCTCCCACCATAAATATTGCTCTGTTTATCATATAACAGGAATTGGGCCACTTAAACCAATGTTTTAAGCTTTAGCATCAAGGTAGCAGGATATGCAAGAGACAAGCGCAAGTAAGTAACCACAGCAGGGTGTAAGTGCAATGAGAAGTTTTAGAATACTGTAAGAGTAGATATCGAAATGAAGGTGCCAAGCAAAACATGGTTGCAGGAAAATGGGGTAATTATAAAGATTGAACAGGGAATGACTAACAACAGTTTTAGATATACGATTTCCTATAACAGTTTAGCTTTAGTAGGTCGAACTTGCCCATCAGAGTGAATTCTTCCTTTGGTTTCACCACGGCATAACATCTCAAAAGGAAAAAAAAAAATTAGCAATAAGCCGACCCATAGCAGACAAATCTTTGCGAGTTAGATCCTGCATATTAGTTCAACAGTTTTAACAAACTTCATTGAATTTGAGCTTACCGATTAAAACTCAGATAGATAATAGTCTTGCACCCAATCAACAAATAAACCAAAATCAGATCGAAAGACTCAGTGATAATGAATTAATAACTGGAATTTCAAATGCTAAAGAGTCCTAAATGAAATGTCAATCAACAACAGATGGAACTTAGAAAGTAAAAAAAATGACATCCGGGTACTAACAGCTAGGACTCAGACAACCCATAAGGATTCAATATTCAGGAACCAAAAAAAAATGGTCAATGTCGAAGATCAGCTGATCGATCTCCAAAATAGTACTCATAGGAGATCTCAGTGAATAATACCTGATTAAACCGAAAAAGCTCAAAATATCGATGATCATTCGAGCCAGCGATCGGTGAACGATCGATCAACATTCAAATTGTCACCAACTATCAAGAACGATCTTTAAACAACTGAGTATCAGTAATCAAATTCCCAGATCGTGAGGATCTGATTATCGGAAAAAAAAGATCAGGAAACAAACCACTCTGAATAAAGGAACATGACATAGTAAAATCAAATCATTCTTTTCAGATGATCAAACAAAGCAATCCAAGTTATTTTGATAAAGGAGCAGGATGAAATCAAGTCAGAACTTATCTGCAAAACAATCCAACACATAAGAGGTCAAATAATTGCTTCAGATGCTCAAGTAATCGCAGGATCGAAAACAACCAGTCGACTGATGTTGGAGATGGGTCATTCAAGGTTCAGATTATTTCAATTGTTGACAACCAGACCACCAATCTAGAGCTTTAAATGAGTGGATTAATCAATTAATTCAAGAACTCACGCAAGTCTGGCTTTAAATATCGAACTGAGACTCAAACAATGAGTTGCCAGAATTTCGGCGATCAAACAACTACTAACCAGAGAACAGATTACAACCAAGCTATACCCAGGTAATTAATCGGATCAAATCTCAGCGAGACCCCAACTGATCAAAATCGATCCAAAAATTGAGTCGATGCCAGAAATCGCTTGGTTTGCTTTTACGAAAACATTCGTCGGAAATTCGAACCCCAACAACAATCCGGAGGACTCTTGGCAGAAATCTGGTAATGCTTGCCGGAGATTGAATGAAACCAATTAGAACTTCAGGTGCCTCATTCCAGAATTTCCAACGCCCTTTTAATCATATCTGACGTTTAACAATATTCAGGCAGGCCTAATGGTCAATCTGATTCAGACCTCCGATTGAATCCGATGTTTGTAAGTTAGAGGATCATACTATCATCTGATCCTAAAACCCTCATCATCCGAAATTGAAATATGCAGAATAGGCTAAATGGGTGAAACTAAAAGAGGAAATTATCCTACTATTGAACATAATACAAAAGAAAAGCAAGAAAATAAATATGATGTACATAATCAGTATGAAATAAGAAAACTCATAGATCTAAGGGGATGTTGGGATATTTCTTCCCTGTCAATATTGCATAGGAATATATTGACGTTGCTATAGGCAACTCAACCTTATCCTTGGTGCGTCAATGGGACTTAAAGGCATAGAAAAGATGATAGAGAGGAAATTTGGCAAACAAGAGAGGAATGCTGCTACTGTAGCTCACCTGAGGGAGGAGATGCGGAATCGATGAATTGCATCGATGTTGGCTGATAATATATACTTGATGGAATCCCTTCAGAAGAGCTCCTTCCTTTTTCTTCCCCCCGGGCGAGATTCTTTTCCACCCATTAAGAGGAGCGACTGATTGGCTCGTGTTGATGAGATTGAAAGTCCTTCGATCGGCCAGAAGACGAGCTGGAGGGAAAACGAAGGAAAAGGAAGAATAGGGATTCGATGAAGTGAAGATCAATGGAGAAGTGAAGAAGGATGTTGTGGTGATGGAAGGGATCCAATGGATTCACGAAAGGGGAAGGGTGAGAGCGGATTGAGAAGTTGAAGAAGGTGCGGGGGTAAGGAAGCGATGAAGAGAAGGATCCCTGCATGCCTCCTTTTAAGGAAGGAGAGGAAGGTTCGTGAAGGGCCGTTGGAGATCGAAGGTGGAGGAGGGAAATGGGCGATGGAGGAGAGAGAAAGAGAGAGACGAGAGTGAGGGGGGCAGCTTTCTTTTTCCCCTTCCTCGCTTACGAAGGGTTTTCAAACCCTAAAATAAGCTTTTACAGAGGAGCCCCTTGGATTTTCAAGATTTGACCAAGAGGGGCTCCCCTTTAAAGACTTTAAAATCATTTGATTTTCTCGTAGCTTTAATAAATTTTTTTTTTGTTTTTTGTGTTATTTTTCCATTTTTTTGCATTTTTAGAATAAAATCCTAAAGTTTTATGAGAAAACGAAGATTAAAACTAATTTTTTGTGTTCTTGTAAAATATTTACAAAAGAGAGTTTTTCTGAGAACTTAAGGTGATTTTTGAGAAAATTTCTTCAGAAAGTGGGTTCATACCCGGATTCTTTGGAAATGTTTGAAGTTTTACAACCTCGAAGTAGAAAATATAAGGTTGTGGATCCAACAGAGTGCCGGATGAACTGCCCGAGCCATTCAAAACCATTTTGGGCATTTTCGTAATTTTACTTTGAAAATCAGACAACGAGGCTGAGATTGGGATTTAAAACACTGGATTTGGATCCGGAATTGAATTTGAATATATCAATATAGATTTTAATCCAGAAAATCTGAAGAATAACTGAATTTTAGTTTTGATTTTCTCAGAAAACGGGGTCAGGGGCAAAAAAGGACATTTTTATAAAACCTTGAAAAATTTGGGGTGTTCACAGATGCCCCTCTTTGCTACTAAGCCGGTTAAAAGCCGAGCTTAGGGCAAAGATAACACTCCAAATTTTAAAAATGCCCCAGTCAGTAGATTTGAACTGGGTGTGGAAGAATTATTTTGGAAACATGGCTTCTCAGGCTTGAAACCTTATCTTGAATGGTTTGGGGGAAAAGAAATCCTCAAAGATGATGTAATCAAATAATAGAATTGAGGAAATCGTGATGGGACTTTGGATGAAAATCCCGAAATGGTGGAAAAATCAGAATTTTGATCAGGTCTCACGGGTGAGACGAGATACTCTTTTTTTTTTGGAATGATTCAGGTTTAGCCCTTAACCTGGATGGGACGAAGATATATCAAAAATGTATTGAATAAGGAAAGGAATATATGAGAATCTTGATGGGACATTTTGGAGAATGCCTCGTGAAATGGAGCTCAAGTAGGATCCTATCCTGGATGGATATACAAAGCATGGATTTCTCGATGGGAAGAACCATGATGGGATTGGAAGGAAACATCTCGTTAGAACGAGGAATCTCGTTGGAACGAGTCTCATGTTTAACCCAAACCTGAAAGGAAGATACCTCGCGAAGCGAGGTTTCGGGTTAACTCTTAGTCTGAATAAGAAATCTACCATACGGGTTTCTCGAATGGAGAAACCATAATGGGACCTTCGAAATTTGGACGAACAAATCCGAAAGGGGTTTTGCGAAAGGAGAAATATAGGGTTCCCTAAAGCTTTGAAAATGGGAAGAAATTGGGCGTCTCATTACTGAGACTGAAATAACTTTTGAAATCAAATGATCTTTCGCAAGAAATTTCAGGTTTTTGACCCTTATCCTGAGTGGGTCGTCCATACAGAATTCTCTAATGAGAAAACCGTGATGGGACAGGGAGAGATACTTCCTTCAAAGGCAACTCTTTTTGGGAAATATAAACAAAGCTAGGTTGCATCAGAAATGGATATTGAATGTTTATTTCATTCTTGGAATAGCTAGAAAATTTTGCCAATAAGATAAAATCGTAGTAGATTCAAACGCTTGGAAATGTGCACGTATGTGCAAAAGATATTCCCTCTTTTACCTAGAGTATTTCCCCCAAATGAGGTTAACTCCTTGGTTTTAAGAGTCAAATTCAAAATTTTAGCACTGATGATTTTCTTCAAGGAAGCTATCCATTTCCCTAATATGAGAATAGAAGAAATATTCTTAATTTTATAAAAGCAAGTAATGAAAAGATATTGATAAAAGAATTTTGCATGAGAAAATATGACTTCTGGCAACTTTGGCAGTTTGATATCTGGGTGTTTCCCATGATGATCCTTTTGCACTCTTTTTGAGTCACTGAACTTTCTCGGTTTTTTGCATCATCCTTCATTTGGATGTGTCCTGACTTTTCTCCTTTTTGGGGGGGGAAGGGTACGTCACAAACTCTTTCATCTTGGAGATATTTTGATCCTTCTTTTATCTCAGGGATTCTATTGATGAAAAAGGTCTTTAGATGTAGCTGGAATCAAATATCTTTTAGGGTTTGTCGGTAGGTTCATCGCACTCGCCTTCATCTCGACGGTGATCTGAACTTTCCTCGGAAGGATTCTTCACAAACTCCTTCATCTCGGAGATGATCCAAATCTTCTTTGGCCCCGGTGGTCCAGCTCGCATATTCGTCTTCATCTTGACGACAGTTGAGAGATCCCATTTGCGGATATATGATTACAACTTTAAATGAATGAGAAGATATGGGTTGAGTGGATTTTTTTATAGCTCAAGATATTTCCACTGCCTGATCGCCAGAAAGTCATTTTTAAACATGCGTCATAGCCAAGATCAATATCAATTCACTTCTAGCTTTTTAACATCATTGAAGATTTCTTTCATTGATTATATCGAGGACATTTCTTACATCCTTTTGGTTAGTCAACAGGAAAAGATTTGAATTTTTACCTCTTTTTTCGCAAAAAGCTTCACCTTTTTGGAAAGAAATACTGGAGGTAATCTGAGGAAATCCTTTTGTGTAGAAAGAATGTTGGAATCAACAACTGTTTTTAGCAAATTGGCATAACATTCCAGAATTCTTTTGTGAAATAATCATTCAATATGAATTTGGATACATCCTTTAGCTAAAATTTTGGAGGAAATAACATGAAAATATTGGTTTTATCACACAACATTGGCGCAACAGGGACTCAACCTAAGAGCCATAAAGAATATTGGATCCGTAGAGATTCATCCTACATATTGAAATTTTTGAAAAAAATGAATCTTAATTTAATAGGAATTTCAACCTAAGAATTTTGTAAAAGAATTTTTGACTAGTAAGAATTTATATATAGACTGAATTTTTAGAAGAATAAATTTGGTTCGATAGGATTTCAACCTAAGAACAGCAAAAGAAATATGGATCAGTAAGAATTCAACCTACAAATTGGATTTTTGAAAAATGAATTTTGGTTAAATAGGAATTTAACAAAAGAATATAGATCAGTAGGAATTCAGCCTACAAAAAAATAAATTTGGTTCGATAGAAATTCAACCTAAGAACTGCAAAAAGAATATGGATTAGTAGGAATTCAAACTACAGATTTACTATTTAAAGAATGAATGTGGTTCGACAGGAATTCAGCCTAAGAACCATAAAAGAATATGGATTAGTAGGAATTCAACCTACGAATTGACTTATGAATGGTCTGAAGGGGATTCAAAATGAGAACTGCGAATTAGTAGGAATTTAACCAAAAGATCGCGGATCGGTAGGGGTTCAGCCTAAAGATTGACTAGAAGAAAGGGGACTAAAGGATTTCAACCTAAGGACTGCGAATCAGTAGGACTTCAACCTAAGGCTTGCTGATCAGTAGGGGTTCAGCCTAAAGATAAAAAAGAAATGATCCATAAGGATTTCAACCTAAGGACTGCGAATCAGTAGGACTTCAACCTAAGGCTTGCTGATCAGTAGGGGTTCAACCTAAAGATCGAAAGAAATGGTCCTAAAGGATTTCAACCTAAGGACTGCGAATCAGTATGGCTTCAACCTAAGGCTCACTGATTAGTAGGGGTTCAGCCTAAAGATCGAAGGAAGGAATGGTCCTAAAGAATTTCAACCTAAGGACTGCGAATCAGTAGGACTTCAACCTAAAGTCCGTTGATCAGTAGGGGTTCAGCCTAAAGATCGAAAGAAATGGTCTTAAAAGATTTCAACCTAAGGAATGCGAATCAGTAGGACTTCAACCTAAGGCTTGTTGATCAGTAGGGGCTCAGCCTAAAGATAAAAAAGAAATGGTCCTAAAGGATTTCAACCTAAGGACTGCGAATTAGTAGGACTTCAACCTAAGGCTTGCTGATCAGTAGGGGTTCAGCCTAAAGATCGAAATAAATGGTCCTAAAGGATTTCAACTTAAGGACTGCGAATCAGTAGGGCTTCAACCTAAGGCTCGGTGATCAGTAGGGGTTCAGCCTAAAGATCGAAAGAAATGGTCCTAAAGGATTTCAACCTAAGGACTGCGAATCAGTAGGGCTTCAACCTAAGGCTCGTTGATCAGTAGGGGTTCAGCCTAAAGATCGAAGGAAGGAATGGTCCTAAAGGATTTCAACCTAAGGATTGCGAATCAGTAGGACTTCAACCTAAAGTTCGTTGATCAGTAGGGGTTCAGCCTAAAGATCGAAAGAAATGGTCCTAAAGGATTTCAACCTAAGGACTGCGAATCAGTAGGACTTCAACCTAAGGCTCGGTGATCTGTAGGGGTTCAGCCTAAAGATCGAAAGAAATGGTCCTAAAGGATTTCAACCTAAGGACTGTGAATCAGTAGGGCTTCAACCTAAGGCTCGCTGATCAGTAGGGGTTCAGCCTAAAGATAAAAAAGAAATGGTCCTAAAGGATTTACACCTAAGGACTGCGAATCAGTAGGACTTCAACCTAAGGCTTGCTGATCAGTAGGGGTTCAGCCTAAAGATCGAAAGAAATGGTCCTAAAGGATTTCAACCTAAGGACTGCGAATCAGTAGGGCTTCAACCTAAGGCTCGGTGATCAGTAGGGGTTCAACCTAAAGATCGAAAGAAATGGTCCTAAAGGATTTCAACCTAACGACTGCGAATCAGTAAAGCTTCAACCTAAGGCTCGCTGATCAGTAGGGGTTCAGCCTAAAGATCGAAGGAAGGAATGGTCCTAAAGGATTTCAACCTAAGGACTGCGAATCAGTAGGACTTCAACCTAAAGTTCGTTGATCAGTAGGGGTTCAGCCTAAATATCGAAAGAAATGGTCCTAAAGGATTTCAACCTAAGGACTGCGAATCAGTAGGGCTTCAACCTAAGGCTCGCTGATTAGTAGGGGTTTAGCCTAAAGATCGAAGGAAGGAATGGTCCTAAAGGATTTCAACCTAAGGACTGCGAATCAGTAGGACTTCAACCTAAAGTTCGTTGATCAGTAGGGGTTCAGCCTAAAGATCGAAAGAAATGGTCCTAAAGGATTTGAACCTAAGGACTGCGAATCAGTAGGACTTCAACCTAAGGCTCGGTGATCAGTAGGGGTTCAACCTGAAGATCAAAAGAAATGGTTCTAAAGGATTTCAACCTAAGGACTGCGAATCAGTAGGGCTTCAACCTAAGGCTCACTGATCAGTAGGGGTTCACCCTAAAGATCGAAGGAAGGAATGGTCCTAAAGGATTTCAACCTAAGGACTGCGAATGAGTAGGACTTCAACCTAAAGTTTGTTGATCAGTAGGGGTTCAGCCTAAAGATCGATCGGTTTAAGAAGGAATTTTGGTTCAAGAGGGATTTAACCTATGAGCCATATTGGTTTGACAGGGGTTTGACCTATGGGCTTTTGATTCTATAGGAATTCAACCTAAAGATCTCAATTTGAGAAGAAAGGATTCAACTTGTGGATTAAAATAGACCATTATAGTTAAGTTGTATGTAGCCTGATTTTCAGGATTTACCCCTTATCCTGAACGGGGATGAAATAAGATTTGCGAAGAACTGGCGAGAAAAGATAGAAATTTATGGAAGATTTGACTAAAGAGGAGAATCAAGGAAATTTTATGGGAATTATCTTTATAACAGAATTCTCACAGGTAGCATTGTTGCTCCTATGAGTGGTTTCAGGATTATCCCTTATCCTGAATGGGAAAGGAATAAAATTTAGGCCAAAGTTGATGAAAAGCTTTGATAAAGAATTGGAAGAATTAAAATTTAATTAAAAAATTGATAAAATTGGATGAAGAAAAAGTTTTAGCAGAGATTAATGAAGCTTTAAAAGTTAAAGACATTCAGGACTATCTCTTATCCTGAAGAAAGAAGGACCTCGTAGGATGAGGTTTCAGGTTTATCCCTTAACCTGAAGGGGAAAAGAAGAAGGAAAAAGAAATACCTCATGGAAAAGAGGCATCAAGTTTATCCCTTAACCTGAAAGGGGTATTTTTGAAATAAGAATCAAGAAGAATTAATAAAATGGATGAACAATTAATAAAAATGAATAAAAATTGATAAAACTGATAAAGATGGAGAAACAAAAGGTTGATAAAAGTTGAGAAAAAGAGTTTGATCCTGCCTGCATGTGGGATCTTTAAAATGAGAGAAGAAGATAAGAAAATCATTTTTGGAAAGAAAGATTATCCGCGAGAGCTGATCTTTGAAAGGGGATCATTCACGAGAGATCATCATGAGGGTTAATTTTTTGAAGCAATAATTTGAAAACCATTTTTTTAGAAAATATGATCAACACGATGGTTGATCTTTGAAATGTAATGATTCAAAATCAATTTTTAGAAAATATGATCAACACGAGGGTTGATCTTTGAATGCAATGGTTCGAAAACCAATTTTCAGAAAATACGATCAACACAAGGGTTGATCCTTGAATGCAACGGTTCAAAAACCAATTTTCAGAAAAATATGATCAACGCAAGGGTTGATCTTTGAATACAATGATTAGAAATCAATATAATCAACATAAGGGTTGATCTTTGAAATGTAATGGTTCGAAAACCAAATTTTTAGAAAATATGATCAACACAAGGGTTGATCTTTGAAATGCAATGGCTTGAAAGTCCAATTTTGGAAAATATGATCAACACAAGGGTTGATCTTTGAATATAATGGTTGAGAACCAATTTTTTGGAAAAGATGATCAACACGAGGGTTGATCTTTGAAAAAGGTTTGGACTAAAATATGATAAATTTTCATGATTTTTGAAAGACCCTCGTAGGTAATATCATTTCTCTCATGAATGATGTCAGGATTGTCCCGCATTTTTGAAAAGAATAGGAATCTGATGGCAAAAGAATATTTTGGAGTGTAAATGAAAATTTAAACAATAAAAGATGCCCCAATATTGCGAAAAGAAATAAGAATTGAACCTCAAAGATAAGAAGGAAATTGACATTTCATTTATAAGCAAAATTGATAGCAAAGACTGAAATATTTACAGGTATTTTTGACCAAAAGGTCGCAAGAGTCTCGGGCTAACTTGCCCTTACAGGATGGTTTGGTAAAGAAAAGGGAAGAGAAAGACTCCAGCATTGTCAGCTTTTTGAATGATCTGGAAAAGGCTATGCCAGGACGGCGGGCTGCTCTTTAGTTTTCTCTTCTATCAGAAGGTGTTTATTGATGCAGTCCTGGACGATATTTTTCAGAATGAAACAGTGCCTTGTGTCTTGCCCCACTGCTCGGTGATACTTGCAGAACTGTTCCTTGAAGCTGCCCAAGACTACTGAAGGATCGACAACTTTTGGTAGACGAATCATATTCTTTGTGAGCATATATTCCAGAACCTCATCGAGTGTCTGCTCCAAAGGGGTGAATTCGCGGTCAGGACCCCAATCCTTGCGCTTTGGTTTTTCTTGATTTTTTTCCCGCTGCTGAGAATTAGGTTGGGAAGGCTTATTGTTGCTGGAAGACCTTCCTTTTTGACCTCTGAATCCTTATTAATTGTTGACATGATCATCCTTGTTACCCTTATTGTCAGATGAGGGACCAGCGGAAAGAGTGAAATGGGCTTTCTTCTTTGCATCTTGATTGCCCCTTGCCAGGGTGGTATCGTCATAAACTCCGTTATCTATTCCCATCTCGAGCCATTCAGCTCGCTCAGTCAACTCAATAAATGACTTGGAAGGGTATGGGAAAATGAGGCTTTTCAGGGGTTGAGAGAAGTTATTGAGGATGAGTTGAAGGGCATGCTCTTCTGAAATGGGGGTTCTTATCTTGTTGGAGGTATCTCTCCACCTACGGATGAAATCTATGGCCTTTTCCTTGTCATCCTGCTTCAAATTGCATAAGTGATTGAGGGTTGGCGGTGCCTCAGTATTGAACATGAATCTCTCTACAAACAAGTTAACAACTTTATCGAAATCTTGCAACTCGACAGGGTTGATGTGCTTCGCATACCACTTAGCTGCTACGCCCTCCAAACTGCGAGGAAAGCACAAGAAGAGGGCCCGATTGTCTTCACTGAACCTGGCACATTCGGCGAAGAACATTGCAATATGGGCCTTTGGGTTGCCGGACCCATCGAACTTAATAAATTTTTGGGGAAGATCTTTCAAGCTGCTGTCCCCATCTAAACCAAGGTAGAAGTCTTGTCTGGTATATACCCTCTTTCCTTTATCTCGAATCTGCAGATCTTTAACCATCTTAGTCAATACTTGAACTGAATCTTCTACCGGGACCCCATTTTTAGGTTTGTTGACTGATTCAGGTTCTTCTGCCACTTTCTTGGGCTGTCGCAGATGTTTTGGGATGAACACAAACTGTTCTTCTTCGGAGTCCTCTTCTGCTGATTCTGTGCCCTCAGATGTGCTGTCATGTTGGACCCTCTTCTTGTTAATCCTGACATGCTTCTTTACTGGTTTTCTCTTGGTCTTGCTCTTAGAGGATGTTTTCTTTGAACTTGCCCCTCCTTGCTCAGACATCATTTTTGCCATCAGCTTTTGAAAGATCTTATACATCGCTGGGTCAACATCATCTTCCTCTGAATTATGTTTTCGAGACAATTTGGAAGAGTTTATTTCTTCCACTTCGCTGTCATTGTGCTGCTGAGCTGCCCTTCTTCCTGCTCTCGTTTGAACCATGATGAAACGTTGACGTTTTCACTAAAGAATAAAATGAGGGTTTTTAGAAAAGTTCTAGGAAGGGAATTTTAATAAAGGAAGAAATCACAATCTGACAATGAAAATATTCCATTACGAGGGATCAGGTTGTCACCAAAATTTGCGACAACCGCATTATTTTTCCGAAAAAGGATAAACAAGTAAAATATGAACAAAGATTAATTTTGAAAAGGACATCTCCTAACAAAAGATGTTTTATTGTAAATGAGGGTAAGGAATAGAATATAGAAAAGGATTTCAAAATTTTTGAAGAATTACAGGCAGGATCAAAAAGATTTAGAAGAAATTAAGAGAAGAAAAGGAAAATACACCTGGGTTTTAAAACAAAGAGGAAATTTTCAATAATATATACCCAGGGTTGTTAGGAAAATATATAAGGGAAATATAAAATATTACACAATTACAAATAGACAAACAAGGATACACAAATAGCACTCCCTAAAGCTGACTCTAAATGCAATATTTGAAATGGCTTGTAGGACCTTAATCCTAACTCTAGGGTTCAAATCATCTTATTCCAATCAAGATATGCCGATATACCCAAGCCGAAGCTCGAAGTACGTGGCATAGAAATATTCCTCCGGTTCTAAGGTAATGGCTTCCCAACATCCTTGAGCACCTACCGATATACCTCGGACTATGGCCCTTAGGTACGTGGTAGGGGGGCACGAACCCAAATAAGTGGTCCAGTTGTGAGGCTCTCTCCCGAACTATGGTTTAGTGAGACAGCCCAGCAACGTGAAGACCGGGACAATATAGGTAAGGAGGTTTTCAAAATATGCTCAACATGCAATAAATCAGATGGCTCTAATGCAAGTCCTAAAGAGATAGATTTAAATGAAAAGAAGCATACACTTGCATACATTGTTTTGCATTCAATCCCTATAATTGAGGAGAGTTGTATTTTAGACCTAAGTCTAATGTGAGCATGGAATAATCTCCTCAATATGGTCCTACCAAACCATACTTAAATCCTATATGCAAATGATGTCAGCTTAGGACAGAGTCAAGGCTCCTAAGGTTTGCATGGAAATATAGATGACATATGTTAGAATAAAAACTTAGATAATATCAAAGCAAAGCAAAGACATCAAATTTGACCAGACGGAGACGAGTCCCATCACGGTCGCCAAAACTGTGATCATCGCAAAAATTTTCCTCTCGTGATATTCTCTCTCTTCCTTGTCTTTTTCCTTTTCAACCACTATTTCCTCTTTTTGAAGGGAGGAAATAGAGGAAAGAAAAGAAGAGAGAAGAGAAGAGAAAAGAATAGAGAGAAGAGGAACTCTTTTGCGGGGTCTCACTTGACCTTAATTTTGAAAAATTTTAAGAAAATAACTCGCCTCCGTTTTTTGAAAATATTTGCGGGAAAAATGGGAGACGGGATCCGCTCGTCGGTACAAGGTCGAATTTATGCCTTTTGCTTTGCTAAGAATTAATTTATTCTAAGTCTAAATGCACAAAGAATCATGCTTGTGCGAATGCAAAGATGTATGCTTTTTTTAAAAAATTGATTTTGGAAATCACCAAGTGTTTCTGATAGAAATAGAATGAAGAAATGGTTTTTAACTCAGAACTTAAGATTTAAAGTTCTAAGCTTTTTGGAGTAATCAGAGTTTGAGAAAATAATCTTGCCTTTGAAGGGGGATGATTTTGAAGTTTGAGAAAAAGGGGAAGAAAAGAAATTTCAAAGTCATAAATGGACTTTGAATCACAATAGAGATGAAAATGGAATTTGAATTCTAACTTTGGAGTTTGAAATCAAAATGAAATGTGGGAAATCTAAATAGAATTTGAGAAATGGATCTGATTGGAAAGTTGGAATTCAAGATGGAATTTGAATCCAAAGTTTGGATTCTAACTTAAGATCAAAATTGATTTCTGGATTAAAAATAAAAAAATGAGAATTGGATTTGAAATCTGGGATGAAATGGAATTGGATTTAAAAATTGGAATGAAGAATAAAAGTTGTTTTTGAAATCAGGAATTCAAGAATGGGATTCGAATTCAAAGTTTGGAATAATTTGAATTCTGAATTTTAAATGGAATTGGATCCGAAAGAATGGAATTCGGATCTGAAATCTGAGATCCAAAATGGAAATGAATTCCGGATCCTAAATGAAACTTGGATCTGAAGTCGGAGATCCAAAGTGGAATTGGATTCTGGATCCTAAAATGGATTTGGATTTGAAATCTGAGATCCAAGGTGAATGGGATTTTGGATCCTAGAATGGATTTTGGATCTGAAATCTGAGATCCAAAGTAGAATTGGAATCTTGATCCTAGAATGGATTTTGGATCTGAAATCTGAGATCCAAAATAGATCTGGGTTCTGGATCCTAAATTGAATTTTGGATCTGTAATTTGAGATCCGATGTGAAATTGGGTTCTGGATCCTAAAATGGATTTGGATCTGAAGTCTGAGATCCAAAGTAGAATTGAATTCTAGATCCTAAAATGGATTTTGGATCTGAAGTCTGAGATCCAAAGTAGAATTGAATTCTAGATCCTAAAATGGATTTTGGATCTGAATCTGAGATCCAAGGTGAATGGGATTCTGGATCCTAGAATGGATTTTGGAATTTCAAAATTGATTTTGAGAATGTATTTCAAAGTCAATTTGGACTTTGAAATTGAATTTGGAATTTATAAAATGAATCAAGTTGAGTTTTAAAACTTTGAATTTGATTTCAAAGTTTTTTTTTTTTTTTGGAAATGAGGTAGAATTGAAATAGAAGAGATATTCACAATCACTTGGATTTTAAAAGGAATTTTTGAAAATATGATGCAATTCTATCCTAAATGATGAAATGAATTTAAAGAATTTGAATTTGAAATTTGAAAAGCTATTCTATTCTTTAAATGAATTAAAAATGAGGTTGAAGACATAATACATCCCTGACTATGGTCATTGAATGTATTATGTAATAACTACATTTAAATTCAAGTGAAGAATAAAATACATTTTGGTGCTTTTATAGAATTTAAAATGAAATTAACTCTTAATATACCCTTACTATAGCCATTGGTATATATGTTGAATTAATTTTAAATTAAATTCTGATAAAAGAAAAAAATATTTAAAGAAAATATGATGATTTTTGAAAAAGGATTCAGTGTGGATCCAGTGTTATTTTATAAAAGATAAAAATCCTAAGTTTTGTTTACATCCTGACTATGGCCATTGATGTAAATTATCAACTTAGGATTAATTACCTCTTACGAAATGGTGCACGTGCCATTCGTGTTCCCATTTGTAAATTTTTGAAACAAAAGAGAAAATGATATGAAAAACAATCAATTTCTAAGTCACATGCATGCTCATACATTCTAATCTAAGACAGGAAATGTAGAATTTTCATTAAACATCTAATTATTACAAATCTGAAATTGAAATTGAAGTTACAAATCCTAAACTAAGAGAAAAATGACATTTTCCACATATCTCTTGTAAAAGGTGAGTTAGTGTAAATATAAAGAGATACGGCTATATCACATGATGAAATGGTTTTAGGATGCACATGAGATGCATGTGTTTACGCCAATATACTCGAGCCGAAGCTTGAAGTACGTGGCATATAAGATATCTCTCCAGTTCTAAGGTAAAGGCTTCCTAACATCCTTGAGCACCTACCGATATACCTCGGACTATGCCCCTTAGGTACGTGGTAAGGTGGCACGAACCCAAATAAGTGGTCCAGTTGTGAGGCTCTCTCCCGAACTATGGTTCAGTGAGACAGCCCAGCAACGTGAAGACCGGGACAATATAGGTAGGGATGTTTTCAAAATATGATCAACATGCAATAAAATCAGAATGCTCTAATGCAAGTCCTAAAGAGATAGATTTAAATAAAGAGAAGCATACACTTGCATACATTGTTTTGCATTCAATCCCTAGAATTGAGGAGAGTTGTATTTAAGACCTAAATCTTATGTGAACATGGATATAATCTCCTCAATATGGTCCTACCAAACCATACTTAGATCCTATATGCAATGATGTCAGCTTTAGGACAGAGTCTAGGCTCCTAAGGTTTGCATGAAAATGAAGCTGACATAAAAGAATAAAGACTTAGAAAATATTTAAAGCAAAGCAAAGGCATAATTCGACCAGACGGAGACGTATGTTCCATCTCGGTCGCCAAAACTGTGATCATCGCAAATTTTTTCCTCTTTGGTGGTTTCTCTCTCTTCCTTCTATTTTCCTTTTCTAACCTCCATTTTCCTCCGTTTTGAAGGGAGAAACATAAAAGACAGAAAAGAAAGAGAGAAGAGAAAAAAAAGAAAGAAAGAGAGAAGAGGAACTATTTTGCGCGGTATCACTTGACCTTAATTTGAAAAATATTTAGAAATTTAACTCGCCTCTGGTTTGAAAATTTGCGGGAAAAATGGAGAGACGGGATTCGCTCGTCGGTACGAGGTTCGACCGTTCCTAACGCCTTTACCAGGGGTAATAAAACCAAGGATCGAATCTATGCCTTTTTGCTTTGCCTAAATACCATCTAAGGATTTATTCTAAATCCAAATGCACAAAGAATCATGCTTGTGCAATGCAAAGATGTATGCTATTTTGAAAAACATGTTTTTAATATTTCCAAGTATTCTGAGATGAACTTGATAATGAAGTGAAGAAATGGTTGAATCTAACTTAGAACTTGAGATAGATCAGAGAAGTTCTAAGTCTGTGAAGTAAATCAGAGTTGGAAGAATAAATCTTGATTTTGAGAAAGAATGATTTGAAGCTTTGAAAAAAAAAGAAATGAAATTTCAAAATCAGAAATGGACTTTGAATTTAATCTTGGATTTAGGAGAAGAAGATGAAATTTTGAAGTGATATGAATTCGAATCTTAGAATGGATCTGAGAAAATCAAATGGTATTTAAAAATAGAAATGGATTTAGGAAGTTCAGATGAGATCTGAAAATGGAATTGGATTTGAAATCTAGAATTGGGAGTGGAATTGGATCTCAAAATGGATTTAAGATCTGAAATCTGAGATTCGATGTAGAATTGGGTTCTGGATCCTAAAATGGAATTGGATCTGAAGTCTGAGATCCAAAGTAGAAGTGGATTCTAGATCCTAAAACGGATTTTGGATCTGAAGTCTGAGATCCAAGATGGAATTGGATTCTGGATCCTAAAAATGGAATTTGATCTGAAATCTGAGATATAAAGTGAAATTGGATTCTGGATTCTAAAGTGGAATTGGATTTGAAGTCTGAGATCCAATATGAAAGTTGAATCCTGGATCCTAAAATGGATTTGGAGTTTATAAATTCAGAAGATGAATCAAGAACTTCCAAGTTTTGATTTGAACTTGGAAAATGAAATTTAGAATTTGAATCTTGAATATACAAATGAATTTCAAAGTCAATTTAGACTTTGATTTTGAAGTTTGAATTTGGAACCAGAAGATGAATCAGAAACTTCAAAGTTTAAATTGAACTTTGAATTGAATTTTGAATTTAAACTGGAAATTTAAAGTTTGAATACAAAAATGATTTTGGAATTTCAAAGTCAAATTAAACTTTGAATTTGAGATAGAATTTGGAATTTGAAATACAAGATGATTCTAAAGTTTCAAAGTCAAATGGGACCTTGAAATTGAATTCTTGAATCCTTTTGAGAAAATAGAGTTGAATTTGAATTTATGAATAGGATTTGATCTGAGAAATGAGGGAAAGAATCACTTGGATTTATGAAAAAGAATTTTGAAAATATGATGCAATTTTATCCTAAATGATGAATGAATTAAAGAATTCTGAAATTGGATTTTGAAAATCATATTTCATTCTTTACATGAATTGAAATAAGATTGAAAATATAATACATCCTTGACTATGGTCATTGAATGTATTATATAATAATCTATATTTAAATTCAGGTGAAGAATAAAATACATTTTGTGCTTTTATAGAGTTTAAAATGAAATTAATTCTCAATATACTCTGACTATGGCCATTGGTATATATATTGAATTAATTTTAAGTTAAACTCTGATAAAAGAAAGAAATATTTGAAAATATGATGATTTTTGAAAATGATCCAGTGTGAGTCCAATGTTATTTTATAAAAGATAAAAATCCTAAGTTTTGTCTACATCCTGACTATGGCCATTGATGTAAATCATCAACTTAGGATTAATTACCTCTTACGAAATGGTGCACGTGACATTCGTGTTTCACCATTGTGAGATTTTTGAGAAATAAAGGTAAAAGCATGAAAAATAAGTAATTTATGATATTTACAATGCTCATTCATTCTATCTAAAAGCTGGAAAATGTAAATTTCTCACGATCATCTAACTATTACATTATTGACTTGAATAAAGAATTTCTAAGTTTAAGAAGAGGATTGCATTTTCCATGTATTTCCTGCAAAACAGAGTAAGCCACAAAGCAAGGTTGCGAAAAAAAAATGAAGGATGATGGAAAATATCAGGCGAAATTTAATTGTCACGCTTTTGTTTAGATGCAAAAATGGGCCCATGAATATATTTATCTAAATGCCTGTAGAAATGCATTCATCTACAAAGGGTATATTGTATCTAAATGGAAATGAGGATGCATTCATCTAGACATACATGAGAACATATTTGATCCAATATACAAGGAAATTGGAGCCTAATGTTTGTATAGAAAGGCAGCAATAAAGTAAGGTGACTGGGCAAAAGGAAGATCAACACTTATAATAAGTGTTGTGAAGGGATGGAAATGCTGTAGGGATTTGTTATAGGTAAGGACTGTGAATTACAGTAGGCTGTTATAATGGTGACAGTTTGTGGGGATGGACAAGATGAAAGTAAGTGGAATAATGACAAGGTATATACTCGATGGGAATAAGTGAATGCATATAGGGAAGGAAATAGAAGGGCCATATGATGTGTTGTGTAAGGAAGAAGGCAACGATATATACACAACAGATATACATATTTGGAGGGGATGGAGGAGTGTAACTGCAAGTTGGGGATGCAACAGGGTGATATGCTGTAGGTAGCATGGGTGGGGTATGGCAGGTTGTAGGGTATGATGGAGGTTAAGTGATGAGAGTGAATAGGGGAATGATAAATGGGTTGAAGATGATCATCATACTACTATATGGTAAAGGTAATAATGGTTCCTTACGATTGATGAACTCATCAATGAGTATGTGATATGGGTCAAGAGAATCATGATTTTTGCAATCAGAGAGGACCGGACTCCTCAAATGGACTGCCTTAAGCACAGTTCCAGGAAGCTAACATCCTTCATACTAGTAAGCCTGAGTGATTCCGTTTCATAACACTCCTCGAAATTCATGGCCTCTTTCAAAAAATGACTGGGCAAAGTCAGTAATAGACGACAACTGTAATATACTGCTGGAAATTTTAAATGTTATAGGATGGAGTGGGCAGGTTGCTATGCTGTGAAAGGTGGCATCCACCGAGGTGGTGATAAGGTGGCAGATGGATGATGGAGTGTTGATATTGCTGCAATTGCAGCAAGTGGCTTATTGGCACAAGATGCAGGTAGTCAACATGTGTTAAATATTACAGCAAACTAATCTCTGCAAGCAAAACAAAACCATTCATTGATATGCAGTTTTAGGAGTTTTAATGACATCATCAAAACAAGTAATACATACTTAATAATGACGAGCTGCTGTTTGATGAGTTGTAATGCCCCAGTCGACCTGTGTATGGATAGTGTACAGGGATGGATATGGTGACATATGCTGCTCAACAGATGATACCAAGGTAAATAATAAAAAAAATGTGAATATGAGATGGGCATAATGTGTAACATCCAAAGTTTCTGTCAATCAAGATTCCAGGAAAGCAGGTCAATCAAAATATGAAATCTCAAATGATAAGTTCTGGCATAATGGAAAACTGATTTCAACAAACAAAATTTAACAAGAAACATTTGATGTTGGAAGAAAGATAATTTGCTAAAAATAAAAGGATAGCATAAGATGGATTTACACATGCGATAGATGGACTAAGACACAATAATCATATTATAAACAAGAAATAATATAACCAAAAAGATTGGGTAGGAAAATAAAAGCCACGAGGCAAAGGAAATAACTGTAATTGAACAAGAAGTTGAAATAGAAAAATAGTTACAGGAAAAACATAATTTTTAAAATTAAGACTAAAATGTCTAATTCAGACTCACAGATGATCAAATAATTATTGATTGGTCATCACAGTTGAGATAAGTTCATTGCAGCAAACCGATTGCTGCAACCAATGCAATCCATGGCTCTGTGTTGTCTTCTGATGCGAGCCATTTGCAGCAGTAACCTTTTCAGTAGTTTGAGATTCGAATCAGCGATGCACCTTCGCTGGTCAGATTAGAAGCCCTGTAAGATCTGATTAATCATACCAGTCAGGTCATGAAACATCTCTCCCTTGGAATACCGATTGGTCATCCTGCCAACACAAACATGGCATCTACCTCCAACTATGACACCATTAACAGTTCTTTTGCTATCTACATCTAAGAACCCTATATGAAGGAAAATATCCCAAACTAGAGATCCTCACATACATTCACGAGCTTTTATAGCATTTAATATATACATAACTCTCTGTTATATCAGATCCGATAGCACCAAACCAATGTTTGCTTCGAAACAGAGAATATATCCATGGCAGCAGAATCTCTGTCCTGGTACCATGTAACGTGACCAGTTGATGCTGAAAGGGATTACAGGTGGAATGTCTGTGATGAATTATAAGATGCAAATGGAAACTAACGTATATGGGGAGTAATAATGAAGATGCAAAGGGTCCACATGATAATGATATCATGAGCTTTTAGGAGTATAGAAATGTGAGTAATAAATGCAATCTAACGAGATGAAATAGAGGGGAATCTGCTAAACTGAAAGGAAGCACTCGAAATAGATATAGATGCTATAGGTAGATCCAAACATAAGGCAGAAGCTGCAGGGGAGAAAACTATAAAACAGATAATCAAATTAATTAACATTGAGACTAGAATGAAAGATACAGGATGATCTAATGCCATGAAACAAAATAAGTAAAAGCTACAGAAAATCAAAAGCTCGATTAGGGGATTTGCACATACCACAAGATGTAAAACAGAAGGCACGATAAAGACTACTCAGGTAATGGATGCTGACATTAAACCACTAACGAAATGATATAAAAAAAATGAAATGGTCATGAAAAACTAAAGTGCATAAGTGGATTTTATCAAAAAAAAAGAAAAAAGGAAAGGCAAGATCAAATGAAGATTGACGCAGACCCATTTGCCCAGCAGACCCATGGTTAGATGTCGGATCTCAAAACCACTCTGACCTGAGTTTCAGATTACTAACTGCTGCCATAGGCCGCTGGTATGGGACGATGCTCATATGATAGAACAAGGTCTTAAGCATCACAAAATGTAAAAAAAAAAATGATGGGGACAGGAAATCAAATAACAAGAAGAATGGATAAGGTGTAAACCGGAAATTCAGATCAACATAATAGAACAAGATCAATGGATGATCAATATGGAACAAAATAGAATGATAAAAATAAAAAAATAAAAAAAATCAAAAGGGGATCGATGTACTACCTGATTATCGAAAGGGAACAAAGCATAAAAGAAATTACAATATAAATGAGAATGGAAAATGTGTTGGAACAGAATCATTCCGTTAATGTAGCATTACGCAAATCGACACTGCTATATGCAGGTTGATCTTGCGAATTGTGCTAAAAAAAAAAACAGAAGAAAGAAAGAATAAAAGAAGCTGTAAACAAAGACTTTATTTAGAGAAGGAGATAGAGTGATGACTTACTTGTAGTGGCAGTGGTTCTGAAAGAGGGAGCTGAGTCTTCTCTTCCTTCTGCTACGGGGATCTCTTAATGCTAAATAAAAAGGAGGGGGGGCGGAGGAAAAGGAAAAGGGAAAGAGGGATCAAGGAGTCAGGGTCTATAATGGATTGTCGATGATGGATAGGCAAGGGATGAAGAAACTGGATGATCTTCTCGACCTCCTGAGGGTCGATTTTATAAGAGGTGGCCGTTAGGCCCCTCTCAGATCGGGTCCCCTATAAAAAAAACTTTTCTAAAAAGAAGGTTTTAACGAAAGTTTTTCCTAAAAAGTGTTTTGTTAAAAAAGATGCTTTTTAAAGCCATTTGTGTTTTCTTTTTCTATTTTTCTTATTATTATTATTATTTTTTTTCTTGACATTTTTTGCATTTTTTTTTGTATTTTTTGAAATGAAATTCTAAAAAAATAATTTCAAAAATATTTAAAATGAAAGGTTTTCTGAGCAATTTTAAAAGAAAATGGGTTTGGACCCGAGTTTTGAGAAAATGTTCGAGTTTTGAAACTCGAATCGAGAAATACAACGTGATGGATCCACCTGGATGTCGGATGAACTGTCCGAGCTATTAAAATACTATTTTTGGTATTTTCTGTAATTTTAATTTAAAAGTTGGACAATGAGACTCAGATTTGGATCTGGACAATGGATCTGGATCCGAAATCAAGTCAAACATATAAAATAAATTTAATTTCAGTAAAACTTGAGAAATGAACTGGAATTTAAATTTATAAGTGGCTCAATTGCTCAGAAAATGATATCAGGGGCAAAAATGGAATATTTAAAAGATTTTGAAAAATTTGGGGTGTTCACAATGATATGAGAAAATATTGAGAAAGTGGAGAGAATTCTTGAGAAAAGATAAACATTTGAAAATGAAAATATTTGTCAGGGAAACTCCAATTTTGAAAACTTTCTTTGGAAAATGATTGGGATACATTAGAAAATCCTTAGGAGCAGGAAACGCAAAACTCAGGAAATTGAAATCCTGAGAGTATTAGACTTGAAATATTTGAAAATTGATTTTTGATTCTTGAGAAAGATGAGAAATTCCTTTTGAAAATGAATCTTAAGAAAATAACATTTCCAGGGAAAATCACGAGAAAACTTGACTTGAAAAATCCAACTTTGAAAATTTTCAGAGTTTCTTGAGGAATCGATTTCCATGGAATGAAATTTTCTTGAGAAAATCATGAGAAAAGCAGATGATGCCATGATGCAGATGATTTGAATGAATTAATGCACTTTGTAAAGATTTTCTGAAAAAATTGTTGGAAAAATGTGTATTAAGTCAAAATAAATCCTTCACATATTCTGACTGTGGCCATGAACATGTTTAGATTTTAATTGACTTAATGTACAATTTTTTGCAAAATTGGAAATATGATGTGCAATTTAAGATAGCCTAAGAGTGTAGGCTCAATGTGACTGGTAGAAAGATAATGGATCTGGGTCTTGTCCATATTCCGACTAGGGCCGTAAATATGGACTCCACCGAGTTCATCAACTCTCTAAGAGTTGGTGCATGTGCCATTCGTGTACATCCATAGTGATTTTGCAAAATGAGATATATGAATCATAGAATCAGGATATTGCAGGAACCAAACTACATGCGATGCATCCTAATCTAAGCAGTAAAAGTAAATATTATTCCAAATTTGATTATTACATCTTTGACATAAAGTAAAAATAAAAAAATAAAATAAAGCTGATAGAAGCCATGTCTTCCGATCCTCCCTGCAAATGAGAGTTGACACAAAAATGCAATATACAAAGAAAAGAGTGAAGGTCTCCTATTAATGACAATAAGACGAAGGTAATGTTTGAATTGGAACGTCTAGAACATGAACAGAAACATCTAAATGCTATACCTAAACTGAAAGATGAATATATATATATATATATATATATATATATATATAACTTACTTAGGTGTAATATTTAGATTAATGAGAGAACACATATGTGGGAAATGATGATATACAGATGATAATTTATACACATATGGTGAAGAGTAGCCTTTTGATGGTTGTATATGTGTAAATGATATAAAATATTCATGGAAAGTCAAGAATGGTACTAATATATGATGTATGGGGAATGCCATTCACTCTAAAGGTCTTCAACAAATAAATTATGTATGCAAAAAAGGGGGGGGTGTCAACATCCGGGTGCCATAGCAGTAGGCATATGACATTAGGACTCATGTACACTGACATAGGGATTACTGAGATTAGGTTAGGAGGGAGAGATAGCAGCTAATGAAACCTTGGATTATCATAGAATGCATGAAGGGCTGGTGAATATGGTCTAAATGACACTGACTATTACTAAAACAGGGCCTGAATGATAATGAATGTTGACTATTATAATGGGATGTTGAATGTAGCTACACGAATTTGGAAGTGTTGAACCTGCCTTCAATGACTAGGTGAAGATTATGTGTGATGGACAGTGGGTGTAGCGGCAGCAATATGGTAGTAGTGTGCACATGTGCGCGAGGGATACAGTGTTTTGAAGTGGCTGGACCTACTTGAAAGAGATGCATAGATATTGAACAGATAGTTGTTATACAGAAAATAACAGCAAAGTGCCCAGGGTAATGTGCAAAGATGGAGAAGAGGCTGCCGTGCAGAAATAAATGGTGAAAATAAGAGCCACTTGATCTGATTAGGATCACGATAAACAATCGAGCGTGATATGGACTCTTTGTACCAATATATTGCATATGGTGACTCATATAGAAAGAGGTTGTGGTTCACTAATGAGAACTAGCCAATGATGAGATTTTAACCTCATTCACTAAATACATAGCTACACAGTAACGTGATGAGTGATTAGATGGCTGACAGTCCTAAAAAAAAAATGCTACTATAGGCTAATCCCTGTAGATGGATCACATACCCACATGTAGAAAAAAAAACCCTTGATTTAAACTTATCGTTGTCCAGTCACCTTTCAGCAAACTGATGGTCATAGCATCAATGCTTCAATGTATCATCTGTTTATATCATTTCTACAGCAATAGTACAAATCCTGATCCGCTGAATTCATCGCTATCAAAAGGAGAATCGATTCCCCTGCTAACGGTCAGCATATTCACGGGGTTTTGCTGACTGAAAACCAGAGAGTGGTGATGTAACGATTAGTATAGATAAAAGGAACAATAACCAGGTATGATTGTCCATTTGCATCATGACATAGGATGGGATGGAGACATACAGAATGCAGGGGATCTGAAATAGATAAAACACTCAAAAGAGAAAAAAAAATGTCATGCCTTGGTTAAGGGCATCCCTTGCTGTACGATAACTCCTCTTGAGTATCGTTTGAGGTAATGACATGCAGATGCCTTCATCCATATGGGTAGATAGGAACTAATATGATGCAAAAGAGTTACGACTAATATCAAACAGGAGAAGTCTGTTAAGAAAACAAAAAAAAAATATACATAAATAACAGGATGGCCAAAGATTAGAATGAATGTGTTGTCCTTTGAGGTCTCATTCATTGCACTTACAGGGACTGAAGCCTTAATGACATCAAAATTTCTAAAAAAAAAAAAAATACTTTCAATAACGAGGCTGAATTTGACGACCTATAATATGGGATGGCATAAATGTGAATCTAAAAAAAAAACATAAATTGAAACAGAATGTCATCCCATGCCGTTTGTAATGTTGGAAAATACCATGGAAAATATACTGATTTCTTAAAATGACCTTCAGAGGAACCGATGATGCCATTGTGAGGCATCATCGACCATCGATGTATGAGACCACCATGGCAGCAAACTGTGTCAACAAAATGCAACAGATTTGCAGTGCCTGAGATGTGAGTATGGTATATGATTACCAAAATGCAGGCATATATAATGAGATGATCTCGTGATGCGAAAAAGCCATTAGGTTAGACAAAATGTACAATAGACAGGATTAATAATTCTGACGAAATCAATGGGATACGACTCTTCAGGAGATAAAAAGAAATAACTAAAGAAGGAAAGCAGTTTCTCACCTGATTGCTTTGAAACGGAATCCTTCTGGACGATGATGCTTAGAAACTGGTTTCTTGCAAACAAAGAACACAATATCCTAGGTTGATTGGAAGGAGGTGATGTTTTCCTTGTAGGTTTACTCGATCTTCTTTGACTACTCGGTTGAAGTAGGTTGGAGGCACTGGACCGTGAGGGGAGAATCAGAGAGGAGCCGATGGTCTTGATGAAGCTGAAGTGGGAAGTGGAAATAGAGAGGAAAAAAAAAAACAGGGGGATTAGTGAAAAGGGGATAAGGGCTGATGAGGGGAAACTCGAGAGATCGCTTTCAAAAGAACCGCCTCCTCTTTGTTGGCCCTTCTCCCTTCTGAATAGCCAGCCTCCTCCCTTTTCCCCCAAATCCGCCCCTTTTCCATCGGCTTTTGCTAACCTTTGAAAAGTAATTTTTGAAATGTTTAAAAAAAAAGAGTTCGCCGTTTTGAGAGGGGGACGACTCTTAGTCTTTAAAAAAAAATTTGGTTTATTTTACCTAATGTTTAGGTAAAGTAAACATTTTTTTTAGGGAGATCCGGCTGTGGCACCCTTTAGGGCTGTTTTAAAAAAAATGAGTGAAGGAATGAAACAAATAAAAAAAATGGGTATTTCAAGGTGATGCCACCTCATCCTGATTTGAAACTCTTATGAGAACAAAACCTTTAGTGAGGTGCCACCTATGCATGGGCCCCTTAATTATTTTATTAAAATTTAAATTAACTGGAAGAGTTTTATAAATTGGTGCCACCTCCGGATGGACACTGTTTTGAAAATCAGAGAAATATTTGAGAATTTGAGTGTGACACCACCTCGAGGCGGGTCCATGTCCTTTATTTGAAATAAAAGCCAAGTAAATTTTTTTTGGAATTTTCATAATAATAGGCTAATTTAGAAAACACGAAGTGAACTTTGGTTCAGTTTCAAAACTTGGAAGAAAATGATTCTTGAGGGCAAACTTTAGAAAGATGCGGAGAAATTCAGAGCCCTTTTTGTAAAGTTTGAAATAAGGTCTTATGAATTTGGAAATTGTGTCCCCCTCTTTTCAATTGACGAAATTTTGAAAATCAATGTCAAAAACTATCCAGATCGTTTTCTTGAGAAAACTTTTGTAATTCGGAGTCCTGGGGGTAAAATGGGAAGAATTGGTAATTTTGAAGACCCAGAGTTTTAAAAAATCAATTTTAAAAAGTTTAAAAATCAAATCTGGATTGAAAAATTTGAAAATCAGGAGTTCTGGATCTCAAAATGACATGTTGTGCAGTGAAATGATGCAAAGTGTTCATGCAATGCTATACAAAGACATGTTCTATGAACTGTCATTCTGAATCCAGAATTGGAAATTCTAACTTCTTGTCAGGAATAGGATTTTGAAAATTTGCAGCTTGAAAATGTTTCTGAACCTAAATATAGAAATTTTGAGGCTCAAGAATGGAATTTAGGACTTTCTGCAAGGTTCAATCTCAGAAAATGACCATTTTGCCCTTCATTGCTTCCGGAGAACTGAAATGTGATGATTGGTGGAGATGTCAAGAAGGATGAGTGAAAATTTGGGGTGTTTACACTATTCTTTTTTCCCTCTCTTCTTTCTTTCCTTTTCCCTTTTCTTCCTTCTTCTTTTCCTTTTCTTTCCTTCTTTTTTTCCTCTTTCCTTGGTCCAGCCACCATAAGTGCCTTCCCTTTCCTATTCTCTCACCTAAGAAAAACATCACACGTTAGAACCCTCTCCTCTCTCAGCTCATTAGCTCTCTCTCTCTCTCTCTCTCTCTCTCTCTCTCTCTCTCTCTCTTTTGGCTGCACCCTCAAGTCCCCTCTTCAACAGCCATGAATGCCATGGCTTGAGCTACTCACTTCCAGCCACTTTGAAGCTTCACTAGCCTTCAGCCCACGGTTCCAGCGACTTCTCCATTTCCAGCATTTTCAAGGTGACCCCATCACCTCCTTTGCTCCAGCCGATTCACAAGGTCCAGCCATCTCTTTGAAGCTACCTAAACACAACATCTTCCTCCATTGCTGCCACAGCTCCCTGTTGCCGCTACTATCATCAACAAACCTCCTTCACGCCCAGCAAAGTCACCAAGCTGATCCTTCCTTGGCAGCCATAGTATCACCTCCCATCAGCATCTCCAGCACCTTGGCAACCTCCTCTACAATCACCTCAAGCTTGCCATCTCCTTCAAGCAAAGAACAGTACCTTCAGCCAACCCGAGCTAATCCAAGGTAAGGCTCCCATTTATTTAATATTTGTTTGTTTTGAACATATGATATTTCAATAAAAGTGTTATTCGGATAAGATGATCCATCCGATCTATGAATAGAATCATTCATCCCGGTAGCCAACACAAATTTCGAGCATACTCCCATTGATTTTTATTTTAATTTTATGTTTCATGATTAAAAATATGCATTTAGATTAGTTTCATTATGCATCTCATTAATCTTACATAGCTTTACCAATATTCTATAGATTTTCATTTTTTATGCAGAGTCTAGTTGTTATTTTATGCATTTATTCTTGTTCAAAAATCACATAAAATTCATTTGTGAATCCCTATGCTTGTCTGTGATGTCTTGTCAAAAACCTAAATCCATTTGGGTTTTGAAAACCCGTCTAATAAATCGGATTCCAAACCTGGTTTTTAACCCTCTGGAAGTTCCAGATTTTTTTTTAGCAGACTTCCAGACTTAAGATATCCACCGTGGGAGATCCGATTCATTCCCAAAAAAAATACAGTGGATCCCTGTTAGAACCTATTGTTTTCCAGTATTTTCCTAAATTTTTCCAAGGAGATTGACCTCTATAAAAAATCAAATTCGCCAGACCCATGTGAAAATCTTGATTTCTGCTTGTCAGGGTCTAGACCAACCCTAATCCGCTGTGATGCTTTAATACGTAGGTTGGATGTCAAAACCTTCAACAGTGGAGTTTCTCCTAGTGAACTCGTCTCTCATGTCCCAGAATTTTAGGATTTTTAGGGTTCGGATTCCTATTTTTCCAGATTTTACAATTTCACCATTGAATTCTCTGTTAGATAGATTTTATTAGAATTAGAAGTCTGAT
Source organism: Nuphar pumila (assembly GCF_984573655.1). Classification (NCBI taxonomy): domain Eukaryota; kingdom Viridiplantae; phylum Streptophyta; class Magnoliopsida; order Nymphaeales; family Nymphaeaceae; genus Nuphar; species Nuphar pumila. The sequence goes on along the minus strand of NC_143256.1, from coordinate 67,036,745 downwards.
AAACCTCTGTGTCCATCCAAACTGTTCATCTAATCCCAAAACAGTTAAAAGAGGAATTGTTCTTCTATTTGTCAGGGACATTCTCCCAAAATATTAGTCATTTTCTTTACTGTTTGCTATTTTTTTGATAATTTTTTCTGAAACCTATCAGTCTGCCCTAAGTCCTAGAATCTCCAAATTCTGATCCGACTTGCCAGAGCTGTCAAGCCCCGACCATTGGTCAAAACCAGCATATGTAAAAGGAAAAAATATTTTCCGAACTGTCCTCCATCACTCCATAAAATTTAGGGAATTTCTATGGTAGGTTAGTAACTAAAATTTAGTTTTCATTAGATTAGTTTTAGAATTTTAGGCAAAATCTTGATTTTTAGGATTTTTAGTTAATTTCCATATTAAAAAAATATCAAAAATAGAGATTTTCAGATTTCATATTGTTTTTAGAGTTAGTCTAGGTGTCCATGACAAATTTGGTATAATTTGGAGTTCATTTACCTTTTGTGTTAGTTCATTTTTAAATTCAAAGGCGAAAATCAAGTTAAATTCAGTAATTTGTGATATTTTCATAATTTTAGGGGTTTTATCATGTGAATAAGCATATCATATCATATTAGGGTTAATTTCAATATCATTTGAATTTAATATTTCAACTTTTTGCAAAATTTATTTCAGAAAACCCTGGTTTCAAGGCCATAGTTTTGCTATCAGGGGCATTTTGGTTATTTGACCTCAATTTCAAAATTCAAATCTTTAATTCTCTAAATTTTCATGCATATCATCATATTGCATCATGCTGTATTTTATTTTATTTTATTTGATTTTCAAATTTCCAAATTTTATAAAAATTCTTTTAGAAAACCCTGATGTCAAGGTCATCAGGGGTATTTTGGTTATTTTTACTCCAATTTCGAATTTCCAAGTTTATTTTCAAATTTGATTACTTATTTCTCATGTTTATATGAAAGGGGGTATGAATTAGGTTTACATCTGGATAATATCTGATAATTTTTTATATTTTTAGATAAATCCAGATAAACCTACATTTCTGTGCTAACATGTTTTCTAGATTTGTAGGGACATTCAAGAAGAAGACTTAGCTATTTTATTTATTATTCAATTCAATGTAATATCATATGTAATATTTGAAATAAGATTTACATTTCTGCTTTGAATAGGACTGCATTGCATATAGTTTAATTTCTGCAAATTTCAATATCTAATGTATCATTCATCATATTTTTCCAAATCCACTATGGTTGACACAAATGGCATGTGCACAAGCTCTTAGGGAGTTGACAAACTTGGTAGAATTCGTATTTTTGGACGTAGTCAGAATACGAAGGAAACTTAGATTTGTGATCTTCGTATTAGCCACATTCAGCCTACACTCTTAGGCTAACTTAAAAAATGCACTACATTTCCCAAAATTTCAAAAGGATTTTCCCAATTCCTCAAAGAATTCTCTTTCAAATTCATATTGACTCATTCAATTTACATCATTTTCAAACTCATTTCCCAATTCCATTTCAAAGAAATTGATTTTCTCAGAACTTTCTAAGTCTTTCTGAGGAATTGATTTTCTTAGAACTCTGAATTTTTAAATGATATTTCAAAGTATTTCCCAAGTTCAAACCATGATTTTCCAATATTTCAACTTTCTCCAATTTCAAAATCCTAAGTCTTTCAGAAAATGATTCTCTCAAAATCCTTGAATTACTTATGAAATTGATTTTCTTAGAATTCTCAAATCCATTTTCTCAGAAAAGTTGTCCAAATCTCAAAATCGATTTTCTCAAAGTCCAAGTTTTTTTTAGAATCAATTTTTCCTTCAAGAGTCATTTTCCAATGCAAATTCCTGATTTCCAATGAAATTCAATGATTTTCCTAGGAATTCTATTTTCAAGCACTTTTCCAGTCATTTTTCAAGTACATCTCAATTTTCTGAGGCAAACATCATATTTATCAAATGTGCATCTTTTCAAAATTCCATAGCACGTGCTTGATTCTTTTTGCATTCTAGGAAAATAGAGCATAATTTAGATAATTTAACTTAGTCAAAGCACACATTTGATCCTTGGTTCAATTACCTCTGGTAAAGGCGCCAGGAATGGTTGAACCTCGTACCGACAAGCGGATCCCATTCCACAAAATTTTCCCGCGAATTTTCAAAACAGAGGCGAGTAATTTTCAAAACCATTTTCAAAACTTTGGTCGAGTTTGACTCGCAAAATCGTTTCTCTCTCTCGCAGAGGGTAGGGAAAAATTTTGCGATGATAACAGGTTTGGCGACCGTGATGGGACATGTCTTTGTCTAATCAACTGTGTGCTTTGACTTCGCTCAATTATCAAAATCGTGTTTTATGGAATGTCAACTTTTATTTTCTGATATCGTGTAAACCTAGGAGCCTAGACTCGAACCCAACTGACGTGGATTGCATGTAGACTAGGCATGGTTTGGTAGAACCAATTTAGAAGAATTATTCATGCTCACTTAGACTTAGGTCTGAAATACAACACTCCTCAATCTAGGATTTCCTTGAGAACAATGTTTGCTTCTTTAAAATTTTCAAAATTCTATCTCTTTAGGATTTAGAGCCATCTGTTTGCTTGCATGTGCTTATATTTCAAAAACCACCCCACCTATGTCTACCCGGTCTTCACGTTGCTGGGCTTTCTTCTAGAACTATAGTTCAGGACAAAGTTTCACAACTGGGCCACTTATTTGGGTTAATGCCCCACTGCCATGTACTTAGGGCCATAGTCAGAAGTATATCGATAGGTGCTCAAGGATGTTGGGAAAACACAAGCCTAGAACCAAAGATGAATCTTTTATGCCACGTACTTCAGGTTTCAATTCAAGTATATCGTCATAGCATGATTGGACACAGCTGATCTGAGAGTAGAGTCAAGATTAGGGACCTAAAGCTCTTTCAAAATTGATGCATTTTAGAGTCAGCTTCTTAGAGAGTGTTGAATGTTCATAATAGTTTGTGCAGGATTTGATTGAATGCATTCTTCTTTTATTTCTCATTTCCCTTTTATTTCCCTTTTACATCATTTTCCAAATTTCATCTATTTTTCCAACAGTTTTATCAAAACCCTAGACGATTTTAAAAAACCTCATATTTCTCCTCAAAAAGTCTAGGCGATTTCCCTTTTCCTACCTTCTCTCTGGATCTCGAATTTTCAGCTTTATCTTGCTTGCAATTTTTTCAAATTTTGTCTTCCAAATTCTATCCAAAATTTCTATCTCTTTTATCATCCTCAATATCTCCTTCATCATTTACCTTTCTCCCGAAAATTATTCAATCTAAACCATCCTTTTATCCTACAGAGAATTTTGGTGTTGTGGAATGGTTCAGACCAGATCCAAGAAGAAAACAGCGTCGCCTCAGCACTCTAGCAGTGGCAGCGACTAAGAAATGGATTCACCGTGATCTGCCAAGAAACAAAATCAACAAGCCAATGATGATGTAGATCCTCAGATGTATGCCATGTTTTAAAAAATGATGAATAAGATGATGGCAGAGCAAGCAGGAGTCAGTTTCGACAAGATCTCTACCAAGAAAAAGATCAAGGGTCGCACAGTCAAGAAGCAGGTGAAGATATCCAAAAAGCGTATTCAACACGAGGATACATCTGATGAAGCAAAGTCAGTAGATGACACCGATAAAGAGTGTGAGGCTCAACAAGTTTTTCAAAAGATGACTTAGGGGCAGGGGTCAGCCAATAAGCCTAAAGATCAGTCTGCTAATGACTCTGACCAGTCACAACTCAAAGACGTGGTCAAAATGGTCAAGGATCTGCAAACTCGCGATAAAGGCAAGAAGGTCTTCACAAGTAGGGATTTCTACGATGGTCTGGACGGGGATGACAGCCTAGAGGATCCCCCCCGCAATTTTGACAAGTTTGATGGGACTGGCAATCCCAAGGCTCACCTGGCCATGTTATTTGCGGAATGCAATCGATTCAAGAGAGATAATCGTGCTTTATTTAGATGTTTTCCTCGCAGTCGGAAGGGCACCGCCGCCAAATGGTATTCAGAGCACATCAATCCCATTGAGTTGAAGGAATTCGACAAGGTGGTTAATCTTTTCATTGAGCGATTCTTGTTCAATACCAAGGCACTTTCGACCCTCAATCATCTCTACAATCTAAAGCAGAAGGAAAATGAAAAGGCCAGAGACTTTATCCACAGATGGAGATCCACTTGCAATCAAATGAAGGATCCGATATCAGAAGGGCATGTGTTGTCTGTCATCCTGAATAATTTCTCCCAACCTTTGAGAGGCCTGATCTCTACTTCCTCGGCACGATCTTTCATCGAATTGATAGAACAAGCTGAATGGCTCAAAATGGGAATAGAGAATGGAGTATATGAAAGCCTCACGCTCTCAAAGAGCAATTCAGATACCAAGAAGAAGTCAAACTTCATATTCTCTGTGAATGCCCTAGGCAACAACAATGGCAAAAGCAAAAGGAGTGGCAGAAAGAACCACACCGGCGGATGAGGGAGTCTAAATTCCAGTAGAGATGACCATACAGGACAAGAGGACAGATTTAGCTGGCAGAATGATAGCTCTCCCTTGGGAATCCAACTAGAATTAAATCCCCAAGGGAGACCAAAGCATGATGGTTGGGGATATGATCGCGAATTTACTCTCTTAGAACAGTCGCTCGAGCAAGTTCTGAAATACATGATAGCCAAAGGGATGGTTAGACTCCCCAAGATAGAAGATCCTCCTGTGACCATGGGAAGGTTTAAAGATCAGTTCTGCAAGTTTCATCGGACAATGGGTCACAACACCGAGCATTGTTTCATCTTCAAGAATATCGTTCAAGACTGCATTGATAAGAATCTCCTCTTTGAAGATGAAAAGGAGGGCTAGTCATCCTGACTGAGCTTTTTCCTCAATCATTCAAGAAACTTACAACGCTAGCATTTTTCCATTTCTCATCTTGCTTTCATTATTTTGAAGGGATAAAGCAATCCCATTTATCTTTCCCTGATTTGTCATATTTCCTTCAATGCATTAATGAAATTATCAATTTTCCTCATAAGCTTGTTCATCTTCTCTGCAAAATGTCTCTTACAAGGAATGACCTCTCTCAGGGTGTCTCTCTAATCAATCAAGAAGTCAGGCGCTTTGTCAATTATCTTCCTTTTACCCAAAATTTGTTTTCCCTATTACATTTGGGCATTTTTTTTTAAAATTTGTTTTTACTTCAAAATGTCCTGTATGCAGGCAGGATCAAACAAATCTCTCATTTTGCACACATGTGCATCCATTTACATCATTTTGCATTCATTTGCATTCACAAGCATTCATTTGCATCAAATTCATAATTTTTCCTTCAGGTTAAAGAATAAACCTGAATTACCCATTCAGGATAAGGGATAAATTGTGAGGCCTTGACAATCATTCCCGTCACCATTCCCAAATATCTCTGGAGCGCCAATCTCTTTCCAAAAAAAAAATCAAATTTCAAACACTAGGTGATTTTCAAAATCCAGTGCTCATACTGGTTCATTTTCACAATTCAACTTTTACACTAATACATTTCCAAAATCCAGTGCTCGCACTGGTACATTTTCAAAATCGAATGTTTATAGTGATACATTTTCAGAACTTGGTGCTCGTACTGATACTCTTTCGAAATGTAGCACTCGTGTTAGTGTCTTGCCCATTGGTCGCGTTAGTCGATCTCGTAGGTGCAGTCTTCGTGCTAACCTTCCATCAAAATTCAAGTTCAATATAAATTCTATCAATTTTGACCTTTGGGCCATCCAATTTTCAATTTCCAATTTCCAATTTCCAATTTCCAATTTCAAATTTCAACCTCCGGGTCACCCAATCCTCTATTTCGACCTTTGGGTCACTCAATTTCCAATTTCGACCTTTGGGTCATTCAAATTCTCAACTTAGACCTTCGGGTCATTCAATTCCTCAAATTTTGATCTTTGATTTCCCATTTCGACCCTTTGTGTCATTCGATTCCCAATTTTGACCTTCGGGTCATTTAATTCTCAATTTCGACCTTCAGGTCATTTAATTCTCAATTTTGACCTTCAGGTCATCTAATTTTGTCAATCAGGCCTCTAGGCCGCCCACTTTATCAAATTCTCAAATTCAAGCCTTCGAGTTACAATCTTACCAACATCAGTCATTTTTTTGCCTTCAGGTTACAACTTTATTAATATCTATCACTTTCCAAGCCTTCGGGTTATAACTTCATCAATGTCAATCATTTTCAAATCATCAAATTTAATCTTTCAATCAAAATCCTGCTCTCGAGCTGGTCGATCAACCAAAATCCTGCTTTTGAAATGGTCGGTCAACAAATCCTGCTTTTGAGCTGGTCGGTCAACAAATCCTGCTTTCGAGCTTATCGGTCAACAAATCCTGCTTTCGAGCTGGTTGATCAACCAGAATCCTGCTTTCGAGCTGGTCGGTCAACCAAAATCCTGCTTTCGAGCTGGTCGGTCAACCAAAATCCTGCTTTCGAGCTGGTCGATCAACCAAAATTCTGCTTTCGAGCTGGTCGGTCAATAAATCATTCTTTCAAGCTAGTCGGTCAACAAATCCTCCTTTCGAGCTGGTCGATCAACAAATTCTGCTTTCAAGCTGGTAAGTCGAAACAAAACCCAACTTTTGAGTTGAACTTTTAATTGAGTCTTTTCAGGACTCAATTTAGTCATGGATGTGTCAATTAGACCTCAAGCAATTTCTTTCACCAAGGATTTTAAGAACATTTTGTCAATTTGTCATCAAATATTTATTGATTTTAAAATCTTTATTGCATAAAAGAATTACCTCAGAATACCTTCAGTATTACTTCCGAAAGGACAAAGCTTTTGCGAAGAAGGATTCAAAATTCAAAATCTTTTTATTGGCCAACCAAAAGGATGAAGAATAAATCCTCAATATGACCAGCAAAGAAGATTCAATGTTGTTGCAAAGCCATAAGTGATCGATATTGATCGCAGTCAATGGCACATTTTTAAAGATCATTCTTGAGAAATAAGGCAGTCAAAATATCCTGGGTGATACAGAAAAATTCACTCAATTTTCATATCTTATCAATTATTTAAGCTGCAATTAAATATCTACAAAAGGGATATCTCAATTGTCATCAAGTTGAAGATGAATATGCGAGTTAGACCCCCGAGGCCAAAGAAGATTTGGATCATCTCCAAGATGAAGGAGTTTGTAATGGATCCTTCCAGAGAAAGTTCATATCACCGCCAAGTTGAAGGCGAGTGCGACGAACCTCCTGACAAATCCTAAAAGATATTTAATTTCTGCTATCATCAAGAGATTTTCAACCGATGAGCCAATACCATCAAGATAATCCTTGAGGCAAAGAAGGATCGAAACATCTCTGAGTTGAAGGAGTTTGTGACATGCCCTTCCAAAAAAGAGAGAAAAGCCAGGACATCTCCAAAATGAAGGATGATGTAATCCCCAAAAACCCAAGAGAGCTCCAATTCTGTCAAAAAAAAAAAAGAGTGCAGAAAGATCATCATGAAAAAAGAATAACAGGATATCAAACTGACGAATCTACCAAGAATCTTCTTTAATTTTGTGAAATTCTCTTATCAATATCCTTTCATCAATCGCTTTCACAATGTCAAGAATTTCTTTATGTTCATATCAAGGAAATTGATAGCTTCTTTGAAGAAAGCCAATTGCAAGCAATTTGAATTTGAATTTGAATCTTGATTCTACAGAGTTATCCCAATTGGAGGTAATACTTTGGGTAGAAAAGAGAAAATATTTTCATACCAATATACATCTGTTTCAATTATTATGAATCAACAAAATTTTCAACATTTTTATAATATTTTCTAGTTATCCTAGCGTGAAGCGAGAACTTTAGATTTATCTTTGGCACATTATGACACCATTTGTTATCCCTTTTAGGAGTTGATAACGAGAGTTTTCAAGATTCCTTCCCTTCTTTGGTATAATCTGAGCGCCTGGACTCTCAGATTCGCACATTTCTTTGTGTCCCCACTGTCCCACCATAGACAGCCCAATTTTGGCTTGAGGTTAAGCCACCAATCATTTTCTCGCAAAAGGTCATCAATTTCAAAAGTTATTTAGTCTCAGCAATGAGGCGCCCAAAATCAAACCCCTTTTCAAGCTTTAAGGACCCCCAATTTCATCCTTTTGCAAAACCTTTATCGGATTCATTGTGCGAAAGTCCGAAGGTTCCATCATGGGTTCTTCTTTTAAGAATCCCATCATTTTCATTCTCGGTCAGGTTAAGGGTTAAACGTGAGCCTCATTTTGATGTGGTATTTTATCTCCCGGTCAAGTTAAGGGTCAAGCCTGAGCCTCGTTTCTACACGTGGTATTTTTCATCCCATCAAGGTTAAGGGTAAAAACCTAAGCTTCACTTCTTTGAAGTAAAATTTTCTTCTTCATCCTTCATTTCATATCTACCATTTTCATCAGGGTTAATTTTTTCATATCCAGTTAGATCCTTTTAACTAGGGCATTTTTATAGCCCGAATTTAGTGTGTTTTTCTTTGCCACTAAGCTTGACCCTAAACCGGCTTAGTAGCAAAGAGGGGCATTTGTAAACACCCTAAATTTTTCTCATCCATTTTTAGACACATCCCTCGTGTGAATGCCAACCCTAGTAGTTCAGTATAGGAGTCCAACCCCGAGTCTATGTTAGAAAATTATCATTTTACCCACTTTAATTAAGAAAATTACCATTTTACCCCTAGGTCATCCTAGACCCATGTCAGTCAGAGTCGATCAAGCTCATTCTCAAGTTTAGAACAGTTAGAATATCAGTCATTTCAAGCTCATCTGAGCTCACAATGAACAAACCATTTCCACTTTTGACTATTCCTGCCAAAATGGGATCATTTCTTCAAAAAAGAGCTCATTTCTCACTCAAATCCAAGACAATTGTCTCTGAGCCAGTCATTCCCAATCAATCCTATTCCTCTGAGTCTAGATTGAGCTCACCAGGAGTTCAAGTGCTCCAGTTTCAGTTCAAAAAAACTTCCAAGTGTTCAGGAGCCCATTTTAGCCCATTTCAGCTCATTTAGCTTAAATTGAGCTGAGTTGAGTCAATTAAGCTAGTGTTTGAGCTTCAATTTTAGTTCATCTCAGTATTACTGATCTTTGTTCTAGCTCAAACCCAACTCTGATCCGTAATTTACTTCACTCCAGCGACCATTTCTCTAAAAATGGCAGCTTTTCTTGATAATTCAGTATGGGACTTCAGTCGAGTAAGTATCTTGTTAGTCCACTTGAGTTCTGAAACCCTAAAACTCAGCTCAATCTAGTTCATTTCAGTTCAAATCAGTTCAAACCCTAATTTTCAGTGTCACTCTGGCCTGACAGAGACAAAAATCATTTCTTGAATCATTTTGCCATTTTTTATCAATTTTATCACTTTCTTAACTGGTACAACTGTCAATCGGGGTCCAATATCCAAATTTCTTCATTCAGAGTCTGCATTTTGCATGGCATTTCATATCATTTCTCATCATTTTCCATCATTTCATAACATTACATTCCATTTTCAAGGTCCAAAACTCTAGTTTTGAAAATTCCAATCCAGATTGAGTTTCAAAAGTTTTCAGAAATCAATTTCAAACCCTGGGTTTCCAGAATTAACATTTTTACCACCATAATTCTAAATTTGGAAATATCTTCTCAAGAAAAACAATCTGGATTTCTTTCAAACCCAAATTTTCAAATTCTAAACTGGATTTGCTTCGCAACAGGGTATGAAACTTTAAATTCTTAGCTCGTTTCAAAAACTGCCAAAAATAGCTCATTTTGTCCGAAAATTTTCTAAAAAGACCATTCTACTCCTCTGGCCTTCAAAATGAATTTCAAAATTAAAAAGGTGGGCTCACTCCGAGATGGCCTCTCCATTTGCATTTCCTTTCAATAATAATAAAAACAATTTCTTTTTCTTTGTAATCATTTTCCTTTTTATTTTTATTTTTATTTTATTTTTATTTTTATTTTTATTTTATCTTTTTCATCCTGTGGGACCCACCATGGTGGTCGACCAGCCCCCTTCCTCCTTTTTTCCTTTTCTTCTTCTCTTCTTCCTTCTTCTTTTATTTCTTTCTTCCTTTTCTTCTTCTTCTTTCTTTCCTTTCTTTCTTTCTTCGATTCCTTCCTCCTTTCCTTCTCCCCCTTGGTTCACCAGCCCCCTCTCTTCCTTTTTTTTTTCCTATTCCTTCTTCCCACTCATCCTTCTTTCTTTCCTTTTCCCTTTCTTCCTTCTTTTCTTCTTCTTTTCCTTTTCTTTCCTTCTTTTTTCCCTCATTTCTTTCTTCCCCCTTTCCTTGGTCCAGCCACCATAAGAGCCTTCCCTTTCCTATTCTCTCACCTAAGAACAACATCACACATTAGAACCCTCTCCTCTCTCAGCCCATTATCTGTCTCTCTCTCTCTCACTCTCTCTTTCTCTTTTGGCTGCACCCTCAATTCCCCTCTTCAGCAGCCATGAATGCCATGGCTTGAGCTACCCACTTCGAGCCACTTTGAAGCTTCACCAACCTTCAGCTTACAGTTCCAGCGACTTCTGCATTTCCAGCATTTTCAATGTGACGCCATCACCTCCTTTGCTCCAGTCGGTTCACAAGGTCCAGCCATCCCTTTGAAGCTACATCAACATAGCATCCTCCTCCATTTTTGCCACAGCTTCTGTTGTAGCTACTATCATCAACAAACCTCCTTCACACCCAGCAAAGTCACCAAGCCAGTCCTTCCTTGGCAGCCATAGCATCACCTCCCATCGGCATCTCTAGCACCTTGGCAACCTCCTCTACAATCACCTCAAGCTTGCCGTCTCCTTCCAGCAAAGTGCAGTACCTCTAGCCAACCCGAGCTAATCCAAGGTAAGGCCCCCATTTATTTAATATTTGTTTGTTTTGAACATATGATATTTCAATAAAAGTGCTATTCGGATGAGATGATCCATCCGATCTATGGATAGAATCATTCATCCCGATAGTCAGCATGAATTTCGAGCATACTCCCATTGATTTTTATTTTATTTTGTGTTTCATGTAGTTTTATGATTAAAAATATGCATTTAGATTAGGTTCATTATGCAACTCATTAATCTTATATAGCTTTACCAATATTCCATAGATTTTTATTTTTTATGCAGAGTCTAGTTGTTATTTTGTACATGTATTCTTGTTTAAAAATTCCATAAAATTCATTTGTGATTCCCTCTATTTGTCTGTGATGTCTTGTAGAAAACCTACATCCATTTGGGTTTCGGAACCCCCTCTAATAAATCAGAATCAAAATCGGGTTTTTAACCCTTTGGAAATTCAAGATTTTGTTTTAGCAGATTTCCAGACTTGAGATCTCCACCATGGGAGATCCGATTCATTCCCCAAAAAATAAAGTGGATCCCTGTTAGAACCTATTATTTTCCAGTATTTTTCCAGATTTTTCCAAGGAGATTTAGCGCCTATTAAAATCGAATTTTCTAGACCTCTGTGAAAATCTTGATTTCTGCCTGTCAGGGTCTAGACCAACCCTAATCCGCTATGATGCTTCAATCCGTAGGTCATATCTCAAAACCTTCAACAGTGGAGTTGCTCCTAGTAAACTCCTCTGTCATTTCCCAGATTCTTAGAATTTTTGTGGTTTGGATTCTTATTTTTCCAGATTTTACAAGTTCACCATTGAATTCCATGTTAGATAGATTTTATCAGAATTAGAGGTCGGGTAAACCTCTGTGTCCATCCAAACCGTTCATCTAATCCCAAAACAATAAAATGAATAACTGTTCCTCTGTTTGTCAGGGACATTCTTCCAAAATCTTAGCCATTTTCTTAACTGTTTGCTATTTTTCCCATAATTTTTTCTGAAACCTGTCAGTCTGCCTTAAGTCCTAGAGTCGTCGGATTCTGATCCGACTTGTCGGAGCTGTCAAGCTCCGACCATAGGTCAAAATCAGAATATGTAAAAGAAAAAAATCTTTGCCTAACTGTCCTATGTCACCCCATAAAATTTGGGGAATTTCTATTGTAGGTTAGTACCCAAAATTTAATTTTCATTAGCTTAGATTTAGAGATTTAGGCAAAATCTTGATTTTTAGGATTTTTAGTTAATTTCCATATTAAAAAAATATCAAAAATATCTATTTTCGGATTCCATATTATTTTTAGAGTTAGTCAGGTATCCATGCCAAATTTAGTGTAATTTGGAGTTCATTTACCTTTTGTGTTAGTTCATTTTTAAATTCAAAGGCGAAAATCAAGCAAAAATCAAGTTAAATTCAGTAATTTGTGATATTTTCATAAATTTAGGGGTTTTATCATGTGAATAAGCATATCATATCATATTAGGGTTAATTTCAATATCATTTGCATTTTATATTTCAACTTTTTACAAAATTTATTTCAGAAAACCCTGGTTTCAAGGCCATAGACTTGCTATCAGAGGCATTTTGGTCATTTGACATCAATTTCAAAATTTCAATCTTTAATTCTCTAAATTTTCATGCATATCATCATATTGTATCATGTTGTATTTCATTTAATTTTCAAATTTCAAAATTTTACAAAAATTCTTTTAGAAAACCCTGATTTCAAGGTCGTCAGGGGTATTTTAGTCATTTTTTCTCCAATTTTGAATTTCCAAGTTTATTTTTGAATTTGATTACTTATTTCTCATGTTTATATCAAAGGGGGTATGAATTGGGTTTACATCTGGATAATATCTGATAATTTTCAATATTTTTGGATAAATCGAGATAAACCTACATTTCTATGCTAACATATTTTCCAGCTTTGCAGGAACATTCTAGAAGAAGACTTAGCTATTTTATTTGTTATTCAATTCAATGTAATATCAGATATAATATTTGGGAATAAGATTTATATTTCTGCTTAGAATTGGACTTCATTGCATATAGTTTAATTTATGCAAATTTCAATATCTGATGTATCATTCATGCACATTTTTCCAAATCCACTATGGTTGACACGAACGACACGTGCACAAGCTCTTAAGGAGTTGACAAACTTGGTAGAATTCGTATTTTTGGCCATAGTCAGAATACAAAGGAAACTTAAATTTGTGATCTTCGTATTAGCCATATTCAGCATACACTCTTAGGCTAACTTCAAAAATGCACTGCATTTCTCAAAATTTCAAAAGAATTTTCCCAATTCCTCAAAGAATTCTCTTTCAAATTCATATTCATTCATTCAGTTTGCAATATTTTCAAACTCATTTTCCAATTCCATTTCAGAGAAATCGATTTTCTCAGAACTTTCTAAGTCTTTCTCGGGAATTGATTTTCTCAGAACTCTGAATTTTCAAATGATATTTCAAAGTATTTCCCAAGTTCAAACCATGATTTTCCAATATTTCAACTTTCTCCAATTTCAAAATCCTAAGTCTTTCAGAAAATGATTCTCTCAAAATCCTTGAATTACTTATGAAATTGATTTTCTTAGAATTCTCAAATCCATTTTCTCAGAAAAGTAGTCCAAATCTCAAAATCGATTTTCTCAAAGTCCAAGTTTTTTTTAGAATCAATTTTTCCTTCAAGAGTCATTTTCCAATGCAAATTCCTGATTTCCAATGAAATTCAATGATTTTCCTAGGAATTCTATTTTCAAGCACTTTTCCAGTCATTTTTCAAGTACATCTCAATTTTCTGAGGCAAACATCATATTTATCAAATGTGCATCTTTTCAAAATTCCATAGCACGTGCTTGATTCTTTTTGCATTCTAGGAAAATAGAGCATAATTTAGATAATTTAACTTAATTAAAGCACACATTTGATCCTTGGTTCAATTACCCCTGTTAAAGGCGCCAGGAATGGTTGAACCTCGTACCGACATGCAGATCCCATTCCATGAAATTTTCCCATGAATTTTCAAAATGGAGGCGAGTAATTTTCAAAACCGTTTTCAAAACTTTGGTCGAGTTTGACTTGCAGAGGGAGGGAAAAAATTTTGTAATGATAACAACAACCCAGCAACGTGAAGACCAGGACAATATAGGTAGAGATATTTTTGAAAACATGTTCAACATGCAATAAAACCAAATATTTCTAATGCAAGTCCTAAAGAGATAGATTTTAAATGAAGAGAAGCATACACTTGCATACATTGTTTGCATTCAATCCCTAGAATTGAGGAGAGTTGTATTTCAGACCTAAGTCTAAGTGAGCATGAAGAAATTCTCCTCAATATGGTCCTTCCAAACCATACTTAAATCCTATATACATTATGTTAGCTAGAACACAGTCTAGGCTCCTAAGGTTTGCATGAAAATGAAGCTGACATTTGAAGAATAAATACTTAGACAATATCATAGCAAAGCAAAAGGCACAAATTCAAATGGACGAAGATGAGTCCCATCACAGTCGCCAAATCTGTGATCATTGCAAAAAAAATTTCCTCTGGTTTCCTCTTTTCCTTCTCTTTCCCTTTCTAGCCTCTATTCTCTTTTTGAAGGAGAATAAAAGAGAGAAAAGAAGAGAGAAAAGAAAAGAAAAGAAGGAAGAGAGAGGAACTCTTGTGCAAAGGTCTCATTTAACCTTAATTTTGAAAATATTTTGAAATTACTCGCCTCCATTTTTTGAAAATTTGCGGGAAAATGGAGAGACGAGATTCGCTCGTCGGTACGAGGTTTGACCGTTCCTGCCGCCTTTACCAGAGGTAATCGAACCAAGGATCGAACTTATGCCTTTTGCTTTGCCTAAATATTGTATACGAATTTATTCTAAGTATAAACAAATGCACAAGGAATCATGCTTGTGCAATGAAAATGCAGAGATATATGCTTTTGAGATGAATAATTTTTAAAACCTTTGAATTTATCCAAGTGATTTTTGAAATAAATTTGAAGATACTTGGGGAAATGATTCAAAGAGTATGAAATTGGTTTGAAAAAGTTAGATTTTGAATCTAACTTAGAACTTTGAACAATGGATCTGGAAGAAGAGATTTTGAAATTCTAAGTCTTGGAATAATCAGAGTTTGTAAAATAAATCTTGGATGAAGAGGAAAGGAGAATTGGAATTTAGAATTTTTGAAGTAAGAATGAAATTTCAAAGTCAAGATGAACTTTGAATTTGGATCGATTTTCAAGAATCGATTTTGAAAAAGGATCTTTGGATTTGAGTTTTGAATTCATGACTCGAAATAGGAATTTTTGATTTTGGAAATTGAATTTAGACTTGGAGAAAGTGAATTTTAAAATAGAGTTGGAATTGGAGTCCGGATTTGAAAATCAATGTGAGATTTGGAAGTGTAATTGTGTTTGGAATTAGAAATCAAATTGGGAAATGAGATTGGATTTGAAAATCTGAATCCAAGATGGAATCAGATTTGAAATCTGGAATCCTAGATGGAATTGGATTTGAAACCTGGAATCCTAGATGGGGTTGGATCCAAAATCTGGAATCCAAGATAGAATTGAGTTTTAAATCTGGAATCCAATATGGAGCTAGATTTGAAGTCTGGAGTCCTAGATGGAATGGGATTTGAAATCTAGAATCCTAAATGGAATTGGATCCGAAATCTGAAATCCAAGATAGAATTGGATTTTAAATCTGGAATCTGATACGAAATTGGATTTGAAGTCTAGAGTCATAGATGGAATGGGATTTGAAATCTGGAATCCTAGATGGAATTGGATCCGAAATCTTGAATCCAAGATGAAATTGAATCTTGCAATCTGGAATCCAAGATGAGATTAGATTTGAAAATCTGAATCCAAGGTGGAATTGGGTTCTAAATCTAGAATCCAAGATGGAATTGGATTTCAAAAATCCAAATAGGACTTTGAAGATGGATCTGGATTTTGGAAATCCAGATTGAATTTGAAAGTTGGCTTAAATTTAGGAAAAATCAAATTTTTAGATTCAGAATCAATCTCAAAACTTTGATTTTGGATAAATGAATTGAATTGAGAATCAAAATTCAATCTTTAGATAGAACTTTGGCGATTTTGAAAAATAAAGAATAAACTTGATTTTAAACTTGAATTCTGAAATCAGGAGATGAATCTGGAAATTCCAAAGTTTAAATTGCAATTTGAAATACGATCTAGGATATTGAATTGAATTTAAAATCGAATCTTGAAAATAGAATTTGGAATTTCAAAGTTGAATTGAACTTTGAAATTTGATTTGAATTGGAAATTGAGTTTTGAATTTAGAGATGAAGTTGAAATTTCAAAGTCAAATTAGACTTTGAAATTGAAGTTTGGATTTTGAGATAAGATAAAATTGAGAATAGGAAGATGAATTTGAATAAGAATTGAAGATTGATTTGAGAAATGAAGAAGATATTTGAAGAATTATGTCAGAATCACTTGGGTTTTTGAAGAAAATTTGAAATGATTTGAAAATAATAATGTAATTCTATCCTAAATGATGGATGAATTAAAGAATTTTGAAAATTGGATATTGAAAAGCATATTTGTGATCATCGCAAAATTTTTCCTCTCTTGTGGTTTCCCTCTCTTCCTTCTCTTTCCCTTTTTCTAACCTCTATTTTCCTCCTTTTTGAAGGGAAGAAAATAAAAGAAAGAAAAGAGAAAGAAAAGAGAAAATAAAGAAAGAAAGAGAGAAGAGGAACTATTTTGCGCAGTCTCACTTGACCTTAATTTGAAAACATTTAGAAATTTAACTCGCCTCCCTTTTTGAAAATTCGCAGGAAAATGGAGAGACGGGATTCGCTCGTCGGTACGAGGTTCGACCATTCCTGGCGCCTTTACCAGAGGTAATCGAACCAAGGATCAAATCTATGCCTTTTGCTTTGCCTAAATATAATCTAAGTATTTATTCTAAATCTAAATGCACAAAGAATCATGCTTGTGCAATGCGAGGATGTATGCTCTTTTCAAAGATGTTTTGGAAATTTCCAAGTATTCTGAGATGAACTTGGTAAGGGAATGAAGAAATATTTGAGTTTAACTTAGAACTTGAGATAGATCAGAGAATTTCTAAGTTTTCAAAATTGGGAAATAAATATTGATTTTGAAGAGAGAGATTTGAAGCTTTTAAATGAAAGAAAATGGAATTTCAAAGTTAAAAATGGATTTCGAATTTGAATTTGAATTTAGGAAAGGAAATGAATACTTGAGATGGAATTGAATTTGGATTTTTAAGTTTGGAATGGATCTGAGATAATCAAATGGTATTTAAGAATAGAAATGGATTTAGAGAGTTCAGATGAGATCTGAAAAATGGAATTGGATTTAAAATCTAGAATTGGGAATGGAGTTGGATCTAAAGATGGATTTAAGATCTGAGATCTGAGATCCGAGATAAAATTGGGTCCTGGATCCTAAGATGGATTTAAGATCTGAGATCTTGGATCCTAAGATGGATTTGGATCTGAAGTCTGAGATTCAATATAGTGTTGGACTCTGGATCCTAAGATGGAATTGGATCTGAAGTCTAAGATCCAAAGTAGAATTTGGTTCTGGATCCTAAATGGATTTGGATCTGAAGTCTAAGATCCAAGGTGAAATTGGAGTCTGGATCATATAAGGGAATTGGACATGAAGTCTGAGATTCAAGACGAAAAGTTGAATTCTGGATCCTAAAATGGAGTTTTTGGATCTGAAGTCTAAGATCCAATGTGAAGTTGGATTATGGATTCTGGAATCCTAAATGGAATTTGGATCCAAGCTCTGAAATCCGAGATGCAATTTGGATCTAACTTTAGAATTGGAGTTCTAGATTTTATTCGAGAATAAATGAACTTTCAGAGTCAAATTGGACTTTGATTCTGGAGCTTTGAATTTGGAATCAAGAATCTCAAAGTTAGATTTGAACTTTGAATTTGATTGGAATTTTGAACGCATTTGAAATCTCAAAGTCAAATTTGAATTTTTGAAATCTGATTTGAATCTGAATATAATAAAATGAATTTTAAATCTCAAAGTTAAATTGAACTTTGAGATTGAAAATGAAAGGGAATTTGAAAAAAAAAAAATGAGAGGATGAATCGAATTTGATAAGGATTGAAGATAGATTGAGGAGGATATTTACATTTACTTGGAGTTTTGAAAAAGGAATTCGAAAAGCAATGATGCATTTTTATCCTAAATGATGAATGAATTTAAATAATTTTGAAATTGGATTTTGAAAAGCTATTCTATTCTTTAAATGAATTAAAATAAGATTGAAGATATAATACATCCTTGACTATGGTCATTGAATGTATTATATAATAATCTATATTTAAATTCAAAAGAAGAATGAAATACGTTTGGTGCTTTTATAGAATTTAAAATAAAATTAACTCTCAATATACCCTGACTATGGCCATTGGTATATATTTTGAGTCAATTTTAAGTTAAATTCTAATAAAAGGAGAAAATATTTAAGGAAATATGATGAATTTTGAAAATGGATCCAGTGTGGATCCAGTGTTATTTCGTAATAGATTAAAATACTAAGTTTTGTCCACACCCTGACTATGGCCATTGATGTGGATCATCGACTTAGGATCAATTACCTCTTACGAAATGGTGCACGTGTCATTCGTGTTTCACCAATGTGAGATTTTGAGAAATAAAGAAAGCACGAAAACAAGTAATTCATGGTATTTATAATGCTCATTCATTCTATCTAAAACAAGAAATGTAAATTCTCATTAAGACCTAACTATTACAATACATAAAATTGAATTTACAACTCTAAATAAAGATATTTTCCATATATTCCCTGCAAAACAACTTGATTAAAAAAAATGGAGAAAATTTTGCACATATCATACAGATATTAATGGTAAAAAAAATGCTCACACGCCAAAGTGTTCAAGATCTAAAGTATGGAAAATGATATATATCTATGTACATATATACCTGTATATATACATACATGTATATTTACATACATAGATGTACATGAATATGTTTATACATACAGGTGGAATGGTGCGCAGTAGATGGGTTGTGATACATTGCACCAATTTTGAGATGATAATATGAGTGTTATTAGATGACATTGGACGATCTCTATGATGAACATAAAACTGGGAATACAGGCTTTGTGATAATCCTAAATCACCAAGTGAGATATTATCTCTCAAGACAATGAGGCACATACATATATATTTTATTTAGTATATACATAAGAGATCGTACAGATATTAATGGTAAAAAAAATGCTCACACGCCAAAGTGTTCAAGATCTAAAGTATGGAAAATGATATATATCTATGTACATATATACCTGTATATATACATACATGTATATTTACATACATAGATGTACATGAATATGTTTATACATACAGGTGGAATGGTGCGCAGTAGATGGGTTGTGATACATTGCACCAATTTTGAGATGATAATATGAGTGTTATTAGATGACATTGGACGATCTCTATGATGAACATAAAACTGGGAATACAGGCTTTGTGATAATCCTAAATCACCAAGTGAGATATTATCTCTCAAGACAATGAGGCACATACATATATATTTTATTTAGTATATACATAAGTAAGGTATGAAAGATTCTTTTGACAGGAATATGATAATGTTGAGATAGAAATGGGACAGATGTTGTGAGTGAGTTTGTTGTATTGATAGTGAAATGATGGGAGACATAGCAGTATCTTGCACTACTGCGAATGTAAGTGTACCACAACAATACTTTGTACTGCTGCCAAATACCAAGTATATATAGTATTGCACTACTGTTGGCTTAGGGAAATCACAATTGCACCTTACATTGCTAAGAATGCAAGTAGAAGCTGGAGAATGCAGCAGATGAGCATACAAGCTAAATCATACAATTGTTAAATGTATAAGTGTAAATGGCATAGGCCAAATTATGCACAGGGGGTGCAATTGATGGTGAATGTTGTAGATCTCTAAGTCATGTTGAATCAGCTATGATAAAAGGTCACCTTGGTCGATCATATGTAACACTGTAGATAACATTAATTGATGCTATGATACATTTGTTTATTTAGAGTAAAGCCTAAAATTGACAAGTTTAGCTACTGTAGATACAAGAGAGAGATCCTACATGTACTACACCTAAAAATAACAAAGAAAATATTTCCAGCATGCTTGATTCATGAGTGTCTTCTCTTTTTTTTTTAGCAATTTTGACATACAACTTATACCTCTATGTGGAGCATAAATATCTGAATATCATTCAGAATACACTAGGGTCATCATATCCTAGATGATTTATACCAAAGGCAAATTTAATTTCACGGATGCATGTAGAAGAAAAAAAAGGAAAGCACTTGGGCGTGGAAGAAAAGAAAGGTAGAACCAATGAAATTCAGCATCTAAAAAAAAAAAAAGAATCTTAAAAGCAACATAATTTACCAATAGATGCACGATATCCGAGAGCAATTTAACGTACAGACCCCTGCAGAGAAACGAACAACCAAGTCAGTATTACTATATTTTCACATTCTTAAGACTCAACAGTCTCCAAGTGCATTGAGTCATATACCCACCAGGAGGGATAGAAGAGAGAAAAGAACATTTGATATTGCAAATAAAGATTGCCACGATGACGACCCCAGGGCAAAAGATGTTAACAATGTGGAATTTGCTGAATCAAAAGCACAAAATGATTTTTTTTTTTTTAAGCTATTGCAATTTAGGAGTCTGTCAGCTGTTTTCAAGATCCTTGACGCTGGAATCCAAAACTTTAATTAGAAACCTACTCATAACCCTCGTCAATACTCATACCTCCATCGAGCTCTGCTCTTTCATATTAACACCTGCAAAATATTTTTACATTTTCTTTTCGGGTTGCCGCAATAATCTGCTGCATGTCTTGTGTTAGCAGCTTGTGTGAGAGACCAATAGAACTCAGGATCTCTTACCCCTCCCCTGTGAGAAGATGTGGTGCACACTCTAATACAGATGGACGAGTGTAATAAGTATAAACGATGGTGATTGTGGTATAGCTAAGTAGTGATGGGAAATGACGATGGCTAGTGTGATGCAATGGAAGGATGCAAGTAAAGTGGTGTGCTGGGTATGAAGAGATAGAGTATGATAGAAAATCTCAACATATGAAAATGGCCTAAACATATACTCTTACAACAAAGTACAGGAAGTAATGAAACTATGCATGATGCTATAACGGATGTGAGGATAATGTGCTGCTATAAAGTGATGAGGCCTAGTGGTATGAATATGTGTGGTGACTGTGCCATAGTAAAAAAAAAAATACTGTAGCAGTGACCAGAACTTCAATATACCACATAAGTTACAAAAGGTCGCCGATCATAAAAAAAATGGACATTTATCAAAATTCCTGTGTCTGTAGAACCTAAAGTTGAGAGGAATAGGGATGTCACACACATGCTGAACAAAAGAAATATTCCTTCCAAGAACGTAGACATTAACTCAGAGAGTGTTCGTAGCTCACTTAATTGACTTCGTAAACTCCCGAAATTTGATTAGATTCATGAGAATATTATATTTTATGGAAAATTTCATTTGAGCCTGTCACTCCATTTTGCAGACAGGGCATGAGCAACAAAGAAGGAAATAGTAAAATGCTGATGCTTGGCAATGCGATGATACGCGAATATCATAACAATACTCCAGCGGAAGTCTCCATTCACATTATAATGAGAGCACCCAACATGGGAAAGAACTACCTAAATTGCCATGAATGCCATGAAATTCATTCAGTCAATCAACTCAGAATTCATACTTGCTAAAGCTTACTGACCACTCGAAAATCAGATAATTGTATTACTAACAGGTAATCCAAGAATGATGGCTTATTGACTAAATGGAAACTTTTATTACCGCACTTGACTTGATATCTCTTGAGAATCCATTAAGCTCAATGTTTCCTTGAGATGACGATATAATAAAGAAATTATATATATATATAAAAAAAAGGCATTACAAGGAAAGGATTTAAATCGAGCAGATATATATAATGACATACAGGGGATGGCTGTGGTGCGAAATGAGGAAATCAAGAAACAACACTATACTAAGAGATTCTAAACTAAATGAAGTAATCAGAGATACTGTAAGCAAAATGGAAATATCAAAATAGAGTAAATAGACCTTATTCTAATCAATGCTTTGACTCTCAACACAAGAAAACCTTCCTGTAAATTCTTTTAGAAACAGATCGGTGATGCTATCAAATGCTCAGATGCAGGATTTTCACAATGGACAAGAGTTTTATAGTGGCCAAAGGTGTCTTGACCGACCATAAACTCAGAGACCAAGCCGACTTCCCCAAACAAATTTGTCATGGAAGGAATCTCATGGTGGGTATGGAGGATGCCGGAATAAATGGCCATCATAGATCATGAATGATGGGGATAAACGCTCATCACATTAAAGAAATTCATATTATGAGATCGGCAAACCAAATAATCATAATCAGAAGAAGGATGAAGGATATGGATTCGACTAAATCTTCCTATGGGATGAATTTGATCTGACATTGGATCAGATCAGTCATTGTCACAGGAGCCATTTCAAAGAGAGAGAAAAAAAGAAAAGAAAAAGATGTTGGAACTATTGTTCCATTTGTTTTCGCACAGGGGTGGATTTGGTGTTGCACAGGCAACCCAATGTCACCAAAGGTGCGTTACTAGGGGCCTTGATCGAAAGAAAGAGTAAGAGAGATGAAAGGAAGGATACTTACCCTGTTTTCCAGAGTTTTGAAAGAGGAAATCTCCCTTTTACGGTCGTGGAGACCTTCTGCTATGGATTGCTCTGCACCACTGGATGGCGAGGAGGCTCTTCCTTCTTCCAGCAGGATTCCAAGGGAAGAAGAAGGCTGAAGATCGGATCGTGGAAGAGAAGACGATGAATAGGTCTTTGCTCGATGCCGATGGTTGATTTGATAGGATGAGATCTCGCGAATAGAAACTTGATGCCCGAATCGTTCTTTTTTTTTCTCCCCCCTTTTCTTTTGCTGCTGCCCCGTTCATATAGAGTCTCCAGAAGAATCGAGAAAAGGGGTGGCCGTTGAGAGGAGATCGCACATGGGAGGTGGAAGCTTCGTGAAGGAGAGGGGCGTGCGAGTTCGTTGGAGATGGACGAAGGCCGAGGAAGTGAGATGATCGGAGGGTTCATGGAGGGGAAACGCACATGAGGATGGTCAGCCATGGAGGGAAGATTCTTCTGGAAGGAGGGCGGTCGAGGGAGGAAGGCGAGTTAGGGTTTTCAAAACCCTAACTCGACCCTTAAACCTCGAAAATTAGTTTTTCCAAAAAGGGGCCTCCTTTTCAGGTTTTTCTAAAAAGATGGTTAAAGGTGAGTTTTTCGGCAAAAATCTTAAAAAAAACACGTAGTTTTTCCTAATTTCTTTGGTTTTTTGCATGATTTTTCCATTTTTTTGTATTTTTGGAACAGAATCTAAGTTTTTTACACCAAAACAAAGATTAAACACTAATTTTTTGTATTTTTCTGAGAAATATTTACAAGAGTATTTTTCTGAGAATTTCAGACCATTTGGGGGAAATTTCTTCAGAAGAATGGGTTTGGACCCAAGTTTTGAAAAAATATTCGAGTTTTAAACTTCAATTTGAGGACTATAACATGATGGAACCAAACGGATACCGGACGAAGTGTCTGAGCTTTTCAAAAAGTTATTTTTGATAATTTTGAGAATTTGATTTAAAATTGGATAATGAAGCTCAGATTTGGATTTTGATGTAGATCCGGATCCGAAATTGAGTCAGATATGTAAAATGAATTTAATTTCAACAAAATTTGAGAAACAAAATAGAATTTAGATTTAAAACCGACTCAATTACCCAAAAAATGGGGGAAAAGGGCAAAAAGGGGATATTTACAACATTTTGAAAAATTTGGGGTATTCACAGATGCCCCTCTTTGCTACTAAGCTGGTTGAAAGCCGAGCTTAGTGGCAAAGAAACACTCCAAATTTTAAAAAATGCCTCAGTCAACCGATCTGAACTGGGTGTGGAAGAATTTATTTTGAAAGCACGGTTGTTCAGGCTTAAAACCTTATCCTGAATGGTCCTGGGGGGATGAAATCCTCGACAATGATACGACTGAATGATAGAAATGAGGAAATCGTGATGGAACTTTGGGTGAAAATCCCAGGGATGGTGAAAGATAAGAATTTTGATCAAGTTTCATGGGTGAGACAAGATCAGCCCTTTGGAATGACTCAGGTTTTAGCCCTTAACCTGGATGGGACGAAGATAGATCAAGATAATTTGGATGGGGAAAGGAAACATAAACGGACCTCGATGGGACATTTTGAGAGAAATGCCTCATGAGATGAAACTCAAGGACGATCCTTTCCTGGATGGATGTACAAAGAGCACAGATTCCTTTATGGGGAAAACCATGATGGGACGGGAAGGATTACCTCGTCTAAACGAGGTTCAGGTTTAACCCAAACCTGAAAGGAAGGTACCTCGCGGAGCGAGGTTCAGTCTTCACCCTTATCCTGAAAGGGATGACCATATGGAATCCACAAACGAAGCAACCGTGACAAGACAGGAAGGAATATATCATCAGAAGACAATTTAAGATTTAATCCTTGACTTGAGTGGGGGATGATATGGAATTTTCGGATGAAGAAACCGTGATGGGACTAGAAAGGATATCTAGTCAGAAATGGGACTCAGGTTTAACCCTAACCTGAACGGAAGGTACCTCATGGAACGAGGTTCAGGCTTAACCCTTAACCTGAAAGGGACGACCATACGGAATCTTTGAATGAAGAAACCATGATGGGACCTTCAAAATTTGGACGAACAAATCCGAAAGGGGGTTGCAAGAGGGGAAAAATAAAAGATTCCCCAAAGCTTGAAAAGGGGATGATTTGGGGCATCTCATTGCTGAGACTAAATCAGCTTTCTAAAAACAGACGATCTCTCGCAGAAGGTTTGGGTGATACCTCGAGGAGCGAGGTAACAGGTTTAATCCTTAGCCTGAACGGATACAGAATCCTCGAGGAGCGAGGAAAACTGTGATGGGTTCTCTAGACTTTGCACAACAAGTTCAAGAGGGGTTTTTGCAAAAGGATAAAAATGGGGGTCCCTAAAGCTTGAAAAGGGGTTGTTCTTGGGCGCCTCATTGCTGAGACTGAAAATAGCTTTTGACAATAACAGATCTTTTGCAAAAAGTTCAGGTTTAACCCTTATATTGAGCAGGAACTGTCTATGGTGGGACAGTGGGGAACACAGGGAAGTGTGCAAATCTGAGAGCACTCAGATCAGACGAAAGGAAAGGACTTTTTAGTCCTAAGGAGGGATGACGTCAGGATACGTCAAAACGAATCGTCAAGTTCATACTTCATGTTGGGATAATGAGAAAATATTGCCAATAAGATGCCAAAATTGTAGTTGATTCAGAATGATTGAATTGTGCTCATGTGTGAAAATATCACCTCTTTCTACTTAGAGTATTAATTCCAACAGGGCTAACTCTGTAGAATTTAAGAATCAAATTCAAATTTGTTGCTGTTGAGTTTCTTCAAGGAAGATATCAATTTCCTTGATATGAAAGAGAGGAAATATTCTTAGCTTCATAAAAGCATCTGAATGAAAAGATATTGATAAAGAATTTCACATAGGTAAAGATGATTCTTGACAGTTTCGGGCAGTTTGATATCCTGGGCATTACCCATGATGATCTGTTTGCACTCTTTTGAAACCATGGAGCTTTCTTGGGTTCTTTCACATCATCCTTCATTTTGGAGATGTCCTGACTTTTCTTTCTTTTTCGAGGAAGGGTAGGTCACAAACTCTTTCATCTTGGAGATGCTCCGATCCTTCTTTTTATTTCTCGGGAATTATGACATTGGTTCTTGGGTTGAAATCTCTAAATGATAGCAGAAATCAAATATCTTTTAGGGTTTGTCGGTAGGTTCATCGCATCCGCCTTCATCTCGACGGTGATCCGAACTTTCCCTGGAAGGATCCGTCATAAACTCCGTCATCTTGGAGATGTTTCAAATCTTCTTTGGCCCCAGGGGTCTACTCGCTTAATTCGCCTTCATCTTGACGACAATTGAGAGATCCCTTTTGCGGATATTTGATTGCAGCTTAGCTTGGATGACTGAGGAGATATGGATTGGGTAGGTTCTTTTTACTGCCCAGGATACTTCCACTGTCTTATTGCCAGAAGAATGATCTTTATGGATGTGTCATAGCTATGATCAATATCAACTCATTTATGGCTTCTCAACATCATTGAATTTTTCCTTTGCTGGTCATATCGAAGATTTTTCTTCATCCTTTGGGTTGACCAACAGAAAAAGCTTGAATTTTGTTCTCATTTCGCCAAAGTCTTGCTCTTTTGAAGATGATACTAAAGGTAGCTTGAGATAATTCTTTTATGTGATAAAAATTTTGAGATCAACAATGACTTTTTGATAGCAAATTGGCAAAAGTATTCTATAAATCCCTGATGAAAGAAATCACTTGATATCGAGTCGACACATCCGTGACAAAATTCTCCTCTCTTTTTCCCCAAAAAGAGAGTCTCAGGCTTAAGCCCTTACCTGAATGGGAAGTTGGAAATACTCCTCTCTTCCCTGAAAGAGGAGGTGTTTGCAAAATGGAACTTTCGAAGAGAAATTAAGCTTTCGTCAAAACTCCCTATCTCTAGGCTTCTCTTATGGAAAGGCGGCCGAAAACAAAGTTGTGAAAGTATCACAGAGGAACGAGTCCATCACACTCTCCCTAGAAGAGGGTCCTCTGTGAAGGGGTTGGCCAAAGATGAGAAAAACAGGGGTCACAAAAGAAACGAGCTTCCGTCGAAGCTCTCCCTGGAAAAAGGGTTCTCTTGTGTAAAGTTGGTTGTTGTTTTGCAAACTGTTTGCGAAGAAAACGAGTCCCTTCAAAACTCTCCCTGGAAGAGGGTTCTTTGCGAACGGAAGATGGTTGCATGCGAAAGGAACGAGCTTCCTCGAACTCTCCTTGAAGAGGGTCCTCCGCAAGAAAAGATTGAATTTTTTGACAGAATGATAACCCGAAGGTTGAAATTGAGAATTTATAGCTTGAAATGATGATGTTTGGTTAGCACAAAGGCTGAACCTGGATGGCTAACTGATTAGTCAGCCAAACACTAGCACGAGCGCCAGATGTACCAGCACGAGTACTGGATTTCGAAAAATGCCCCAGCACGAGCGCTGGGTTTTAAAAAAAAATGCACACCAGTACGAGCACTGGATTTTCGAAATGCACACCAGTACGAGCAGTGGGTTTTCGAAATGCACACCAGTACGAGCACTGGGTTTTTCAAAAGGAGGATTTGAAAAATGAGACCAACATTCGAAGATACTTGAGGATTAAGCGAGAATGATTGCTAGTGTTTCAGGATTATCCCTTATCCTGAAGGGGAAGTTCAAGGAGAACTCTGCTCCACAAGTGAGCATTAAATTGGCAAGGAGATTCAAGTCAGAATTTTGAGAAAATGAGGATGTACAAAAGCGAAAATCCAAGTTGGTACTCAGTTTTTCAAATATAAGAGATGGGTGAGAACTGAGATTGAAAATACGAGCATTGGATTCAAAAGGAAGTTCAAGTTGGAACTTGAGACTTCAAAAATAAGAATATACAAAAGGGAAAATCCGAGTCGGAACCCGGTTTTTAAATGAGTGAGAATTTTGAGTTTGGAAAAAGCTCGAATTCTCAAAACAATGATTTGTCCAACACGAGCATTGGATTTAAAAGGAAGTTCAAGTCGGAACTTGAGACTTCAAAAATAAGAATATACAAAAGGGAAAATCCGAGTCGGAACCCGGTTTTTAAATGAGTGAGAATTTTGAGTTTGGAAAAAGCTCGAATTCTCAAAACAATGATTTGTCCAACACGAGCATTGGATTCAAAAGGAAGTTCAAGTCGGAACTTGAGACTTCAAAAATAAGAATATACAAAAGGGAAAATCCGAGTCGAAACCCGGTTTTTAAATGAGTGAGAATTTTGAGTTTGGAAAAAGCTCGAATTCTCAAAACAATGATTTGTCCAACACGAGCATTGGATTCAAAAGGAAGTTCAAGTCGGAACTTGAGACTTCAAAAAAAATAAGAATATACAAAAAAGGAAAATCCGAGTCGGAACTCAGATGGGAAGGAAACAATTCCAACTCGGGAGCCGGAACTTGGAGGATTGACAAAGCATGAATAGATTTTGACGATGAAGATGACAGGTTTATTCGAGATCCTTGACCCAAGGTGGCCTAAGATTCGAATGGTTTCAGGATCTTCCCCTATCCTAAAGGAGTATAGAATAGAATTTGATGAGAATTGAAGAATTTTATGGGGGAATAATTCAGATTTATCCCTTAATTTGAAGAAGAATAAAATTTATAAACATGGAGAAGAATTTAAATAGCTTTATTGAAAATTTGTTTTTTTTTTTTTTTTTAAAAAGAATTCTCACGGGTAGTAGTGATGCTCCTATGAGGGGTATCAGGATTATCCCTTATCCTGAATGGGAACACCTCGGACGAGGGTCAGTTTTTTCCCTTAACCTGAGGGGAAAAAATAAAAGAATACCTCATGGGAAAGAGGCATCAGGTTTATCCCTTAACCTGAAGGGGTTTTTTAAAGATAAAGGAATAAAATTTGATAAAACTTAATGAAACTTTGACAAATTGATAAAGTTGACAATAAACTGATAAAATTTGATTAGATAAACAGAATGAAATGAACGCAATTTAATAAAGATAACCAATGTTAGCAAATAGTTGGTAAGATTTTTAGGAAAAAGGATTTGTCTGATCCTGCCTGCATTATGATGGAGGAAGATAAGTATAGATCAAAAAAATAAAAATGCCCCAGTATCACGGGGAAGAATGTGAGAATTTAACAGAAGAATATTGCTTTATTTGAAAAGACTTTTAAGGAGTACAAAAGGCTATGATGAACAACTCAAGTGTAAAATCTTTTCAAATGTAAAGCATTAATAGGATCGGACAGTTCCACTCCATCCGCGTTAATCAGACGATAGGAATTGCGAGGCAGCGCTTCCTTAACTACATAAGGGCCTTCCCAATTGGGTGACCACTTGCCCTTCGGCTGATGCTTGAGATGAGCTGTCGATCTGAGCACAAGATCATTGACTCAAAATCTTCTCTCAATGACTGATTTGGCGTAATGCCGAGCTATCCTTTGACGATAGGCCTGAGCGTGCTCTGCTGCTTTAAGCCTTTTTCATCTAATAGATCAAGCTGTACCAACCTCTGCTGCTGATATTGATCGAGCGGAAGCTCGATGAGTGATGCAAACTTGAGTGCAGGCTTCTGAACGTGGAGAGGTAACACTATCTCAGTCCCATAAACGAGTTCTGAAGGAGTAGCATTGGTTGGAGTCCGAATGGTAGTTCGGTACGCTCATAGTGCATCGTGCATCTTCTCATGCCAATCGCGACCTGTTTCCACTGTTCTTTCCAGAATGCGGATCAAAATCTTGTTGGTGGCCTCAGCCTGGCCATTCCCTTGAGGATAGTAGGGAGCTGAGAAGTGGTGATGAATCCTGAACTTCGAGCAGAAAGTCTTCATCTTCTCATTCTTGAAATGGCTGCCATTGTCTGACACAATATCATGTGGGACGCCGAAGCGGTAAAGAAGATTTTTATGGATAAACAAAACCACATGTCGGCCTTCTACTGTTCGCAGAGTGACAACTTCGACCCATTTGGTGAAATATTCTGTAGCTGCGAGGAAGTATCGGTGGCCATTAGAAGCTGAAGGAGTGATCGGACCAACTACGTCGAAGGCCCACATCGAAAAGGGCCAAGGAGAGACTACGGATTGCAAGTATGCTGCTGGCGCATGAATGGAAGGTGCGTGCATTTGACACTTGACGCATTTCCTTACAAATTGATGGCAATCCTGCTGCATGGTTTTCCAGTAGTATCCTGCCCGAATAATCTGCTTGACGAGTGTTTGGTAGCCGACGTGACCTCCACAAATTTCCTTGTGTGCCTCTTGGATAACTTCCATGGCTTCGTCTTTATCTAAGCATCTAGCGTACTCAGAACTGAACCCACGGCGATAAAGAGTATCGGCCAGGAGGAAATAACGGGTTGACATGCGCTGAATCGCGTGTTGCTCCTTTCTTGGCATTTCTACTGGGAATTCACCAGTTTCGATAAAGCTTTTGATATCTTGGTACCAAGGCTTTTCTTTTTGGGTGGCTTGGTTCACTTGTTCAGTTGGAATGTAGGCAGGTTGATCAAGTCTGCCGATCTCGAAGGAACGACAGGACTTACTATCTTTAAATGACAAAATAGAACCCAGACAGGCCAGGCCATCGGCTATATGATTGTATTCCCTCTTGACATGATTGAGCTGAAATTCTTCAAAGTTGCCTATGAGAGCCAAGACAATCTTTTGATAACGGATTAATTTTGAATCCTTGACTTGCCATTCAGCATTAACTTGACTGACAACAAGTAATGAGTCGCCAGAGGCATGTATTCTCTTGACATCAAAGCTTTGCAAAATTTTGAGGCCTTGTATTAGAGCTTCATACTCGGCCATGTTGTGAGTGCATTGAAAATTGAGCTTGAGGGAATAAGGGATCATCTCCTTTTCAAGAGTGATCAACAAGATCCAAATCCCTATACCAGACATATTTCAGGCTCCATCAAAGAATAGAGTCCAAATTGGGGATTCTTGAATACTGCAAATACGATCGTCAGGAAAATCATCTTCCGCTTTGATCTCTTCTGTTAACGGGAAATCTGCCAACTGATCTGCGATGGACTGACCCTTGACTGACTTCTGAGAAACATATTCCAGGTCATACTGCATTAGGAGGACTTGCCATTTCACAATCCGTCCAGTAAGGAAAGGCTGCTCAAGGATGTATTTGAGAGGGTTGAGTCTTGACAGAATCTTGATCTCTGAGGCTATCAGATAATGTCTCAGCTTCTGACACATCCATACTAAGCCTAGACATGTCTTTTCCATCTGAGAATATCTCTTCTCATAATCGATGAAAGTCTTGCTGATGTAGTAGATGGCATGCTCTATCCGGCTGCCTTCCTCATACTGCGCAAGAAATCCGCCACAAGCATTGTGGTTGACGGAAATATATAAAAGGAGTGGTTTTCCGAGTTCTGGTGGCTTCAGAACAGGTGGATTGAGAAGATACTGCTTGATGCGTTCAAATGAGAGCTGGCATTCTGGTCCCCATTCAAATTTCATTTCTTTTCTCAGCAAGTGATTGAAGGGTTCGCATCTCATGGCCAAATTAGAGATAAAATGCCGAATTGACTGAATACGACCTTGAAGGCTTCGCAGCTCTTTAAGATTGGTGGGAGGCGGCATATCAATGATCGCCTTTGCCTTGGCAGGATCGACCTCTATGCCTTTCCTACTGATCATGTAGCCAAGCAGCTTGCCTGACTCTACTCCGAAGACGCATTTTTGTGGGTTAAGCCTCAACTTGTAGAGAATAAGTCTTTCAAAGACTTGGCCGAGAGCATCAAGATGATCTTCTCCTTCTTTTGATTTGACCAGGATGTCATCCACATAGGCATCCATGTTCTTGTGCATCTGGTCATGAAAGATCACTGCCATAGCCCTCTGATAGGTTGCCCCGGCATTCTTGAGTCCAAACGGCATGACTGTATAGCAAAAGGTACCCCAAGGCGTGGTGAAGGAAGTTTTGGATTGGTCACGAGCGGCCAATTTGATTTGATTGTAGCCAGAGTATCCATCCATGAAGGAGAACATGGCATGGCCTGCCGTGCTATCGATCAGAAGATCGATGTTGCGGAGTGGATAATCATCCTTTGGTGTGGCTTTGTTTAGATCTCTGAAGTCAATACAAATCCGAACTTTGCCATTCTTTTTGGGAACTGCCACGATGTTTGCAAACCAATCTGGGTATTCAATAGTCCGAATGTATCCTGCCTTTAACAATTCTTCAAGTCCTTCTTTGACTTGCGGTGCCACCCGAGGATCCATTTTTCTTAGTTTTTGCTTGATCGGTTTGCAATCTAGCTTCAACGCAAGGCGATGCTCGACTAACTTGGAGTCTAAACCTGGCATATCCTCATAAGTCCAAGCGAAGACTTCCTGATGCTGTTTGAGGAAGTAGATGAGCCTTTCCTTCTCATCTAAACTTAGTCTGGAACCAATTTTGAGGATTCTTGGATCGTCTTCTGAACCGATGTTGACATCCTCTGTCGGATCTTGAACCAACAGCGATGGTTCATTCTGCTTCTGAATGCTAGCGAATTTTGGCAAATCTTGAATTGTCGAGTCGAATTCTGCCAACTCTTAGATCTGTCCTGTCATTTTGCTGACTTCTGCCCCTGTCTTTGCCTTGCGGATTCTGGCCGGTTTATTTTGAAAAAAGTTGGTATTGATAGCGAGCTTTTTGAATGATTTAGGAGCCATGATCCCGGCAATTCTGAAAGCGAAAAGAAGGCCTTTGAGAAAAAGATAAAAATTTTCGAAAAATAGCCTTTTGCACAGAAACGAAGAATGGCAACATAGACGAGGATATAAGCAGAGAATTTGTGTACACCAAGATGAACAGAGAAAACAAACTTTTCATTGATTAAGCAAACTTTGATATTTACAAGTGATCGTTTGAAGAAAAGAAAGAAGCTGGGGCGGATCTTGCCCTTACAAGATGACAGAAAGAAAGGAAAAAGCAGAAAACACTGGCATTGTCTTCTTTACTGGGCTCCCTTGACGAAGGTGGTCTTTCTGCCGGATGACTGACCTGTGAAACCCAAGCCTGTACCGGTGACATGCTGAGCGGGGACGATCGGCTCCAAGATGCCGTCTTCATTTCTGCCCAAACCCCTGAAGGGTTGGTAACCGTGCTTCATTAGAAGATCAAATCCTTTCCTTGTTTTTTAGAACTGAGGAAAAAGCGGGTGATCTTTGAATGAAGTGCAATCGAGGCGTCCTCCTAGCTTGAAGAAGCGAGGTCCCTGCCACTGAACAACTGCGGTGACATTTCTTGTTGGCTGGACCTCTTTCAAATTTAGCATATCCAGACTTTCACTCAGATTAATTTCTTCGGCTTCCCGGATGCTCGGGATGTCGGCAGTGAAAGTAGGACAGGGAATCATCGGCTGCAGGAGTCGTTCTTCCGGATCCTCTCCTAGGACCGTGGTGATCATGCCTCCCTTCGACCACTTGATACACTGGTGAAGGGTTGATGGGACCGCATTGGCGTTGTGGATCCAAGTGCGCCCAAGTAGTAGATTGTACGTAGGTGGCACATTCACTACATGAAACAGGACCGTATGCACCGAATAGTTGATAAAAATTTCGAGAAATATCTTCCCCTTGGTTGTCTGTCCGTAGTTGTCAAAACCATAGATCGTGATCGGATCCGGGGTATATTCATCTTCTTTTAATCCCAAAGCCTTGGCTGTCATCTCTGGACAGATATTTAGGTTGCTGCCCCCGTCGACTAGCACGTGAGGGACTGTCATGCCCCTGGTTCGCACCACTATATATAGGGCATTGTTATGAAACGAGTGAGGTTTCGGCAAATCCTCATCAGAAAAGGTGATTGGTGCGTTCGTCATGGCCTGATTGACGATTTGAGCCATGTCTTGCGGAGTCGTGCTAGGCTTGACTTTGATCTTTCTGCGCAGATCTTCTAGCACTTGGTGGTGCTCTAGGGAAGTATGGGTCAGGTCCAGGATAGAAATGTTGGACAAAGCAGTGATTGGTTTCTGAATTGTCCCTAAAGCTTCTTCTTTCTTTGAAGCTGCCTTGATAAAGCGCTTCGGGATTCTGGGGACCATCTTGTCAATTTTTGCCGTTGCCTTTGTTGGCTCCTGGCCTGGTTTCTTACTGCTGGAGATTGCAGTAATTCCCACCCTCTTGGCGGAAGACTGCGCTTGACGGAGGACGAGGACCTGATGTTGATCCTGGATGTCTTGGCTGGAACATGGCTAGATACTGCCTTGGAGAGAGAATGCCTGCTCCGTGATGACCGAAGTTGAATGTTTAGGAAATGGCTTGGATAAGATTTATGGCTGCTGCTCATCCTCGTCCTCAATCAGCATGTTTTTGTCAATACAATCTTGAATGATGTTTTTGAGGACAAAACAGTGTTCGGTGTCGTGTCCGACAGTTTGATGGAATTTGCAGAATTTATCAGTCCATTTACCCATAGCGACGGGAGGATCTGCCACCTTGGGAAGTTTGATCATTCCTTTCGACATCATATATTCTAAGATGTCTTCGCGGGACTGCTTTAAGGCTGAAAATTCCCGATCATAACTCCAACCTTCGTGCTTCGGCTTTTCTGGCTGCTTTGCTTCTGGCTGGGGCGCTGGTTGGACGGGCTGTGGCTTAACAAATTTCCCTTTCTGGGCCACAGAGTTTGTCCTTTCGACCTTGGAGTGCCCTGTATTTTTGTTGCGATTTTTCTTGCTCTTCTTTCTGCCAGAACTACTGTTGTTGTCTGAAAAATCCGTGGAATAAGCAACATGAGCCTTTTTCTTCTGCTCAAAGTTTCCTCGGACGAAAGGGTAACCCTCATATAAGCCATTATCCAAGCCGGTCTCGAGCCACTCGGCTCTCTCAATCAGTTTGATGAATGATTTGGCGGGCATAGTAGAAATGAGGTTCCTCAGAGGCTGGGCAAAATTATTCAGAGTAATCTACAGGGCGTGCTCCTCTGGGATGGGAACTTTCATTCTGTTACAGGTGGTTCTCCACCTGTGGATAAATTCGCTGGCTTTCTCATTCTCCATCTGTTTTAAATTGTACAGATGATTGAGGGTTGGTGAGGCTTCGATATTAAACATGAAGTGCTCAATGAACAAGTTCATGACCTTATCGAACTCTCGTAGTTCGATAGGATTAATGTGGTCTGCATACCACCTGGCCTCTACCCCTTTAAGGCTGCGAGGAAAGCATATGAATAACACCCGATTGTCTTTCCTGAAACGGACGCATTTGGCATAAAAGGTGGCCAAATGAGCCTTAGGGTTGCTAGTTCCGTCAAATTTAAGGAACTTGCAAGGGAGATTTTCCAGATTGTCATCCCCGTCCAGACCATGATAAAAATCTTTGCCAGAGTAGATCTGCTTGCCCTTGCTTTTAGCCTGGATATCTTTGATAGCCCGATTCATCTCTTTCATCTGTTCTTGCATCGGATCATTAACCAGAATGGGCTTGCTTATCGATTCGGGCTCTACAGCGGTCTTTACAAACTGCGGCGGAGGATTCTGATGATAAACAAACTGCTCTTCCTCTTCTGATTCCTCTTCTACTGACTCTGTTTCTTCAGAAGTGGTGTCGGGCTGTACTTTCTTTCTAACAATCCTGACTAGTTTCTTTACAGTCTTCTTCTTTGGCTTGCTTTTTGGAGCAACTTCTTTCTGACTGGCCTCCGCCTGTTCTGACATCATTTTGGTCATCATTCTTTTGAACAGATTATACATGGCAGGATCTATATCATCTGCTTGATTCTGATTCTGTCCTCTGACCGATTTGGGAGAATCCATCCCTTCGGCCTCACTGTCGCTGTGTCAAGGAACTGTTTCTTTTCCTGCCCTTGTTACAACCATTTTGCCAATGCCAGTGATTTCCTGTGAAGGTGAAAGGAATGGTTAGGGTTCGGAGGAAATTTTTGAAAATGCGATTTTTTAGGAAAAGACATGAAGGAAGGAATTAATAGACATTTTAGATAAGTTCTCCCATCACCAGGGATTGGGTCATCACAAATTTTTGCAATGATTGTGTCACCTTTTTTGTGGCAACAAAATGCGCCTTATGACCTAGGCGAGGTTGTCTATCATGACCAGAGATAATCGAAGAAAGAATATATAAAATGGGTCTCATCACTGGGGATGAGTTCGTAACTACATGAAACAAAGATAAGATTTGGCCATAAAAAGCTTTTTATCAGAACAAAAGTTTGCATTTTTATTAATGACAAAATTTAAATACAAAGAGAAGGTGGGCAGACAGTTTGCCACCATTCTCGATACTCTGATGATACATTAGGACCGGGAAATATAGATAAAGGAATAAAAGAGTCCCAAGTGTATTTGGCGACATGGTATGCTCCAGACCACTGATCCGACCGTAGATCGAACTCTGGCATGCGGCCTGTCGGGAAGCGGGTGTTGACACGAATCTGCCGCTGTGAGAACTGTCGAAGACACCTCTCTGGCTGATAGTCTACGCAAAAGAAAGGGCCGAGCAGTTTGTAGCGCTTGTCACGAGCATAGGTGTATCGAGGAACGGTCTCTCTTCTGTCGAAGAAGTCCCAAACGATTTCCTCCTAATGCAGCTTCTCGATCAAAGCTCGACATTGAATGGCTGACTTCGGCTGCTTGTTGCTGAATCTGAAAGAACTGGCTTTTGACGGCCCATGTCGCAGGAACCACGACTGTAAGGCATACGTGCACCCTTCTACCAAAATGGTTTCCTTGAGGGCGAAACGAGCTAAACCTCTGTAGAGAAAAGCTAGAGTTGCCATGGAGACT
The DNA here is from genome assembly GCF_984573655.1 of Nuphar pumila. NCBI lineage: Eukaryota > Viridiplantae > Streptophyta > Magnoliopsida > Nymphaeales > Nymphaeaceae > Nuphar > Nuphar pumila. The sequence goes on along the minus strand of NC_143256.1, from coordinate 67,000,331 downwards.
GAAAGCTGACGGGTCTGCTTGCTTCCCCATCTTCGAAAAAGTTGGGCGACTCTGACATCGATGAAATTCTGACCATCCTGAAAAAATGCTAGTCCTACTATGCATAGGACCATGGCATGCTGAATTCTTTCTTTCGCTGCTCGAGATAAGGTATCGACTTCTTCGTAGGCCCCATACTTGTGATAGAGTTCGAACAGATCGATGAACTAACTTCTGTTGATCTCTGTGAGAGGCCAGGATCTGCTCCCTGTAGCTCTGGCCAATGCTTCTCGAACATCTACCCCTTTGACATTGATCAAGAATTGCTGCTAGACTGGATCATCTGGCTGACCAGCTGGTTCTGGCAATCCCATGATATCACTGAACTCATCCATTAGCAAAGTCATCTCTCCCCACGGAAACCAAAACGTGCAGGTACGCGGATTCCACCGCTCTGCCATAGCTTGAATCAGACTGTCGTTGATGGTTCGCTTGCCAACTGCCCATGCCATCTCCAATCCACAATCATCCAAGTGGTCTGGGAACATACGCGAGAAGGCGGTGAACCAAGAATAGTACCATCGAGGGAAGAAGGTACGAGACTGGATGACCCGATGATCTGGGGTTCCATCTTTTATTTGATAAAAGACATGATCCCAGTGAAAGATAGCATCGGGAGATTCGGATGCCATCGGAGTGATACTGAGGCAGAAAGAGGAAGAGAATCAGATAGAATGCAGGACTTACGGACAGATTTTGATGAAAGAAGAGGATAGACACAACTCCTGGAAATTTTTGAAAGACCCAGGGGCTTAGGAAAACACTTTTCAGGGCTTTTAAGAAAATTTTTGACACACAAAAAGAGAAAAGAATGTAGGTAAAGGAAATATACACCTGGTGTTTTTGAAAAATAGAGGAAAATTTTGAATAGTATACACCCAGGGTTTTGAAAAAAAAAGGTTCGACATATATAGGAAAATACAATAAAAAATTATACAATCATAGCTGCACAAACAAGGATGCGTACACAGCACTCCCTAAAGGCTGACTCTATATGCAATATTTGAAATAGCTTGTAGGACCTTAATCCTAACTCTATGGTTCAGATCATCTGATTCCAATCAAGGTATGCCGATATACTCAAGCCGAAGCTCGAAGTACGTGGCATATAAGATATTTCTCCGGTTCTAAGGTAAGGGCTTCCCAACATCCTTGAGCACCTACCGATATACCTCGGACTATGGCCCTTAGGTACGTGGTAGGGGGGCGCGAACCCAAATAAGTGGTCCAGTTGTGAGGCTCTCTCCTGAACTATGGTTCAATGAGACAGCCCAGCAACGTGAAGACCGGGACAATATAGGTAGGGATGTTTTCAAAATATGATCAACATGCAATAAAACCAGAATGCTCTAATGCAAGTCCTAAAGAGATAGATTTAAATAAAGAGAAGCATACACTTGCATACATTGTTTTGCATTCAATCCCTAAAATTGAGGAGAGTTGTATTTAAGACCTAAGTCTAATGTGAACATGGAATAATCTCCTCAATATGGTCCTACCAAACCATACTTAGATCCTATATGCAATGATGTCAGCTTTAGGACAAAATCTAGGCTTCTAAGGTTTGCATGGAAATGAAGCTGACATAGAAGAATAAAGACTTAGATTATATAAAAGCAAAGCAAAGGCATAATTCGACCAGACGGAGACGAGTCCCATCACGGTCGCCAAAACTGTGATCATCGCAAAAATTTTCCTCTCTTGTGGTTTCCCTCTCTTCCTTCTCTTTCCCTTTTTCTAACCTCTATTTTCCTCCTTTTTGAAGGGAAGAAAATAAAAGAAAGAAAAAAGAAAGAGAAGAGAAAAGAAAGAAAGAAAGAGAGAAGAGGAACTATTTTGCGCAGTCTCACTTGACCTTAATTTGAAAACATTTAGAAATTTAACTCGGCTCCATTTTTGAAAATTCGCGGGAAAATGGAGAGACGGGATTCGCTCGTCGGTACGAGGTTCGACCATTCCTGGCGCCTTTACCAGAGGTAATCGAACCAAGGATCGAATCTTTGCCTTTTGCTTTGCCTAAATATAATCTAAGTATTTATTCTAAATCTAAATGCACAAAGAATCATGCTTGTGCAATGCGAGGATGTATGCTCTTTTCAAAGATGTTTTGGAAATTTCCAAGTATTCTGAGATGAACTTGGTAAGGGAATGAAGAAATATTTGAGTTTAACTTAGAACTTGAGATAGATCAGAGAATTTCTAAGTTTTCAAAATTGGGAAATAAATATTGATTTTAAAGAGAGAGATTTGAAGCTTTTAAATGAAAGAAAATGGAATTTCAAAGTTAAAAATGGATTTCGAATTTGAATTTGAATTTAGGAAAGGAAATGAATACTTGAGATGGAATTGAATTTGGATTTTTAAGTTTGGAATGGATCTGAGATAATCAAATGGTATTTAAGAATAGAAATGGATTTAGGGAGTTCAGATGAGATCTGAAAAATGGAATTGGATTTAAAATCTAGAATTGGGAATGGAGTTGGATCTAAAGATGGATTTAAGATCTGAGATCTGAGATCCGAGATAAAATTGGGTCCTTGATCCTAAGATGGATTTAAGATATGAGAACTTGGATCCTAAGATGGATTTGGATCTGAAGTCTGAGATTCAATATAGTGTTGGACTCTGGATCCTAAGATGGAATTGGATCTGAAGTCTAAGATCCAAAGTAGAATTTGGTTCTGGATCCTAAATGGATTTGGATCTGAAGTCTAAGATCCAAGGTGAAATTGGAGTCTGGATCATACAAGGGAATTGGACATGAAGTCTGAGATTCAAGACAAAAAGTTGAATTCTGGATCCTAAAATGGAGTTTTTGGATCTGAAGTCTAAGATCCAATGTGAAGTTGGATTATGGATTCTGGAATCCTAAATGGAATTTGGATCCAAGCTCTGAAATCCGAGATGCAATTTGGATCTAACTTTAGAATTGGAGTTCTAGATTTTATTCGAGAATAAATGAACTTTCAGAGTCAAATTGGACTTTGATTCTGGAGCTTTGAATTTGGAATCAAGAATCTCAAAGTTAGATTTGAACTTTGAATTTGATTGGAATTTTGAACGCATTTGAAATCTCAAAGTCAAATTTGAATTTTTGAAATCTGATTTGAATCTGAATATAATAAAATGAATTTGAAATCTCAAAGTTAAATTGAACTTTGAGATTGAAAATGAAAGGGAATTTGAAAAAAAAAAAATGAGAGGATGAATCGAATTTGATAAGGATTGAAGATAGATTGAGGAGGATATTTACATTTACTTGGAGTTTTGAAAAAGGAATTCGAAAAGCAATGATGCATTTTTATCCTAAATGATGAATGAATTTAAATAATTTTGAAATTGGATTTTGAAAAGCTATTCTATTCTTTAAATGAATTAAAATAAGATTGAAGATATAATACATCCTTGACTATGGTCATTGAATGTATTATATAATAATCTATATTTAAATTCAAAAGAAGAATGAAATACGTTTGGTGCTTTTATAGAATTTAAAATGAAATTAACTCTCAATATACCCTGACTATGGCCATTGGTATATATTTTGAGTCAATTTTAAGTTAAATTCTAATAAAAGGAGAAAATATTTAAGGAAATATGATGAATTTTGAAAATGGATCCAGTGTTATTTCGTAAAAGATAAAAATACTAAGTTTTGTCCACACCCTGACTATGGCCATTGATGTGGATCATCGACTTAGGATCAATTACCTCTTACGAAATGGTGCACGTGTCATTCGTGTTTCACCAATGTGAGATTTTGAGAAATAAAGAAAGCATGAAAACAAGTAATTCATGGTATTTATAATGCTCATTCATTCTATCTAAAACAAGAAATGTAAATTCTCATTAAGACCTAACTATTACAATACATAAAATTGAATTTACAACTCTAAATAAAGATATTTTCCATATATTCCCTGCAAAACAACTTGATTAAAAAAAATGGAGAAAATTTTGCACATATCATACAGATATTAATGGTAAAAAAATGCTCACACGCCAAAGTGTTCAAGATCTAAAGTATGGAAAATGATATATATCTATGTACATATATACCTGCATATATACATACATGTATATTTACATACATAGATGTACATGAATATGTTTATACATACAGGTGGAATGGTGCGCAGTAGATGGGTTGTGATACATTGCACCAATTTTGAGATCATAATATGAGTGTTATTAGATGACATTGGACGATCTCTATGATGAACATAAAACTGGGAATACAGGCTTTGTGATAATCCTAAATCACCAAGTGAGATATTATCTCTCAAGACAATGAGACACAGACATATATATTTTATTTAGTATATACATAAGTAAGGTATGAAAGATTCTTTTGACAGGAATATGATAATGTTGAGATAGAAATGGGACAAATGCTGTGAGTGAGTTTGTTGTATTGTTAGTGAAATGATGGGAGACATAGCAGTATCTTGCACTACTGCGAATGTAAGTGTACCACAACAATACTTTGTACTGCTGCCAAATACCAAGTATATACAGTATTGCACTACTGTTGGCTTAGGGAAATCACAGCTGCACCTTACATTGCTAAGAATGCAAGTAGAAGCTGGAGAATGCAGCAGATGACCATACAAGCTAAATCATACAATTGCTGAATGTATAAGTGTAAATGGCATAGGCCAAATTATGCACAGGGGGTGCAATTGATGGTGAATGTTGTAGATCTCTAAGTCATGTTGAATCAGCTATGATAAAAGGTCACCTTGGTCGATCATATGTAACACTATAGATAACATTAATTGATGCTATGATACATTTGTTTATTGAGAGTAAAGCCTAAAATTGACAAGTTTAGCTACTGTAGACACAAGAGAGAGATCCTACATGTACTACACCTAAAAATAACAAAGAAAATATTTCCAGCATGCTTGATTCATGAGTGTCTTCTCTTTATTTTTTAGCAATTTTGACATACAACTTATACCTCTATGTGGAGCATAAATATCCGAATATCATTCAGAATACACTAGGGTCATCATATTCTAGATGATTTTTACCAAAGGCAAATATAATTTCACGGATGCATGTAGAAGAAAAAAAAGGAAAGCACTTGGGCGTGGAAGAAAAGAAAGGTAGAACCAATGAAATTCAGCATCTAAAAAAAAGAAAAAAAGAAAAGAATCTTAAAAGCAACATAATTTACCAATAGATGCACGATATCCGAGAGCAATTTAACGTACAGACCCCTGCAGAGAAACGAACAACCAAGTCAGTATTACTATATTTTCACATTCTTAAGACTCAACAGTCTCCAAGTGCATTGAGTCATATACCCACCAGGAGGGATAGAAGAGAGAAAAGAACATTTGATATTGTAAATAAAGATTGCCACGATGACGACCCCAGGGCAAAAGATGTTAACAATGTAGAATTTGCTGAATCAAAAGCACAAAATGATTTTTTTTTTTAAGCCATTGCAATTTAGGAGTCTGTCAGCTGTTTTAAAGACCCTTGACGCTGGAAGCCAAATCTTTAATTAGAAACCGCCTCAGAACCCTCGTCAATACTCATACCTCCATCGAGCTCTGCTCTTTCATATTAACACCTGCAAAATCTTTTTACATTTTCTTTTCGGGTTGCCGCAATAATCTGTTGCAAGTCATGTGTTAGCAGCTTGTGTGAGAGACCAATATAACTCAGGATCTCTTACCCCTCCCCTGTGAGAAGATGTGGTGCACACTCTAATACAGATGGACGAGTGTAATAAGCATAAACGATGGTGATTGTGGTATAGCTAAGTAGTGATGGGAAATGATGATGGCTAGTGTGATGAAATGGAAGGATGCAAGTAAAGTGGTGTGCTGGGTATGAAAAGATAGCATATGATAGAAAATCTCAACATATGAAAATGGCCTAAACATATACTCTTACAACAAAGTACAGAAAGTAATGAAACTATGCATGATGCTATAACGGATGTGAGGATAATGTGCTGCTATAAAGTGATGAGGCCTAGTGGTATGAATATGTGTGGTGACTGTGCCATAGTAAAAAAAAAAAAATACTGTAGCAGTGATCAGAACTTCAATATACCACATAAGTTACAAAAGGTCGCCGATCATAAAAAAAATGCACATTTATCAAAATTTCTGTCTGTAGAACCTAAAGTTGAGAGGAATAGGGATGTCACACATGCTGAACAAAAGAAATATTCCTTCCAAGAACGTAGACATTAACTCAGAGAGTGTTCGTAGCTCACTTAATTGACTTCGTAAACTCCCGAAATTTGATTAGATTCATGAGAATATTATATTTTATGGAAAATTTCCTTTGAGCCTGTCACTCCATTTTGCAGACAGGGCATGAGCAACAAAGAAGGAAATAGTAAAATGCTGATGCTTGGCAATGTGATGATACGCGAATATCATAACAATACTCCAGCGGAAGTCTCCATTCACATTATAATGAGAGCACCCAACATGGGAAAGAACTACCTAAACTGCCATGAATGCCATGAAATTCATTCAGTCAATCAACTCAGAATTCATACTTGCTAAAGCTTACTGACCACTCGAAAATCCGATAATTGTATTACTAACAGGTAATCCAAGAATGATGGCTTATTGACTAAATGAAAACTTTTATTACCGCACTTGACTTGATATCTCTTGAGAATCCATTAAGCTCAATGTTTCCTTGAGATGACGATATAATAAAGAAATTATATATATATAAAAAAAAGGCATTACAAGGAAAGGATTTAAATCGAGCAGATATATATAATGACATATAGGGGTTGGCTGTGGTGCGAAATGAGGAAATCAAGAAACAGCACTATACTAAGAGATTCTAAACTAAATGAAGTAATCAGAGATACTGTAAGCAAAATGGAAATATCAAAATAGAGTAAATAGACCTTATTCTAATCAATGCTTTGACTCTCAACACAAGAAAACCTTCCTGTAAATTCTTTTAGAAACAGATCGGTGATGCTATCAAATGCTCAGATGCAGGATTTTCACAATGGACAAGAGTTTTATAGTGGCCAAAGGTGTCTTGACCGACCATAAACTCAGAGACCAAGCCGACTTCCCCAAAAAAATTTGTCATGGAAGGAATCTCATGGTGGGTATGGAGGATGCCGGAATAAATGGCCATCGTAGATCATGAATGATGGGGATAAACGCTCATCACATTAAAGAAATTCATATTATGAGATCGGCAAACCAAATAATCATAATCAGAAGAAGGATGAAGGATATGGATTCGACTAAATCTTCATGTGGGATGAATTTGATCTGACATTGGATCAGATCAGTCATTGTCATAAGAGCCATTTCAAAGAGAGAGAAAAAAAAAAGAAAAAGATGTTGGAACTATTGTTCCATTTGTTTTCGCACAGGGGTGGGTTTGGTGTTGCACAGGCAACCCAATGTCACCGAAGGTGCGTTACTAGGGGCCTTGATCGAAAGAAAGAGTAAGAGAGATGATAGGAAGGATGCTTACCCTGTTTTCCAGAGTTTTGAAAGAGGAAATCTCCCTTTTACGGTTGTGGAGACCTTCTGCTATGGATTGCTCTGCACCACCGGATGGCGAGGAGGCTCTTCCTTCTTCCAGCAGGATTCCAAGGGAAGAAGAAGGCTGAAGATCGGATCGTGGAAGAGAAGACGATGAATAGGTCTTTGCTCGATGCCGATGGTTGATTTGATAGGATGAGATCTCGTGGATAGAAACTTGATGCCCGAATCGTTCTTTTTTTTTCTCCCCCCTTTTCTTTTGCTGCTGCCCCGTTCATATAGAGTCTCCGGAAGAATCGAGAAAAGGGGTGGCCGTTGAGAAGAGATCGCACATGGGAGGTGGAAGCTTCGTGAAGGAGAGGGGCGTGCGAGTTCGTTAGAGATGGACGAAGGCCGAGGAAGTGAGATGATCGGAGGGTTCATGGAGGGGAAACACACATGGGGGATGGTCAGCCATGGAGGGAAGATTCTTCTGGAAGGAGGGCGGCCGAGGGAGGAAGGCGAGTTAGGGTTTTCAAAACCCTAACTCGACCCTTAAACCTCGAAATTTAGTTTTTCCAAAAAGGGGCCTCCTTTTCAGGTTTTTCTAAAAAGATGGTTAAAGGTGAGTTTTTCGGCAAAAATCTTAAAAAAAACACGTAGTTTTTCCTAATTTCTTTGGTTTTTTGCATGATTTTTCCATTTTTTTGTATTTTTTGAACAGAATCTAAGTTTTTTACACGAAAACAAAGATTAAACACTAATTTTTTGTATTTTTCTGAGAAATATTTACAAGAGTATTTTTCTGAGAATTTCAGACCATTTTGGGGGAAATTTCTTCAGAAGAATGGGTTTGGACCCAAGTTTTGAGAAAATATTCGAGTTTTAAACTTGGATTTGAGGACTATAACTTGATGGAACCAAACGGATACCGGACAAAGTGTCTGAGCTTTTCAAAAAGTTATTTTTGATAATTTGATTTAAAATTGGATAATGAAGCTCAGATTTGGATTTTGATGTAGATCCGGATCCGAAATTGAGTCAGATATGTAAAATGAATTTAATTTCAACAAAATTTGAGAAACAAAATGGAATTTAGATTTAAAACCGACTCAATTACCCAAAAAAATGGGGGAAAAGGGCAAAAAGGGGATATTTACAACATTTTGAAAATTTTGGGGTGTTCACAATATTTCATTCTTTAAATGAATTGAAATAAGATTGAAGATATAATATATTTCTGACTATGGTCATAAAATGTATTATATAATAATCATATTTAAATTCAGATGAAGAATAAAGTATATTTTGGTGCCTTTATAGAGTTTGAACTAAAATTAACTCTCAATATATCCTGACTATGGCCATTGATATATATTTTGAGTTAATTTCAAGTTAAACTTTGATAAAGGAAGAAAATATTAAAAAAAATAATGATTTTGAAAAAAGATCCAGTATGGATCCAATGTTATTTCATAAAAGATGAAAACCCTAAGTTTTGTTCACATTTTGACTATGGCCATAAATGTTTGTTTCATATTCCACATGAGCATCAGTTATACTAGGCCATTTACATAACAGAGCCATTGCTTGTGAAAGCATAACCCAGTCAGATTCTGGTCTTACAACATATCTCACGTTGTGATTTTCATGTGCTTGAAAGGGTTTCATGATAAGGATATCGTGATAGCTTGTTTTGGCCATGCCTGTAGCGATATTTTGGGAACAAGATGTCAGCTGAGCACATATATCTTGACTGCTAAGGATCATGAATAGCATGTGAATAGCATGGGCCATTTGTTTGTTACTTGTACAGGGAATGGGTATTGAAGTCATTACAATTTAGTTTTCTTTTATTATTACTCTTTTTTTTTTTTTGGTCTGTTTTATGTCTCTTTTAAATATCTGCATTTCATTTCAGTCGTTTAAGTCAGTGGTGATGGCATCCTCCTTAGATGATAGTTGCAGGTTGTTAAAGATTGAAGATACAAAGTATCTCCAGCATAATAAAACTACAATACATCTGATGAAGACATTTTTTTGGATTAGCCATTGCATTCCATCAAATATATACATACGTGTGCTATTCAGGTAATGTATTTATGTTAAAAGATTCCTTAATTTATCCTGATCCAATTGCGACAATTTCATAAAATTCATGGTTCGGCAGCTATTCATTATAGGCTAGCATTTTGTCATATATCTGATGCATTTTGTGTAGTGTAAATATCAATTCCCAGCCCATTTAACTTCATCAGCATGAAAACTATGATTGCAGCTACATTTGTCCCCTTTTTGTCCTGTGAAATTTCCTACATTTCACTAAAATCTATCATGTCATTTGCACACAACATGCCCTGTCTCCTATATATATCAGTAACACAATGTGCAATGCTGGAAACATTTCGGTAGGCTAGGCAAAAGTTTCTCAATACCTGCACATTTTAGAAAATTGTCAACTCAAATCCCTTTCTTTCCTCCAGCATAAGATGATTTTTGCATCAAATGTCCAGGGGACTCAGATGATGTACCCTTTTGCTTTCACGACCCGCAGCAGGTCATCAACCTTCATAGGTCAACTGCGATTCCAGGTCAGCCTTTCATGGCATGACGTTATCGGATCTGAAATCTGTAAAGTCGGCACCTTCATCTCTTCTACCTATTGTTGTCATGGCAATATTAACCCCCCCCCCCATCACCAACACATTGTCCCATTCATTTCCTTCACCTGTATGTAGTTATAGCATTACATTCCCTGCAAGAATGTCATTTGTGCCCTGTGGGCATATACCACTTCACTGCTACAGCTCCAGCACACAGGAGCAATCACCCTGTTTTCTCATTGCTAGCAGCCCTTCCACAATAAATGCTTCATGTGGCTATGAGTATTCCCAGCATCCACAACTTACCTTCAGCATATCATCCTACTATGCCCTTCAATCACATTCTTGCATTACTTGTCTACAATCTTTGTGTGCTCTCACTCACGTAAGTCCCCATCTCACGAGCATTGGTTCATGTTGGTTAGCCACAACATTCATTTTTCTTTGTTACTATATCATTAGCAGCCACTGTTTGTTTGTTTTTTATAGCACCTCACAAACTTTTATATATATGAATATATATATATATATATATATATATATATATATGTATATATATATATATATATATATATATATATATATATATATATATATATATATATATATATATATATATTCATGTATACATATACTTATATATATGTATAAGTACGTATGTATATAGGTATATACATCATTTCTTCTATCTTTCCATCATTTCATATCTTGGTATATGAACATTTTTGTAGATATCCACATGATGTATACTATTTTCTTCCATTTTTCATGATTAATCCAGTTGTTTTGCAGGAAATATATGGAAGATATCATCATTGGGAGTTGTAAATTCAATTTTATGTATTATAATAGTTAGACCTTAATGAGAATTTACATTCCTTGTTCTAGATAGAATGAATGAGCATTGTAAATATCATGAATTGCTTGTTTTCATGCATCTTTGTCTTTATTTCTCAAATTCTCACAAATGGCAACACGAATGGCAGGTGCACCATTTCGTAAGAGGTAATTAATTCTAAGTTGATGATTTACATCAATGGCCATAGTCAGGATGTAAACAAGACTTAGCATTTTCATCTTTTATAAAATAAACATTGGATCCACACTGGATCCTTTTAAAAAATCATCATATTTTCTTTAAATATTTTCTCTTTTATCATAATTTAATTTAAAATTAATTCAATATATATACCAATGGCCATAGTTAGGGTATATTGAGATGTTAATTTCATTTTAAATTCTATAAAAGCACGAAAAAGGTATTTTATTCTTCATTTGAATTTAGATGTGTGAACACCCCAAATTTTTCAAAGTTTTGTAAAAATGACCCTTTTGCCCCTAACCCCGTTTTCTGAGAAAATCAAGTAATTTCTTCAGATTCTCTGAATTAAAATCCATATTGATATATTCAAAATCAATTCCGGATCCGAATCCAGTGCTTTAAGTCCATATTTCTTCAAAATCCGGATCCAAATGTATTTTCTGAAGAAATTTTCTCAAAATAGCTTTTAAATTCTCAGAAAAATTCCCTTTTGTAAATATTTTTGCAAAAACACAAGAAAATTGGTTTTAATCTTTGTTTTCTCACAAATCTTAAGATTTTTTACTTAAAAATACAAAAAATTTGAGAAATAACATAAAATTCAAAAAATTGGAAAATTTATGAGAAAAACAAATGATTTTGAGCCTTTTTGGAAAACAATTTTTGCTAAAAACCTCGGGAGCCCCCCCCCCCTCTTTATAAAATCTTGAAAAACAAAGGGGCTCCTCGGTAAACTTTTTCTTTTAGGGTTTTGTAAAATCCTTCGTAAGAAAGGAAAAGGGAAAAAAAACCTCCTGCACGCACCTAACCTTCTTCTCACCGAAACCCTACATCCTCCAAACCCTCTCTCACCATGGCGCACCCTCTCTCCATCGCCACCCATCTCCAACGGCCACAAACCCTAACAAACTTCTCGAATCTCCTTCTCTCTCTTTAAAAGAGGGCACAGAGGAGAAGCTGAGACCATCGCTCTTCACCCTGGCACCTTCTTCAACTCCTCGATCCGTTTCCACCCCCTCCTCCTCCTGGCTTCATCCCTCTGGGCATTATTGCTCCTTTGAATCTACTAAGCATCAAGTGTTTTCTATGATTTTGGGCATCATCCCTTGCGATTCCACCAGAAATCCTCCTTTCTCTCCTGAAGCTCAAGAAGAAGCCCCTCTTCCTCATCCTTCGAGATCCCGCAAAAACAGGTAAGTACCCCTCTTCTTGTTTAGCTTTCTCTGAAATTTTCTTTTGAGTTTTCTTTCTTTTCCTTTTGTTTTTCTTTTTCTTTTCTTTTTGTTTATTGTCTGCAATCCTCATTAACGCATCTCGGATGGCATTGGGTTGTTTATGACGATCCCAATCCATCCTTGTGCAACAGTAACGGAACAATTGTTCCGACATTTTTTTTTATTATTTTCTACCCCATTTACACTGCGATCTTGGGTTTAGGCTGTCGGATTCCGTAATCAAACTGGGTTCATCTGGATCCCAGCCTGATTGTTGCTAGAATTAACCTTCGCCTTGGTTTGCTATTAAAACTTCAGATTTCCTGTATAGTTATCTGCTCGATATCTGATTTCTTGCTCTAATTGGCTATGATATGTCAATTTTCATCGAGGCTACTACTGCAAGGTATTTGTTTGGTTATGATATTCATTGTAGTTCATCCAAGTGTTTGGTTCCGTGCTCTGCGTCACGGTGAGCGATCATTTCCTTCCTTTCGTTTATGTGCAGAGTATTCAGGAATACACGATCTTGTTGTTTAATAGGATATGTCTCAAGCTAAGTCATTTCGTTAATATTTCTTGCATCTCAACCATGTCCTTAGCTTTACCTCATGTTAGTTAGAATCATGATACTATAGCATTGTGCTCATATTTTCTGTGTGTAATGATGTTTACATATCAGGATTTATCATGTAGGCTAGGCTGTCATCATCTTCTGATTTACATTCTTACTTTTGTTTTATTTTTACATTGCATTGTATATAGTCGGTTGATATCGATCTCTCTGCAGTGCCACATTACATCGGTATATAGTCTACATCTCCTGATTAGTGTAGCATGAGTTCCTGTCTTCTCCATTCATGATTATCAGAACCTAGGGAAATTACTATAGCTACTACAGATTTCTGTTCTATTAGTATGCTGCTTGTTAAATCCCTATACCCCCCGTCACACACACTTATCACTATGTCTACGTCGTGGAGGTCATATCAGAGATCAAATAAGAGTAAGTAATGGTTGGAGGTCCAATATATCATCAATACCGGGCCCATGGCATGCGTTTTCCTCATCACAAACCTCAGCCACGCTGGGTTGCACACCCAGAAATGCAGAGGTACCACCAAGCAAAGACCCAGTTCGATGCAGGGAAAGGGCTGATCGCAGGTGTTTGCGCTATTTATTATACAATTTCTTTTGAGATATACTACCTGGTATTACTTGCAGTTGCAGATCATCTGCATTTTTACTTAGTGTATTTTCAAACATCAGTTGTAATCCTGAAAAGTCACCCCTGTCAAGTCTATTGTCGATCTTGCATCCCTGAGCCCAGCTAGTTCAGAGGATTCTTTGAATCAGTAAAGAATGGAAGCTTGCTCTTATCCCCGATCGCCAACTTGAATCCATTCCATTATGTTTTCCAAAGTTGACAAAGGTTGTATAGTTTCCTGTTGATGCTTCTAATACCAAGGACATTGGTTTGGATGCTGTTAGCATTAATTATGTGTTTTGGTGTGTATGAGAAGGTAGGCTTCTTGATGCTCTTGAAGTTTCCAGAAGGAGCCGTGGTGAGGTGAATTTGCCATTCATAATTATCCAATGTTGACAGGATCAAATTCAGCATTAGATGGGCAGTGGTGTCAGTTAAATTCAGCAGTTGCTTTGATCATTAAGCTGCCAATTTATATCTTCTTTGTTTAGGCATCCATATGTTCACAGGTTATGTTGTTGCTGAATAGCCATCTCCTTGGCAAACAGGTAGGATCTGATCCAAAAGGATGCAGACGCCAATCTTGGCACTGATCACCACAAATTTCATGTTCTTTTATAATCTTTTGTTCCTGTTATGTTAGGTGATTTTGATGCAAAATGTGGCTGCTATTACATCAGTACTAATATTATCACTTGCGCTGGTACCTGCCTTAGATCTCACCATGGATCAGGTCATCTCAAATTGTGTCACAGAGATGCTCGAATACCCCTTCAGCGAGACCTTCCAGATTCTTGTTTGGACTGAGCTTGGTTTGCAGTATAGCTTCTAGGATTTTGAGATGTGGGGTGCAAATCGTTCTTAAATTATGTGTAAAAGATGTCATGTTAACAGCATCCTTGGCTGTAGCTCACAGTTATGCCTCCTATGTTAGTCCTTACTTGATCAACTCATTTATTCAGTACCTTAATGGGCACAAGAGGTATGCCCCTGAAGGGTTGCAGCATGGTTGGTGTTAGGAGCGGGGCAGTATTATCTGCCATGATTCATGGAAAGGGTATATCGCTTTCTAGCCAAGCTCGGCATCATCACACCACTGGGGAGGTTATCAATCTCATAAACATTGATGTTGAGTGTGTTAAGGAATGCAGTTGGTATATGCATGACTTCTGGATGGCGCCAGTTCAGGTTTCTCTGTCTCTAGTCATTCTGAGCTTAGGTCTTATCTCGCTTGATGTTTTGGTAGTAATTATTGTTGTTATGCTGGTAACATATCCCACTTGCATCTATTGCCATAAATTCACTTCCTGTATCTTCATGTTCATTTGTCACACTCCACAATGCTTTAGATTTGTGCACAGCACCCTTTTATCATCATCATATATATACCCATTTCATAAAATATTATATAGGTTATACATGTATGTATATACATACATATATATATATATATATATATATATATATATATATATATATATGTATACGTATAAATGTGTTATTTCCTATCTTTCTCTCATGCCATCTTAAGCTTTCATTGTAATATCTTTTGTGATATGTTTGTCTCTAGCCTAAGCTAACTCTTGTTTTGCAAGATTTCTCCTTTAGATTAGAAGCCTTGACATTTCTTAGATTCATATCAAATGATGTAATAGTTAGGCCTTAATAAAAACTTACATTCCTTGTTTTAGATAGAATGGATGAGCATTATAAACATCATGAATTGCTTATTTTCATGCATTTTTTGCCTTCACTTCTCAAATTTTCACAATGGTAAAACACGAATGGCACGTGCACTATTTCGTAAGAGGTAAATTAATTCTAAGTTGATGATTTACATCAACGGCCATAGTCGGGGGTGTAAACAAAACTTAGCATTTTTATCCTTTATAAAATAACACTGGATCCACACTGGATCCATTTTCAAAATTCATCATATTTTCCTAAAATATTTTCTTCTTTTATCAGAATTTAACTTAAAATTAATTCAAAATATATACCAATGGCCATAGTCAGGGTATATTGAGAGTTAATTTCATTTTAAATTCTATAAAAGCACCAAAAAAATGTATTTTATTCTTCACTTGAATTTAAATGTGGTTATTATATAATATATCCAATGACCATAGTGAGGGATATATTATATCTTCAACCCCATTCTTAATTCACTTAAAGAATGAAATAGCTTTTCAAAATCCAATTTCAAACTTATTCAAATTCATTTCATCATTTAGGATAGAATTGCATCATATTTTTCAAAATTCATTTTTCAAAATTCTTTTTTCAAAAACCCAAGTGATTTTGAACATCTTTCTTCAAATTTATATTTCAAATTCCAAATCTATCTCAATTTCAAAGTCCAATTTGACTTTGGAATTTCGAAATCATTTCATATTCAAACTCCAAAATTCCAACCCAAATTCAAAATTCAATTTCAAAGTTCAAATTAAACTTTGAAGCTTCTGATTCATCTTTTGATCCAAAATCAAGTTTTCTTCAAGTTTTAAATCAAAGTTGAGATTGACTCTGAATCTCAAAATCCAAACCTTCCTAAGTTCAATCTGGGTTTTCAAAACCCAGATCCATCTTTAAAAGTCCTATTTGGACTTTTTCAAAACCCAAATCCAAAGTTAAATCCTAGTCTCAACTTGGATCCAGATTTCCAAGTATAAACTCCATTTCCACTTTGGATCTCCAATTACAGATCCAAATTCCATTTAGGATCCAGATCCTCATTCCACTTTGGATCTCCAATTACAGATCCAAATTCCATTTAGGATCCAGATCCTCATTCCCCTTTTGGATCTCAGATTACAGATCCAAATTCCATTTAGGATCCAGATCCTCATTCCCCTTTTGGATCTCAGATTACAGATCCAAATTCCATTTAGGATCCAGATCCTCATTCCACTTTGGATCCCCAATTACAGATCCAAATTCCATTTAAGATCCAGATCCTCATTCCGCTTTGGATCCCCAATTACAGATCCAAATTCCATTTAAGATCCAGATCCTCATTCCGCTTTGGATCTCTAATTACAGATCCAAATTCCATTTAAGATCCAGATCCTCATTCCACTTTGGATCTTTAATTACAGATCCAAATTCCATTTAGGATCCAGACCCTCATTCCACTTTGGATCTCGAATTACAGATCTAAATTTCACTTAGGATCTAGATCCCCATTCTACATTGGATCTCAAATTCAGATCCAAATCCATTTTAGGATCCAGAATCCAATTCTACATTTGGATCTCAGACTTCAGATCCAATTACATCTTAGGATCCAGAGTCCAACCCTATCTCGGATCTCAGATTTTCAATCCCAAAATCCATCTTGAATTCCAAATCAATCCCATTTCTCAATTCCTTTAGATTTCCCACATTTCCTTCTAATTTCAAAACTTCAAAGTTAGAATTCAATTTCATTCCAAATATTCATCCAAGTTCAAATTTTTAATTCAAAGTCCATTTATGACTTTGAAATTTCCTTTTTTCTCTTTTCTCTCAGTTTCAAGATCATTTTCCAAATCCAGATTCATATTCCCAAGCTCTTGATTATTCTAAAAACTTAGAACTTTAATCTTAAGTTCTAAGTTAAGATCATTTCTTCACTTTATCAGATTCATCTAAGAAACACTTGAGAATTCTTCAAAATATTTCAAAAGGAGCATACATCTTTGCATTTGCACAAACATGATTCTTTTTGCATCTAGACTTAGGATAAATACTTAGATAATTTCTTAGCAAAGCAAAAGGCAAAAATTCGACCCTTGGTTCGATTACCCCTGGTAAAGGTGTTGAGAAACTCGGTTTTGATGTCACATAATATGATACACTGTCTCATTTGATTTTATATGATATGATAATATGCCCTCTTGAAATAATGTTATATTATGACTGAATATGTTTTGCCATAAATCTAACGAGTATTTGATGCAAGGATATCTCACCCAATAAGGATGGAGACTTCCTGTTCAAGTACAACTATGGTGCAATCATACTCCTTGAAGAAAAAGCTTGATGAGCCATGCATTCCTAAAGTTCAAATGAAGAGATCGGCTACCTCAAGATGAAGACTTTTTTCTTCTTTAGAGTCATATGTAATAGAACCTTCAGGAACTTGCATATTGCATATTACATACTCATTCATAAACACTATATCATAAAAGTATACGATAGTTTTAAAAAGCTCCTTTTTGAAAACCAATAATTGTACCTTCTTACAACCTTTTATGAAAAAGATATTTTGTCATGTAATAATTGTACCTTACACTATATACAAGACAACATGAAAAAAAAAGGAATGTAGGAAAAAGACAAAAACATAAAATCGGCTACATGGAGAAAACAAATATAATATGTTTTTGAAAAGACTCTAGAAATATTTTTAATATAAGAAGAAGACAAAAACATAAAATCGACTACAAAAGAAAAACAAATAAAATATGTTTTAACAAGACTTTAGTTATCTTCTTTAAAGAAATATTTTTTTAATATAAGAAGAAGACAAAAACATAAATCGGCTACACAAAAAAAAAACAAATAAAATATGTTTTTGAAAGGACTCTAGTTACTTTTTTCATAACCATAGAATGTCGACTTACTTGAAGTCATCATTCTCTTTACAAAGCATTAAATGCCTTCTGTAACAAATCCTTGTTAATATCCTTCTCAAAGAATGTCGACCTTCTTTTGGTCCTCATTCTCTCTGGAGACTTTGAAATACACAACATAAAGAAAACACTTGACATGACTATGTACAAATAAATATCTCAAAGCACTCATTGTACTTACACTCATTTAAAGCAAAGAAGTACTAATGTACCTCAAATCATTAATTAGAATAAAGACAAAACTACAACCTAACGTTCAATGTACTATTGTAAGAAATAGACTTTTTACATAAAATATGTATTACCTAAAATATTACAACGACTAGTGTACCCTCTATTCTACTTTTATGGAAAAAGGTATTCTCGAATTTATCTAAAAGATATTTTTTGAAATGACATAACATTTCACATTTCAAAAAGTTACAATTCCAAAAATGTAACGACTACTTTTTAAAAGCTATATAAACACACTCAAATAAACTATTCAAACATGGAATGTAATAGATGTGTGAGCTTACAACGAGAAAAATTTCTATTCGATATTTGAAAAGAGAGCCTTGAAAAAGAAAGAGAAAAAGGAAAGAAAGAAAAGAGAAAAAGTCAAGTCCAGCTCTTTGACAAAGAGTATCCTCTGAGTGACAAACAGAACATTTTGAGAATCCTTCATTCGTGCATTCATATCATTCTGAAGGTTCTATAGGAAGTATTGTAACTCTGTTATTCACTGTATTCCTTCTTTGTTGAAAGAAGTAGACCTCTGTGAAAGAGGGTGTTGCCCTTCTCTGTTGAGAGAAGAAGACCTCTGTGAAAGAGGGTGTTGTCCTTCTCTGTTGAGAGAAGAAGACCTCTGGGGAAGAGGGTGTTGTACTATTTATCCGGTGACTCGGATGTTATAGTGGAAAGCTCAAGTGGTTTGCTTGGGGACTGGATGTAGGTCTGGATACTGACCGAACCAGTATAAATTCTGTGTTTTATGTGTTGTGCCTTATTGCTTAATTATTTTATTTCATCGATCATTATCATATTTCACTATTCACCCCCCCTCTAGTGGAATTTTATTTGGTATCAGAGCAGGTTTGTTGGTTTCGACGTAACAAGTCTTCCAGCACAAATGGCATCTACTTCCTATGCTCGTGATATTGAAGGTCAACACGCATCTCGTCCTCCTTTCTTCAATGGCTCCAACTATGGATACTGGAAGTGCAGAATGGCTATATTTCTCAAATCCATAGATTTTGCTGTATGGAAAATTGTTGAGCATCCATACACATCTTCATCCGCAGACTATAGCTTATGGTCTGATGAAGAAAAGAAAATGGCAAACCTAAATGCAAAGGCTATGAATGCCTTATATTGTGCCATTGATCAAAACGAATTCAATAAAAAATCTATATGTGAATTTGCATATGATATTTGGCATTCTTTGGAAGTTATTCATGAAGGAACCAACAAAGTAAAAGAAGCCAAAATTTCATCTCTTGTTAGAAAATATGAGTTGTTCAAAATGAACAAAGATGAACCCATCATAGAGATGTTTACCAGATTCACCAACATCACCAACGATCTGAAATCTCTGGGTGTAACATATTCCCAGACTGAAAAGGTGAAGAAAATCTTGAGATCTCTCACAACTGATTTGGAGAAAAAGACTACTGCTATTGAAGAAGCTCAAGATTTATCTAAGCTTACTTTGGATGACTTAATAGGCAATCTTATGGCCTATGAAGTCCACATGAAAGAAAGAAGGGAAAAAGAGCAACCAGTAAAGAAAACTCTAGCTTTCCCAGCCCTATCTGAGAATGAAGACTCAGATAAAGAATCAGAAATTGCGCTACTTATCAGAAAATTCCAGCGCTTCATGAGAAGGAACCGACTTCCAAACAGGCACAAGGAAAGAAAAGATCCTAAAGAAGATTCCATGTGCTTTCAGTGTAATAAGCCAGGCCACTTAAAACGTGACTGTCCCCTTCTCAAAAGAAAGTCCAAGACTGAGGAACCAAAGAAGAGGTTCTTCAAGAAAAAGGCTCTGCATGCTCAATGGGATGATTCAGAACCATCCACTAGTGAAGAGTCAAGTGATGATGAAGCCGAAACTGCAAATATGTGCTTCATGGCAAACGAAAGTTCGGTAAGTGAAATCTCTGATTTTTCCTTTGAAGAACTTCTAGATGCTTTTCAAGAACTATTTGAAGAATCTAGAAAATTGAGTTTCAAAAATAAAGATTTAAAATCTGAAAATTTAAAGCTTTCCCAAGAGAATGAAAAACTCAGCAGTGAAAATTCTGAGTTGAAAAAGGAAAGTCTTATGCTTATGTCTGAAATTTCTTCTACTAGCTCCAAAACTAAAAATATGCAAGTAGAAATTTCAGAGCTAAAAAGTAAAACTGAGAACCTCATGAAAACGGTTTTCAAGTTTACTAAAGGTAAAGAGAACTTTGATAAACTCTTATCCTCTCAGAAGGTCTGTTTTTACAAGAATGGTATTGGCTACTCTCATTTCAAAAAACCTTCTTGTATGAATCAAAAGACCACGTTTGTGAAAAGTTCTTCTGAACCAAATAAGGAGTATTATAATGATAATCTTTTTAACTCCTCTAAAAATATAGACAAACCCAAATCCAAATGGATATGGGTTCCAAAGTCTAACAAAAAAGGACCCGATTGGGTACCAAAAAGGAGATTTACTTAATGTTTTGCAGGCTCCAAAGAAGAAGAACAGATGGATACTAGATAGTGGATGTTCAAAGCACATGACAGGACATCCAGACCTTTTTGTTGTTCTTCATCATAAAGAAGGAGGAACCGTCACCTTTGAAGATAACAACAAAGGTTTGATAATTGGTATTGGAAATATTGGTAACATAGATAAACCTCTTATCAAAGACGTTCTCCTTGTTAAAGGCTTAAAACATAACCTACTAAGTATCAGTCAAATGTGTGACACAGGTTATAATGTTAGCTTTAATCATGGTGCATGCCTCATAGCAGACACCAATGAAAACATCATCTTAAAAGGTATAAGAAAGAATAATATATATGAACTATACCTAGAAAACATCACAGAACATTGTCTTATAGCTAATAATGACTCTCAACATTTATGGCACTTAAGAATGGGTCATGTAAATTCTAAATACATGTCTAAATTAGCTAAAAATAAGTTAGTACGTGGGTTACCCAAAATTTCTTTTAAAAAGGATTACTTTTGTGATGCATGTCAATTAGGAAAATTATCAAAATCATCTTTCAAATCAAAAAATAGCATTTCAAGTAAGAGACCTATAGAGCTTCTCCACCTGGATCTTTTTGGTCCTTCTAGAGTAGCTAGTCATAATCACAATAAATACATTTTTGTTATTGTAGATGACTACTCAAGATTTACTTGGGTAATATTTTTGAAAAACAAAAGTGACACGTTTTGTCAATTTGAAATCTTATGTAAAAAATTACAAAACGAAAAATCTTGTTCTATTGTTAAAATCCGTAGTGACCATGGAGGAGAATTTGAAAATGAACTTTTTGAAAATTTTTGTAACTTGCATGGTATTTCTCATAACTTTGCCTTTCCTAGAGCTGCACATCAAAATGGCGTAGTAGAAAGAAAGAATAGAACCCTTCAGGAATCTGGCAGGACTATGCTCCAACACAATAATCTTGCAAAATCTTTTTGGGCAGAAGCTGTTAATACTGCATGCTACATAACAAATAGAGTTCTCATTAGACCCTTATTAAATAAAACTCCCTATGAACTATTCTATGACAGAACTCCAAGAATAGACTATTTCAAAGTCTTTGGATGTAAATGCTTTATCCTAAACACAAAAGATAGCCTATATAAGTTTGATGCTAAATCTGTTGAAGGCATATTCTTAGGATATTCAAGTCATAGTAAAGCATACAGAGTTTTCAATAAGAGTCATAATACTATTGAAGAATCTATGCATGTTAGTTTTTGTGAATCTATTGATCAATCTGTTCATATACAAACTAATGATGATGATGTTGAAAGTACAGATTTATTTTTAGATAACACAGCTAAGTCTAATGAAGATGATCATCAAAGAACCTTTGTCGATATCAAAGATCATCCTCAAAAGCAGATTTTAGGAGAACTAACAAAGGGGGTTCAAACTAGAGCTCAGCTAGAACGGATTGCAAACATGGCATTCATTTCTCAACTTGAACCAAAGAAGATTGATGAAGCCATCATTGATGAGTTCTGGATGCTAGCCATGACTGAAGAACTGAATCAATTCCAAAGAAATGATGTTTGGGATCTTGTACCTAGACCAAAGGATCATCCAATCATTGGGACAAGATGGATCTTCAGAAACAAGCTAGACGAAGCAGGTAATGTTATAAGAAACAAGGCCAGACTAGTAGCTCAAGGATACAACCAGGAGGAAGGTATTGATTTTGATGAAACATTTGCTCCTGTTGCTAGACTTGAATCTATTAGAATGCTCTTAGCATATGCAAGCTATATGGATTTCAAATTATATCAAATGGATGTTAAAAGTACTTTCTTAAATGGTTTTATAAATGAAGAAGTTTATGTAAAACAACCTCCAGGATTTGAAAATGAACAATACCCAGATCATGTTTTTAAACTCAAACGTGCTTTATATGGTTTAAAACAAGCACCTCGTGCTTGGTATGACAGGCTTAAAACTTTTTTATTAAAAACTGGTTTTTCTGTTGGCAAAGCAGATTCTACATTATTTGTTAAAGTAGTGAATAATCATACCCTAATTGTTCAAATATATGTCGACGACATCATCTTTGGATCTTCTAACAGCACTCTTTGTGAAGATTTTTCTAAGTCCATGCAAAAAGAATTTGAAATGAGCATGATGGGAGAACTCACCTACTTTCTTGGACTGCATATCAAGCAAACCAAGGATGGAGTTTTCATCAATCAATCTAAGTATGCTCGTGAACTTCTGAAGAGGTTCAACATGAACTCAACTGCATCAAAATCTACTCCTATGAGCACTACTACTGTTTTGGACAAAGATGAAGATGGTAAGTCTGTTGATACAAAGGTATACCGAGGTATGATAGGATCACTTCTTTATTTAACTGCTAGCCGTCCAGATATTATGTTCAGTGTTTGCTTGTGTGCTAGATTTCAGTCAAATCCAAAAGAATCACATCTTAAAGCTGTAAAAAGAATAATGAGATATTTAAAAGACACAGTTGATTTTGGATTATTCTATTCAAAATTCTCTACATTTGATCTAATCTCATACAGCAATGCTGACTTTGCTGGAAGTAAATCTGACAGAAAAAGCACAAGTGGAACATGTCATATGCTAGGGCACTCACTAGTATCATGGTTCAGTAAGAAACAAAACTGTGTATCCTTATCAACTACTGAAGCCGAATACATTGCTGCTAGCCTAGCATGTACACAAGTCATATGGATGAAACAAACTTTGAAAGATTTTGGTTTAAAATTCGAAAATACAACTATTTTATGTGATAACACAAGTGCTATAAACCTTTCCAAAAATCCTGTTTTACATTCTCGAACTAAACACATTCAAATTAGACATCACTTTCTAAGAGAACAAGTCTTAAATAATATAATTAAACTAGAATTTATACCCACAGATAAACAACTAGCAGACATCTTTACTAAACCTTTATAAAATGAAGATTTTATAAGAATAAGAAGAGAGCTAGGTATATGTAAATTGAATGATATATAAAACTAAAATATTAAGTTCACTCGAGTTCATAATATTTACTAAATTCATCTTAATAAGGATAATAAAAGAACTTTAAAAATTTTAATAATCGTGTCTTCCTTTCACATTTTTTTTGGTTTACAAAAGAATCATTTCTAAGGGTCTCGAATACCACAAATTGCCTTAAAAAGTTGAAACTTCATGTCAAAGTACATTCTACCTCTTGTCATATCATCTTTTACATCACTTTCATAATTATTGTTTCTCATAACTTGACTTTCTTTTTACTATATAGTTACTTTAGTTACTTTTCTCTCTCTCACACATACGATTTGAATCTCCATTCATAACTTTGACTCCTTTACTATTTTCCTAAAGAAACTATGAACTCCTTCAATCGAATTCCTTCAAAACCTTGTTCCTCAAACCAAAACTTCTATGAATAACAACACATTCTTTATGTCTTTCATTTTGTCACCTTTCAAGTACACATTAATAATCACACTTTGTCCTATCCTCCTCCACGCATACCCATGAGTACTACCTTCTTTAAATATAAGTATTATGACACTCTTTCATATCACTCATCTCATAACATCCTTTCATCACCTTTTGTCCTCTTGTGAAAACCCCTCATACGAATAACAATCTTCTACACTTCAACCCATGCACTATATTTTAATAACACCCACTTGTTTCTTGTTTTAGTAGGCCATCATTGCTCACTTTTTCTCTCTCTCTCTCTCTATCTCTCTTCACGAGTTTCTCATTGTTTCTCTCAAAACAACTTTATGTCTAATCACAATATCTTCTTCTTTCCATCATTATCACTCCTCTCTCTCACGATAGGCTAGCCGATCTTCAACAAAATAGTATATTCCTCATATTCAAATGATATATCTCTTTCTTTGTCCTTTCAATATACTTCTCTAAAACTTGGGTCAAAATTTGATTATTTATCCATCGATCTTTTTGTTGCTACATTTCACGTAAAATATACAACTTATCATCTACTATTTTTGTTGCTAATTTTTTACTATATCATCTACTATATCTTAGCCTATGTACAATCAATTATCGTCTTTAGCAATCATGACCTTTTTCATATTGTATATCTTTCTCTCCAATCAAGACTCATTAAAAACTTCCTCAAGAAAAACTTCATCTTATGTCACTCACACATCTCTATTTGTCTTATTCCAAACACATTCTTCACGTATACTCTCCATAAAGTAAAAACATCTTATAAAAGGATATTTGTTTTTATTAGGCCATTATTTCACCTTATCTCTCGAAAATCTTTAAAAACCATAGAAAAATTCACTCTTTTGGCTTTATCACACATCAAGTCACTCCATACATGACACAAACTCACAATTCGATAAAACTCTCACATGATAATTCTTTCTTATATAAAAGAATAATTCAAAACCATGTCCTCCTTGACTTCTTCTCAAATATAATACACTATCCTCCAATCTTGATTTGATTTGTCATTCACAAGCCTCTTAACTTACTACTCACGGATTTCCTTATTTGATTAAATTCTAAAAATCACTCACTTCCAAATGTCATTCAAAACATATCTAAATTATTGTCATTCTTCTATTTAATGGATTGGTTAAAACCATACCAATTCCACTCGTATCTATCAATTCTCCTACACACTATTACCCTCTTCAAACTCGCTCTCCTTAGTTCTTTTTTTTCAAACTCTTGCAATGGCCTCTTCCTCCTCCAACAATGTGATTACAGCAGCAGATCTAAGGTATCCAGACTTGTTTCACACTTACAACTTACTATGCTCTCACCCCATTCATGAAGGTAAATTGGTCAACTTTGACGACTTCATGCTCTTTGACTTAGACACCTATCTCCCTGAACTCAAACTTCTAATAGGATCTTCATCCCCAGCTGCCTATTATCCCGAACTAGTCCGACTGTTTTATACCAACTTCTCTACTGATCATGAACATACCTCAATCACCAGCAATGTCCGAGGACAGCTGATGATTTTCGATGCTTCCGACCTAGGTAGAATTCTAAACCTACCTTCCACTGGTACCGACCTTAACACCATAGTACCAATCGACCGATCGGTACTTCGAAAAATACTTCTCTGCACCAACTGCTAGCAACTTCCGTGGCACATGAGGAATCTCCAACCTCACGCTCAACTTCTTGCCCAGATTCTTCTCCACAACATCTATCCCAAGCGTCCCCGCCAGGGATTAGTTCCTCGAAAAATCTCTCTTCTTATCTACGCAATCTTTTCTTCTCTTCCGATAAACTGGTCATCCATTCTTTTTGACCTTTTTATTTGTTATCAGAAATTCGAGCCTCTTCTTTTTGGGTGTTTCATAACTCCCATTCTCAAATACTTCCAAGTACCACTTCACAACGAAGTCATCCTCCGTCCCTCGCAAGTCCTTGATGGAACCACCTTCAATCTAAGGTCCCTGCACATGCCCGGCTCTGATGAAGCAGATCCAACATCCTCCTTCAATTACTTTTCTGCTATGATGGATATCGAGCAAACTCAGGATCGAATCCTTCGTAATCAAGCCCTGTTGCAGCAGACTCGCAAGCGGAATCGTGCCGACCGAACACATTCACCTCCTCCACCTTCGAGATAAACTCATTTTTTTATCTGTAATAATTTTTCAATATTTTGGACTGTAATATTTGGTCTGTAATAACTCTTTTACTCTGATCCCTTCCTTTTTGTCCATGACAAAGGGGGAGAAAACCTGTCTCCATTATTGGAGAAATATTCTCTCTTTAAACATTATTTCACTTTTTTATCATATTATTATTTCTATGCATAATGTCTTTTTGACAGGGGGAGCATATTTTGTCATCATCAAAAAGGGGAGAATGTTGAGAAACTCGGTTTTGATGTCACATAATATGATACACTGTCTCATTTGATTTTATATGATATGATAATATGTCCTCTTGAAATAATGTTATATTATGACTGAATATGTTTTGCCATAAATCTAACGAGTATTTGATGCAAGGATATCTCACCCAATAAGGATGGAGACTTCCTGTTCAAGTACAACTATGGTGCAATCATACTCCTTGAAGAAAAAGCTTGATGAGCCATGCATTCCTAAAGTTCAAATGAAGAGATAGGCTACCTCAAGATGAAGACTTTTTTCTTCTTTAGAGTCATATGTAACAAAACCTTCAGGAACTTGCATATTGCATATTACATACTCATTCATAAACACTATATCATAAAAGTATACGATAGTTTCAAAAAGCTTTTTTTTTGAAAACCAATAATTGTACCTTCTTACAACCTTTTATGAAAAAGATATTTTGTCATGTAATAATTGTACCTTACACTATATACAAGACAACATGAAAAAAAAGGAATGTAGGAAAAAGACAAAAACATAAAATCGGCTACATGGAGAAAACAAATATAATATGTTTTTGAAAAGACTCTAGAAATATTTTTAATATAAGAAGAAGACAAAAACATAAAATCGACTACAAAAGAAAAACAAATAAAATATGTTTTAACAAGACTTTAGTTATCTTCTTTAAAGAAATATTTTTTTAATATAAGAAGAAGACAAAAACATAAATCGGCTACACAAAAAAACAAACAAATAAAATATGTTTTTGAAAGGACTCTAGTTACTTTTTTCATAACTATAGAATGTCGACTTACTTGAAGTCATCATTCTCTTTACAAAGCATTAAATGCCTCCTGTAACAAATCCTTGTTAATATCCTTCTCAAAGAATGTCGACCTTCTTTTGGTCCTCATTCTCTCTGGAGACTTTGAAATACACAACATAAAGAAAACACTTGACATGACTATGTACAAATAAATATCTCAAAGCACTCATTGTACTTACACTCATTTAAAGCAAAGAAGTACTAATGTACCTCAAATCATTAATTAAAATAAAGACAAAACTACAACCCAATGTTCAATGTACTATTGTAAGAAATAGACTTTTTACATAAAATATGTATTACCTAAAATATTACAACGACTAGTGTACCCTCTA
Source organism: Nuphar pumila (assembly GCF_984573655.1). NCBI lineage: Eukaryota > Viridiplantae > Streptophyta > Magnoliopsida > Nymphaeales > Nymphaeaceae > Nuphar > Nuphar pumila. The sequence goes on along the minus strand of NC_143256.1, from coordinate 66,972,408 downwards.
TTCTACTTTTATGGAAAAAGGTATTCTCGAATTTATCTAAAAGATATTTTTTGAAATGACATAACATTTCACATTTCAAAAAGTTACAATTCCAAAAATGTAACGACTACTTTTTAAAAGCTATATAAACACACTCAAATAAACTATTCAAACATGGAATGGAATAGATGTGTGAGCTTACAACGAGAAAAATTTCTATTCGATATTTGAAAAGAGAGCCTTGAAAAAGAAAGAGAAAAAGGAAAGAAAGAAAAGAGAAAAAGTCAAGTCCAGCTCTTTGACAAAGAGTATCCTCTGAGTGACAAACAGAACATTCTGAGAATCCTTCATTCGTGCATTCATATCATTCTGAAGGTTCTATAGGAAGTATTGTAACTCTGTTATTCACTGTATTCCTTCTTTGTTGAGAGAAGAAGACCTCTGTGAAAGAGGGTGTTGTCCTTCTCTGTTGAGAGAAGAAGACCTCTGGGGAAGAGGGTGTTATACTATTTATCCGATGACTCGGATGTTATAGTGGAAAGCTCAAGTGGTTTGCTTGGGGACTGGATGTAGGTCTGGATACTGACCGAACCAGTATAAATTCTGTGTTTTATGTGTTGTGCCTTATTGCTTAATTATTTTATTTTATCGATCATTATCATATTTCACTATTCACCCCCCCTCTAGTGGAATTTCATTTGGTATCAGAGCAGGTTTGTTGGTTTCGACGTAACAAGTCTTCCAGCACAAATGGCATCTACTTCCTATGCTCGTGATATTGAAGGTCAACACGCATCTCGTCCTCCTTTCTTCAATGGCTCCAACTATGGATACTGGAAGTGCAGAATGGCTATATTTCTCAAATCCATAGATTTTGCTGTATGGAAAATTGTTGAGCATCCATACACATCTTCATCCGCAGACTATAGCTTATGGTCTGATGAAGAAAAGAAAATGGCAAACCTAAATGCAAAGGCTATGAATGCCTTATATTGTGCCATTGATCAAAACGAATTCAATAAAAAATCTATATGTGAATCTGCATATGATATTTGGCATTCTTTGGAAGTTATTCATGAAGGAACCAACAAAGTGAAAGAAGCCAAAATTTCATCTCTTGTTAGAAAATATGAGTTGTTCAAAATGAACAAAGATGAACCCATCATAGAGATGTTTACCAGATTCACCAACATCACCAACGATCTGAAATCTCTGGGTGTAACATATTCCCAGACTGAAAAGGTGAAGAAAATCTTGAGATCTCTCACAACTGATTTGGAGAAAAAGACTACTGCTATTGAAGAAGCTCAAGATTTATCTAAGCTTACTTTGGATGACTTAATAGGCAATCTTATGGCCTATGAAGTCCACATGAAAGAAAGAAGGGAAAAAGAGCAACCAGTAAAGAAAACTCTAGCTTTCCCAGCCCTATCTGAGAATGAAGACTCAGATAAAGAATCAGAAATTGCGCTACTTATCAGAAAATTCCAGCGCTTCATGAGAAGGAACCGACTTCCAAACAGGCACAAGGAAAGAAAAGATCCTAAAGAAGATTCCATGTGCTTTCAGTGTAATAAGCCAGGCCACTTAAAACGTGACTGTCCCCTTCTCAAAAGAAAGTTCAAGACTGAGGAACCAAAGAAGAGGTTCTTCAAGAAAAAGGCTCTGCATGCTCAATGGGATGATTCAGAACCATCCACTAGTGAAGAGTCAAGTGATGATGAAGCCGAAACTGCAAATATGTGCTTCATGGCAAACGAAAGTTCGGTAAGTGAAATCTCTGATTTTTCCTTTGAAGAACTTCTAGATGCTTTTCAAGAACTATTTGAAGAATCTAGAAAATTGAGTTTCAAAAATAAAGATTTAAAATCTGAAAATTTAAAGCTTTCCCAAGAGAATGAAAAACTCAGCAGTGAAAATTCTGAGTTGAAAAAGGAAAGTCTTATGCTTATGTCTGAAATTTCTTCTACTAGCTCCAAAACTAAAAATATGCAAGTAGAAATTTCAGAGCTAAAAAGTAAAACTGAGAACCTCATGAAAACGGTTTTCAAGTTTACTAAAGGTAAAGAGAACTTTGATAAACTCTTATCCTCTCAGAAGGTCTGTTTTTACAAGAATGGTATTGGCTACTCTCATTTCAAAAAACCTTCTTGTATGAATCAAAAGACCACGTTTGTGAAAAGTTCTTCTGAACCAAATAAGGAGTATTATAATGATAATCTTTTTAACTCCTCTAAAAATATAGACAAACCCAAATCCAAATGGATATGGGTTCCAAAGTCTAACAAAAAAGGACCCGATTGGGTACCAAAAAGGAGATTTACTTAATGTTTTGCAGGCTCCAAAGAAGAAGAACAGATGGATACTAGATAGTGGATGTTCAAAGCACATGACAGGACATCCAGACCTTTTTGTTGTTCTTCATCATAAAGAAGGAGGAACCGTCACCTTTGGAGATAACAACAAAGGTTTGATAATTGGTATTGGAAATATTGGTAACATAGATAAACCTCTTATCAAAGACGTTCTCCTTGTTAAAGGCTTAAAACATAACCTACTAAGTATCAGTCAAATGTGTGACACAGGTTATAATGTTAGCTTTAATCATGATGCATGCCTCATAGCAGACACCAATGAAAACATCATCTTAAAAGGTATAAGAAAGAATAATATATATGAACTATACCTAGAAAACATCACAGAACATTGTCTTATAGCTAATAATGACTCTCAACATTTATGGCACTTAAGAATGGGTCATGTAAATTCTAAATACATGTCTAAATTAGCTAAAAATAAGTTAGTACGTGGGTTACCCAAAATTTCTTTTAAAAAGGATTACTTTTGTGATGCATGTCAATTAGGAAAATTATCAAAATCATCTTTCAAATCAAAAAATAGCATTTCAAGTAAGAGACCTATAGAGCTTCTCCACCTGGATCTTTTTGGTCCTTCTAGAGTAGCTAGTCATAATCACAATAAATACGTTTTTGTTATTGTAGATGACTACTCAAGATTTACTTGGGTAATATTTTTGAAAAACAAAAGTGACACGTTTTGTCAATTTGAAATCTTATGTAAAAAATTACAAAACGAAAAATCTTGTTCTATTGTTAAAATCCGTAGTGACCATGGAGGAGAATTTGAAAATGAACTTTTTGAAAATTTTTGTAACTTGCATGGTATTTCTCATAACTTTGCCTTTCCTAGAGCTGCACATCAAAATGGCGTAGTAGAAAGAAAGAATAGAACCCTTCAGGAATCTGCCAGGACTATGCTCCAACACAATAATCTTGCAAAATCTTTTTGGGCAGAAGCTATTAATACTGCATGCTACATAACAAATAGAGTTCTCATTGGACCCTTATTAAATAAAACTCCCTATGAACTGTTCTATGACAGAACTCCAAGAATAGACTATTTCAAAGTCTTTGGATGTAAATGCTTTATCCTAAACACAAAAGATAGCCTAGATAAGTTTGATGCTAAATCTGTTGAAGGCATATTCTTAGGATATTCAAGTCATAGTAAAGCATACAGAGTTTTCAATAAGAGTCATAATACTATTGAAGAATCTATGCATGTTAGTTTTTGTGAATCTATTGATCAATCTGTTCATATACAAACTAATGATGATGATGTTGAAAGTACAGATTTATTTTTAGATAACACAGCTAAGTCTAATGAAGATGATCATCAAAGAACCTTTGTCGACATCAAAGATCATCCTCAAAAGCAGATTTTAGGAGAACTAACAAAGGGGGTTCAAACTAGAGCTCAGCTAGAACGGATTGCAAACATGACATTCATTTCTCAACTTGATCCAAAGAAGATTGATGAAGCCATCATTGATGGGTTCTGGATGCTAGCCATGACTGAAGAACTGAATCAATTCCAAAGAAATGATGTTTGGGATCTTGTACCTAGACCAAAGGATCATCCAATCATTGGGACAAGATGGATCTTCAGAAACAAGCTAGACGAAGCAGGTAATGTTATAAGAAACAAGGCCAGACTAGTAGCTCAAGGATACAACCAGGAGGAAGGTATTGATTTTGATGAAACATTTGCTCCTGTTGCTAGACTTGAATCTATTAGAATGTTCTTAGCATATGCAAGCTATATGGATTTCAAATTATATCAAATGGATGTTAAAAGTACTTTCTTAAATGGTTTTATAAATGAAGAAGTTTATGTAAAACAACCTCCAGGATTTGAAAATGAACAATACCCAGATCATGTTTTTAAACTCAAACGTGCTTTATATGGTTTAAAACAAGCACCTCGTGCTTGGTATGATAGGCTTAAAACTTTTTTATTAAAAACTGGTTTTTCTGTTGGCAAAGTAGATTCTACATTATTTGTTAAAGTAGTGAATAATCATACCCTAATTGTTCAAATATATGTCGACGACATCATCTTTGGATCTTCTAACAGCACTCTTTGTGAAGATTTTTCTAAGTCCATGCAAAAAGAATTTGAAATGAGCATGATGGGAGAACTCACCTACTTTCTTGGACTGCATATCAAGCAAACCAAGGATGGAGTTTTCATCAATCAATCTAAGTATGCTCGTGAACTTCTGAAGAGGTTCAACATGAACTCAACTGCATCAAAATCTACTCCTATGAGCACTACTACTGTTTTGGACAAAGATGAAGATGGTAAGTCTGTTGATACAAAGGTATACCGAGGTATGATAGGATCACTTCTTTATTTAACTGCTAGCCGTCCAGATATTATGTTCAGTGTTTGCTTGTGTGCTAGATTTCAGTCAAATCCAAAAGAATCACATCTTAAAGCTGTAAAAAGAATAATGAGATATTTAAAAGACACAGTTGATTTTGGATTATTCTATTCAAAATCCTCTACATTTGATCTAATCTCATACAGCAATGCTGACTTTGCTGGAAGTAAATCTGACAGAAAAAGCACAAGTGGAACATGTCATATGCTAGGGCACTCACTAGTATCATGGTTCAGTAAGAAACAAAACTGTGTATCCTTATCAACTACTGAAGCCGAATACATTGCTGCTAGCCTAGCATGTACACAAGTCATCTGGATGAAACAAACTTTGAAAGATTTTGGTTTAAAATTCGAAAATACAACTATTTTATGTGATAACACAAGTGCTATAAACCTTTCCAAAAATCCTGTTTTACATTCTCGAACTAAACACATTCAAATTAGACATCACTTTCTAAGAGAACAAGTCTTAAATAATATAATTAAACTAGAATTTATACCCACAGATAAACAACTAGCAGACATCTTTACTAAACCTTTAAAAAATGAAGATTTTATAAGAATAAGAAGAGAGCTAGGTATATGTAAATTGAATGATATATAAAACTAAAATATTAAGTTCACTCGAGTTCATAATATTTACTAAATTCATCTTAATAAGGATAATAAAAGAACTTTAAAAATTTTAATAATCGTGTCTTCCTTTCACATTTTTTTTGGTTTACGAAAGAATCATTTCTAAGGGTCTCGAATACCACAAATTGCCTTAAAAAGTTGAAACTTCATGTCAAAGTACATTCTACCTCTTGTCATATCATCTTTTACATCACTTTCATAATTATTGTTTCTCATAACTTGACTTTCTTTTTACTATATAGTTACTTTAGTTACTTTTCTCTCTCTCACACATACGATTTGAATCTCCATTCATAACTTTGACTCCTTTACTATTTTCCTAAAGAAACTATGAACTCCTTCAATCGAATTCCTTCAAAACCTTGTTCCTCAAACCAAAACTTCTATGAATAACAACACATTCTTTATGTCTTTAATTTTGTCACCTTTCAAGTACACATTAATAATCACACTTTGTCCTATCCTCCTCCACGCATACCCATGAGTACTACCTTCTTTAAATATAAGTATTATGACACTCTTTCATATCACTCATCTCATAACATCCTTTCATCACCTTTTGTCCTCTTGTGAAAACACCTCATACAAATAACAATCTTCTACACTTCAACCCATGCACTATATTTTAATAACACCCACTTGTTTCTTGTTTTAGTAGGCCATCATTGCTCACTTTTTCTCTCTCTCTCTATCTCTCTTCACGAGTTTCTCATTGTTTCTCTCAAAACAACTTTATGTCTAATCACAATATCTTCTTCTTTCCATCATTATCACTCCTCTCTCTCACGATAGGCTAGCCGATCTTCAACAAAATAGTATATTCCTCATATTCAAATGATATATCTCTTTCTTTGTCCTTTCAATATACTTCTCTAAAACTTGGGTCAAAATTTGATTATTTATCCATCGATCTTTTTGTTGCTACATTTCACGTAAAATATACAACTTATCATCTACTATTTTTGTTGCTAATTTTTTACTATATCATCTACTATATCATAGCCTATGTACAATCAATTATCGTCTTTAGCAATCATGACCTTTTTCATATTGTATATCTTTCTCTCCAATCAAGACTCATTAAAAACTTCCTCAAGAAAAACTTCATCTTATGTCACTCACACATCTCTATTTGTCTTATTCCAAACACATTCTTCACGTATACTCTCCATAAAGTAAAAACATCTTATAAAAGGATATTTGTTTTTATTAGGCCATTATTTCACCTTATCTATCGAAAATCTTTAAAAACCATAGAAAAATTCACTCTTTTGGCTTTATCACACATCAAGTCACTCCATACATGACACAAACTCACAATTCGATAAAACTCTCACATGATAATTCTTTCTTATATAAAAGAATAATTCAAAACCATGTCCTCCTTGACTTCTTCTCAAATATAATACACTATCCTCCAATCTTGATTTGATTTGTCATTCACAAGCCTCTTAACTTACTACTCACGGATTTCCTTATTTGACTAAATTCTAAAAATCACTCACTTCCAAATGTCATTCAAAACATATCTAAATTATTGTCATTCTTCTATTTAATGGATTGGTTAAAACCATACCAATTCCACTCGTATCTATCAATTCTCCTACACACTATTACCCTCTTCAAACTCGCTCTCCTTAGTTCTTTTTTTTCAAACTCTTGCAATGGCCTCTTCCTCCTCCAACAATGTGATTACAGCAGCAGATCTAAGGTATCCAGACTTGTTTCACACTTACAACTTACTATGCTCTCGCCCCATTCATGAAGGTAAATTGGTCAACTTTGACAACTTCATGCTCTTTGACTTAGACACCTATCTCCTTGAACTCAAACCTCTAATAGGATCTTCATCCCCAGCTGCCTATTATCCCGAACTAGTCCGACTGTTTTATACCAACTTCTCTACTGATCATGAACATACCTCAATCACCAGCAAAGTCCGAGGACAGCTGATGATTTTCGATGCTTCCGACCTAGGTAGAATTCTAAACCTACCTTCCACTGGTACCGACCTTAACACCATAGTACCAATCGACCGATCGGTACTTCGAAAAATACTTCTCTGCACCAACTGCTAGCAACTTCCGTGGCACATGAGGAATCTCCAACCTCATGCTCAACTTCTTGCGCAGATTCTTCTCCACAACATCTATCCCAAGCTTCCCCGCCAGGGATTAGTTCCTCGAAAAATCTCTCTTCTTATCTACGCAATCTTTTCTTCTCTTCCGATAAACTGGTCATCCATTCTTTTTGACCTTTTTATTTGTTATCAGAAATTCGAGCCTCATCTTTTTGGGTGTTTCATAACTCCCATTCTCAAATACTTCCAAGTACCACTTCACAACGAAGTCATCCTCCGTCCCTCGCAAGTCCTCGATGGAACCACCTTCAATCTAAGGTCCCTGCACATGCCCGACTCTGATGAAGCAGATCCAACATCCTCCTTCAATTACTTTTCTGCTATGATGGATATCGAGCAAACTCAGGATCGAATCCTTCGTAATCAAGCCCTGTTGCAGCAGACTCGCAAGCGGAATCGTGCCGACCGAACACATTCACCTCCTCCACCTTCGAGATAAACTCATTTTTTTATCTGTAATAATTTTTCAATATTTTGGACTGTAATATTTGGTCTGTAATAACTCTTTTACTCTGATCCCTTCCTTTTTGTCCATGACAAAGGGGGAGAAAACCTGTCTCCATTATTGGAGAAATATTCTCTCTTTAAACATTATTTCACTTTTTTATCATATTATTATTTCTATGCATAATGTCTTTTTGACAGGGGGAGCATATTTTGTCATCATCAAAAAGGGGAGAATGTTGAGAAACTCGGTTTTGATGTCACATAATATGATACACTGTCTCATTTGATTTTATATGATATGATAATATGTCCTCTTGAAATAATGTTATATTATGACTGAATATGTTTTGCCATAAATCTAACGAGTATTTGATGCAAGGATATCTCACCCAATAAGGATGGAGACTTCCTGTTCAAGTACAACTATGGTGCAATCATACTCCTTGAAGAAAAAGCTTGATGAGCCATGCATTCCTAAAGTTCAAATGAAGAGATAGGCTACCTCAAGATGAAGACTTTTTTCTTCTTTAGAGTCATATGTAACAAAACCTTCAGGAACTTGCATATTGCATATTACATACTCATTCATAAACACTATATCATAAAAGTATACGATAGTTTCAAAAAGCTTTTTTTTTGAAAACCAATAATTGTACCTTCTTACAACCTTTTATGAAAAAGATATTTTGTCATGTAATAATTGTACCTTACACTATATACAAGACAACATGAAAAAAAAGGAATGTAGGAAAAAGACAAAAACATAAAATCGGCTACATGGAGAAAACAAATATAATATGTTTTTGAAAAGACTCTAGAAATATTTTTAATATAAGAAGAAGACAAAAACATATAATCGACTACAAAAGAAAAACAAATAAAATATGTTTTAACAAGACTTTAGTTATCTTCTTTAAAGAAATATTTTTTTAATATAAGAAGAAGACAAAAACATAAATTGGCTACACAAAAGAAAAACAAATAAAATATGTTTTTGAAAGGACTCTAGTTACTTTTTTCATAACCATAGAATGTTAACTTACTTGAAGTCATCATTCTCTTTACAAAGCATTAAATGCCTCCTGTAACAAATCCTTGTTAATATCCTTCTCAAAGAATGTCGACCTTCTTTTGGTCCTCATTCTCTCTGGAGACTTTGAAATACACAACATAAAGAAAACACTTGACATGACTATGTACAAATAAATATCTCAAAGCACTCATTGTACTTACACTCATTTAAAGCAAAGAAGTACTAATGTACCTCAAATCATTAATTAGAATAAAGACAAAACTACAACCCAACGTTCAATGTACTATTGTAAGAAATAAACTTTTTACATAAAATATGTATTACCTAAAATATTACAACGACTAGTGTACCCTCTATTCTACTTTTATGGAAAAAGGTATTCTCGAATTTATCTAAAAGATATTTTTTGAAATGACATAACATTTTACATTTCAAAAAGTTACAATTCCAAAAATGTAACGACTACTTTTTAAAAGGTATATAAACACACTCAAATAAACTATTCAAACATGGAATGGAATAGACGTGTGAGCTTACAACGAGAAAAATTTCTATTCGATATTTGAAAAGAGAGCCTTGAAAAAAAAAGAGAAAAAGTAAAGAAAGAAAAGAGAAAAAGTCAAGTCCAGCTCTTTGACAAAGAGTATCCTCTGAGTGACAAACAGAACATTCTGAGAATCCTTCATTCGTGTATTCATATCATTCTGAAGGTTCTATAGGAAGTATTGTAACTCTGTTATTCACTGTATTCCTTCTTTGTTGAAAGAAGTAGACCTCTGTGAAAGAGGGTGTTGCCCTTCTCTGTTGAGAGAAGAAGACCTCTGTGAAAGAGGGTGTTGTCCTTCTCTGTTGAGAGAAGAAGACCTCTGGGGAAGAAAGTGTTGTACTATTTATCTGGTGACTCGGATGTTATAGTGGAAAGCTCAAGTGGTTTGCTTGGGGACTGGATGTAGGTCTGGATACTGACCGAACCAGTATAAATTTTGTGTTTTATGTGTTGTTCCTTATTGCTTAATTATTTTATTTTATCGATGATTATCATATTTCACTATTCACCCCCCCTCTAGTAGAATTTCAAAAGGCGCCAGGAAAGGTCGAACCTCGTACCAACGAGCGGATCCCGTCTCCCAGTTTTCCCGCAAATATTTCAAAAACGGAGGTGAGTTATTTCAAAAAATTTTCTAAATTAAGGTCAAGTGAGACCCGCAAAAGAGTTCCTCTCCTTCCTTTCTCTTCTTTTTCTCTTCTCTCTTTTCTTTCTGTCTTTTATCTTTCTCCCTTCAAAAAGGAGGAAAATAAGAGGTTAGAAAATAAAAGAGAAGGAAGAGAGAGAAATATTACGAGAGAAAAAATTTTGCGATGATCACAATATGATTATTATATAATACATTCAATGACCATAGTCAGGAGTGTATTATATCATTAATCTTATTTAAATTCATTTAAAGAATAGAATATGATTTTCAAATCCAATTTCAAAATTATCTAAAATTCATTCATCATTTAGGATAGAATTGCATCATATTTTCAAGAATTCTTTTAAAAAACCCAAGTGATTTTTGAACATCTTTCTTCAAATTTCTATTTCAAATTCCAATTCTATCTCAAATTTCAAAATCCAATTTGACTTTGGAATTTCAAAATCATTTTATAATCAAAATTCCAATTCAAATCAAAATTCAAAATTTCAAAGTTCAATTTAACTTTGAATTTTCTGATTCATTCTCAAAATAAAAATCAAGTTTATCTTCTTATCTTCAATCACAGTTTGAGGTTGATTCTGAATCTCAAAAACTTGACCCCTCTTGAAATTCAAATCTGGGTTTTCAAAACCCAGATCCATCTGCAAAAGTCCCATTTGGGTCTTCAGAATCCAAATCCAAAGTTAGATCCTAATCCCAACTTGGATCCAGATTTCCAAGTACAAATCTCCATCTTGGATCTCAGACTTCAGATCGAAATCCATTTTAAGATCCAGAACCCAATTCTACCTTGGATCTTAGACTTCAGATCCAAATTCCATCTTGGATTCCAAATCTTAGATCCAATTTCATCTTGGATCCTAGATTTCAGATCCAATTCTCATTTTGGATTTTTAATACAGAATTTCATTTTAAATCTCAACTCTATTTAGAATCCATACTTTGGATTCAAATTTCATCTTGAATTCCCGATTTCAAATCAAAATCCATTTTCAATTCTCAATTCTTAAATCCAATCCCATTTCATCCCAGATTTCAAATCTAATTCCCATTCTAAATCCAGAATTCAATTTTGATTTTAATTTAAGATCCAGTCCTTGGATTCAAAATCCATTTTCAAGTCTCAATTCTTAAATCCAATCCCATTTCATCCCAGATTTCAAATCTAATTCCCATTCTAAATCTAGAATTCAATTTTGATCTCAATTTAGAATCCGGACTTTGGATTCAAATTCCATCTTGAATTCCAAACTTTCAAATCAATTCTATTCCTCAATTCTATTTAGATTTCCCAAATCTCCTGATTTCAAACTTCAAAACCAGAGTTCAACTCCACTTCAGATATTCATTCAGGTTCAAAATTCTAAATTCAAAGTCCATTAATGACTTTGAAAATCCCTTTCTTCTCCTTTTATCTTAGCTTCAAAATCATTTCTTTTAAAAAAGTCCAGATTTATCTTTCCCAAAGCCCTGATTATTCCAAAACTTAGAACTTTAAATCTTAAGTTCTGAGTTAAAAACCATTTCTTCACTCTATTTCTTTTCTCATAAACACTTGGAGATTTCCAAAATCAATTTTTCAAAAGAGCATACATCTCTGCATTGCACAAGCATGATTCTTTGTGCATTTAGACTTAGAATAAATTCTTAGATAATTTCTTAGCAAAGCAAAAGGCATGAATTTGACCCTTGGTTCGATTACCCCTGGTAAAGGCGCCAGGAACGGTCGAACCTTGTACCGACGAGCGGATCCCGTCTCCCAGTTTTCTCGCAAATATTTCAAAACGAAGGCGAGTTATTTTCTCAAATATTTTCGAAATTAAGGTCCAGTGAGACCCCGCAAAAGAGTTCCTCTCTCTCTTCTCTTTCTTTTCTTTTCTCTTCTCTCTTCTTTTCTGTCTTTTATTGTCTCCCTTCAAAAAGGAGGAAATATAGGATAGAAAGGAAAAGAGAAGGAAGAGAGAGAAAGATACAAGAGAGGAAATTTTTTGCGATCATCACAACCACCCTTCCACCGGATATCACATAACATCCTTCACCCTCACAACATCTAATATCATACTCTGTTGTATAACCCTCACATAGTTATCACATACTCCACTCACCCACTCTACACCCATGTTATATATATATATATATATATATATGTATATGTATATATATGTGTATATACATATATACATATACATATATATATATATATGTATATGTATATATATATATGTATATACACATATATATACATATACACATATATATATATATATATATGTATATGTATATATATATATATATATATATATATATATATATACATACATACATGCATAAATACATTAGATGGTTATCCATCCATGCCTTAGATTATCAATATTATTTTGTTGAGGTATTAAGCACAAGGTAGGTATATGAATGTCTCATAATTTGTATCTTTGAAATCAACATGATATATGCAAATTCTCCTCTGTTTTTTTTTTTATATATTAACTAAGTGTTTTGCAGGGAATATGTGGAAAATATCATTACTTGGAGTTGTAAATTCAATTTTATATGTTGTAATAAGTTAGGACTTAATAAGAATTTTACATTTCCAGCTTTTAGATACAATGAATGAGCATTATAAATATCGTGAATTACTTGTTCTCATATTTTCTCCTTTATTTTCAAAAATTCACGAATGGGAACACGAATGGCACGTGCACCATTTCGTAAGAGGTAATTAATACTAAGTTGATGATTTACATCAATGGTCATAGTCAGGATGTAAACAAAACTTAGGATTTTTACCTTTTATAAAATAACACTAGATCCACACTGGATCCTTTTCAAAATTCATCATATTTTCTTCAAATATTTTCTTCTTTTATCAGAGTTTAATTTAAAATTAATTCAATATATATACCAATGGCCAAAGTCATGGTATATTGAGAGTTAATTTCATTTTTAAGCTCTATAAAAGCACCAAAAATGTATTTTATTCTTCACTTGAATTTAAATGTGGTTATTATATAATACATTCAATGACCATAGTCAGGGATGTATTATATCTTCAATCTTATTTTTTATTCATTTAAAGAATGGAATAGCTTTTCAAAATCCAATTTCAAAATTATTCAAATTCATTCATCATTTAGGATAGAATTGCATCATATTTTCAAAATTTCCTTTTTTAAAAATTCCAAGTGATTCTTTTTCTTCATTTCTCAGATCAAATCTTATTTATAGATTCAAATTCAATTTTATCTCATTTCAAGATTCAAAAATTCAATTTCAAAGTCCAATTTGACTTTGAAATTTCGAAATCATCTTATTCAAACTTCAAATTTCCAAATTCAAAACAAAAATTCAAACTTCAAAAGATCAATTTAAACTTTGAAGTTTCTGATTTATCTTCTGATTCAAAATCAAGTTTATTTTTCTCATCTTCAAATTCAAAATCAAAGTTTGAGATTGATTCTGAATCTCAAAACTTGACCTTCTTAAATTTCAAATTCAAATCTGGGTTTTCAAAACCCAGATCCATCTTCAAAAGTCCCATTTGGACTTGCAGAATCCAAATCCAAAGTTAAATCCTAATCCCAACTTGGATCCAGATTTCTAAATACAACCTTCACTTTTGGATCTCGGACTTCAGATCCAAATTACATCTTGGATTCCAGACCTTGAACCCAATTCCATTTAGGATTCAGAATCCATCTCCACTTTTGGATCTCAGACTTCAGATCCAATTTCCATTTAGGATCCAGAATCCATCTCCACTTTTGGATCTCAGACTTCAGATCCAATTTCATTTTAGGATCCAGAATTCAACTTTTACTTTGGATCTCAGACTTCAGATCCAAAATCCATCTTAGGATCCAGAGTCCAACTCTATCTTCTTAGATTTCAGATCCTAAATCCATTTTAAGATCCAAAATTCATTTAGGAATCAGAATCCAATTCCATCTTGGATTCCAGATCTTGGATCCAATTCTATTTAGGATCCAGAATCCAATTCCATTCCCAATTCTAGATTTCAAATCCAATTCCATTTTCAGATCTCATCTGAACTTCCTAAATCCATTTCTATTTTTTTATACCATTTGGATTTTTCAAAACCATCCTGATTTCTAATTTTAAATTCAATTCCATTTCAAGTTTTATCTCTTCTCCTAAATCTAAGTTCAAAGTCCATCTTCTGACTTTGAAATTTCCTTCCTTTTCCCTTTTATCTCAGCTTCAAAATTATTCTTTTCAAATGGAAATTTATTTTCCCAACTCTGATCATTTCGAAGACTTAGAACTTCAAAATATACTCCCTAATCTATCTCAAATTCTAAGTTAGATCATTCGGCAATCATTTCTTCACTCCATTATCAAAGTCTATCTCAGAAAACTTGGAAATTTTCAAAACATTTCTTTGAAAAGAGCATACATCCTTGCATTGCACAAGCATGATTCTTTGTGCATTTAGACTTAGGATAAATTCTTAGATAATGTTTAGGCAAACCAAAAAGGCATAAATTCGATCTTTGGTTCGATTACCCTTGGTAAAGGCGCCAGGAACGGTCGAACCTCGTACCAATGAGTGAATCCCGTCTCTCCATTTTCCCACAATATATTTCAAAACGGAGGCGAGTAATTTGCTAAATACATTTCAAATCAAGGTCAAGTGAGACCTCCGCAAAATAGTTTCTCTTCTTCTCTTCTTTTCTTTTCTCTTCTCTCTTCTTTTCTTTCTCTTATTTTACTCCCTTCAAAAGGGAGGAAAATAGGAGTTAGAAAGGAAGAGAGAAAAACCATAAGAGAGAATTTTTTTTGCGTTGATCACAGTTTTGGCGACCGAGATGGGACTCGTCTTCATTCGGTCGGATCTATGCCTTTGCTTTGCTTTGATATTATCTAAGTTGTTATTCTACCAAATGTCAGCTTCATTCCATGCAAACCTTAGGAGCCTAGACTTTGTCCTAAGCTGACATCATTGCATATAGGATTTAAGTATGGTTTGGTAGGACCATATTAAGGAGATTATTCCATGTTCACATTAGACTTAGGTCTTAAATACAACTCTCTTCAAATCTAGGGATTGAATATAAACAATGTATGCAAGTGTATGCTTCTTTTTCATTTAAATCTATCTCTTTAGGACTTGCATTAGAGCTTTCTGGTTTTTTTTCTGCATGTTGAACATATTTTTGAAAAACATCCCTACCTATATTGTCCCGGTCTTCACGTTGCTGGGCTGTCTCACTGAACCATAGTTCGGGAGAGAGCCTCACAACTGGACCACCTATTTGGGTTCGCGCCCCCCTACCACGTACCTAAGGGCCATAGTCCGAGGTATATTGGTAGGTGTTCAAGGATGTTGGGAAGCCCTTACCCTAGAACCGGAGAATTATTTCTATGCCACATACTTCGAGCTTCGACTTGAGTATATCGGCATACCTTGATTGGAATCAGATGATCTGAACCATAGAGTTAGGATTAGGGTCCTACAAGCTATTTCAAATATTGCATTTAGAGTCAGCCTTTAGGGAGTGTTGTGTGCGCATCCTTGTTTATGCAGCTTTTGATTGTGCGATGTTTCCTTGTATTCTCCTATATATATCAAACCTTCTCAAAACTCTGGGTATATTATTCAAAATTTCCTCTTATTTTCAAAAACCTCAGGTATATATTTTTCCTTTACTTACATTCTTTTCTCTTTTGTGTCAAATTTTCTTTAAAAACCCTGAAAAGTCTTTTTTTAAATCCCTTGATCTTTCAAAATTTCCAGGATTTATGTCTATCCTCTTCTCTCATCAAAAGTATGTTTGTAAGTCCTGCATTCTATCTGATTCTCTTCATCTTTTGCCTCAGTATCATTCTGATGGCGTCCGAATCTCTCGATGCTATCTTTCCCAGGGATCATGTTTTCTATCAAATAAGGGATGGAACCCCGGATCATTGGGTCATCCAGTCTCGTTCCTTCTTCCCTCGGTGGTATTATTTCTGGTTCGCTACCTTCTCACGTATGTTCCCAGACCACTTGGATTATTGTGGATTGGAGATGGCATTGACAGTGGGCAAACGAACCATCAATGACAGTTTGATTCAAGCTATGGCAAAACGGTGGAACCCACGTACCTGCACATTCTGGTTCCCGTGGGGAGAGATGACTCTGCTAATGGATGAGTTCAGTGACATCATGCGATTGCCAGAACCAGCTGGTCAACCAGATGATCCGGTCGAGCAGCACTTTCTGATCAATGTCAAGGGGATAGATGTTCAAGAAGCATTAGCCAGAGCTACAGAGAGCAAATCTTGGCCTTTCATCGAGATTAACGGAAGTCAATTCATCGACCTGTTCAGACTCTATCGCAAATATGGAGCTTACGAGGAAGTTAACACCTTGTCTCGGGCAACGAAGGAAAGAATCCAGCATGCCATGGTCCTATGCACAGTGAGATTAGCATTCTTTCAAGACGGTCAGAATTTCATTGATGTCAGAGTCGCCCAACTCTTTCAAAGATGGGGAAGCAAGCAGACCCGTCAGCTTTCAGTATCCATGACAGCTCTAGCCTTTCTCTACAGAGGCTTAGCTCATTTTGCTCTCGAAGAGACCATTTTGGTAGAAGGATGCACGTATGCTTTGCAGTCTTGGTTCCTACGATATGTGCCGTCAAAAGCCAGTTCCTTCAGATTCAGTAGCAAGAAGCCAAAATCTGTTGCTCAGTATCGAGCCTTGATTGAGAGTCTGCACCAGGAAGAGATCCTTTGGGATTACTTTGACAGACGAGAATCAGTTCCTCGCTACACTTATGCTTGTAGCAAGCATTATAGGTTGCTTGGTCCTTTCTTCTGTGTCGACTATCAGCCATAGAGGTGTCTCAGACAGTTCTCGCAGCGGCAGGTTCGTGTCAACACTCGCTTCCCGACGGGCCACATGTTAGAGTTCGATTTGCAGTCGGATGAGTGGTGTGGGGCATACCATGTAACCAAGTACACTTGAGACTCCTTCATTCCTTTGTCTGTATTTTTTGGTCCTAATGTATCTTCGAAATATCAAGAATGGTGGCAAACTGTCTGCCCATCTTCTCTTTGTATTTAAAATTTTGTCATCAATAAAAATGCAACTTTTGTATTCTGTTAAAAAGCTCTTTGTGGCCAAAATTTTATTCTTTTATGTTGTCATGATCCCCGTGACGACCTCATCCCTAGTGATGAGACTTTGCCTTATATTCTTCTTCAAATTATCTCTTATCATGATAGACGACCTCGCCTAGGTAACAAGGCATATTTTTTCGTTACCACAAAATGGTGACACAATTATCACAAAATTTGTGATGACACAATCCCTGGTGATGGGATAACTTGTTTAATTGTCTGTCAATTCCTCCTTTCCTGTCTTTTTCTCAAAAGGTCGCATTTTCAAAAATTCCTCTAAGCTCTAACCATTCCTTTATCTCTACAGAAATCATTGGCATTGGCAAGATGGTTCAGACCAGAGCTGGAAAAGAGACTGCTCCTCAGCACAGCGACAGCGAAGCCAAGGCAACAAACTCTCCTAAGTCAGTCAGAGGGCAGAATCAGAACAAAACCGATGATATAGATCCCGCCATGTACAGCCTTTTTAAGAGAATGATGACCAGAATGATGTCAGAGCAGGCTGAGGCCAGTCAGAAAAAGGTTGTTCCAAAGAGCAAACCATAGAAGAAAGATATGAAAAAGTCGGTCAGGATCGTCAGAAAGAAAGTCCAACCTAACACCACTTCTGAGGAATCAGAATCAGCCGAGGAAGAATCAGAAAAGGAAGAGCAGTTTGTTTACCATCAGAATCCTCCGCAGCAGTCCGTTAAGATCACCGCGAAACCCAAATCTGTAAATAAACCTATTCCAGTTAATGATCCAATGCACGAGCAGATGAGGGAAATGACTCAAGCCATTAAGGATATTCAGACCAAAAGCAAAGGCAAACAAACTTACTCTAGTGAGGATTTTTACAATGGCCTAGATGGGGATGACAATCTGGAAAATCTCCCTCGGAAGTTCCTCAAGTTTGACGAAACCGGCAACTCGAAGGCTTATTTGGCCACTTTCTATGCTGAGTGTGGCCGTTTCAGGAAGGATAACCGAGCGTTATTCATTTGCTTTCCTCTCAGCCTAGAGGGTGTAGCAGCCAGGTAATATGCAGACCACATTAATCCTATCGAACTACGAGAGTTCGATAAAGTTGTTAATTTGTTTATTGAGAGCTTCATGTTCAATGTCGAAGCGTCACCAACCCTCAACCATCTGTACAATTTAAAACAAAATGAGAATGAGAAAGCTAGCGAATTCATTCACAGGTGAAGAAGCACCTGTAACAGAATGAAGGTTCTCATCCCAGAAGAGTACGCCCTGCAGATTATCTTGAACAACTTTGCTCAGCCTCTGAGGAACCTCATTTCTACCTCTCCTGCCAAATCATTCATCAAGTTGATTGAGAGAGTCGAGTGACTCGAGACCGGATTAGATAACAGCTTCTACGAAGGGTACCCATTCGTCTGAGGTAACCCCGATCAGAAGAAGAAGGCACACGTCGCCTACTCTACAGAGTTTTTAGATCATGGCAGTAGCTCTAACAACAAGAAAAGCAAGAGAAACCGCCGAAAAGACTCCAGACACCCTAAGGCTGAAAGGACCAATTCGGCAGCTCAAAAAGGAAAATTTGTACAGCCGCAGCCTGTCCAAGCAGCGCCATAGCCTGAAGCGAGGCATCAAGAAAAACCAAAGCACGAAGGTTGGAGTTATGATCGGAAGTTCACAGCTTTGGAACAATCCCGCGAGGACATCCTTGAGTACATGTTGTCCAAGGGAATGATAAAACTCCCCAAAGTGGCTGATCCTCCAGTAGCTATGGGAAAATGGACTGATAAGTTCTGCAAGTTCCACCAGACTGTTGGACATGACACCGAACATTGTTTTATCCTTAAAAATATCATTCAGGACTGTATTGACAAGAACTTGCTAATCGAGGATGAAGAAGAGCAAGCAGAAATCTTGTTGTGAACACCCCAAATTTTTCAAAATCTTTTAAATATTCCCTTCTTGCCCATAAATTCATTTTTGAGCAAATGAGTCATTTTTAAATCTAAATTCCAGTTCATTTCTCGAGTTTTACTGAAATTAAATTCATTTTATATGTTTAAATTGATTTCGGATCTGGATCCATTGTCCAGATCCAAATCTGAGTCTCGTTGTTCAAATTCTAAATTAAAATTATAGAAAATACCAAAAATAGTTTTTAAAATAGCTCAGACAGTCCATCCGACATTCGTTTGGATCCATCACATTATATTTCTCGATTCAAGTGTCAAAACTCGAACATTTTCTCAAAACTTGGGTCCAAACCCATTCTTCTGAAGAATTTTTCCCAAAATGGCCTGAAATTCTCAGAAAAACACTTTTGTAAATATTTTTCAGAAAAACACAAAAACTTTTTAGTATCTAAACTTTGTTTTCTCGTAAATCTTAGATTTCTATTCCAAAAATACAAAAAAATAGAAAAATAACATAAAACCCAAAAATTTGGAAAAGTTACGAGAAAAACAAATAATTTCTAGCCTTTTGAAGTTAACCTTTACTAAAAACCTCATCTTAAACTATTTTTATAGAAAATTTCTCAAAAGAAACCTCTTTTTTGAAAACCAAAAGCCACTTTTTAGAAAAATCCTGAAAGGGGATTCTCTATTGGGAATTTCAGGAAATTTGCAACGGCTTCCCTCCGCCTCTCACCATTGATTTTCAAAAAAACCATCGCCTGGGTTCTCCTCCCTCCATCTCTAACCAACTACCTCTCGAATCCTCCTTCTCCCAGTTTAAAAGGAGCATACAACAGTCGATGGAAGGATCCGTCTCCTACCTCTCCATTTATCCCATCCTCTGATCCAGCTTCACCCTCACACCCTTCTGATCTAATCAATTTTTTTTTCTCTCCTTCGGCTGGAGGAAATTGATCGCCCTCCCCTCCCCTGCGAAGCTACAACCACCAATATGCTGGCATTGTCCTAATCTGAAATATATACTAAACCTATATTCAGTTCGGTTCCTAGGCAGCAGAGCGAAGTCTTTCATAGATCACTGGCCACCTTCAGCACGTTTGGGAGAATGTGGAGCTTTAGCCAAGTGCTGGACTGTGTGAAAATGTTCCTTGGCCACAGGTTGATTTACGTTGTAGCAGTGAAGGAAGCTGGAAAGTCGAGCCTCAGAATTTACAACAATGATCCAAAATTTTCTTCAAGCGAAATAAATTGATGCAGATGGATCATTCTATTGTGTCTTGTATCCCTTGGTTTCTTTTCTTTTTTTTCTCTCTATCATTACAGATTTGTCCATCTTGTTTTAGATATGTTTAGGTTGCAGCTTACTCCTGTTATTCACGAGTTATGTTTTACATTGTCAGGGATTTGGTTCATGGTTGTTTCCTAACAACCATCTATTGAAAGAGAAAACATACCTGGGTCGGTTCTTATTAAGGTGTAAAAGTGATCATGGCCTGCTGATGTTGATATCAGCACAGTAGGTCCCGTGAAGGAATCTCCATCAGCTACTGTCAACGCTGTTCTATCTATTCTTGCACTGGATTACTCTGTTCTAAAGATTACATGTTGTGTTTCAGATAGTGGTGGTACCAAGCCAATAGTTGAAGTGTTTGTAGCAACATCTGGGTTGAGCTATGATACTTTGAAAAGTCATTGAAAATTCAGCTGTCATTGGAAGTTGGTGAAGGTGTCAGGCTTAATGACATTACCTGTGGATTTTCTGCAAAAACACCTTGAAGTGTTAAATAGAATCGTCTGGATAGAAGTCGCCGTCATCCATTCACACCTCCACGTGTACTGGCTACTTTCCAGCATATCTCTTATGCTTTGTTGCACAGTACCTGCATTCCCCTCCTTGGCATTCACCATAGCCTATGCTGATTTGTTTTTCCTGCAACACTAATTACCATATATCCTGTGCACCACCATTTCTACCACCCTCCATAGTAGTTGTTTTAATTTCCTACAGCCACCTTCACAAACACCTCACAGCACGTCTCCACTACACCTTCCACAGCATCACCTTCCTCATTTCACGCACACAGTACATTACCTTCAGCCACCCAGTTTTACACTTTCATCATAACCAGCAGTGACCTTCAGCCACCTTACCCTTGCAGCACCCTCCATTCTACCTGTGCCTTTATCCACCTGCCACTGCATCATTTCTCCACACATGCCACTTCATCATCATACTGCTGGAAAACTTCATCTCCTGCTGCTGTCATTTTACCTGTGAAATTTACCCTCAGCTACTATAATTAGACAACAGCTGTAACCTTCTCATTCACACTGTCATCACTCTATACTTGAACATATCCTCTTTCATAGCCTTTCACTACCATTCACAGCATGCTGTCTCTTCATCAAGTAGTGCATCCCACCACCGCCCATAGTTAGTTTTTAGGGTTTCTTTATATTTGACATCTGTTAGATATCTTCATTCAATAGGTAGATCAATTTTTACATAGACTTCCTAATCAGCTGCATGGTAGTTAGAAGTTTCTTGTGTATTTTCCCACTAAGTCATGCAAATATATTTCCAATTTTGCATAAGCGCAGTGATTTGCGTGTGCATTTTCTAAAGTGAAGTAAGTATAGACTCATGCACTTGTACTCTGATATGATATCTTCCATTCGCCTTGAGCTAACTTTGTTTCGCAGGATTATGGATTTCCCTTTTTCAAGATAGATGTTTTCCATCTCTTCAGAATTCATTCCTATAATGTAATAGTTAGATATAATGAAAATATTTATATTTCCAGTTCTAGATAGAATGGATGAGCATTATAAACATCATGAATTGCTTGTTTTCATACATTTTTGCCTTTATTTCTCAAATTCTCAAATGGTGAAACACGAATGGCACGTGCACCATTTTCGTAAGAGGTAATTGATCCTAAGTTGATGATCCACATCAATGGCCATAGTCAGGGTGTGGACAAAACTTAGGATTTTTATCTTTTACGAAATAACACTGGATCCGTTTTCAAAATTCATCATATTTTCCTTAAATATTTTCTCCTTTTATCAGAATTTAACTTAAAATTAACTCAAAATATATACCAATGGCCATAGTCAGCGTATATTGAGAGTTCATTTCATTTTAAATTCTATAAAAGCACCAAATATATTTTATTCTTCACCTGAATTTAAATATAGATTATTATATAATACATTCAATGACTATAGTCAAGGATGTATTATGTCTTCAATCTTATTTTAATTCATTTAAAAGAATGAAATAGCTTTTCAAAATCCAATTTCAAAATTCTTTAAATTCATTCATCATTTAGGATAGAACTGCATCATGTTTTCAAAAATTCCTCTTTCAAAACTCCAAGTGATGTAAATATCTTCTTCAATCAATCTTCAATTCTTGTAAAAACCAATTCATCTGTTCATTTTCAATTCTATTCCATTTTCAATCTCAAAAGTTCAATTTAACTTTGAGATTTCAAATGTATTTTATATTCGAAAATTCCAATTCAAATCAGATTTCAAAGTTCAATTTGACTTTGAAATTCCAAATTCAATTTATATTCAAAACTCCAAATCAAATCCAAAGTTCAATTTAACTTTGAGATTCTCTTCATCTTCTAAATTTCAAATTTAAACTTCAAATGCAAAGTCTAAATTGACTTTGAAATTCATTTGTATATTCAAGATTCAAATTATAAATTTCAAGGTCAATTCAAATTTGGAAATTCTTGATTCATCTTCTGAATTTAACAAACTCCAAATACATTTTAGGATCCAGGATTCAACATTCATATCGGATCTCAGACTTCAGATCCAAATCCATCTTAGGATCCAGAACCCAATTTCATCTTGGATCTCAAACTTCAGATCCAAATCCATTTTAGGATCCAGAATCCAATTCCACTTTGGATCTCAAACTTCAGACCTAAATCCATTTTAGAATCCAGAACCCAGTTCCACTTTTTGGATCTCAGACTTCAGATCCAAAATCCATCTTAGGATCCAGAATCCAATTCCACTTTGGATCTCAGACTTCAGATCCAAATTCATTTTAGGATCCAGAATCCAATTCCACTTTGGATCCCTGACTTCAGATCCAAATTCATTTTAGGATCCAGAACCCAATTCTACATCGGATCTCAGATTTTAGATCTTAAATCCATTTTAAGATCCAATTCCATTTCCAATTCTAGATTTCAAATCCAATTTCCTTTTCAAATCTCATCTGAACTTCCTAAATCCATTTCTATTTTTAAATACCATTTGATTTTCTCAGATCCATTCTAAAATTCGAATTCAATATCACTTCAAAATTTCATTTTCTTCTCCTAAATCCATGATTAATATCAAAGTCCATTTCTGACTTTGAAACTTCATTTCCTTTCATTTCAAAGCTTAGAATCATTCTTTCAAGATTTATTTTTCCAAACTCTGATTTACTTCAAAAACTTAGAACTTCTCTGATCTATCTCAAGTCCTAAGTTAGATTCAATCATTTTTCTTCACTCCCTTATCAAGTTCATCTCAGAATACTTGGAAATCTTCAAAAAAAAATCTTTTAAGAAGAGCATACATCCTTCCATTGCACAAGCATGATTCTTTGTGCATTTAGATCTTTAGGATAAATTCTTAGATAATATTTAGGCAAAGAAAAAGGCATAGATTCGATCCTTGGTTCGATTACCTCTGGTAAAGGCGCCAGGAACGGTCGAACCTCGTACCGACGAGCGAATCTCGTCTCTCCAATTTTTTCCGCAATACATTTCAAAACGGAGGCGAGTTATTTGCTAAATATTTTCAAAATCAAGGTCAAGTGAAAACCCACAAAAGAATTCCTCTCTCTCTTTTCTTTCTTTCTTTTCTCTTCTCTCTTTATTTTCTATCTTTTATTCTTCTCCCTTCAAAAAGGAGGAAAATAGGGGCTAGAAAAGGAAAAGAGAAGGAAGAGAGGGAAACCACAAGAGAGGAAAATTTTTGCGATGATCACAGATTTGGCAACCGAGATGGGACCCGTCTTCGTCCGGTCGGATCTATGCCTTTGCTTTGCTTTTATATAATCTAAGTCTTTATTCTTCTATGTCAGCTACATTTTCATGCAAACCTTAGGAGCCTAGACTCTGTCCTAAAGCTGACATCTTTTGCATATAGGATCTAAGTATGGTTTGGTAGGACCATATTGAGGAAATTATTCCATAATCACATTAGACTTAGGTTTTAAATACAACTCTCCTCAATTCTAGGGATTGAATGCAAACAATATATGCAAGTGTATGCTTCTTTTCATTTAATTCTACCTCTTTAGGACTTGCATTAGAGCCTTCTGATTTTTATTGCATGTTGATCATATTTTTGAAAACATCCCTACCTATATTGTCCCGGTCTTCACGTTGCTGGGCTGTCTCACTGAACCATAGTTCGAGAAAGAGCCTCACAACTGGACCACTGATTTGGGTTCGCGCCCCCCTACCACGTACCTAAGGGCCATAGTCCTGTTATCGTTGCAAAATTTTTCCCGTCTTCCCTTCCTTGCGGAAGAGAGAGGGAAATGGTTTCGCGATTCAAACTTGACCGGATTTTGGAAAATGTTTTGAAATACTCGCCTCCGTTTTGAAAATTGCGGGAAAATCCATGGGATGGAGCTCGACCTGTCGGTACGAGGTTCGACCGTTCCTGCCGCCTTTAACAGGGGTAATCGAACCAAGGCCCAAAATTGTGCTTGACTTAGTAAAATCATCGAAATGGTGTTCTATCCTAAATGCACAGAGAATTCAGGCATGTGCTATGCAATTTTGTAAAATGCAAGTTGGAAAATATGATGTATGCTTAGAAAACATTTGGAGTTGAAAAGCATTTCTCAGGAAAAAGATGGAAATCAATCTCTCAGAAAAACTCAGACGAAGAAGGTTTGAAATCTCGGGAAAGTTTATGAAGACTTAGAAAATTTTGAAGAAGTGAGAATCTTGAGAAAGTTTAAATGAGAATCTTGGGAAAATTTTGAGAAAGTTTATAAAGACTTAGAAAATTGAGAATCTCAGGACAATGTTGAGAAAGATTAGAAAGACTTGCAAAAATGAGAATCTCAGGAAAGTTTTAAGAAAATTTATAAAGACTTGGAAAATGAGAATCTCAGGAAAATTTTGAGAAAATTTATAAAACTTGGAAAACTATGAAGAAATGAGTATCTCAGGAAAATGGGAAGAATTCCTGAGAAAAGATGATCATTTGAAAAGGAAAGCATTTGTCGGGATAACTCGGACTTTGAGAATTTTCTCAAGGAAATGATAGAAAATTTATAGAAAATTCTTTGGAGAAAGAAATTCAAAACTTAGGAAGTTGAATTCCTGAGAATCTTGTCTTTTGAAATGTTGGAAAATCAACTTGGGTTCTTGAGAAAGATGAAAAATTCCTTTTGAAAAGAATCTTAAGAAAATAACATTTTCAAGAAAAATCATAGGAAAACTTTGATTTGGAAAATCCAACTCCGAATATCATCATAGTTTCTTGAGAAAATCGATTCCATGAAGTGAAAATCTTTTGAGAAAATTATGAGAAAAATGAATGATGCAGATGATTTGAATGAATGAATGCACTTTGAAAAACTTTCTGAAAATTTTGTTGGAAAAATGTGGATTAAGCCAAAGTAAATCCTTCATATATTCTGACTGTGGCCATGAATATATTCAGGGTTTATTTGAGTTAATTCACAATATTTTGAAAACATTGGAAATATGAGGTGCATTTTCAAGATAACCTAAGAGTGTAGGCTCAATGTTACTGGTAGAGAGATGATGGATCTGGGTCTCGTCCATATTCCGACTAGGGCCGTAAATATGGATTCCACCGAGTTCATCAACTCTCTAAGAGTTGGTGCACGTGCCATTCGTGTTCATCCACGGTGAATTTTGAAAATTTGAGATATATGCATCATGGAATCAGGATATTACTGAAATCAAACTATATGAGATGCGGCCTAATCTAAGCAATAAAAGTAAATCTTATTCCAAGGTTTACATTGGATTGTTACATTGCATAACATAAAGTAAAAGAAAATTGAAATGGAGCCAAGGAATCTGCATCTTCTAGATTTTCCTGCAAAATGAGAGTTAGTACAAAATAACCGAGGGAATGAACATATATACTATATACAACAAAGATATATATGTAGATATAGAAATATTTGAATTTATGCTAAATGATATATGGTAATGACGATATATATACAAAAAAAAAAAAAAAAAAGAAAAAAGTAAAAGAAAAGGAAAAATATATATGATATCCAATGCACATGAAGGTATATATATATATATATATATAAGTATGTATATATGTATATATATATATACATATGTATATACATATATACGTATACATATAGGTAGATATACAATAGACATACATATACCTAGATATGTATATACCTATGATGAGAAAATATACATTTTTAATGAAAATTCCATATAATGGGTAAAATAAAAAAAAAATACAGGTATATACAGTTTCTGTAGGGAATTTTACATAATCATATTTCTCAAATTACAACATATTTCTCAACAAAATCGGGTATGGAGCTTCCCTATATATCAATAATGAAATGTGCAAAAGATGGTACAGAGATAATGAACGGATATGGATATATCCATTCATGAATATGGCTGATTATCAAGACTGGGTACCTGCAGGAAAGAGAGTGGCTAAATGTAGGATATACGAAATGTGTATGATATATGATGAAGCAATATCAAGGATATTGGGAAAGCGTTGTGGAAAGTGTAAGGGAGAGGTAGTAACTGATATGATGACATAAAACATAAAATTACTAGGGAATGCATGGAGGGTTAATGACTATGGTCCCAATGATAATAAACATTGCTAAAACAGGGGTTAAATAAGAATGAGAGTTGAAAACTGTAACGAAATGCTGGATACAGCCACTATGAGATATACAGGTGACTAATAAAATTTTACTCAAATGATATTCCAGCCACAGACCAATTTCAGCAAACTGTCCACCCTTCACCTTTTATAGCCTTGGTGTAATATTTTATGGAATCTAATTAACTTCAGCCATTATGGTCAACACCTTGAATTTCAGCATTGCAATGGTTTTAATCTAAACAAGGTTTTTATCTTGCTTGTGTAAATTTGCAGGTGTATTATATCAGCCCACCACTCTGTAAACATTGAGGAATCAAATAGGTCCAGCAACACACTGAATGGGTATAATCACTCCAGACACAGAGTATGCGTTCCATTTGTGTCCGCATCTACATGTATAATTGCCATACAGTCCAGAAAATGGAGTATGTTTGCCTCTGCAAGCATATGCAGCTTGCTGATTTCATTACAGCCATATTGGCAATTTCAGAAACCAACGACTACTGTTCATTTATTGATACATGTAGCAAATGCAGCAATGACATATCACACACAAAACACCTTCTGTTTCAGCAGAAACAAAACAACAACAAAAAAAACTTAGAGGGAAGTATATCGGTGCTCAAAACTATTGCACAATCAAAAGAATCAGACAGCAATGAATCGTGTGATGCTTCAGGATAAATAAAAAAAAAATGACTACTATCATGATAATAAAAAAAATGCAGAAATGCATTGATGCACAAGAACAAATTTGTGAATGGCATGATGAATCTTGAATTCGATGGATGGAATATAACAAGTTCAGAAGATGATTGCAAACATTGCTGCTACTATTGATAATTCAATACTACACAATACTGAGTTTTGGGAGAACAGGGAAGTGGGAAATGAGAAAAACGTGAAAACAGAGAAAAAAAAAAAATGACATGGGAAAAAGGAAAAAAAAAGATGACATCGATTATGGAATTGATGTTGCTTACCGTGAATCAAATGAAAGGAGGTATCCTGGAATGTTATTGCTGCTACTAAAATCACAGATAGGATGATGGCTGCTCGTGATTCCTTGTTCCAAATGATCTCGGCTGGGCTAAAGGAATATGGGGAATGACCCTGCCGTGTTTTCTGCACCAAAGGATCTCTGCTGATGGGCTGAAATAGGCTGGAGCGGCTGGGCTAAAGAAGATCGGCTGAAGGAGGATGTGCGGCTGAAGATGGGCTGAGATGGCTGAGTCTCTTGCACTCTAGGAAACGCCACCCTTCAGCTAAGAGTTGAAGGTATGAAGCCCTTCACGCTGGATGAAGGAAACGAGCCTCCAAGAGGGGAAGAACCCACGACAGATAAAACGATACTTCAGAAAACTCAGATTGGCTTCCTCCTTCTTTCAGCTGAAGAAAAATGGGTACCTTCTTGGTGAATCCCCCTTTCGTTGGGTATCCTTCTGTTGGTGGGCTGAAGAAAATGACAGCAGCCGATAGATCTTCTTGATGGCTGGTGCTGGAGAAGAAGATGGACAGCAAACGATGGATCTTCTTGATGGCTGGTGCTGGAGAAGAGGATGGACAGCAACCGATGGGTTGAAGAAGATGCAGTTTTTGCTGCTGGAGGTAGAGAAATGATGGGCTGCGGCTGGCTTGATCTTCTCCTGGTGGGGAAGGAAGGTGGTGCTGGTAATGGAATCCTCTGCAAAACCCAAAATCTCCAACTCAATTGGCCACCCCCCGTGAATGCCCTGCCCCCCCCTTTTTAAAAACTTTCTCTTCTCACAAAAAAAAACGCAGCTCCCCCTTCCGTTACAATTTTTTTTTTTGAAAACTTTTGAAAGTTTTGTAACTGAATTTTTAAAACTTGCTATTTTTTAAAAAAAAAACGCATCTTGGGTTTTTTCAAAACTTTGCTTCATTTACCTAAGTTTTAGGTAAATTTATTATATTATATTTTTTTTTTTTTTTGGAAGTTCGGTTGTGCCACTTTAAGGCTGCCTCTTTCTAAAAAAAAAAATTATTAAAACAAATAAAATAAAAAGGAAATAAATGAGAGGCTTTTATGGAAATGCCACCTCAATTCACTTTTAAAATCCTTTTGAAAATAAAGCTTTATTTTGTTTTTGCAAATCTTTTATTTTCAAGTGGGGTGCCACATGTGTGTGGGCCCACTAACTAAAAATGAATAATATTGAGAAAAATAAAAAAAAAAGAAAATTTGCAAATTGGTATGGATTTCGGGTGGGTCCCGCTCCATTTATTTGAAGATACGAGATAAAACCTTATTTGTTTTTTTTTTTTTTTTTTTTTTCAAGAATTTGGAAAAATTGGGTTTTCAGGGCAAAAATATGGATAAATGTAAAAACAAAATTTGTAAAGAGATTTAAAATCTTTTGCAAAAACAGTTTTGAGATAAAATCTTTAAAATCAATATCCAAATATCCAGATTGTTTTGTTGAGAAAATTTTTGTAATTCAAAGTCCTGGGGGTAAAATGGGAAAATTTGGTAGTTTTGAATACCCAGGGTTTTAAAAATCAATAAAAAGTTTAAACATCAAATCTGGATGGATAATTTTGCAAATCAGGAGTTCTGGATCTCAAACTGATATGCTATGTAATGAAATGATGCAAAGTGTTCATGCAATGCGATGCAAAGACATGTTTCAGTGAAATGTCACTCTGAGCTCGGACTTGAAAATTCTAACTTTTGTCCAGAAAGAGGATTTTGAAATTTTGCAATTTTGCAATTTGAAGATGTCTCTGAACCTAAATAAAGAAATTTTGAGGCTCAAGAATGAAATTTTGGACTTTCTGCAAGGTTTAATCTCGAAAAGTGACCATTTTGCCCTTCATTGCTTCTGGAGAACTGAAATGTGCCAATTGAGGGCGATGTCAAGAAGGTGAGTGAAAATTTGGGGTGTTTACAGATGCCCCTCTTTGCTACTAAGCCGGCTTATGGCCGAGCTTAGTGGCAAAGAAAACACACCAAATTTGGGCTATATAAAAAAAAAATGCCTCAGTTAGAAGGATCTGACTGGGTGTGAGGAAATTAGCCCGAGGAAAATGGTAGATATGAAGCGAAGAATGGAGAGAAAAGACTTACTCTGTGAGAGTGAAATTCAGGTTTATGCCCTTAACCTGGATGGGACAGAAATATCTCGTATGGAACAAAGCTCAGGTTTCAACCCTTGACCTGATTGGGGAATGGAATATCTCATCGAAGTGAGACTCAGGTTCGCACCCTTAACCTGATTGGGCGAAAAATGAAATACCTCTTTGAATGAGGCTCAGGTTTATACCCTTAACCTGATCGGGCGGAAAAATGGAATACCTCTTTGAATGAGGCTCAGGTTTATACCCTTATCCTGATCGGGTGGAAAATGGAATACCTCCTTGAATGAGGCTCAGGTTTATACCCTTATCCTGATCGGGTGGAAAATGGATGGAATCCTCGAAAGAAGAGACCATGATGGAACCTTCGGATTTTGCACAATAAATCCGACAGGGGTTTTGCAAAAGGAAAGAAAATGGGGTCCCTAAAGCTTGAAAAAGGATTGATTTTGGGTGTCTCATTGCTGAGACTAAATAGCTTTTGAAATTACCTTTTGCGACAAATGATTGTTGGTTCGACCTCGAACCGAAATGGGACTGTCTATGATGGGACAGTGGGGACACAGGGAAGTGTGCAATCTGAGAGTTCATGCTCTCAAAGAAGGGAAGGAATCAAGTCCTTCAGAGGGATTAAAATTGGTGTCAGGATGCATCGAAAACGAACATCAAGCTCTCGCTTCACGTCAGGATGACTAGAAAATATTGTCAAAATGTTGGAAATTTTGCTGTTGATTCGAAATTTTTGAAAATGTTGCACATTGTTGCAAAGATATTCTTTCTTTTCTACCCAAAGTATTACCTCCAAACAAGGTTCACTTCGTAGAATCGAGACTTGAAATCCAAATTGCTTGCAATTGACCTTCTTCAAGGAAGCTATCAATTTCCTTGATATGAACAAGAAAGAGAATTTGATATTGTGAAAGCAGTTGATGAAAGAGTATTGATAATAGAATTTCACAAGATTAAAGAGGATTCTTGATAGATTTGGCAGTTTGATATCCTGAGAGCTTCTCTCTTGATAATCTTTCTGCACTCTTTTAGGCCTCTTTGGTGTTTTGGCTATATTCTCCTTCATTTTGGAGATGTTCTGACTTTCTCTCTGTCTCTTTTTCCTTTCTTGCTCTCTTTTGGGAAGGGTACGTCACAAACTCCTTCAACTTGGAGATGTTTCGATCCTTCTTTGACGATATTGGCTTCTTGGCTAGAGATCTTTGGATGATAGCTGAAATTAAATATCTTTTAGGGATTGTCGAGAGGTTCATCGCATCTGCCTTCATCTTGACAGTGCTTTGGACCTTCCCTGGAAGGATCCGTCACAAACTCCGTCATCTTGGAGATGTTTCGAATCTTCTTTGGCCCCGGGGGTCTACTCGCCTAATTCGCCTTCATCTTGACGACAGGTGAGAGATCCCTTTTGCGGATACTTAATTGCAGCTTAGATGATTCTGAGGAGACAAGGCTTGGGTAAATGCTCTCTTTTCTAGCACTCAGGATATTTCAACTGCCTCGTCTTTACAAGAATAGCCTTTAAAGATGCGCCATTGACTGCGATCAATATCGATCATCCATGGCTTTGCAAAACATTGAATTTTCTTTGCTGGCCATATCGAGGATTTATCCTTCATCCTTTTGGCTGGCCGATAGAAAGAATTTGAGTTTTGAATCTCTTTTCGCGAAAGCTTCACTCTTTTGGAAATGATGCTGAAGGTAAACTGAAATAAAGATTTGTGCAATAAAGATTCTGAAATCAACAATTGATTGACAAATTGACAAAATTTTCTTGAAATCCTTGGTGAAAGTGAGTATTTGAAGTCCGGTTCAACACATCCGTGACGAAGATTCTCCTCTCTTTTTCCCCAAAAAGAGAGACTCAGGCTTGGCCCTTACCTGAATGGGAAATGGGAAATACTCCTCTCTTCCCTAAAGAGGAGGTGTTTGCAAAATGAACTTTCGAAGAGAAATTGAGCTTTCGTCAAAGCTCCCTAATATTAGGCTTCTCTTATGGAAAGGGGGCCGATAATAGTGAGGTCTGAAAATTGGGTCATGAAAGGAACGAGTCCATCACACTCTCCCTGCAAAGAGGGTCTTTCATGACGAAGATGGCCTAGTATGAAATTGGGGGGTCACAAGAAAAGCGAGTCTCCGTCAAGCCTCTCCCTTTAAAAGGGTTTCTTGTGTGAAATTGGAAATTGTTTTGCAAACGGTTCACAAAGACGCGAGTCCCTTCAAACTCTCCCTGAAAAGGGGCTAAGTGAACGAGTTGGATAGCATGCAAAAAGAATGAGCTCCCTCGAACTCTCCCTAAAAAGGGTCTCTCGCAAGAGAAAATGATTGAAATTAGATATTGAGATTGATTGACCCGAAGGTCAAAGTTGGATGACCTGACGGTCGAAATTGAGAATTGGTTGACCAAAAGATCGAAATTATGTGACTCGAAGGTCGAAATTTGGAAATTGAGTGACCCGAAGGTCGAAATTTGAGAATTGGAATTTGAAATTGAAAATTGGGTGACTCTGGGGTCAAAATTGGGAATTGAATGACCTAACGGTCGAAATTGAGAATTGATTGACCCGAAGGTCGAAAATTTGGAATTGGTTAACCGAAAGGTCAAAATTTCGGAAATTGGGCGACCCAACGGATCAAAAATTGATTGACCCGAAAGTTGAAGGTAGGAAATTGATTGACCCGAAGGTCAAAATTGGAAATTGGTATTTGAAATTGAGAATTGAAAATTGGGTGACCCAGAGGTCGAAATTGGAGAATTGCCTGATTTGAATATTTAAATTGGAATTTAGAGGGCAAAACATCGAATTTTGAGCAACTGACAGACTCTGATGATCGAAATAACTTGGATAAACAAATGAGAATAATGAATTCGAGTCAAAGCTCGAATGAAATACAGAGATCACGAGTCGGAACCCGGATCAACCAATGAAAATGATTTGAAATAAAACCCGAGTCGGAACTCGGTTTTCTGAAAAATTGGGATTTTGAAAATGTGCCAGTTTGAGTACTGGATTTTGGAATAATACCAGTCCGAGCGCTGGGTTTTTGGTTCAGTATTGGTGATGACCTTTTGATTTTGAATCGTTAGGAATTGTGATGGGACTGTTTGTTGAAATCCCAATACTGACTGGATTGTTGTTCATGCAGTTGAATGCAAATGAATATGAATTGATGCCTATGAATGCACAAGTGCATGAAATGAGAAATTTGTTTATCCTGCCTGCATACAGAACAAAAATTTAAAAATGCCCCCAGTGTAACTGGGAAAGAAGGTTGGATCATTATCTGAAGGAAACAGGAAGGATTTACAAGAGAAGAATAAATGTTTCAAGTATAAAACTTTTTCAAATGTCGCGCGTTAATAGGATCTGGCAATTCTACCCCATCGGCATTGATGAGCCGATATGCGTTGCGGGGTAATGCTTCTTTGACGACATATGGGCCTTCCCAATTTGGCGACCATTTACCGCCAGGATGATGCTTGAGATAAGCTGTGGATCGAAGCACTAACTCATTGACTTTGAATCTTCTTTCGATGACCGACTTCGCATATTGCCTGGCTACTCTCTGGCGATAAGATTGAGCATGCTCTGCTGCTTTTAACCTTCTCTCGTCGAGTAAGTCTAACTGTACCAGTCGCTGCTGCTGGCATTGATCAAGGGGTAATTGCAGAAGCGATGCAAATTTCAAAGCGGGCTTTTGAACGTGTAGCGGCAACACTACTTCTGTTCCATAGACCAGTTCTGATGGGGTAGCATTCGTTGGTGTACGAATGGTGGTCCGATAGGCCGATAGTGCGTCGTGGATTTTCTCATGCCAGTCACGGCCTGTTTCCACAGTTCGCTCCAAAATACGAATTAAAATCTTGTTGGTGGCCTCTGCCTGACCATTCCCTTGAGGATAATATGGAGCGGAAAAATGGTGATAGATCTTGAATTTTGAGCAGAATGTTTTCATCTTTTCATTTTTGAAATGACTGCCATTGTCTGACACAATGTCATGTGGGATGCCGAAACGGCAAAGGATGTTCTTGTGAATAAAAGAGACCACGTGTCGGCCTTCTACTGTGCGAAGAGTGATAGCTTCTACCCACTTGGTGAAATATTCTGTTGCAGCAAGAAAATATTTATGGCCATTTGAAGCTGAAGGAGTGATGGGACCTACGACATCGAAGGCCCACATAGAAAATGGCCATGGAGAGACAACAGACTGTAAATAAGTTGCCGGAGCATGGATGGAAGGTGCGTGTATCTGGCATTGCACACACTTCTTCACATAATGATAACAGTCTTGTTGCATAGTCTTCCAGTAGTAACCTGCTCTGATGATTTGCTTGACAAGGGTTTGGTAACCGACGTGGCCACCACAAATGCCTTCGTGTGCTTCTCGCATGACTTCTTTGGCTTCATCTTCGTCTAAACATCTGGAATACTCTAACTGAATCCACGACGATAGAGGACATTGGCCAAAATAAAATATCGAGTAGACATACGCTGGATTGCTCGTTGCTCTTTCTTTGAGAGTTCTGGAGGAAATTCGCCAGTTTCTATGAAAGTTTTGATGTTGTAATACCAAGGCTTTTTCCTTTGCTCAGCTTGGTTTACTTGTTCCGCTGGAATGAAAGCAGGTTGGTCAAGTCTGCCAATTTCAAAAGAGCGACAAGATTCTCCATTTTTGAATGCTATAATGGAGCCTAAACTGGCGAGACTATCGGCTACTTGATTAAAATCTCTCTTGATGTGGAATAACTGAAATTCTTCAAACTTGCTGACAAGAGCTGAAACAATCTTTTGATAGGGAAACAACTTCTGATCTTTGACCTGCCATTCGGCTCGAACTTGATTGACAACAAGTAATGAGTCACCGTAGGCATGTACTCTCTTGACATTGAAGTCTAGTAGAATCTTTAGACCTTGAATTAGGGCTTCATATTCAGCCATATTATGAGTGCATTGAAAATCTAACTTGAGGGAAAATGGAATCATCTCCTTCTCAGGAGTGATTAATAAAATTCCGATGCCTATTCCGGCCATATTCTTAGAACCATCGAAAAATAGATTCCAGACTGGAGATTGCTGGATATTGCAAATTTGCTCATCAGGGAAGTCATCTTCGGCTTTCACCTCTTCTACTAGAGGAAAATCTGCCAATTGATCTGCAATTGCTTGGCCTTTGATTGATTGTTGTGAAACATATTCTAAGTCATACTGCATCAATAAGACTTGCCATTTGGCGACTCGTCCGCTGAGAAAAGGTTGCTCCAAGATGTATTTGAGAGGATTGAGTTTAGACAAGATTTTGACTTCTGATGCCAACAGGTAGTGTCTTAGCTTCTGACACATCCATACCAGAGCTAGGCAGGTCTTCTCTATATGAGAGTATTTCTTTTCATAATCTATGAAAGTCTTACTCACATAATAAATGGCGTGCTCTATCAGGCTGCCTTCTTTGTATTGTGCCAAGAATCCGCCACATGCGACTTGATTGACTGAGATGTATAACAGAAGAGGTTTTCCCAATTCTGGCGGCTTCAGGATTGGAGGATTGAGAAGATACTTCTTGATTCTATCGAACGATTGCTGACATTCTGGTCCCCATTCGAATTTCACTCCTTTTCTGAGCAAGTGGTTGAAAGGTTCACATCTCATCGCCAAGTTGGAAATAAATCGCCGGATTGATTGCATGCGTCCCTGAAGGCTACGCAACTCTTTGAGATTTTTCGGGGGTGGCATATCAATGATAGCCTTGGCTTTGGCCGGGTCAACTTCAATTCCCTTTTTACTGACCAGAAAACCCAACAGTTTGCCTGATTCGACTCCAAAGACACATTTTTGCGGGTTAAGCCTTAACTTGTAAAGAATGAGTCTCTTAAAGACTTGATCAAGGGCTTCGAGGTGATCTTCTCCCTCTTTAGATTTCACGAGAATATCATCAACATACGCATCCATGATTTTGCGCATTTGATCATGAAATATAACAGCCATTGCCCGTTGATATGTTGCTCCAGCATTCTTGAGCCCAAAAGGCATAACCGTATAGCAGAAAGTGCCCCAAGGCGTAGTAAAGGAAGTTTTAGATTGGTCGCGGGCGGCCAACTTAATCTGGTTGTAGCCGGAATATCCATCCATGAAGGAGAACATGGCGTGTCCTGCTGTGCTGTCAATCAAAAGATCAATGCTTGGCAGTGGATAGTCATCTTTCGGAGTTGCCTTATTGAGATCTCTGAAGTCTATACAAATCCTGACTTTGCCGCTTTTCTTTGGGACAACGACGATATTGGCTAACCAATCTGGATAGTCAATAGGTCGGATAAATCCTGCTTTGAGCAGATCTTCAAGTCCTTCTTTGACTTGTTGCTCTATTCTAGGATCCATTTTTCTCAGCTTTTGCTTAACTGGCTTAGCATCCGGCTTCAAAACGAGTCGATGTTCGACCAATTTGGGATCTAAACCCGGCATATCTTCATATGTCCATGCGAACACTTCTTCATGCTGCTTGAGAAAATTTGTAAGTCTTTCTTTCTCTTCCGGACTTAGACTAATACCGATCTTGAGAATCTTGGGATATTCCTCTGAGCCGATATTGACATCTTCAGTAGGATCTTGTACTAGAGCAGATGGTTCATCTTGCTTCTGAACTGAGGTGAATTCTGGTAATTCCTGAAGAGACGGGTCAAATTCTGCATAATCATCTAACTGCTTTGCAACCTTGCTGTCTCCTGTGCTTGCTTTGACTCGGTGAATTGCTGCCGATTTCTGGAAAACCTTTGGATTGATAACGAGTTTCTTGATTGCTCGGGAAGACATTCCTGAAATTTTGGATAAGAAATGTGATTCAGGAAAAATCGTCCATCATACGACAAACCCTCAAAAAGAATTATGCATAAAATGACATTGAGTTATAAAATGAGAATGTAGAGACAAAGGAGGCAGATGGCACCCAGATAAACAGAGAAAATTGACATTTTATTGATTTGAATTGATAAAAGACATGGAGACATTTATTTTGAAAGGAATAGAAGGAAATGCAACAACGATTCTCAATGTGCCCCTCTGACAAAAACAGTCTTCTTTGGTGAGTTTCCGCCGAAAAACCCTAATCCTGCCCTGTGGGGACGATGCTTTTGGATTATTGGCTCGACACGACCATCTTCATTTTTGCCCAGTCCTTTAAACGGTTGACAACCATGCTTCAGAAGTAAGTCAAATCCCTTTCTTGCTTTCATGAATTGTGGAAACAATGGATGATCTTTGACAGTGTCGTAGCTGACACGACCTCCAACTTTGAAGAACTTTGGACCTTTCCATCGGGTCATGGCTACAGTGTGCAAGGATAATTCTGATGTTGCCTGGAATATCTCCTGACTTTCTTTGAGACTGATTTCTTCATTCTCTCTGATGCTAGGAATATCTGCAGTAAATGATGGTCGAGGTATCATAGGCTGAGGGAGCCTTTCTTCTGGGTCCTCTCCGAGCACAGTTGTAATCATTCCACCTTTTGACCATTTTACGCATTGATGTAAGGTGGAAGGCACTGCATTTGCATTATGAATCCATGTCCTTCCGAGCAGCAAATTGTAGGTGGGTGGCACATTGACCACATGAAAAAGCACGGAATGTACCGAATAATTAATGAATACTTCCAGGAATATCTTCCCTTTAGCCGTCTGACCATGATTGTCAAACCCATAGATGGTAATAGGGTCTGGAATGTATTCTTCTTCCTTAATGCCTAGCGCCTTTGCGGTCATTTCAGGACATATATTGAGGCTGCTACCTCCATCTACTAGCACATGGGGTACTGTCATTCCCCTGACCCGAACGACGATGTAAAGAGCATTATTGTGAAAGGAATGAGGCTTTGGAAGGTCCTCATCTGAGAAAGTGATCGGCGCATTAGTCATGGCTGAATTCACAATTTGTGCCATGTCTTCAAGAGTGGTACTGGGCTTAACTTTGATTTTTCTGAGCAGATCGTCCAGTACTTGCTGATGCTTGCAGGAACTTTTGGCCAAGTCAAAAATGGAAATATTGGACAAAGCGGTCAGAGGCTTCTGGCTTGAATTCCCCGGCTTGGGCTTGATGATTTGATTGAGAAAATCAGGAAGTCCCTTTGACTTGGGGACTGACTTTACCGATGCTTCGAAGACTTTCATCTTACCCAATGCTGAGATTAGATCCATTTTCTTAGAATCAGGAGTTGCTTGTCGAAGTACTGATACCTGATGTTGAACTTGAAGATCTTGTGCAGAACATGGCTTGATGCGCTCATGTGGCAGAAATGGTTGGGCAGATACTACTGCTGTGGTGTGTGAAGGAAAAGGCTGCTTAAGAATGTCCATTTTTTCTTCTTCTTCTCCTTCTACCAATAGATTTTTATCGATAAGATCCTGCACAATGTTCTTGAGAACGAAACAATTCTCAGTGCTGTGTCCCACTGTTCTGTGGAACTTGCAGAATTGATCCTTCCATTTCCCCATAGGCACAGGGGGATCAGCCAACCTCGGTAATTTGACCATTTCCTTCGACAACATATACTCGAGCACATCTTCGAGTGATTGATCGAGAGGAGTGAATTTTCGATCATAACTCCATCCTTCATGTTTAACTTTTTCACGCAATTTAGGCCCTTGGTCTTGCTGAGAAGGCTTGCTGAACTGAGGAACAGGCTTCATTTTCTGATCTCCTTTATTGTTGGGATTGCCTGCGCCGTAACAGTAATCTTTCTTCTGCCCTTTGTACTGATTTCGGCTATTGTTGTTATTATTGTTGGCAGAGAAGGTGAAGTGAGCTTTCTTCTTCTGCTCACCTTGGTTATTTTTGGAAAAAGTGAAGCCTTCATAGACTCCATTTTCTACGCTCAGCTCGAGCCATTCTGCTCGCTCAGTTAATTCAATGAAGGTCCTGGACGGTGCGGTAGAGATTAATCCTCTTAACGGCTGCGAAAAGTTATTGAGGATTAGGGACAGGGCGTGCCTTTCTGAAATGGGATCTCTCATTTTATTACAGGCTGACCTCCACCTGTGAATGAAATCCCGTGCTTTTTCATTCTCATTCTGCCTCAGACTGCAGAGATGACTTAATGTCGGGAGCGCTTCTGTATTGAACAAAAAGCGTTCAATAAATAAATTCACCACTTTATCGAACTCCTTGAGCTCGATGGGATTGATATGCTCAGCATACCATTTAGCTGCAACTCCTTCCAAGCTACGAGGGAAACACAGGAACAGTGCTCTGTTATTTCTCTTGAATCTTGAGCACTCTGCGAAGAAAGTGGCGAGATGGGCTTTCGGATCGCCAGAACCATCAAACTTGATAAATTTTCGGGGAAGATTTTCGAGATCGTCATCCCCTTCGAAGCCGTCATAGAAGTCCTCACTGGTGAAGACTTTCTTGCCCTTGTCGCGGGCTTGGAGATCCTTAACAACTCGGGCCATTTCCCTGAATTGTGACTGCAGAGGTTCTTCTGTGACTTGATTCTTTGCTTTGCGGCTCCTCCTTTGTTCTCGGCCACGTTTCTGAAATGCTGGAGGCACCTCATATTCTTCCTCAGTGTCTTCAGTTGATTCGGATTCATCTGAGATTTCTTCTGACTGAATCTGCTTTTTGGGAGCTTTCTCATTCTTATGTCCGTGGAACTTTTCTCTGAATTGATTTTTTTCTGCACTAGTTCCAGCCTGTTCATTCATCATTTTATTCATCATCTTTCGGAACATGGCGTACATTTGAGGGTCTATGCCATCATCCTCTCGTTGCTGCTCTTGACTCTTCTCGAATCGGGGAGAGCCCATCTCTTCTTCTGAGGCTGACGAGTATTGCGATGCCGTTGTTCTTTTGCCTGATCTTGTCTGAACCATCAAATGTTATGGATGCTCTCAGATTTTGCTGTGGATGCTCTCCTGTAGGGCAAAGACCTGATTAGATTATGAAGGAATTGGCTTTTGGAAAAATATGGTAGACAATTTGAAGAAGATATCCCATTGCGAGAATCACGACAATTGTGTTGTCAATTCTTGGCACGAGAAACAAACAACGAAAATATGCCTTGTTACCTAGGCGAGGTCATCAAGCCATAATAGAAAAAGAGAGAATCTTATTAAAATGAGAAAACATGATTTTATTGATCTTGACAAAGAGGTGGAGGACAGACAATTTGCCACCATTCACGATAATCAGCAGACACTCTAGGACCAGGAAAAATTTTAAGAGAGACAAAGGAATCCCAGCCGTAGCGGGCAGAATGATAGGCCCCGAACCATTGCGCGGAAGTGAGATCAAACTCTGCCACAACACCTGATAACAATCGGGCTTCGACGTACTGCTGTCTCTGGGAGAACTGCCGGACACACCTCTCTGGTTGGTAGTAAGTGCAGAAGAATGGGCCCAGTAACTTGAACCTCTTACCATAAGCATAGGTGTATCTAGGAGGAGATAGTTGTCGATCAAAATAGTCCCATACCACATCATCTTCTTGAATGTTGTTGATCATAGACCGGTACTGGGCCACTGGAAGGAGCTCTTGTCCATTGTATCTAAAAGAGCTTGCTCGGGCTGGAACATGCTGAAAGAACCAGGATTGAAGCGCATAGATACATCCTTCAACTAAGATAGATTCTCCAAGTGAGAATCGAGTCAGACCTCGATACAGGAAGGCGAGCGCTGCCATGGCTATAGAAAGACGATTGGTTTGCCGACTTCCCCATCTTCTCATAAGCTGGATTATTCTGATGTCCATGTAATTCTGTCCATCTGGGAAGAGGGATAATCCTACAGTGCACAGAACCATTGCATTCTGAATCCTTTCTCTGGCTGTTCTTGATAGCGAGCTGACTTCGACGAAGGTCCCGTACTGGCGGTATAACTCTAGTAGGTCAACATATTCATTTCCTTCTAACTGGATCAGGGGCCAAGATCGGCGGCCTGTCATACGAGCTAAGGAGTCTCGGGGGTCTAAACCCTTGACATTGATCAAGAATTGATGTTCTAATGGATCGCTTGGTTGACCGGTTGGTTCTGGCAACCCCATGATTTCTGAAAATTCATCCATTAAAACGGTCATCTCTCCCCATGGGAACCAGAAGGTGCACGTCCGAGGATTCCATCGCTCCGCCATTGCATGGATCAAGTTGCCATTGATGGTCTGCTTTCCGACTGCTGACGCCAGTTCTAATCCGCACTCGCTCAAATGGTCCGGGAACATTCGGGAAAAGCTCTTTAGCCAGGAATAATACCACCGGGGAATGAAAGTTCCGGTGCTAAGGGCTCGATGTTCAGGACGACCTTGTCGCACCTCGAAGGAGATGTGACCTTCAGGAAAGATAGGATCGACTTGACTGGATGCCATCGAACTGAAAACAGAGAAAGACTCAGAATGAGACTTAGGAAAATATGAGAAATTTTGAAAAATTTTGCAGGCAGGATAAAATGCAGCTAGAAATTTGAGATCCAGTGGAAAGGTAGAATGTAAAATCACCTGGAGTTTTGAAAAAAATTGGATATTTGGGAAAATCTTCCAGGGTTTTAGAAAAAGACCTTGTGGAAAATAAGGATATTTTGAAAAAGACCTAATGAGTTGAAAAATATTGAGAAATATAAAAAATTGAAGAAATAACACCCATACAATCACATCCTGCACAAACATTTATGCGCATACAACATTCCCTAAAAGGCTGACTCTAGATGCATCAATTTGAAAATAGCCGTAGGACCTTAATCCTAACTCTAGGTTTAGATCATCTTCGTCCAATCCAGTTATGCCGATATACCCGAACCGAAATTCGAGGTACGTGGCATATAATTTCAACTCCGGTTCTAAGGTAAGGTTTTCCAACATCCTTGAGCGCCTACCGATATACTTCGGACTGTGGCCCGCGGTACGTGGTAGGGGGGGGTTAACCCAAATAGGTGGCCCAGTTGTGAGGCTCTGTCCCGAACTATGGTTCTGGAAGAGAGCCCAGCAACGTGAAGACCGGGACAATATAGGTAAGGGAGGTTTTGAAAAATGATCACATGCAAAAAATAGATGGCTCTAGGTCCTAGAGAGATAGACTTTTGAAAATCTTTGAAGAAGCATACATTGTTTGCATTCAGATCCTAAATTAAGGAGAGTTGTATTTAGACCTAAGTCTATGTGAGCATGAAAATTTCTCCTCAATCTGGTCCTACCAAACCATGCCTAGTCTATATGCAGTCAATGTCAGCTAGGTCAGAATCTAGGCTCCTAGGCTCACATGATATTGAAAGTAAAAGAGCTGACATTTTGTGAACATAATTTCGATAATTGAACTAAGTCGAGCACAATTTTAGTCAGACAAGGACAGGTCCCATCTCGGTCGCCAAACCTGTTATCGTCGCAAAATTTTTCCCGTCTTCCCTTCCTTGCGGAAGAGAGAGGGAAATGGTTTCGCGATTCAAACTTGACCGGATTTTGGAAAATGTTTTGAAATACTCGCCTCCGTTTTGAAAATTGCGGGAAAATCCATGGGATGGAGCTCGACCTGTCGGTACGAGGTTCGACCGTTCCTGCCGCCTTTAACAGGGGTAATCGAACCAAGGACCAAAATTGTGCTTGACTTAGTAAAATCATCGAAATGGTGTTCTATCCTAAATGCACAGAGAATTCAGGCATGTGCTATGCAATTTTGTAAAATGCAAGTTGGAAAATATGATGTATGCTTAGAAAACATTTGGAGTTGAAAAGCATTTCTCAGGAAAAAGATGGAAATCAATCTCTCAGAAAAACTCAGACGAAGAAGGTTTGAAATCTCGGGAAAGTTTATGAAGACTTAGAAAATTTTGAAGAAGTGAGAATCTTGAGAAAGTTTAAATGAGAATCTTGGGAAAATTTTGAGAAAGTTTATAAAGACTTAGAAAATTGAGAATCTCAGGACAATGTTGAGAAAGATTAGAAAGACTTGCAAAAATGAGAATCTCAGGAAAGTTTTAAGAAAATTTATAAAGACTTGGAAAATGAGAATCTCAGGAAAATTTTGAGAAAATTTATAAAACTTGGAAAACTATGAAGAAATGAGTATCTCAGGAAAATGGGAAGAATTCCTGAGAAAAGATGATCATTTGAAAAGGAAAGCATTTGTCGGGATAACTCGGACTTTGAGAATTTTCTCAAGGAAATGATAGAAAATTTATAGAAAATTCTTTGGAGAAAGAAATTCAAAACTTAGGAAGTTGAATTCCTGAGAATCTTGTCTTTTGAAATGTTGGAAAATCAACTTGGGTTCTTGAGAAAGATGAAAAATTCCTTTTGAAAAGAATCTTAAGAAAATAACATTTTCAAGAAAAATCATAGGAAAACTTTGATTTGGAAAATCCAACTCCGAATATCATCATAGTTTCTTGAGAAAATCGATTCCATGAAGTGAAAATCTTTTGAGAAAATTATGAGAAAAATGAATGATGCAGATGATTTGAATGAATGAATGCACTTTGAAAAACTTTCTGAAAATTTTGTTGGAAAAATGTGGATTAAGCCAAAGTAAATCCTTCATATATTCTGACTGTGGCCATGAATATATTCAGGGTTTATTTGAGTTAATTCACAATATTTTGAAAACATTGGAAATATGAGGTGCATTTTCAAGATAACCTAAGAGTGTAGGCTCAATGTTACTGGTAGAGAGATGATGGATCTGGGTCTCGTCCATATTCCGACTAGGGCCGTAAATATGGATTCCACCGAGTTCATCAACTCTCTAAGAGTTGGTGCACGTGCCATTCGTGTTCATCCACGGTGAATTTTGAAAATTTGAGATATATGCATCATGGAATCAGGATATTACTGAAATCAAACTATATGAGATGCGGCCTAATCTAAGCAATAAAAGTAAATCTTATTCCAAGGTTTACATTGGATTGTTACATTGCATAACATAAAGTAAAAGAAAATTGAAATGGAGCCAAGGAATCTGCATCTTCTAGATTTTCCTGCAAAATGAGAGTTAGTACAAAATAACCGAGGGAATGAACATATATACTATATACAACAAAGATATATATGTAGATATAGAAATATTTGAATTTATGCTAAATGATATATGGTAATGACGATATATATACAAAAAAAAAAAAAAAAAAGAAAAAAGTAAAAGAAAAGGAAA
Organism: Nuphar pumila; assembly: GCF_984573655.1. NCBI lineage: Eukaryota > Viridiplantae > Streptophyta > Magnoliopsida > Nymphaeales > Nymphaeaceae > Nuphar > Nuphar pumila. Next base: position 66,928,109 of record NC_143256.1, on the reverse strand, counting down.
AATATATATGATATCCAATGCACATGAAGGTATATATATATATATATAAGTATGTATATATGTATATATATATATACATATGTATATACATATATACGTATACATATAGGTAGATATACAATAGACATACATATACCTAGATATGTATATACCTATGATGAGAAAATATACATTTTTAATGAAAATTCCATATAATGGGTAAAATAAAAAAAAAATACAGGTATATACAGTTTCTGTAGGGAATTTTACATAATCATATTTCTCAAATTACAACATATTTCTCAACAAAATCGGGTATGGAGCTTCCCTATATATCAATAATGAAATGTGCAAAAGATGGTACAGAGATAATGAACGGATATGGATATATCCATTCATGAATATGGCTGATTATCAAGACTGGGTACCTGCAGGAAAGAGAGTGGCTAAATGTAGGATATACGAAATGTGTATGATATATGATGAAGCAATATCAAGGATATTGGGAAAGCGTTGTGGAAAGTGTAAGGGAGAGGTAGTAACTGATATGATGACATAAAACATAAAATTACTAGGGAATGCATGGAGGGTTAATGACTATGGTCCCAATGATAATAAACATTGCTAAAACAGGGGTTAAATAAGAATGAGAGTTGAAAACTGTAACGAAATGCTGGATACAGCCACTATGAGATATACAGGTGACTAATAAAATTTTACTCAAATGATATTCCAGCCACAGACCAATTTCAGCAAACTGTCCACCCTTCACCTTTTATAGCCTTGGTGTAATATTTTATGGAATCTAATTAACTTCAGCCATTATGGTCAACACCTTGAATTTCAGCATTGCAATGGTTTTAATCTAAACAAGGTTTTTATCTTGCTTGTGTAAATTTGCAGGTGTATTATATCAGCCCACCACTCTGTAAACATTGAGGAATCAAATAGGTCCAGCAACACACTGAATGGGTATAATCACTCCAGACACAGAGTATGCGTTCCATTTGTGTCCGCATCTACATGTATAATTGCCATACAGTCCAGAAAATGGAGTATGTTTGCCTCTGCAAGCATATGCAGCTTGCTGATTTCATTACAGCCATATTGGCAATTTCAGAAACCAACGACTACTGTTCATTTATTGATACATGTAGCAAATGCAGCAATGACATATCACACACAAAACACCTTCTGTTTCAGCAGAAACAAAACAACAACAAAAAAAACTTAGAGGGAAGTATATCGGTGCTCAAAACTATTGCACAATCAAAAGAATCAGACAGCAATGAATCGTGTGATGCTTCAGGATAAATAAAAAAAAAATGACTACTATCATGATAATAAAAAAAATGCAGAAATGCATTGATGCACAAGAACAAATTTGTGAATGGCATGATGAATCTTGAATTCGATGGATGGAATATAACAAGTTCAGAAGATGATTGCAAACATTGCTGCTACTATTGATAATTCAATACTACACAATACTGAGTTTTGGGAGAACAGGGAAGTGGGAAATGAGAAAAACGTGAAAACAGAGAAAAAAAAAAAATGACATGGGAAAAAGGAAAAAAAAAGATGACATCGATTATGGAATTGATGTTGCTTACCGTGAATCAAATGAAAGGAGGTATCCTGGAATGTTATTGCTGCTACTAAAATCACAGATAGGATGATGGCTGCTCGTGATTCCTTGTTCCAAATGATCTCGGCTGGGCTAAAGGAATATGGGGAATGACCCTACCGTGTTTTCTGCACCAAGGGATCTCTGCTGATGGGCTGAAATAGGCTGGAGCGGCTGGGCTAAAGAAGATCGGCTGAAGGAGGATGTGCGGCTGAAGATGGGCTGAGATGGCTGAGTCTCTTGCACTCTAGGAAACGCCACCCTTCAGCTAAGAGTTGAAGGTATGAAGCCCTTCACGCTGGATGAAGGAAACGAGCCTCCAAGAGGGGAAGAACCCACGACAGATAAAACGATACTTCAGAAAACGCAGATTGGCTTCCTCCTTCTTTCAGCTGAAGGAAAATGGGTACCTTCTTGGTGAATCCCCCTTTCGTTGGGTATCCTTCTGTTGGTGGGCTGAAGAAAATGACAGCAGCCGATAGATCTTCTTGATGGCTGGTGCTGGAGAAGAAGATGGACAGCAAACGATGGATCTTCTTGATGGCTGGTGCTGGAGAAGAGGATGGACAGCAACCGATGGGTTGAAGAAGATGCAGTTTTTGCTGCTGGAGGTAGAGAAATGATGGGCTGCGGCTGGCTTGATCTTCTCCTGGTGGGGAAGGAAGGTGGTGCTGGTAATGGAATCCTCTGCAAAACCCAAAATCTCCAACTCAATTGGCCACCCCCCGTGAATGCCCTGCCCCCCCCTTTTTAAAAACTTTCTCTTCTCACAAAAAAAAACGCAGCTCCCCCTTCCGTTACAATTTTTTTTTTTGAAAACTTTTGAAAGTTTTGTAACTGAATTTTTAAAACTTGCTATTTTTTAAAAAAAAAACGCATCTTGGGTTTTTTCAAAACTTTGCTTCATTTACCTAAGTTTTAGGTAAATTTATTATATTATATATTTTTTTTTTTTTTGGAAGTTCGGTTGTGCCACTTTAAGGCTGCCTCTTTCTAAAAAAAAAATTTATTAAAACAAATAAAATAAAAAGGAAATAAATGAGAGGCTTTTATGGAAATGCCACCTCAATTCACTTTTAAAATCCTTTTGAAAATAAAGCTTTATTTTGTTTTTGCAAATCTTTTATTTTCAAGTGGGGTGCCACATGTGTGTGGGCCCACTAACTAAAAATGAATAATATTGAGAAAAATAAAAAAAAAAGAAAATTTGCAAATTGGTATGGATTTCGGGTGGGTCCCGCTCCATTTATTTGAAGATACGAGATAAAACCTTATTTGTTTTTTTTTTTTTTTTTTTTCAAGAATTTGGAAAAATTGGGTTTTCAGGGCAAAAATATGGATAAATGTAAAAACAAAATTTGTAAAGAGATTTAAAATCTTTTGCAAAAACAGTTTTGAGATAAAATCTTTAAAATCAATATCCAAATATCCAGATTGTTTTGTTGAGAAAATTTTTGTAATTCAAAGTCCTGGGGGTAAAATGGGAAAATTTGGTAGTTTTGAATACCCAGGGTTTTAAAAATCAATAAAAAGTTTAAACATCAAATCTGGATGGATAATTTTGCAAATCAGGAGTTCTGGATCTCAAACTGATATGCTATGTAATGAAATGATGCAAAGTGTTCATGCAATGCGATGCAAAGACATGTTTCAGTGAAATGTCACTCTGAGCTCGGACTTGAAAATTCTAACTTTTGTCCAGAAAGAGGATTTTGAAATTTTGCAATTTGAAGATGTCTCTGAACCTAAATAAAGAAATTTTGAGGCTCAAGAATGAAATTTTGGACTTTCTGCAAGGTTTAATCTCGAAAAGTGACCATTTTGCCCTTCATTGCTTCTGGAGAACTGAAATGTGCCAATTGAGGGCGATGTCAAGAAGGTGAGTGAAAATTTGGGGTGTTTACAAGTCCGAGGTATATCAGTAGGTGCTCAAGGATGTTGGGAAGCCATTACCTTAGAATCGAAGAGATATCTTTATATGCCACGTACTTCGAGCTCCGGCTTGAGTATATCGGCGTACCTTGAGTGAAATCAGATGATCTAAATCTTAGAGTTAGGATTAAGGTCTTATCAGCCATTTTAAAATATTGCATATAGAGTCAGCTTTAGGGAGTGCTATTTGCGCATCTTTTGTTTGTATATCTGTGATTCTATGATATTTTTATATATATGTCTACCTTATATTTTCCAAAAACCCTGGGTATATATATTTCAAAATTTCCTCTTTGTTTTTAAAACCCAGGTGTATTTTTCTTTCTTTTCTTCTTCTAAAAATTTCTTCAAAAAAATCCTTCTGATCCTGCTTGCAAGTTCTTCAAAATTTAAATCTTTACCATTTATCCTCAAATTTCATTTATTCTCTTATTTTCTTCTGATTTTATATTCTTGTTTATATTTTCATAAAAATCTCTTTCCATCAAGAGATATCCTTTTCAAAATAATATTTTCTTTTTTCATATTTTTAGTTGGTTACTCTCCCTCGTAGAGTAAACAGTGCAATTGTCATAAATTTTGTGACGACTCAATCCCTAGTAATGGGATACAATTTTTAGATTTCAATCTAAATCCTTCCTTTTGTCAAAACTTCTCAAAAAAAGTTTCTTTGGTCTAAAAAACTCCACTCTCCTCTACAGAGAGCGTTGATATCTGAAAATGGTTCAGACAAGAGCGGGAAAAGAAACAGTTCCTCAGCACAGCGACAGTGAGGCTGAAGGAATGAACTCTCCTAAATCAGTCAGGGGACAGGGTCAGAACAGGGGAGATGACGTTGACCCCACTATGTATGATATGTTCCAAAAGATGATGGCAAGAATGATGTCGGAACAAGCCGAGGCCAAGCTGAAAGAGACAATTCCTAAAAGCAAGCTGAGGAAGAAGCCTGTAAAAAAGCAAGTCAGAATCATCAGGAAGAAGGTACAACCGGACACTACTTCGAAAGAATCAGAGTCAATCGAGGAAGGGTCAGAAGAGGAAGAACAAATCGTCTATAAACAGAATCCTCCGGGACATTCCATAAAGATAGCTGCGGAAGAGCCCGAATCCGTCAACAAGCCCAAGTCTGGGGCCCCAGCAGAGGACCTGATGAGCAAACAGATGAAAGAGATGAATCGAGCAATCAAGGACATTCAAGCCAAGGGTAAGGGCAAGCAGACCTACACTGGCAAAGATTTTTACGATGGTCTAGATGGGAACGATAACCTGGAGAACCTTCCTCGTAAATTTCTCAAGTTTGATGGAACTGGCAACCCTAAAGCCCATTTAGCCACATTTTATGCAGAGTGCAGCCATTTCAGGAAAGACAACAGGGATCTGTTCATCTGTTTTCCCCGCAGTCTAGAGGGCATAGCAGCCAGATGGTATGCTGACCACGTAAATCCTATCGAACTACAAGAGTTCGATAAGGTAGTAAATTTGTTTATCGAGCGCTTCTTATTCAACACTGAAGCCTCACCTACATTAAATCATCTTTACAACCTGAAGCAAGGAGAGACTGAAAGAGCAGATGATTTCATTCATAGGTGGAGAAGCACCTGTAATAAGATGAAGGTACCCATTCCAGAGGAGCACGCATTGCAGGTGATCCTCAACAATTTCTCTCAGCCCATAAGGAGCCTCATCGCCACTTCCCTGGCGAAATCCTTCATCAAGTTGATTGAGCGAGCTGAATGGCTCGAAGCAGGAATAGAAAGCGGACTTTATGAGGGCATGCCTCTGGTCAAGAATGTCCAAGACCAGAAGAAGAAGGCACAGTTTGCTCATTCAGTTGATGCCTTCTGCAATAATCTTGGCGGCAGCAGCAACAAAGGAAACAAGAACAACAGTGGCAGTGGCCCGAGAATAGATCAGAACAAGGGGCAGAAGGAGAAATCCTTTAAAAACAATGATAAACCGCTTCCAATTGGCTTTCAACAAATGGGTGATCTTCAAGAGAAGCCCAAGTACATCAAATGGGAGAAAGATCGAGTCTTCACTCCGTTATCTGAGAGTTTAGAAGTGATTATGAATTACCTTTTGAAGCACGGGATGATCAAACTCCCTAAAATCGCAGATCCTCCCATAATATTGGGAAACTTCAAGGACCAATTTTGCAAATACCATAGGGCAACGGGGCATGACACAGAGCACTGTTTCGTCCTCAAGCACATGATACAAGACTGCATCGACAGAAGTGAGCTGATAGAGGACGAGGAAGAAAAGCAACTGGCAGTCCTGACAGAACCATTTCCAGACCACTCGAAGAATTGATAAAGCCAAGGTTTTTGCTTTCGTCTCTTTTTGTTAGTCGTCTTGTAGGGGCAAGTCAGCCCAGTTTTTTATGAATCTTTTTCTTTCAAAGTTCTTGTAAATATTCAGTCTTGTTATCGAACTTTTGCTTATCAATGAAATGTCAATTTCCTTTTTATCTTTTATATCCAATGCTTCTTTTTCCTTTGCCATACTGGGGCATTTAAATTCCTGTTCTTTTTGGAAAGCGAGACAATCCTGACATCATTCATGAGAGAAATGATATTACCTATGAGGGCTTTTCAAAAACCATGAAATTTCAAAAACTCTTCGTTATGACCAAAGAGTTCAAATACTCCTTGGTCTAACCTTTGTCAAAAATCAACCCTCGTATTGATCATATTTTCAAAAAAATAAGTGTTCGAACCATTGCATTAAAATTCCAAAACTCGTGTTGATCCTATCTTTCAAAAGATCGGTTTTGAAACATTATATTCAAAGATCAAACCTTGTGTTGGTCTTATCTTCCAAAATGAATTTCAAATCTTTATAGATCAACCCTTGTGTTGGTCTTATCTTCCGAAATGGATTTCAAATCTTTATATTCAAAAGATCAACCCTTGTGTTGGTCTTATCTTCCAAAATGAATTTCAAATCTTTATAGATCAACCCTTGTGTTGGTCTTATCTTCCAAAATGGATTTCAAATCTTTATATTCAAAAGATTAACCCTTGTCTTGGTCTTATCTTCTAAAAATGGGTTTTAAATCATTATATTCAAAGATCAACCCCTGTGTTGGTCTTATCTTCCAAAGATTGGTTTTAAAACATTATCTTCAAAGATCAACCCTTGTATTGATCTTATTATCAGTTTCGAACAATTATTTTTAGAAATCAGATCTATTATTGATCTTCTTCTTTAAAAATAGGTTTTCAAAATCATCGCCTTCAAAAAATTAACCCTCATGATGATCTCTCATGTTTGATTTAAAGGATCAGATCTCGCGCTGATCATTCTTCTTATGGTGGATTTTCTTCCCCCAAAATGATTTCTCATTTATCTTTTAAATAAACATTTTCCTTTCAAGATCCCATATGCAGGCAGGATCAGAAAAACTCCTTTTTCTCTTAAATCTTATAAATTTTCAGTTAATTTGGATATCTTTATCAGTTTCATTCATTTTTATTCATATTTTTATCAAGTTTATATCAATTTTATCAAGTTTTTCCCTTAATTTTATTAAATTTTATCAAATTCATTTCCCTTTCAGGTTAAAAGATAAACCTGATGCCTCATTTTCATGAGGTATTTTCTAAATCCTGCTTACCCTTTCAGGTTAAGGGATAAACCTGACCCTCGTTGTTCGAGGTGTTCTCCCCCCCTCAGGTTAAGGGATAAACTTGACCCTCGTTGTCCGAGGTATTTTCCCATTCAGGATAAGGGATAATCCTGAAACCCCTCGTAGCAGCAATAACGCTACCTATGGGGATTCTTTTGTAAATACAAGTTTCGTCAACCTTCATTGATTTTCTAAATTTATATCAATTTCTCTTTATTAAAATTCCTCAAATTCTTTTTCCCATTCAGGACAAGGGATAATCCTGAAACCCATGGTAGGAGCAATAACGCTACCTATGAGGATTCTTTTGTAAATACAAGTTTTGTCAATCTTTGTTGATTTTCTAGATTTATATCAATTTCCCTTCATTAAATCTCTTTAAATTCTATTCTTTTTCCCATTCAGGATAAGGGATAATCCTGAAACCCCTCGTAGGAGCAATAACTCTACCTATGAGGATTCTTTTGTAAATACAAGTTTCGTCAACCTTCATTGATTTTCTAAATTTATATCAATTTCTCTTTATTAAAATTCCTTAAATTCTTTTTCCCATTTAGGATAAGGGATAATCCTGAGACCTCTCGTAGGGGCAACAATGCTACCTATGAGAATTCTTTTTGCAAATACAAGTTTTATCGATCTTTATTGATTTCTAAATTTATATCAATTTCTCTTCAAATTCTATTCTTTTTCCCATTCAGGATAAGGGATAATCCTGAGATCACTCATAGGGGCAACCATGCTACCTGTGAGAAATTCTTTTTACAAAAATAAATCAATTTCCTCAAATGTTCTACATTTTTTTCAAAGTTCTATATCCTTCTGTCTTCTCAAAGTTTATTCTTTCAATATTCTTCGTCAAGATAAGGGTTTAATCCTGAAAATTGGACCTCATACCTGGTCTATCTAAATCATAGATCATAAATTCTAAATCTTGTCATATCCCTTCTAAATTCAAGTCTCAGGTTATCTCTTCATAAAATCTTCTATTTCCCCTTCAGGATAAAGGATAATCCAGAAACCCCGGCAATCATTCCTGCTTCAATCTCTAAATATCTTAAGAATGTCGGTCTCCTTCCCGACTCTCAGTTAGCAAAACCCGGTGCTCGCACTGGTTATTTTGCTAAAGTTTTTAAATCTAAAAGATCAAGTTCAGTCCTCGTACTGGCTGTCTTTCAAAAGTTTCGAACTTAAATCAGGTCATTAAATGAAAAGTCCCAGCTACTTCGTTGGTCGTTAAATGATTAAATGAAAAGTCCCAGCTACTTCGTTGGTCGTTAAATGATTAAATGAAATGTCCCAGCTACTTCGCTAGTCGTTAAATAAAATATCCCAGCTACTTCGCTGGTGGTTAAATAAAATGTCCCAGCTACTTCGCTGGTCGTTAAATGATTAAATGAAATGTCCCATCTACTTCGTTGGTCGTTAAATGAAATGTCCCAGCTACTTCGCTGGTCGTTAAATAAAATGTCCCAGCTACTTCGCTGGTCGTTAAATGAAATGTCCCAGTGTGATCATCGCAAAATTTTTCCTCTCGTAATATTCTCTCTCTTCCTTTCCAACCTCTATTTCCTCATTTTTGAAGGGAGAAAATAAAAGACGGAAAGAAAGAGAGAAGAGAAATGAAAAGAAAAGGAGGAGAAGAGGAACTCTTTTGCGGGTCTCACTTGACCTTAATTTTGATTTTTTTTTGAAATAACTCACCTCCGTTTTTGAAATATTTGCGGGAAAACTGGGAGACGGGATCCGCTCGTCGGTACGAGGTTCGACCGTTCCTGGCACCTTTACCAGGGGTAATCGAACCAAGGGTCGAATTCATGCCTTTTTTGTTTTGCTAAGAATTTATCTAAGAAATTATTCTAAGTCTAAATGCACAAAGAATCATGCTTGTGCAAATGCAAAGATGTATGCTCTTTTTTAAAATGTTTTGAAGAATTCCCAAGTGTTTCTGAGATGAATCTGCTGATAGAATGAAGAAATGGTTTCTAACTTAGAACTTAAGATTAAAAAGTTCTAAGTTTTTGGAAATAATCAAGAGCTTGGGAAAATAAATCTGGATTTGGAAAATGATTTTGAAGTTTTGAGATAAAAGAAGAAGAAAGGAATTTTCAAAGTCATAAATGGTCTTTGAATCAGAATAGAAATGAAAATGGAATTGAATTCTAACTTTGAAGTTCGAAATGAGAAGGAAAGATAGAATTGGGAAATCTGAATAAAATTGAGAAATGGAATTGATTTAAAAGTTGGAATTTCAAGATGAAATTCGAATCAAGATCTGGATTCTGAATAGAGTTCAAAGTTGAATTTTGAATTTAGGATCTGAAATGGGAACTTGATTTGAAATCTGGAATGAAATGGAATTGGTTTTAAGGATTGGAATTAAAGTGGAATTTGGAATTTTGAATGGAATTGGATTCAAGATTTGGAATCCAAGATGGTATTTGGATCTGAAATCTGAGATCCAAGATGGAGTTAGACTCTGGATCCTAAGATGGAATTGGATCTGAAGTCTAAGATCCAATATAGAATTGGATTCTGGATCCTAGGATGGATTTTGGATCTGAATCTGAGATCCAATGTAGAATGGGGATCTAGATCCTAAGTGGAATTTGGATCTGTAATCTGAGATCCAAGGTGAAATTGGATTTTGAATCCTAAATGGAATTTGAATCTGAAGTCTGTGATCCAAAGTGGAATTGGGTTCTAGAAAACTGGATCCAAGTTGATCTAACTTTGGATTTGGGTTTTGAAAGTCCAAATGGGACTTTTGAATTATGGATCTGGGTTTTGAAAAACCCAGATTGAATTTAAAATTTAAGAATCAATCTCAAACTGTGGTTTTTGAATAGATAAGAAGATGAACTTGATTTTGAGAATGAGTCAAGAATTTCAAAGTTGTAAATGGAACTTTGAAATTGAATTTTTGAATTGAATTGGAATTTTGGAATTTCAAAATTGATTTGAGAATTTGAACTATAAATGAATTTCAAAGTCAAATTTGGACTTTGAATTTGGAATGAATCAAGAATATAAAGATTGAATTTTGAAATTTCAAAGTCAAATTGGACTTTGAACTTGGAATTTAAATCTTTGAAATAAGATAGAAGGATGAATTAAACTATAGATTGAAGAAAGATATTTCAGATCACTTGGATTTTGGAAAAAAAAGAGATTTGAAAAATATGATGTTGCTCTATCTTAAATGATGAATGAATTTGAATGGATTTGAAATTGATTTGAAAATCGTATTTCATTCTTCAAATGAATTTAAATAAGATTAATGATATAATACACTCCTGACTATGGTATTGAATGTATTATATAATAGTCATATCTAAATTCAAATGAAGGATAAAATACATTTTTGGTGCTTTTATAGAATGTAAAATGAAATTAACTCTCAATATACCCTGACTATGGCCATTGGTATATATTTTAAGTTAATTTTAAGCTAAATTCTGATAAAAGAAGAGAATATTTAAGGAAAATATGATGAATTTTGAAAGTGGATTCAGTGTGGATCCAATGTTATTTTGTAAAAGATAAAAATGCTAAGTTTTGTCCACATCCTGACTATGGCCATTGATGTGGATCATCAACTTAGTATCAATTACCTCTTACGAAATGGTGCATGTGCCATTCGTGTTCCCATTTTGAGAATTTGAGAAATAAAGAAAAAAAATGCATGAAAACAAGCAATTCATGAAATGCTTATTCTATCTAAAACAGGAAAATATGAAAGTTTTGTCAACACTCAATCATTAAAACTTTGAATTTAATGTTCCTAAACTAAAATAACACTTTTAACTTACTACCTGCAAAACAGAGTTAGTATAGGGCAAGGTTGCATAAACATGGAAAGATGATAGAAGATGTTAAATTGAACCTAAGATGTTATGCTCATATGGAAAATATATACGAAGATATCTTCATTCAAATGAGAAGGTGATACTTACCTCAGCCGATGAAACATGCCTAGCAAGCTGTGGAAGCAACGATGATGATATGCAAGAAATAGGAGGAAGGTGCTGGAAAACAAAGGTATAGGGGAATACAAGATGTACAGGTGATAATACATTTGAAAAGATATACAGGTATATCCCATCTAAGTTCCACTTTATAATATCCGTTTCAATAGGTTGGTGATACCAGTTGGTGGCATACGGCACCACAAAATGGCTTAGCAGATTGGTTCCTGCAAAGGATTGGCTAAGAGGCCCTGCACTATGTAAAACACGCAGTAACCATGAGATTTTAGTGATACTAAATACTTGGCAATCATATAGGAGCCGGTATACAGAGTTTAAAATGAAACGAAACATTGATAGGTAAATGTACCCATGTGGAATACACAGATGCTGTCAAAATAAAGTGAAATGTATACAAATATAAAATATGCAGATGCCAACACAGAATGTACAGATATTTCAATCATGTGAGAAGTGAAGAAGGTGTTATGGAAATGGATGATAGTACAGGTGTGATACGCAGTGGCGAGTGCTGAGATGGCTATTGTATTAATGTTTGGCACTATTTTTATATACAGGAGAGCCATAGCAGGATTGGACACTGCTAAAGGTGCCAAATCAATATTTAGCATGGTTGTTGACATGGGAGAATCATAACAGTGCTGAGCACCGTGATGGGTGCCTTGAAGTGACAGCCATAAGAAGGCCGGGTGATGGATGTTGTGTGTTTAAGTGAAGGTATGAAGGAAAAAGAGTGGTAGTTGGGAACTGCAGGTGAATGGAGAATGGTGCTGATGAGAAGTGTTACTTGCAGAAAACTGCAAATTACTGTGAGGCTAAGTGAAGGCGTGAGGGCTTGATTTGCTTCTCTTGTGATGATTCTACAGACGCAATTTTCCCAACCAGAAGTCCAGTTTGTTTGGCCTGGGATCTCAAAATTTTCATGTAAAAGGGGATATGAAATAGCATTCCCGATCCCACGTGGTTCTAAGCCTCTTTGATCTTATTAGCTTTTTATTGGTATATCGATGCCATTGACTTCACCATTCTGAGCCTCTTGGAACCAATTATCCCATGATTTCCTGTCACCTAATCAAATGAACTATCTTAGGCAATTACGATTCTGTATGACAGATAAGATGTTTGCCACAATAGGCTAATGTTGATGTCAAATTTGCCTTGAACTAATACCCTGATTTATCAAAGAGACCAACTGTACAACCTTAGGAGGGCTCATAAGCCCTTCTTCTGACTTCACTGCTATAGTGAAAACCTTCCAACTCCAAAAAAAGTTTTTCTGGGTCCTTCCATTGATTATCACTAAAACTTTGGCATATGCCTGAATTTTAACTGGCTGCTGGAGATTTGCAACACGAGCGCAAAGTGAAAGAACGCTTACCAGCATCATATGATTCGGTTTTATGTTTGAAAGCACCATTTCTCTCTTCTTTTCAACAATCAGGAAATGAAAGACCCCAGTCCATCTTTTGATTCTGCTGCTATAGTTCAAACAATGGCTAGCACTATTGATGGCTGCATCCCCTCTAATGTATTATTGTACAGACAGTAAATCAATTGGTTTGATTATCAATATCTATAGGCTGAAAGATTCAGAACTGAACATCTTGATTACATTAAATGAAATGGCTGACGTAACAAAAACCATGGAATTATAACATGAATTATTTGAAAAGAAAAACCTGAATGGGCTAGAATCTACTGACCTTTGGGTTGTATGATCCTTGCAAGGTAAGATGTTTTGTCTTGATATCCAAAGCTCGTCTCCTGATGTACTATCTTGCAGGCTTTGTTATAAGCGCCAAAGATACTGTAAGATCCGCTTCAGTTGTTTTTTTTTTTTTGTTTAAATGGATTTACACCATTTAAAAGCCTGATGCCACGTACAGGAAGGATAGATGCAGGGAGCAAAACGCTGAATGTGACTTTCCTTCTTGAACAATCAGAACACTCTACTTCTTGAATAACAAAGCATCAAGAATTAACAGCAAGCCTTTACATGATTTTTCCCGCCCCCAAGGCACACCTTGCGAAGGATGGATAAGCTGATTATACTATTTTCGGTTGCACCAGAGAAGACTATCTATCTTTCTGCTTGAACATCTGTGTCCTCATCAAACTCACGTTCGTAACATTCTAAGAATGACTTTAACAAAGACTCAAGTGAAATTTCAGGGACGTCATGCATGAATCCGCTTACAATTTCTGCCAAGGCAGAAGTTCAATCCTGAATTTCCTGACCCAAGTTTTACTCCCTGTCTGCAAGAAGCAAGTGAAGCAGGCCTATCATAAGAACACATCCACTGAAGGAATGGATCGAGAGGACCATGTTTTGTACCATTGAATGATCCCACTAAACTGATCAAGGCTAAACATGACAAGTTGTTGGTGCTTGGCCTTGAATTCTCGTTCCTTCACAATGGCCACTGCAACTATACAGGTACAAAGGAGAGAGCAAAATTAATGATAATGGCAACTGAAAATACCTCCAAATCATGGTGTTGTTGAGCAGCTGTCATCGGCAATGGATGGTTTTGAGTATGAACAACCATATTTCTGTCATGCTTAGCAAATCCCAAAATGGCGTCATTCACTAAATCGATGCAGGTTGGAGCTGCATGTTGACAGGAACAGTTGTGAAGCATATTATAACCAATGCTTTCATCCATATTTTGTTCATCCATTAAGAGCACGCCATATGTCTGCTCATGGGGATGATTTGAAACATAAGGATCAAGCTTCCAACTTCTCCATAGCTACACAGTATCTCTCAAATTTATCCAACAACCACTTAATGGCACCAAGGGCAATTATCATCATGCGAACTTGACAATATGAAGCTCCCATCACCATCATGCTCATGTTCCCACACTTTTTATGTAGTTTCCAGTTTTTAACCATTGATCAAAACTGGTTGGCTGGATTTTGATTTTGCATCAGCATTCTCCTTTGTTGCTATCTGAACTAAAGGCTTCCTGTAGCCTTTATTGATGTCGGATCTGCAATATTTCATCACCTTCTCTTGAACAAGTCGAGGTTTGCCCTGGACCCAGCAGATTCACCACTGGAATGACAGCAAAGAGTAGTAAAACTCCTAAAAAGACCAGGACGTTATGTTCGAAACTGAAAAAAAAAAGATTTCCAATTGTATAACGAGAGAACACATGGTAGGAACAAGACAATGTGATTATCATCATCATCATGTTATCAGAGAGCAGAAACAAACTGCATGAATGGGCATCGAAATGTGAATGGAATGCTCAATTGATGCAATGAAAACATGAACTGATGCTTATGAATCAGGTAAATATAAGCAGAGGGGCAGTATGAAATCTGAAATCAAATAAAGTGATTGTACAAGTTGTACCTGGCTGGAGACGGTCATACAAATTAGGATCACCTGGAGCTACCTGTTTTGATGACTCTGTTAGCAGCAAATATATCCTTTTAGCTAGAGTCTAGTCCGATTTATTCAGTGTGAAATTTCTTCTTTCACTGTCATATCCCCACTCCGCAGCACCATAAACAAACATTTGCCTTTGGAGGAATTTTCAACAGAAACTTTACATGCAGGGGTTCAAAAAGATCGACCTCTATAGTTGTCTGAAGATATCTTAGCAGAACTTATTGTTACCGGTTCATGTTTTAATGAGTAAGTCTTCATTAGAGATTTCAAGAAAGTAAACACATGGATGAGATATGCACGAAAATGGTTTAATACCCATGAACCTGGTCATTGAATGATGCCTGTAATTCCAAGATGCTTAAACAACATTTTTAATGACCCATCATAAATACCCCTTTAACTGAATCAGACAAGTATACATAAAACAAACAACACAAGAGGGAAAGAAAAGAGAACATTGGCACCAGTGAATCCAGCAAAGCCTACAACGAATTCACAACAAATCCCATAATCCACGAGGAGTACCCGCCATCCCTTGATGTTCAAATCGGTGATAACCCACTCGATTTCAATTGCAGAGATTTAATTCATGAGTTGAACCCAAATCGGGGATGGGATTCGATGATGGCTTGGGTCTAGCATGCAAGAGATGCTACATTCTAAACACGATGATGCATCATGATTAAAACGAAACAAGACAGGGAAATGAATGATGATAAAATAAAAGAAATACGCAGATACGATTGAATCTAAACTGAAAGAAGAAGCATGAAGATGCATGGGAAATGGCATGACGTAAACGAAGTATTAAGCCTAATATACCATTAATAATATAAATGAAGGTAAACTAATACGAACGAAAGTGGGATCAAAGCGATGAAAGGCGCTAGATAGCTAAAACATGAAAGAAAATAAGCAAACAAAGAAGAAAGAGGAAAAAAAAAAGAAAGAAAAAAAAGGTAGGGATGGGCGATGAGAGTGAAAATACAAAAAAAAAACCAGACTATCAACGTATATCAAAATCAGAACAAACCGTAAATAAAAGATGAAAGAGAGAAATGAGGTGTTGGAATCGGGGATTCCGTAGCTGTAGCACTTGGTAGATCGGTCTTGCTATACGCAGACCGATCTTACCGTGTGTGCATGAAGAGAAATCTAATTGTGATAGAACAAGGTGATAAGAGAAGAAGAGTATTTACATAAATTCTAAGGTGAAAGAGGAGGATTACTCACTGAGGCCTTGCGGGGATGACCGACCTTTCTGCCGATCGGAGAGCATCAAAGGGGAAGGGAAAATGAAAGAGGGGAGGGTTGGAAAACCGATCGAGAAGAAGAAGATGGAGGGGTAGAAGACGATGGATCGAAAAAGAAGCCTTCCATGCCCCTTTTAAAGGTGGAGGAGATGGTTCGAGAAGGGGAGGTTAGAGATGAACGAAGGAGGAAAAAGAGAGGGCGATCGGTGGAAATGGAAGGTGGAGAAGGAGAAGGATCGAGAGAGATGTTGATCGAGCGGCTGGAGGTTTTTTTTTTTTAGAATGGGGCCAAAAAGGGAGAGGGGTTTGGCAGAAAGAGGAAGGCTTAGGGTTTCTGAGGGTGAGAGAGGGCTTTCTCTAAGCTTTTGTTCATGATTTTTTTTCGTTTTTCCAAAAGAAGGCTCCCTTAACAAAAAAATTTCATAAAAATGGTTTAAAAATGATTTTTTTTTTAGCAAAATCGATTTTAAAAAGTTTAAACTCATTTCCAATTTTTTTGGTTTTCTGAGTTATCTTTCCATTTTTTGTATTTTTAAGTAGAAATCCTAAGACTTGCAAGAAAATAAAGATTAAAACTGATTTTTTGTGTTTTTGCAAAAATATTTACAAAAAGGGAATTTTCTTGAAAATTTAAAAGCTATTTTGAGAAAATTTCTTCAGAAAATACATTAGGATCCGGGTTTTGAGATAATGCAGATTTAAAACACTGGATTCGGATCCGGAATTGATTTTGAATATATCAATGTGAAATTTAATCCAGAAAGTTTGAAGAATAATTAAAATTTAGCCTCGGTTTTCTCAGAAAATGAGACCGGGGGCAAAAGGGTCATTTTACAAAACTTTTGAAAAATTTGGGATGTTCACAGATGCCCCTCTTTGCTATTAAGCCGGTTGAAAGCCGAGCTTAGTGGCAAAGATAATACTCCAAATTTTGAAAATGCCCCAGTCAGCAGATCTGAACTGGGTGTGGAGGAACTCATTTGGGAAACATGGCTTCTCCGGCTTTGAAAGCTTATCCTGAATGGTTTTGGGGGAACGAAATCTTCGAGAATGATATGATTGAGTAGAGAATGAGGAAATCGTGATGGGACTTTGGATGAAAATCCCAAAAAATGATGGAAAATCAAAATTTTGATCCGGTCTCATGGGTGAAACGAGATACTCTTTTGGAATGATTCAGGTTTAGCCCTTAACCTGGATGGGACAAAGATATATCAAAAATAAATTTGTAATGAGAAAAGGATTATGCGAAGACCTTGATGGGTCATTTTTGGAAAATGTCTCGTGAAATGAAGCTCAAGTAGGATCCTATCCTGGATGGATATACAAAGCATGGATTCCTCGATGGGAAAAACCATGATGGGATTGGAAGGAAATATCTCGTTAGAGCGAGGAATCTCATTGGAATGTGACTCAAGTTTAACCCAAACCTACAAGGAAGATACCTCGCGAAGCGAGGTTCCGGGTTAACTCTTAATCTGGATAGGAAATCTACCATACGGGTTTCTCAAAAATGGAGAAAGCACGATGGGACCTTCAGAATTTTGGACGAACAAATCCGAGAGGGGTTTTTGCGAAAGGAGGAAATATAGGGTTCCCTAAAGCTTCGAAAAGGGGAAGAAATTGAGCGTCTCGTTGCTGAGACTGAAATAGCTTTTGAAATCAAAGAATCTTTCGCAGAAGGTTCAGGTTTGACCCTTATTCTGAGTGGGGGAAATCTACCATACAGGTTTCTCAAAATGGAGAAAGCACGATGGGACCTTCGGAATTTGGACGAACAAATCCGAGAGGGGTTTTTTGCGAAAGGGGGAAATATAGGGTCCCTAAAGCTTTGAAAAGGGGAAGAAATTGGGCGTCTCATTGCTGAGACTGAAATAGCTTTTGAAATCAATGATCTTTCGCAAAAGGTTCAGGTTTGACCCTTATCCTGAGTGGGGGAAATCTACCATACAGGTTTCTCAAAATGGAGAAAGCACTATGGGACCTTCGGAATTTGGACGAACAAATCCGAGAGGGGTTTTTGCGAAAGGAGGAAATATAGGGTCCCTAAAGCTTTGAAAAGGGGAAGAAATTGGGCGTCTCATTGCTGAGACTGAAATAGCTTTTGAAATCAATGATCTTTCGCAAATGGTTCAGGTTTGACCCTTATTCTGAGTGAGGGAAATCTATCATACAGGTTTCTCAAAATGGAGAAAGCACGATGGGACCTTCGGAATTTGGACGAACAAATCCGAGAGGGGTTTTTGCGAAAGGAGGAAATATAGGGTCCCTAAAGCTTTGAAAAGGGGAAGAAATTGGGCGTCTCATTGCTGAGACTGAAATAGAATTTTGAAATCAATGATCTTTCGTAAATGGTTCAGGTTTAACCCTCATCCTGAGTGGCGGAAATCTACCATACAGGTTTCTCAAAATGGAGAAAGCACGATGGGACCTTCGGAATTTGGACGAACAAATCCGAGAGGGGTTTTTGCGAAAGGAGAAAATATAGGGTCCCTAAAGCTTTGAAAAGGGGAAGAAATTGGGCGTCTCATTTCTGAGACTGAAATAGGTTTTGAAATCTAATGATCTTTCGCAAATGGTTCAGGTTTGACCCTTATCCTGAGTGGGTCGTCCCTACGGAATTCTTTTAATGAGAAAACCGTGATGGGACAGGAAGAGATACTTCCTTCAGAGGCAACTCTTTTTGGGAGATATAAACAAAGCTAGGTTACATCAAAATGGATATTGAATGTTTATTTCATTCGTGGAATAGCTAAAAAATTTTGCCAATAAGATAAAATCATAGTAGATTCAAACGCTTCTAAATGTGCACGTATGTGCAAAGATATTCCCTCTTTTACCTAGAGTATTTCTTCCAATGAGGTTAACTCCTCGGTTTTAAGAGTCAAATTCAAAATTTTAGCACTGATGATTTTCTTCAAGGAAGCTATCCATTTCCCTGATATGAGAAGTACAAGAAATATTCTTAATTTCATAAAAGCAGGAATGAAGAGATATTGATAAAAGAATTTTGCATGAGAAAAGATGACTTTTGGCAACTTTGGCAGTTTGATATCTGGGTGTTTTCCCACGATGATCTTTTTTTGCACTCTTTTTGAGTCATTGGGCTTTCTCGGTTTTTCACATCATCCTTCATTTGGATGTCCTGACTTTTCTCTTTTTCAGGGAAGGGTACGTCACAAACTCCATCTTGGAGATGCTCTGATCCTTCTTTCTCTCAGAGATTATATATGATATTGGCTCGAAAGGTCTTTAGATGATGGCTGGAATCAAATATCTTTTAGGGTTTGTCGGTAGGTTCATCACACTCGCCTTCATCTTGACGGTGATCTGGACTTTCCCTGAAAGGATCCATCACAAACTCCGTCATCTTGGAGATGTTTTGAATCTTCTTTGGCCCCGGGGGTCTACTAGCTTAATTCGCCTTCATCTTGACGACAATTGAGAGATCCCTTTTGCGGATATTTGAATGCAACTTTTAAACGAAAATGAGAACATATGGGTTGAGTGGATTCTTTTTATAGCTCAAGATATTTTCACTGCCTGATTGACAGAAAGTCATTTTTAAAACATGCGCCATAGCCAAGATCAATATCAATTCGCTTCTGGCTTTTCAACATCATTGAAGATTTCTTTTATTGATCATATCGAGGACATTTTTTACATTCTTTTGGTTGATCAACAGGAAAAGATTTGAATTTTACCTCTTTTTCATAAAAAGTTTCACCTTTTGGAAGGAAATACAGAAGGTAATCTAAGAAAATTCTTTTTGTGGAGTAAGAATATTTAGAATCAACAAACACTTTTAGCAAATTGGCAAAGTTTTCATGAATTCTTTGTGAAATAATCACTCAATATAGATTTTGATGAGATCTTGAGTTGCAATCTTTTGATTTTGGGAAATACATGACCAGCAAGAGCTGGAACCTTTGAAATACATGACCAGCAGCAGCTGGAACGTTTGAAATACATGACCAGCGAAAGCTGGAACGTTTGAAATATCTGACCAGCGAAAGCTGGAACGTTTGAAATACATGACCAGCGAAAGCTGGAATATTTGAAATACATGACCAGTAAAAGCTGGATCTTTTGAAAATATATGACAAATAGACGTTGAGATCTTTTGAAATACCTGTCCGGCGAAATCTGGAACCTTTGAAATACGTGACCAGCGAGAAGCTGGAACCTTTTGAAATACTTGACCAGTAAAACTGGAACATTTAAAATACATGACCAGCAATAATGTTGGAACATTTTGGAAATACATGACCAACGAGTGTTGGGTCTTTTGGAAAATACACGAATGGTTATGAAAAACTGGGTTTTAATAAAAAGGTTGAGAATGATAGAAATTGGGAGATTATAACCCGAGGGTTGAGAAAATGGTGAATTTTTTTAAAACATTGTACCCAAAGGTTGGAGAATTGATAATCTTGAGAGATCTGAAGATATGAAGGTTTGGAAATGATAGATTTTGAGAGATTGAAACCCGAAGGTTTGGTAATGAGAGAATGGAGAAATTGCAACCTGAAAGTTTGATTTATGGAATAGGTTGATTTTGGGAGCTCGACAATTGTGAGCTGGGACCTCTTGAAATACATGACCAGCGAGAGCTGGGTCTTTTGGAAATACACAACCAAAAGCTGAGTCCTTTTTTTGGGAATGCATGACCAGCAAAGCTGAGACGTTTGAAATGCGTGACCAACGAAAAGCTGGAACGTTTGAAATACCTGACCAGCGAAAAAGCTGGAACGTTTGAAATACATAACCAACGAGTGTTGGATCTTTTTTGGAAATACCTGACCAGCGAAAGCTGGAACGTTTGAAATACATGACCAGCAAAATGCTGGAACGTTTGAAATACATGCCCAACGAGTGTTGGATCTTTTGAAATACCTGACCAGCAAAAGCTAGGACATTTGAAATACCTGACCAGCGAGAAGCTGGAACTTTTGAAATACATAACCAACGAGTGTTGGATCTGACTAGCAAAAAGCTGGAACGTTTGAAATACCTGACCAGCGAGAAGCTGTAATGTTTGAAATACGTGCCCAACGAGTGTTGGATCTTTTGAAATACTTGACCAGCAAAAGCTGAGACGTTTGAAATACCTGACCAACGAGAAGCTGGAACGTTTGAAATATATGACCAATGAGTGTTGGATCTTTTCGGAAATACCTGACCAGTAAAAAGCTGGAACATTTTAAATACCTGATGATCATGTATATAAATCAGGGTTAATTAACATTTAAATATGCATGATTTTATAAAATAATGTTTCAAAAACCCAATTTTATGTTAGTTTTCGAGTAAATGTGTTAAAATGATTTAAAAATAGAAAATGCAGGAAAAATAGTTTTATTTTACATTTTTATGCCTATTTTAGTTTTTGTAGTTTGGTTTTAGTTTTTATTAAAAATAAAAAATGGAGAAAAATAGTTTTATATTCATTTTAAGTGTTTGTTTTTTTTAGAAAAGATAAAAATATATATAGTTAGATTAGTTTTTGAGTTTCTTTATAAATAAATAGTTTTGTTTTTGAAAATTTTCATAATAAACCTATTAATAGGTTTTCTTTACTTTTAAAAATGAAAAATATAAAATAATAAAAACAAATCATTACATGGTTTGTAATTTTTGGAAAATTGAAAAAATTGAAAAAAAATATATAATAATAATAACACAAACCAGTTTGAAACGGTTTGTATTTCTAAAAGAAAACTAAAAAAAATAATAACCAAACCGGCTTGAACCGGTTTGCATTTGTTTCAAACCGGTTCCAGCCGGTTTGAAAGTTTTTAAAAACCCCAAAAAAACGCAAGTTCAAGGCGCCTCTTCCATACGCCTGAAACTTTCTCTTCGTTCCCCCCTCTTTTCCTTCTTCTTTCCTCCCTTCTCCACTACCGTCGGACCCCTCTTTCCTCTCTTTTCCACTATCTTCTTCCCCTCTTCCTCTTTCCCTTTCTTTCAAGCCGGTGGTGGTGGACTCTTCAGTCCGGTGACAGCAGTGGTGGAGGAAGCCGCC
Source organism: Nuphar pumila (assembly GCF_984573655.1). Classification (NCBI taxonomy): domain Eukaryota; kingdom Viridiplantae; phylum Streptophyta; class Magnoliopsida; order Nymphaeales; family Nymphaeaceae; genus Nuphar; species Nuphar pumila. The sequence continues at coordinate 66,906,270 of NC_143256.1, read as the reverse complement.
ACACCTTTTCCCGATTTCTTCCAGCTCCAGTTACGGTAAGTTGATTTCTACTTCTTCTTCATCTTCTTCTTCTTCCTCCTCTTCTTTTTCAGTTCTTCTTCTTCATCCGAATCTTCTTCTTCTTCCAATTTCTTCAGCTTCCTCTTCTTCTTCATCCTTTGCATCTTCTTCTTCTTCTGCAGCTTCTTCTTTTTCTTTCATCTTCAGATCTTCTTCTTCTTCGTTTTCTGATTTTCTTCAGCTTCCTCTTCTTCCGATTTCTTCAGCCTCTTCTTCTTCCTCATCCGATTTTTTTTCGTCAACTTCTTCTTCTTCTTCTTCCGATCTGCAGATTTCTCATCCTTGTCTTCTTCTTTTTAATTGATTCTGTGTAAAAGAAAAGAAACGAAAAAAAATATATGCATTTGATTTTCTGTTATTCATTGATTTCTTGTTTTGTTTATCCCTTGAATTTCCTGTTATGCATCTGAATTTTAGTTTTTTTTTTTTTGTATGCATTTAATTCCCTGTGTGCTGTTTTGATTTTCCTGTTTTACATATTTTCATAATTTTTGTTTAGTGTTCGATTCCTGTTTTTGTTTTAGTTTAGCAAATTAGTTGCAAGCATAAATTTTAGTTCAGTAATTTTTTTAACTCTGGTTTTAGTTCAGTATTTTCTGTTTTGATTATGCATTAAATTCTTGTTTGATTTCTTAATGTTGAATTCTTGTTTTGTTGAATAGGTTTTAATCTCTTGTTTTTTTTTTAATTTCTAATTTTCCTGTTTTTCTTTTCTTCCATTCAAATTGCTGTTTGTTGAATTTTAGAATTCCTGTTTTTTTTTTAGTTTATATTTCATGTTCTATCATAATTCCATTTCCTGTTTTTTTTAGTTAAGCATTCAGTTCATTAATTTTCTGATTTGCTGTTTTGAATTTCTAGTTTTGCATTTTCTGATTTCATTAATGTTTCTTTTGTTTGTTTTATAGTATTGCATTTCCTGTTTTCATTTGATTGCATTTCATGTTTTTATTTGATTTGATTTCCTGTTTTTCTTAATACCAAATTCCTGTGGGTTTATTATGTTTAAGTGTTTTAGTTCTTATCTTTCTCATTCATTGATTGCATGTATTCTTCACTTTTTTTTTTGTTCATTCATTGATTTTCTATTTAGTTTTCATTTGCTTTCGAAATTAGTATACTCTAATATTAGATAGTAGTTAGTTTTAATTAGAAGTTAATTTTAGTTAAGAATGTCATTAGATTTCTCTCATAGTATATTTTGTTTTAGCAAATAATTAGTATAATTTGCTTAATTTTGTTTTTACTTCTATCTCTGGTACTGCTCGTGTTCATTTGATTTGTGCAGGATAGCACAGGACTGGAGCAGAAGCGATTATATGACACGAAGTACGAATAATAAAGCTTCTTTTTACTTTTTAGTTTAGAATTAGGAATTTGATTGGGTTTGTAAATATTGCACTTTACGCCCTCTGCGAAGGGTATTCATTTGTTGTAATAGTTAGTTGATTTTACATTTCTTAAACATTTTTACATTTCAAATAATTCGACAATAAAGATTAGTTTAGATTTGTGTAATTGAATACGATATATTCCCGTTCCCTGAGTTCGACCCGGTCTCATCCACTAGTGAGAACCGGTTTTTATTATTTGATGTCTGGTTTTCACATGTTTTTCATTTAAAAATCTTTTCAAAATTACAACGATTTAAAAGAAGACATCACCTGACCAGCAAGAAGCTGAAACATTTGAAATACCTGACCAGCAAGAAGCTGGAACGCTTGAAATACATGCCCAACGAGTGTTGGATCTTTTGATATACCTGACCAGCAAAAGCTGGGACGTTTGAAATACCTGACCAGCGAGAAGCTGGAACGTTTGAAATATATGACCAACGAGTGTTGGATCTTTTCGGAAATACCTGACCAGTAAAAAGCTGGAACATTTTAAATACCTGACCAGCAAGAAGCTGGAACGTTTGAAATACCTGACCAGCAAGAAGCTGGAACGTTTGAAATACATGCCCTACGAGTGTTGGATCTTTTGAAATACCTGACCAGCAAAAGCTGGGACGTTTGAAATACTTGACCAACGAGAAGCTGGAACGTTTGAAATATATGACCAACGAGTGTTGGATCTTTTCGGAAATACCTGACCAGTAAAAAGCTGGAACGTTTGAAGTACCTGACCAGTAAAAACTGGGACGTTTGAAATACATCAGCTTTTGGGAGATTTTAAATCAGAACTTGAATTTTGTAGAAGAAAGGATTTTGATCAAAAGATTTAATGTAGAAAGTTATTGGTGCGAGGACTGGATTTTCTAAATGAGCTCAACATATGATTGAAAATTTTGAGAAATAACCAGTGCGATGACTGAGTTGTGAAGATGAGCTAGGAAAGTAAAATTTGATGAGAGATTCTGAATTCAATGGACCGTCACATCCTAACTGTGTGTGGTCTGTTTTCAGGATTTATCTCCTTATCCTGAACTGGGAAGAAAGGAAAGAAATACCTCGTTAGCAAGAGGCATTAGGTTTATCCCTTAACCTGAAGGGGAAAGGGAGAAATACCTCGTTAGCAGGAGGCATTAGGTTTATCCCTTAACCTGAAAGGGAAGAAGGAAAGAAATACCTCGTTAGCAGGAGGCATCAGGTTTATCCCTTATCCTGAAAGGGAAAGGGAGAAATACCTCGTTAGCAGGAGGCATCAGGTTTATCCCTTAGCCTGAAGGGGAAAGGGAGAAATACCTCGTTAGCAGGAGGCATCAGGTTTATCCCTTAACCTGAAAGGGAACAGAAGGATTTTTAAAGAGAATAAACCTGGATTTTTGAAATTTGAAATGGATTAGCCGGAAGGTTGGATTTTGGAAGAATGTCCCGCCTGACAGTTGGGATTTTTTTGAAAAAGAAGAGAGTCCGAGTTGGGACTCAAATTTTCAGAAAATAAAAGATAAAGAGAAACCCGAGTTTTGAAAACTTAAATTTCTAAAGAAACAATTGTTTTCCAATGCGAGGATTGGATTCAAAAGGAAGTCTGAGTCGGGACTCGGAACTTCAAACGAAATTGATAGATGAAAAACCCGAGCTGGAACTCAGATTTTCGAAGGAATGAAGGATTTCCAATGCGAGGATTGGATTCAAAAGGAAGTCCTGGTCGGAACTCAGAACTTCGACTGAAAATAATAGAAGAAAAACCCGAGCTGGAACTCGGATTTCCGAAGGAATGAAGGATTTCCAATGCGAGGATTGGATTCAAAAGGAAGTCCTGGTCGGAACTCAGAACTTCGATTGAAAATAATAGAAGAAAAACCCGAGCTGGAACTCGGATTTCCGAAGGAATGAAGGATTTCCAATGCGAGGATTGGATTCAGAAGGAAGTCCTGGTCGGAACTCAGAACTTCGACTGAAAATAATAGAAGAAAAACCCGAGCTGGAACTCGGATTTTTGAAGGAATGAAGGATTTCCAATGCGAGGATTGGATTCAAAAGGAAGTCCTGGTCGGAACTGAGAACTTCGACTGAAAATAATAGAAGAAAAAACCGAGCTGGAACTCGGATTTCAGAAGGAATGAATGATTTCCAATGCGAGGATTGGATTCAAAAGAAAGTCCTGGTCGGAACTCAGAACTTCGACTGAGTGAATAAAGGGAGAAGCCCGAGTGGAGATTCAGGTCTTTGACAGAAAGTTTTTAATCAAAAGATTTGAGTTTTGAAAACTTGTCAGCGCGAGGACCGGGCCTGGGATTGAGAATGACCATTTAGAGGACTGAATTTATTTGCATGGCGATCTGATTGCCCCCTTATCTCGACTGGGGAGAAAATAAAATTTGAAGAGAACAAAATGAGAAGATATAGAAATTGATGGAAGATTTAACAAAAGAGAAGAATCAAGGAAATTTTTATGGAAAGAATCTTTGTAAAAGAATTCTCATAGGTAGCATTGTTGCTCCTATGAGAGGTTTCAGGATTATCCCTTATCCTGAATGGGAAGGAATAAAATTTAGACAGAAGTTGATGAAAAAGCTTTGATAAAGAATTGGAATAATTAAAACTTAATTAAGAAATAAAACTGATAAAATTGAATGAAGAAAAAGATTTAGCAGAGATTAATGAAGCTTTAAAAGAGAAAGACATTCAGGACTATCCCTTATCCTGAAGAAAGAAGGACCTCGTAGGATGAGGTTTCAGGTTTATCCCTTAACCTGAAAGGGGGAGGCAAAGAAGAAAAAGAAGGAAAAAAGAAATACCTCATGGGAAAGAGGCATTAGGTTTATCCCTTAACCTGAAAGGGTATTCTTTGAAAATAAGAATCAAGGAGAATTAATAAAATGAATGAATAATACTAAAAATGAATAAAAATTGATAAAACTGATAAAGATGGATAAAAAGGTTGATAAAAGTTGAGAAAAAGAGTCTGATCCTGCCTGCATGTGGGATCTTTAAAATGAGAGAAGAAGATGAGAAAATCATTTTTGGAAAGAAAGATTAACCACGAGAGCTAATCTTTGAAAGGGGATCATTCATGAGAGATCATCATGAGGGTTAATTTTTTGAAGCAATGTTTTAAAAACCAATTTTTAGGAAACATGATCAACACGATGGTTGATATTTGAATGTAATGATTTGAAATCAATTTTTTTTTAGAAAATACGATCAACACAAGGGTTGATGTTTGCACGTAATGAAATCAATTTTTTTTGGAAAAATGAGATCAATCACAAAGGTTGATCTTTGAATGTAATGAAATCAAATTTTTGGAAAATGAGATCAACACAGGGGTTGATCTTTGAATGTAATGAAATCAATTTTTGAAAAATGAGATCAGCACAAGGGTTGATCTTTGAATGTAATGAAATCAATTTTTGAAAATGGGATCAACACAAGGGTTGATCTTTGAATGTAATGAAATCGAATTTTGGAAAATGAGATCAACACAAGGGTTGATCTTTGAATGTAATGAAATCAATTTTTGAAAAATGAGATCAGCACAAGGGTTGATCTTTGAATGTAATGAAATCAATTTTTGAAAATGGGATCAACACAAGGGTTGATCTTTGAAATGTAACGAAAAAAAAAAAAAAAACCAAATTGGAAAAATGAGATCAACATAAAGGTTGATCTTTGAATGTAATGAAATCAAAGTCAATTTTTTAAAAATATGATCAACACAAGGGTTGATCTTTGAAATGAAATCAATTTTCAGAAAATATGATCAACGCAAGGGTTGATCTTTAAAATGCAATGATTGGAAATCAATTTGTAGAAAAATATGATCAACACAAGGGTTGATCTTTGAAAAAGGTTGTAATAAAATATTTGAACTAAAATTTTCATGAGTTTTGAAAGACCCTCATAGGTAATATCATTTCTCTCATGAATGATGTTAGGATTGTCCCGCATTTGAAAAAAAAGAAAAGAAATTTAATGCCCCAATATAACAAAAGAAGAAAGTATTGAATATCAAAGATATAAAGAAAATCGTCATTTCATTGATGAGCAAAAGTTGACAACAAAACTAAATATTTACAAGTATTTTAACTAAAAGAAGTCACAAAGACTGGGCTGACTTGCCCCTACAAAACGACTAACAGAAAGGGATGAAAGCGAAAAACTCTTGGCATTCTCAATTCTCTGATTGGTCTGAATAAGGTCCGGCTGAAACTGCAGGCTGCTCTTCTCCTTCCTCTGGTAACAGAAGCTTTTTATCAATGTAGTCTTGCACAATGTTTTTGAGGACGAAGCAACGCTCCGTGTCATGCCCCCTCGCTCGATGAAACTTGCAAAAGCGATTCTTCCATTTCCCTTTGGTGACAGAGGGATCATTCTGCTTTGGGAGTTTGATCATTTCTTTCTCGAGCAGATATTGGAGAACTTCTTCGATCGGCTGACCTAGAGGGGTAAGCTGACGATCATAACCCCAACCTTCATGCTTTGCTTTCTTCGGCTCATTTGGCTTCTGCTGAGCTCTGACCCTTGCTTGGTAGCTGGACTGAGCTTGCATGTTTAGAAGATCCGGATGCTTTTTTCCTTCATTTTGGACAAAGAGATTTTTATCAAGGCAATCCTTAACGATATTCTTGAAGATGAAGCAATGCTCAGTGTCGTGCCTTGTTACTCGATGGTATCCGCAAAACTGGTCTATATATTTTCCAATGACTGTGGAAGAGCTGACGGCTTTTGGGAGCCTGAGTAATCCGTTAGACATCATGTATTCGAGGATTTTGTCGAGCGGTTCATCCAAAGGAGTGAAATCTCAATCCCTGCTCCAATCCTTACGCTTTGGTTCTTCTTGCTTCTTGCCTTTTTGCTGAGGACTGTATTGAAGAGGTCTATCATGGTTTTCACAATATTTCCCAATCTGGCTTTTATGCTCTCTCAAGTTGTTGTCCTGGTTGTCTTGATTGCTGCCCCTATTGGCTTTGGAATTTCCTATACCAATATTGCCATGTTCATTCATGGAGAAAGTGACAGGTGCCTTTCCTTTTGTGGGAGCTTTTCCGCAACTGGCTTCAGCCTGCTTAGACAATATCTCAACCATCATCTTTTTGAATAATTGGTATATCGCGGGATCGATCTCACTTTTGTTGTCTTGAACTTCCTTTCTGACATACTTTTGAGAATCCATTCCTTACTCTTTCTGCTTATAACTGGGATGTTAGAGCAATGTAATCTCTGAGCTTTGCCTGACTCGACTGATAGCGCTGATGCTCTCTGTAGAGCATAAATGGGTCTTTTAGAAAAGATCTAGGAAGAAATTTTAATAAAGGAGGAAATCATAATCTGAAAATGAAAATATCCCATTACGAGGGATCGGGTTGTCACCAAAAATTTGTGACAACCGCACTGTTTTTCTGAAAAAGGATAGACAAGTAAAATGTGAAATAAAGATAAATTTTGAAAAGGACATATCCTGACAAAAGATGTTTTATTGTAAATGAGGGTAAGGAATAGAATATAGAAAAATTTTGAAGGATTGCAGGCAGAAAAAAAAATTAGAAGAAATTAAGAGAAAAAAAGGAAAATACACCTGGGTTTTAAAACAAGGAGGAAATTTTGAATAATATATACCCAGGGTTTTGGGAAATATAGGGAATATAACATATCATACAATCATAGATATACAAACAAGGATGCACAAACAACAATCCCTAAAGGCTGACTTTGAATGCAATATTTTGAAATGGCTTGTAGGACCTTAATCCTAATTCTAGGGTTCAGATCATCTGATTCCAATCAAGATACGCCGATATACTCAAGCCTAAGCTCGAAGTACGTAGCATAGAAATATTCCTCCGGTTCTAAAGTAATGGTTTTCCCAACATCCTTGAGCACCTACCGATATACCTCAGACTATGGCCCTTAGGTACGTGGTAGGGGGGCGCAAACCCAAATAAGTGGTCCAGTTGTGAGGCTCTCTCCCGAACTATGGTTCAGTGAGACAGCCCAGCAACGTGAAGACCGGGACAATATAGGTAAGGAGGTTTTCAAAATATGCTCAACATGCAAGAAATCAGATGACTCTAATGCAAGTCCTAAAGAGATAGGTTAAAATGAAGAGAAGCATACACTTGCATACATTGTTTTACATTCAATCCCTAGAATTGAGGAGAGTTGTATTTCAGACCTAAGTCTAATGTGAGCATGGAATAATCTCCTCAATATGGTCCTACCAAACCATGCTTAGATCCTATATGCAAATAATGTCAGCTTAGGACAAAATCTAGGCTCCTAAGGTTTGCATGGAAATGAAGCTGACATATGTAGAATAAAGACTTAGATAATATCAAAGCAAAAGAAGAGGCATAATTCGACCGGACGGAGACGAGTCCCATCTCAGTCGCCAAACCTGTGATCATCATAAAAATTTTCCTCTCGTAATATTCTCTCTCTTCCTTCTCTTTTCCTTTCCAACCTCTATTTTCTCCTTTTTGAAGGGAGAAAATAAAAGATGGAAAGAAAGAGAGAAGAGAAAAGAAAAGAAAAGGAGGAGAAAAGGAACTCTTTTGCGGGTCTCACTTGACCTTAATTTTGAATTTTTTTTGAAATAACTCACCTCCGTTTTTGAAATATTTGCGGGAAAACTGGGAGACAGGATCCGCTCGTCGGTACGAGGTTCGACCGTTCCTGGCGCCTTTACCAGGGGTAATCGAACCAAGGGTTGAATTCATGCCTTTTTTGTTTTGCTAAGAATTTATCTAAGAAATTATTCTAAGTCTAAATGCACAAAGAATCATGCTTGTGCGAATGCAAAGATGTATGCTCTTTTTGAAAATGTTTTGAAGAATTCCCAAGTGTTTCTGAGATGAATCTGCTGATAGAATGAAGAAATAGTTTCTAACTTAGAACTTAAGATTAAAAAGTTCTAAGTTTTTGGAAATAATCAAGAGCTTGGGAAAATAAATCTGGATTTGGAAAATGATTTTGAAGTTTTGAGATAAAAGAAGAAGAAAGGAATTTTCAAAGTCATAAATGGACTTTGATTCAGAATAGAAATGAAAATGGAATTGAATTCTAACTTTGAAGTTTGAAATCAGAAGGAAAGATAGAATTGGGAAATCTGAATAAAATTGACAAATGGAATTGATTTAAAAGTTGGAATTTCAAGATGAAATCCGAATCAAGATCTGGATTCTGAATAGAGTTCAAAGTTGAATTTTGAATTTAGGATCTGAAATGGGAACTTGATTTGAAATCTGGAATGAAATGGAATTGGTTTTAAGGATTGGAATTAAAGTGGAATTTGGATTTGGAATTTTGAATGGAATTGGATTCAAGATTTGGAATTCAAGATGGTATTTGGATCTGAAATCTGAGATCCAAGATGGGGTTGGACTCTGGATCCTAAGATGGAATTGGATCTGAAGTCTGAGATCCAATGTAGAATTGGATTCTGGATCCTAGGATGGATTTTGGATCTGAATCTGAGATCCAATGTAGAATGGGGATCTAGATCCTAAGTGGAATTTGGATCTGTAATCCGAGATCCAAGGTGAAATTGGATTTTGAATCCTAAATAGAATTTGGATCTGAAGTCTTAGATCCAAAGTGAAATTGGGTTCTAGAAAACTGGATCCAAGTTGATCTAACTTTGGATTTGGGTTTTGAAAGTCCAAATGGGACTTTTGAATTATGGATCTGGGTTTTGAAAAACCTAGATTGAATTTAAAATTTAAGAAAGGTCAAGTTTTTGAGAATCAATCTCAAACTGTGGTTTTTGAATAGATAAGAAGATGAACTTGATTTTGAGAATGAGTCAAGAATTTCAAAGTTGTAAATGGAACTTTGAAATTGAATTTTTGAATTGAATTGGAATTTTGAAATTTCAAAATTGATTTGAGAATTTGAACTATAAATGAATTTCAAAGTCAAATTTGGACTTTGAATTTGGAGTTTGAATTTGGAATGAATCAAGAATATAAAGATTGAATTTTGAAATTTCAAAGTCAAATTGGACTTTGAACTTGGAATTTAAATCTTTGAAATAAGATAGAAGGATAAATTAAACTATAGATTGAAGAAAGATATTTGAGATCACTTGGATTTTGGAAAAAAAAGAGATTTGAAAAATATGATGTTGCTCTATCTTAAATGATGAATGAATTTGAATGGATTTGAAATTGATTTGAAAATCGTATTTCATTCTTCAAATGAATTTAAATAAGATTAATGATATAATACACTCCTGACTATGGTCATTGAATGTATTATATAATAGTCATATCTAAATTCAAATGAAGGATAAAATACATTTTTGGTGCTTTTATAGAATGTAAAATGAAATTAACTCTCAATATACCCTGACTATGGCCATTGGTATATATTTTAAGTTAATTTTAAGCTAAATTCTGATAAAAGAAGAAAATATTTAAGGAAAATATGATAAATTTTGAAAGTGGATTCAGTGTGGATCCAATGTTATTTTGTAAAAGATAAAAATGCTAAGTTTTGTCCACATCCTGACTATGGCCATTGATGTGGATCATCAACTTAGTATCAATTACCTCTTACGAAATGGTGCATGTGCCATTCGTGTTCCCATTTTGAGAATTTGAGAAATAAAGAAAAAAAATGCATGAAAACAAGCAATTCATGAAATGCTTATTCTATCTAAAACAGGAAAATATGAAAGTTTTGTCAACACTCAATCATTAAAACTTTGAATTTAATGTTCCTAAACTAAAATAACACTTTTAACTTACTACCTGCAAAACAGAGTTAGTATAGGGCAAGGTTGCATAAATATGGAAAGATGATAGAAGATGTTAAATTGAACCTAAGATGTTATGCTCATATGGAAAATATATACGAAGATATCTTCATTCAAATGAGAAGGTGATACTTACCTCAGCCGATGAAACATGCCTAGCAAGCTGTGGAAGCAACGATGATGATATGCAAGAAATAGGAGGAAGGTGCTGGAAAACAAAGGTATAGGGGAATACAAGATGTACAGGTGATAATACATTTGAAAAGATATACAGGTATATCCCATCTAAGTTCCACTTTATAATATCCGTTTCAATAGGTTGGTGATACCAGTTGGTGGCATACGGCACCACAAAATGGCTTAGCAGATTGGTTCCTGCAAAGGATTGGCTAAGAGGCCCTGCACTATGTAAAACACGCAGTAACCATGAGATTTTAGTGACACTAAATACTTGGCAATCATATAGAAGCCGGTATACAGAGTTTAAAATGAAACGAAACATTGATAGGTAAATGTACCCATGTGGAATACACAGATGCTGTCAAAATAAAGTGAAATGTATACAAATATAAAATATGCAGATGCCAACACAGAATGTACAGATATTTCAATCATGTGAGAAGTGAAGAAGGTGTTATGGAAATGGATGATAGTACAGGTGTGATACGCAGTGGCGAGTGCTGAGATGGCTATTGTATTAATGTTTGGCACTATTTTTATATACAGGAGAGCCATAGCAGGATTGGACACTGCTAAAGGTGCCAAATCAATATTTAGCATGGTTGTTGACATGGGAGAATCATAACAGTGCTGAGCACCATGATGGGTGCCTTGAAGTGACAGCCATAACAAGGCCGGGTGATGGATGTTGTGTGTTTAAGTGAAGGTATGAAGGAAAAAGAGTGGTAGTTGGGAACTGCAGGTGAATGGAGAATGGTGCTGATGAGAAGTGTTACTTGCAGAAAACTGCAAATTACTGTGAGGCTAAGTGAAGGCGTGAGGGCTTGATTTGCTTCTCTTGTGATGATTCTACAGACGCAATTTTCCCAACCAGAAGTCCAGTTTGTTTGGCCTGGGATCTCAAAATTTTCATGTAAAAGGGGATATGAAATAGCATTCCCGATCCCACGTGGTTCTAAGCCTCTTTGATCTTATTAGCTTTTTATTGGTATATCGATGCCATTGACTTCACCATTCTGAGCCTCTTGGAACCAATTATCCCATGATTTCCTGTCACCTAATCAAATGAACTATCTTAGGCAATTACGATTCTGTATGACAGATAAGATGTTTGCCACAATAGGCTAATGTTGATGTCAAATTTGCCTTGAACTAATACCCTGATTTATCAAAGAGACCAACTGTACAACCTTAGGAGGGCTCATAAGCCCTTCTTCTGACTTCACTGCTATAGTGAAAACCTTCCAACTCCAAAAAAAGTTTTTCTGGGTCCTTCCATTGATTATCACTAAAACTTTGGCATATGCCTGAATTTTAACTGGCTGCTGGAGATTTGCAACACGAGCGCAAAGTGAAAGAACGCTTACCAGCATCATATGATTCGGTTTTATGTTTGAAAGCACCATTTCTCTCTTCTTTTCAACAATCAGGAAATGAAAGACCCCAGTCCATCTTTTGATTCTGCTGCTATAGTTCAAACAATGGCTAGCACTATTGATGGCTGCATCCCCTCTAATGTATTATTGTACAGACAGTAAATCAATTGGTTTGATTATCAATATCTATAGGCTGAAAGATTCAGAACTGAACATCTTGATTACATTAAATGAAATGGCTGACGTAACAAAAACCATGGAATTATAACATGAATTATTTGAAAAGAAAAACCTGAATGGGCTAGAATCTACTGACCTTTGGGTTGTATGATCCTTGCAAGGTAAGATGTTTTGTCTTGATATCCAAAGCTCGTCTCCTGAGGTACTATCTTGCAGGCTTTGTTATAAGCGCCAAAGATACTGTAAGATCCGCTTCAGTTGTTTTTTTTTTTTTGTTTAAATGGATTTACACCATTTAAAAGCCTGATGCCACGTACAGGAAGGATAGATGCAGGGAGCAAAACGCTGAATGTGACTTTCCTTCTTGAACAATCAGAACACTCTACTTCTTGAATAACAAAGCATCAAGAATTAACAGCAAGCCTTTACATGATTTTTCCCGCCCCCAAGGCACACCTTGCGAAGGATGGATAAGCTGATTATACTATTTTCGGCTGCACCAGAGAAGACTATCTATCTTTCTGCTTGAACATCTGTGTCCTCATCAAACTCACGTTCGTAACATTCCAAGAATGACTTTAACAAAAACTCAAGTGAAATTTCAGGGACGTCATGCATGAATCCGCTTACAATTTCTGCCAAGGCAGAAGTTCAATCCTGAATTTCCTGACCCAAGTTTTACTCCCTGTCTGCAAGAAGCAAGTGAAGCAGGCCTATCATAAGAACACATCCACTGAAGGAATGGATCGAGAGGACCATGTTCTGTACCATTGAATGATCCCACTAAACTGATCAAGGCTAAACATGACAAGTTGTTGGTGCTTGGCCTTGAATTCTCGTTCCTTCACAATGGCCACTGCAACTATACAGGTACAAAGGAGAGAGCAAAATTAATGATAATGGCAACTGAAAATACCTCCAAATCATGGTGCTGTTGAGAAGCTGTCATCGGCAATGGATGGTTTTGAGTACGAACAACCATATTTCTGTCATGCTTAGCAAATCCCAAAATGGCGTCATTCACTAAATCGATGCAGGTTGGAGCTGCATGCTGACAGGAACAGTTGTGAAGCATATTATAACCAATGCTTTCATCCATATTTTGTTCATCCATTAAGAGCACGCCATATGTCTGCTCACGGGGATGATTTGAAACATAAGGATCAAGCTTCCAACTTCTCCATAGCTACACAGTATCTCTCAAATTTATCCAACAACCACTTAATGGCACCAAGGGCAATTATCATCATGCGAACTTGACAATATGAAGCTCCCATCACCATCATGCTCATGTTCCCACACTTTTTATGTAGTTTCCAGTTTTTAACCATTGATCAAAACTGGTTGGCTGGATTTTGATTTTGCAGCAGCATTCTCCTTTGTTGCTATCTAAACTAAAGGCTTCCTGTAGCCTTTATTGATGTCGGATCTGCAATATTTCATCACCTTCTCTTGAACAAGTCGAGGTTTGCCCTGGACCCAGCAGATTCACCACTGGAATGACAGCAAAGAGTAGTAAAACTCCTAAAAAGACCAGGACGTTATGTTCGAAACTGAAAAAAAAAAGATTTCCAATTGTATAACGAGAGAACACATGGTAGGAACAAGACAATGTGATTATCATCGTCATCATGTTATCAGAGAGCAGAAACAAACTGCATGAATGGGCATCGAAATGTGAATGGAATGCTCAATTGATGCAATGAAAACATGAACTGATGCTTATGAATCAGGTAAATATAAGCAGAGGGGCAGTATGAAATCTGAAATCAAATAAAGTGATTGTACAAGTTGTACCTGGCTGGAGACGGTCATACAAATTAGGATCACCTGGAGCTACCTGTTTTGATGACTCTGTTAGCAGCAAATATATCCTTTTAGCTAGAGTCTAGTCCGATTTATTCAGTGTGAAATTTCTTCTTTCACTGTCATATCCCCACTCCGCAGCACCATAAACAAACATTTGCCTTTGGAGGAATTTTCAACAGAAACTTTACATGCAGGGGTTCAAAAAGATCGACCTCTATAGTTGTCTGAAGATATCTTAGCAGAACTTATTGTTACCATTTCATGTTTTAATGAGTAAGTCTTCAGTAGAGATTTCAAGAAAGTAAACACAGGGATGAGATATGCACGAAAATGGTTTAATACCCATGAACCTGGTCATTGAATGATGCCTGTAATTCCCAGATGCTTAAACAGCATTTTTAATGACCCATCATAAATACCCCTTTAACTGAATCAGACAAGTATACATAAAACAAACAACACAAGAGGGAAAGAAAAGAGAACATTGGCACCAGTGAATCCAGCAAAGCCTACAACGAATTCACAACAAATCCCATAATCCACGAGGAGTACCCGCCATCCCTTGATGTTCAAATCGGTGATAACCCACTCGATTCCAATTGCAGAGATTTAATTCATGAGTTGAACCCAAATCGGGGATGGGATTCGATGATGGCTTTGGTCTAGCATGCAAGAGATGCTACATTCTAAACACGATGATGCATCATGATTAAAACGAAACAAGACAGGGAAATGAATGATGATAAAATAAAAGAAATACGCAGATACGATTGAATCTAAACTGAAAGAAGAAGCATGAAGATGCATGGGAAATGGCATGACGTAAACGAAGTATTAAGCCTAATATACCATTAATAATATAAATGAAGGTAAACTAATACGAACGAAAGTGGGATCAAAGCGATGAAAGGCGCTAGATAGCTAAAACATGAAAGAAAATAAGCAAACAAAGAAGAAAGAGGAAAAAAAAAGAAAGAAAAAAAAAGGTAGGGATGGGCGATGAGAGTGAAAATACAAAAAAAAAAAACAGACTATCAACGTATATCAAAATCAGAACAAACCGTAAATAAAAGATGAAAGAGAGAAATGAGGTGTTGGAATCGGGGATTCCGTAGCTGTAGCACTTGGTAGATCGGTCTTGCTATACGCAGACCGATCTTACCGTGTGTGCATGAAGAGAAATCTAATTGTGATAGAACAAGGTGATAAGAGAAGAAGAGTATTTACATAAAATCTAAGGTGAAAGAGGAGGATTACTCACTGAGGCCTTGCGGGGATGACCGACCTTTCTGCCGATCGGAGAGCATCAAAGGGGAAGGGAAAATGAAAGAGGGGAAGGTTGGAAAACCGATCGAGAAGAAGAAGATGGAGGGGTAGAAGACGATGGATCGAAAAAGAAGCCTTCCATGCCCCTTTTAAAGGTGGAGGAGATAGTTCGAGAAGGGGAGGTTAGAGATGAACGAAGGAGGAAAAAGGGAGGGCAATCGGTGGAAATGGAAGGTGGAGAAGGAGAAGGATCGAGAGAGATGGTGATCGAGCGGCTGGAGGTTTTTTTTTTTTTAGAATGGGGGCCAAAAAGGGAGAGGGGTTTGGCAGAAAGAGGAAGGCTTAGGGTTTCTGAGGGTGAGAGAGGGCTTTCTCTAAGCTTTTGTTCGTGATTTTTTTTTGTTTTTCCAAAAGAAGGCTCCCTTAACAAAAAAATTTCATAAAAATGGTTTAAAAATGATTTTAACTGGCTGCTGGAGATTTGCAACACGAGCACAAAGTGAAAGAACGCTTACCAGCATCATATGATTCGGTTTTATGTTTGAAAGCACCATTTCTCTCTTCTTTTCAACAATCAGGAAATAAAAGACCCCAGTCCATCTTTTGATTCTGCTGCTATAGTTCAAACAATGGCCAGCACTATTGATGGCTGCATCCCCTCTAATGTATTATTGTACAGGCAGTAAATCAACTGGTTTGATTATCAATATCTATAGGCTGAAAGATTCAGAACTGAACATCTTGATTACATTAAATGAAATGGCTGACGTAACAAAAACCATGGAATTATAACATGAATTATTTGAAAAGAAAAACCTGAATGGGCTAGAATCTACTGACCTTTGGGCTGTATGATCCTTGCAAGGTAAGATGTTTTGTCTTGATATCCAAAGCTCGTCTCCTGAGGTACTATCTTGCAGGCTTTGTTATAAGTGCCAAAGATACTGTAAGATCCACTTCAGTTGTTTTTTTTTTTTTGTTTAAATGGATTTACACCATTTAAAAGCCTGATGCGACATACAGGAAGGATAGATGCAGGGAGCAAAACGATGAATGTGACTTTCCTTCTTGAACAACCAGAACACTCTACTTCTTGAATAACAAAGCATCAAGAATTAACACCAAGCCTTTACATGATTTTTCCCGCCCCCAAGGCACACCATGCGAAGGATGGATAAGCTGATTATACTGTTTTCGGCTGCACCAGAGAAGACTATCTATCTTTCTGCTTAAACATCTGTGTCCTCATCAAACTCACGTTCGTAACATTCTAAGAATGACTTTAACAAAGACTCAAGTGAAATTTCAGGGACGTCATGCATGAATCCGCTTACAATTTCTGCCAAGGCAGAAGTTCAATCCTGAATTTCCTGACCCAAGTTTTACTCCCTGTCTACAAGAAGCAAGTGAAGCAGGCCTATCATAAGAACACATCCACTGAAGGAATGGATCGAGAGGACCATGTTTTGTACCATTGAATGATCCCACTAAACTGATCAAGGCTAAACATGACAAGTTGTTGGTGCTTGGCCTTGAATTCTCGTTCCTTCACAATGGCCACTGCAACTATACAGGTACAAAGGAGAGAGCAAAATTAATGATAATGGCAACTGAAAATACCTCCAAATCATGGTGCTGTTGAGAAGCTGTCATCGGCAATGGATGGTTTTGAGTACGAACAACCATATTTCTGTCATGCCTAGCAAATCCCAAAATGGCGTCATTCACTAAATCAATGCAAGTTGGAGCTGCATGCTGACAGGAACAGTTGTGAAGCATATTATAACCAATGCTTTCATCCATATATTGTTCATCCATTAAGACCACGCCATATGTCTGCTCACGGGGATGATTTGAAACATAAGGATCAAGCTTCCAACTTCTCCATAGCTACACAGTATCTCTCAAATTTATCCAACAACCACTTAATGGCACCAAGGGCAATTATCATCATGCGAACTTGACAATATGAAGCTCCCATCACCATCATGCTCATGTTCCCACACTTTTTATGTAGTTTCCAGTTTTTAACCATTGATCAAAACTGGTTGGCTGGATTTTGATTTTGCAGCAGCATTCTCCTTTGTTGCTATCTGAACTAAAGGCTTCCTGTAGCCTTTATTGATGTCGGATCTGCAATATTTCATCACCTTCTCTTGAACAAGTCGAGGTTTGCCCTGGACCCAGCAGATTCACCACTGGAATGACAGCAAAGAGTAGTAAAACTCCTAAAAAGACCAGGACGTTATGTTCGAAACTGAAAAAAAAAAGATTTCCAATTGTATAACGAGAGAACACATGGTAGGAACAAGACAATGTGATTATCATCGTCATCATGTTATCAGAGAGCAAAAACAAACTGCATGAATGGGCATCGAAATGTGAATGGAATGCTCAATTGATGCAATGAAAACATGAACTGATGCTTATGAATCAGGTAAATATAAGCAGAGGGGCAGTATGAAATCTGAAATCAAATAAAGTGATTGTACAAGTTGTACCTGGCTGGAGACGGTCATACAAATTAGGATCACCTGGAGCTACCTGTTTTGATGACTCTGTTAGCAGCAAATATATCCTTTTAGCTAGAGTCTAGTCCGATTTATTCAGTGTGAAATTTCTTCTTTCACTGTCATATCCCCACTCCGCAGCACCATAAACAAACATTTGCCTTTGGAGGAATTTTCAACAGAAACTTTACATGCAGGGGTTCAAAAAGATCGACCTCTATAGTTGTCTGAAGATATCTTAGCAGAACTTATTGTTACCATTTCATGTTTTAATGAGTAAGTCTTCAGTAGAGATTTCAAGAAAGTAAACACAGGGATGAGATATGCACGAAAATGGTTTAATACCCATGAACCTGGTCATTGAATGATGCCTGTAATTCCCAGATGCTTAAACAACATTTTTAATGACCCATCATAAATACCCCTTTAACTGAATCAGACAAGTATACATAAAACAAACAACACAAGAGGGAAAGAAAAGAGAACATTGGCACCAGTGAATCCAGCAAAGCCTACAACGAATTCACAACAAATCCCATAATCCACGAGGAGTACCCGCCATCCCTTGATGTTCAAATCGGTGATAACCCACTCGATTCCAATTGCAGAGATTTAATTCATGAGTTGAACCCAAATCGGGGATGGGATTCGATGATGGCTTGGGTCTAGCATGCAAGAGATGCTACATTCTAAACACGATGATGCATCATGATTAAAACGAAACAAGACAGGGAAATGAATGATGATAAAATAAAAGAAATACGCAGATACGATTGAATCTAAACTGAAAGAAGAAGCATGAAGATGCATGGGAAATGGCATGACGTAAACGAAGTATTAAGCCTAATATACCATTAATAATATAAATGAAGGTAAACTAATACGAACGAAAGTGGGATCAAAGCGATGAAAGGCGCTAGATAGCTAAAACATGAAAGAAAATAAGCAAACAAAGAAGAAAGAGGGAAAAAAAAAGAAAGAAAAAAAAAGGTAGGGATGGGCGATGAGAGTGAAAATACAAAAAAAAAAAACAGACTATCAACGTATATCAAAATCAGAACAAACCGTAAATAAAAGATGAAAGAGAGAAATGAGGTGTTGGAATCGGGGATTCCGTAGCTGTAGCACTTGGTAGATTGGTCTTGCTATACGCAGACCGATCTTACCGTGTGTGCATGAAGAGAAATCTAATTGTGATAGAACAAGGTGATAAGAGAAGAAGAGTATTTACAGAAAATTTAAGGTGAAAGAGGAGGATTACTCACCGAGGCCTTGCGGGGATAACCGGCCTTTCTGCCGATCGGAGAGCATCAAAGGGGAAGGGAAAATGAAAGAGGGGAAGGTTGGAAAACCGATTGAGAAGAAGAAGATGGAGGGGTAGAAGACGATGGATCGAAAAAGAGGCCTTCCATGCCCCTTTTAAAGGTGGAGGAGATGGTTCGAGAAGGGGAGGTTAGAGATGAACGAAGGAGGAAAAAGGGAGGGCGATCGGTGGAAATGGAAGGTGGAGAAGGAGAAGGATCAAGCGAGATGGTGATCGGGCGGCTGGAGTTTTTTTTTTTTTGAGAATGGGGGCCGAAAAGGGAGAGGGGTTTGGCAGAAAGAGGAGGGCTTAGGGTTTCTGAGGGTGAGAGAGGGCTTTCTCTAAGCTTTTGTTCGTGATTTTTTTTCGTTTTTCCAAAAGAAGGCTCCCTTAACAAAAAAATTTCATAAAAATGGTTTAAAAATGATTTTTTTTTTAGCAAAATCGATTTTAAAAAGTTTAAACTCATTTCCATTTTTTTTGGTTTTTTGAGTTATCTTTCCATTTTTTGTATTTTTAAGTAGAAATCCTAAGACTTGCGAGAAAATTAAGATTAAAACTAATTTTTTGTGTTTTTGCAAAAATATTTACAAAAAGGGAATTTTCTTGAGAATTTAAAAGCTATTTTGAGAAAATTTCTTCAGAAAATACATTAGGATCCGAGTTTTGAGAGAATACGGATTTAAAACACTGGATTCGGATCCGGAATTGATTTTGAATATATCAATGTGAAATTTAATCCAGAAAGTCTGAAGAATAATTAAAATTTAGCCTCGGTTTTCTCAGAAAATGGGACCGGGGGCAAAACGGTCATTTTACAAAACTTTTGAAAATTTTGGGGTGTTCACACCGAGCTACTTCGCTGGTCGTTAAATCAAGTGTCCCAGCTACTTCGCTGGTCGTTAAATGAAATGTCCCAGCTACTTCATTGGTCGTTAAATCAAATGTCCCAGCTACTTCGCTGGTCGTTAAATAAAATGTCCCAACTACTTCATTGGTCGTTAAATAAAAATGTCCCAGCTACTTCGCTGGTCGTTAAATGAAATGTCCCAACTATTTCGCTGGTCATTAAATGAAAGGTTCCAGCTACTTCGCTGGTCGTTAAATGAAAGGTCCCAGTTTTTACTGGTCATTAAATGAAAGGTTTCAACTACTTCGCTGGTCGTTAAATAAAATGTCTCAGTTTTCGCTGGTCATTAAATGAAAGGTTCCAGCTACTTCGTTGGTCGTTAAATGAAAGGTCCCAGTTTTACTTGTCAGAATGTCCAAAACCATAAATTGCAACTAAAGGTCGTATCAAAATCTATATTGAGTGATTATTTCACAAAGAATTCATAAAAAAATTGTCAATTTGCTAAAAGTATTTGTTGATTCCAATATTCTTACTGCACAAAAGAATTACCTTGGATTACCTCTAGTATTTTCTTCATAAAAGGTGAAACTTTTTGCGAAAAAGAGGTAAAATTCAAATCTTTTTCCTGTTGATCAAACAAAAGGATCCTCGATATGATTAGTGAAATAAATATTCGATGACATTGAAAAGCCGGAAGCGAATTGATATTGATCATAGTTATGACGCATGTTTTAAAATGACTTTTTGGCAATTAGGCAGTGGAAATATCCTGAGCGATAAAAAGAATCCACTCAATCCATATCTCCTTATCTATTTTAAAGCTGCAATCAAATATCCGCAAAAGGGATCTCTCAATTGTCGTCAAGATGAAGACAAATAGGCGAGTAGACCCCCGGGGCCAAAGAAGATTTGGATCATTTACCGAGATGAAGGAGTTTGTGAAGGATCCTTCCAGGGAAAATTCAGATCACCGTCGAGATGAAGGCGAGTGTGATGAACCTACTGACAAACCCTAAAAGATATTTGATTTCTACTATCACCTAAAGACCTTTTTGAGCCAATATCATATATAATCCCTCAAAAAAAGAAGGATCGGAGCATCTTCGAGATAAAGGAGTTTGTGACGTACCCTTTCCTGAAAAAGAGAGAAAAGTCAGAACACATCCAAATGAAGGATGATGTAAAAGCCCGAAAAAGTTCAATGACTCAAAAAGAGTGCAAGAAGATCATCATGGGAAAATACCCAGATATCAAACTGCCTAAATTGCCAGAAGTCGTCTTTTCTCATACAAAATTCTTTTATCAATATCTTTTCACTACTTGCTTTTATGAAATTAAGAATATTTCTTCTCTTTTCATATCAAGGAAATGGATAGCTTCCTTGAAGAAAGTCATCAACGCTGAAATTTTGAATTTGACTTTTAAAGACCGAGGAGTTAACCTCGATGGAGGAAATACTCTAGGTAAAAAAGGGAATCTCTTTCGCGCATACGTGCATATTTTAAAGCGTTTTGAGTCAACTACAATTTTATCTTATTGGCAAAATTTTCTAGATATTCTAAGAATGAGATAAATATTCAATATCCATTTGGATGCAATCTAGAGTTGTTTACATTCTCCGTCTTTCGCTTTGTCGAGAGACTCGCCTTCTCCTTGATAAAAGGATCGCCTTCCCCGTCTTTCGCTTGGTCGAGAGACTCGCCTTCTCCTTGATGAAAGGATGCCTTCTCCGTTTTTCGCTTTGTCGAGAGACTCGCCTTCTCCTTGATGAAAGGATTGCCTTCTCCGTCTTTCGCTTTGTCGAGAGACTCGCCTTCTTCTTGATAAAAGGATTGCCTTCTCCGTCTTTCGCTTTGTCGAGAGACTCACCTTCTCCTTGATAAAAGGTTTGCCTTCTCGTCTTTCGCTTTGTCGAGAGACTCGCCTTCTCCTTGATAAAAGGATTGCCTTCTTTGTCTTTCGCTTTGTCGATAGACTCGCCTTCTCTTTGATAAAAGGATTGCCTTGTTCATCTTTTGCCTTGATCAAAATTTTTGCCTTCTCCTTTCTAAAAAAAGGATTACTTTCTTCATATTTCACTTTTGCCTTCTCCTTGCTAAAAGGATTGCCCTCTTCATATTTTCATATTTTACCTTCTCCTTGCTAAAAGGATTGCCATCTTCATCGCCATCTTCATATTTCGCTTTTTTACCTTCTCCTGCCCAAAGGATTTGCCTTCTTCCATCTTTCGCCTTGTCAAGAGTTTCTTCTTCTCCTTACTAAAAGGATCGCCTTATTATCTTTCATACCATAAAAAAAAATTGCCTTCTGTTACCTTATTCATCATTCATTTTGTCTCACATCTCCTCATTTTTCCATCTCTCACATTCCCAGAAGAGTTGCCTCATTCAGGTGAAGTATCTCTCCTGTCTCATCACGGTTTCGAGAAAATCGTATGGTTGTACCCACTCAGGTTAAGGGTCAAAACCTGTATTTTCTGCGAGAGGTCATTAAATTCAAAAGTTGATTTCAGTCTCAGCAATGAGACGCCCAAGTTCATCCCTTTTTAAAGCTTTAGGGAACTCCATATCTTCCTCCTTTCGTAAACCCCTTTCGGATTTGTTCGTCCAACTCCGAAGGTTCCATCATGGTCTCTTCACTCGAGGATTCAGTATGGTCATCCCCTTCAGGTTAAGGGTTAAGCCTGAACCTCGCTCATCAAGGTATCTTCCTTTTTCAGGTTTAGGTTAAACCTGAGTCTCGTTTCGACGAGGTGTTTTCTTCCAGTCCCATTGATCATGCATATATTTTAGGGATATTTCATATAAAAATATGCATGATTTCATGAGAAAATGATTTAAAAACCCAATTTTATGTTAGTTTCGAGTAAATGTGCTAAAATGATTTAAAAATAGAAAATGCATGAAAAATAGTTTTATTTTACATTTTAATGCCTATTTTAGTTTTTGTCATAATTGTAGTTGTTTAGTTTTTGAAAATCATAAAAAAATTAGAGTTAGAATAGACTTAGTTTTTGTATTTTCTAAAACATAGTCATTTTGAGTTGCTTTGTAAATAACTTTTTGAAGAGAGGTTTTGAAATGAAATTCTTTGAAATAAGATGGACTTATGGAAAAACTTTCAAAATTATAAATACCATACGTAGGGGGAAGAGAGGCTTGTCTTCTCTCTTATGCTTTTGCCCTCTTTCGTAACCCTTCCCCTTCACCTTGTTTCTTGCCTTCTTCTTCTCCTTCTCCCTTGATCTTTCTTCTTTCTCAATCCGGTGGAGGTATCCAGCTACGGTAATGGCATATAGGAGGATTCCACTTCTCTTCTAACCCTTCCAATTCGGATCGCAAAGGAGTGAAGTTGAAGTGCACATATGACACAAAGCACATAAAGATAGAAGATTTCTTTTCTTTTCTTTTATTTTAGAATTTAGGCATTTAATTGGGTTTGTAAATATTACGCTTTACGCCCTCTGCGAAGGGTATTCATTTGTTGTAATAGTTAGTTGTTTTTACTTTTCTTGAACATTTTACATTTCAAATAATTTGGCAATAAAGATTAGTTTAGACTTGTGTGTTTGAATACAAAATATTCCCGTTCCCTGAGTTCGTCCCGGTCTCATCCACTAGTGAGAACCGGTTTTTATTATTTGATGTCTGGTTTTCATATGTTTTTCATATACAAATCTTTTCAAAATTACAACGATTTAAAAGAAGACATCAAATTTTTGGCGCCGTTGCCGGGGAACGGCGTAATATTAGTATTTGCTTTATTGCCTAGTGTTTGTGTGTATTTAGGTTTAGAACCACGTATGTGCATATCTTAGAGACGACCTTACTTTTCTGCACAGCCCACCTATTAGGATTCTCTTAGAGGTGACTGTGTACGATTGGTACCGTACACATAGATTTCATATTTCTTTGCATAATCTCTGTTATGTGTAACTGCGTGGTGTTTGTTTAGTTTTTGTTGTTTTTAGTTTACTCACTTTATGGTTTGCATGGTTTGGACGCTTAGTGCGTTAGTTAGGTAGAAAACCCAAAGTTAGGATGTGAGCTACACCGGTCTATTACGATGTGTATGCAAGGGCGACGCTCACTTGACCCCGAGCTGGTAGAGCCGCTTGAGGACCCCGAGTCCCTTATTAGGAGAGCCCAGAGATCTGCAACCATGGCTGAGAATCAGCAGATTACTCATCCTCTGAGGGAGTATTTCATGCCCAACACTTACACTCCCGCCTCCTGCATCGCAAGACCTGATGTAGGAGCAAACCATTTTGAGATAAAGGCCAGTGTGATCCAAATGTTACCCTCGTTTTATGGCCTTAGCAATGAAGACCCATATCGTCATCTCGATGAATTTTTAGAGATTTGCTCGACAGTGCGAATCAACAACTTTGGAGATGACGCGATGAGGTTGACCCTGTTCCCCTTCTCTCTGAAGGACAAAGCGAAGAGTTGGTTAAAATTATTAGATACTGTTCGAATTACCACTTGGGAACATATGCAAAGAGAATTTTTAAAGAAATATTTCCCAATTGGTAAAACGAACCAGTTTCGTAAAGCGATAACCAGTTTTTCCCAAATTAAGGGAGAACAGTTTCATGAGTCATGGGAGAGATTGAAAGATCTTCTCCGCAAGTGTCCCCACCACCAGGTGCCTCGCTGGCAACTGTTGCAATATTTCTATGACGGTCTTACTGAAAAGAACCGTCAAATGGTGGATGCTGCGTGTGGGGGCACATTTATGCTCAAAAGTGAGGATGAAGCATGGTCGCTTTTTGAGACATTGAGTGAGAATTCGATGCACCATGCGACAGCCTCACGGTTCGATAGGGCTGCACCTGCACAGGAAAGCATTAAGAAGGCAGGTATTTTCGAGTTAGGGATGAACCTTGAGTTGAGCAACAAGGTAGACCAACTGTCCCAGCAATTAGATCAGTTTTTGTTGGGTCCCTCCCCTTCCATGCAGGTGTGTGCGTTGTGTGCAAGTCCTGCACACCATGTCTTCGAGTGCCCAGTTGCGCCACAATATCCTGAGTTTGTCCAAGAGCAAGCTCAGACGCCTCAAAACTTCGCTAGGCCCGTACCTAATCCATTTTCCAACACTTATAACCCGGGCTTGCGAAATCATCCCAATTTCTCATGGCGCAACTCACAGATCCACCCCCCAACCCTTTTCAGAGTCAACCAAGTCAAGGCGGTTATGCGCCTGGATTTCAAAGATCCAGTTATCCCCTAGTCCAACCTGTTTATATTCAACCCCAGTCTCATGAACCTTTACATAGTCAATCTTTTGAAGATAAGATTTTGCAAGCTTTGAGCTCACATACCCAGTCTATTGCAAAATTAGAGACTCAAATGGGGCAGCTCGCCGAGGCACTTAGCAGGCGAAGTGAGGGGACATTGCCTAGCCAGCCTATTGTCAACCCTAAGGGAAAGGAACCCATGCGTAGCTTGCATATGACCGATGCAGATAAAGAGCAAGCTCAAGTAGTAACCCTTAGGAGTGGGAAGCATTACCAAGCGAGGGAGACTGCATAAGAAAGAGAGAACATAAGCGAGAAGCAGTCTGTCCCTAATAGTTTACCTCAGGAAAGTGAGAAGGTTCTTCCATCTGAGCCTTCACCATCCTACATTCCCAAAGCCCCCTTTCTTGAGGCGTTAGAGAGGTCGAGAGCATTAGGTAAGTCCGGAGTGAACATGCAAGAGATGCTTGAGATATTCAAGCACGTTCAGATAAACCTCCCCTTACTAGATGCTATTCAACAAGTCCCTGCATATGCAAAGTTCCTCAAAGAACTTTGTACGCAGAAAAGGAAGTCGATGTCCCATGTGCAGAAAAAGATTTATTTAACCGGGCAGGTGAGCGCAGTATTGCAACATCAAACCCCACCTAAGCTCAAGGACCCAGGGACTCCTATCATCTCATGTGTCATAGGAAACATCACTGTTGGGCGTGCATTGCTCGACCTTGGGGCAAGTGTTAACATCTTGCCGGGTTTCTTTTATGACCAATTTGGATTGAAAGAGATGAAACCTACACTTATGACTCTTCAGCTAGCAGATAGATCTATCAAGGTCCCGAGAGGGATACTTGAAGATGTTTTAGTCAAGGTGGAGGATTGTTATTTCCCTATCGACTTCGTGATATTAGATATGGAGGAAGTTGATAGCCCACAACAGACTCCTATTATTCTCGGTCGCCCCTTCCTAGCTACCACCAATGCGTGCATCAATTGCCGCACTGGTGCGATGGATGTGTCATTTGGAAATAGGAAGATGCGGCTAAACATTTTTCGTGCTGCTATGGGGCCTGCTATTGAGGAGGCTTCTTTCGAGGTTGATGTCATTTAAGACCTCGTAGAAGCAGAATATGCTTGGTTATTGAGTGATCCACCTCATGAGGAGGATAAGGAATCACTAGAAGAGGATCACCTAGAATTATGTGAAAATCAGATAGGTGAGTTGAGTTGGATCGGGCACTTTGAGCCATTTAGAGGTAGACAGGACGGGAACATAGTGCGCAGTGTCACAGATGACACTATTTTTCATAGAGAGCCCGATTGAGCCTGACTTCATGTCCATTGATCTCATGGACGATGAAGGTTTTTCCAGGGATCCGTCTGGCTGGGGACGTGAAACTTAGCGCTTTATGGGAGGCAACCCATATATTGTATATTATTAGATTTGCTTAGAATTTATAGATTTTATTTTGTTTTTACTTTTTAGTTTTGTTCATGAGTTTTTCATGTTCTTTTTGTTTCATTCATGAGTTTCATGTTTTATCATGTATACATTGCATTCATTACATTCATAGAACGTGTATTTTTTAATTCATGTCAGGTCATTCTACTCTTTTCCCTCAATTATTTTCTCTCATGTGCATTCACGTAGTTTCATATAAGCATGGGGGAGTGCCACTGGGACAGTGTCATTCAAGCATGGGGGAGGGTGTAGTTTGCACACCTGGATATTTCTGTTTACGTTCTTGCACATGTTTACACATTTCTCATGAAAAGTAGATTTTTAGAGAAAGAGTTTGAACTTATATGAACGTTATTTCAAATCCGATGTTTTTAGAGGATTTTTAAGCCCCACGAAATTTTTTTTTGACATAGATCTAAAAATTATGGTTGTTTATGCGGATTTCAAAGAAATGATGATAGATACATGTTAGAATTTATTTTGAATCATAAATATGGATATGCATAGTTCAATTTTTGAAAAACTAAGCAAATGAACAAAAGCGTAAAAATGAGCTCAAAAGAAAAAAAATAGCATGCGTTAGGTTGTTTGGATAATTCCACAATACTTAGTAGATGGAACTTAGATGTAAGTTGAAACTTTTAATTCCATTTTCGAAAAGGAGAGTGGAAAACTTCGTGATCCTAAGTAGCTGAGAACAAATACAAGTTGAAATGTTTGACTCTCATGTTATAAGGGTAAATGAAGAAAGTCACTTTTATGTCTTAGTTGATATCTTTTGGTATGCATTGAAAAAGTATAGAAGATATTGACATTGCACAAGGCATAAAAGCAGACCACACGCAAGCTATAAGAGAAAAATAAGTGCGCAAAAAGAAAGAAACGTGAAAAGAAAAAAAGAGAGAAAAGAGCTTAAAAAGAAAGAAAAGTTCAATGCTTAGAAGTGTGATTGAGAAAACCTGTGCAGAAAACATATGAGTGAGGATAAGTAAATAATAATATGTTTTTATTGGATTTTCTAAGAATAAAACATAAATAATTGTGATATTTAGAAAAGTGAAAGAAATTCTTTTCTGTGGTGGTATATAAAAGACTCTAATTATATTTTGATTTTGAAATAATAAGAAATATTGGTGAAAATAAAGTCTTTAATTACCTACTGCTTATGAGGATGTGTAATATTATGCATACATGACAGAGATGTTTGTGGGTAGCATCACTGCAAACCCTCACGAGACCTTACTCGTCCACTGGGGTAACCCAGGGGTTGAAAGGGCTTGTTGCAGGAGCTAAATGCAACCATGATTCCTACGAAAGTGAGTTAGGTGATAGTTTGATTTCTTGCATTTTTCTAGTTTGCTCGAGGACTAGCAAAACATAAGCATGGGGGTATTTGATCATGCATATATTTTAGGGATATTTCATATAAAAATATGCATGATTTCATGAGAAAATGATTTAAAAACCCAATTTTATGTTAGTTTCGAGTAAATGTGCTAAAATGATTTAAAAATAGAAAATGCATGAAAAATAGTTTTATTTTATATTTTAATGCCTATTTTAGTTTTTGTCATAATTGTAGTTGTTTAGTTTTTGAAAATCATAAAAAAATTAGAGTTAGAATAGACTTAGTTTTTGTATTTTCTAAAACATAGTCATTTTGAGTTGCTTTGTAAATTACTTTTTGAAGAGAGGTTTTGAAATGGAATTCTTTGAAATAAGATGGACTTATGGAAAAACTTTCAAAATTATAAATACCATACGTAGGGGGAAGAGAGGCTTGTTTTCTCTCTTATGCTTTTGCCCTCTCTCCTAACCCTTCCCCTTCACCTTGTTTCTTGCCTTCTTCTTCTCCCTTGATCTCTCTTCTTTCTCAATCCGGTGGAGGTATCCAGCTACGGTAATGGCATATAGGAGGATTCCACTTCTCTTCTAACCCTTCCAATTCGGATCGCAAAGGAGTGAAGTTGAAGTGCACATATGACACGAAGCACATAAAGATAGAAGATTTCTTTTCTTTTCTTTTATTTTAGAATTTAGGCATTTAATTGGGTTTGTAAATATTGCGCTTTACGCCCTCTGCGAAGGGTATTCATTTGTTGTAATAGTTAGTTGTTTTTACTTTTCTTAAACATTTTACATTTCAAATAATTTGGCAATAAAGATTAGTTTAGACTTGTGTGTTTGAATACAAAATATTCCCATTCCCTGAGTTCGACCCGGTCTCATCCACTAGTGAGAACCGGTTTTTATTATTTGATGTCTGGTTTTCACATGTTTTTCATATAAAAATCATTTCAAAATTACAACAATTTAAAAGAAGACATCACCCATCATGGTTCTTCCCATCGAGGAATCCATGTTTTGTATATCCACCCAGGATAGGATCTTACTTGAGCTTTATCTCATGAAGCATTTTTCTAAAAAATGTCCCTTCAAGGTCCTCATATATTCCTTTTCCCATCCAAGTTATCTTGATATATCTTTGTCCCATCCAGGTTAAGGGCTAAACCTGAGTCATTCCACAAAGATTGATCTCGCCTCACCCATGAGACTTGATCAAAACTTCTATCTTTCATCATTTCGGGATCATCTCCCAAAGTCCCATCACGATTTCCTCATTTTTCATTCAGTCATATCATTTCCGAGGATTTCGTCTCCCCCAAGCCATTCAAGGATAAAGTTTTAAAACCTGAAAAACCATGTCTTTTAAATAAATTCTTCCACACCCAGTTCAGATCTGCTGACTGGGGCATTTTTCAAAATTTGGAGTGTTTTCTTTGCCACTAAGCTCGGCTTTTAACCGGCTTAGTAGCAAAGAGGGGCATCTGTGAACACCCCAAATTTTTCAAAATCTTTTAAATATTCCCTTCTTGCCCCTAAATTCATTTTTGAGCAAATGAGTCATTTTTAAATCTAAATTCCAGTTCATTTCTCGAGTTTTACTGAAATTAAATTCATTTTATATGTTTAAATTGATTTTGGATCTGGATCCATTGTCCAGATCCAAATCTGAGTCTCGTTGTCCAAATTCTAAATTAAAATTACGGAAAATACCAAAAATAGTTTTTAAAATAGCTCAGACAGTCCATCCGACATCCGTTTGGATCCATCACGTTATATTTCTCGATTCGAGTGTCAAAACTCGAACATTTTCTCAAAACTTGGGTCCAAACCCATTCTTCTAAAGATTTTTTCCCAAAATGGCCTGAAATTCTCGGAAAAACACTTTTGTAAATATTTTTCAGAAAAACACAAAAACTTTTTAGTATCTAAACTTTGTTTTCTCGTAAATCTTTGATTTCTATTCCAAAAATACAAAAAAATAGAAAAATAACACAAAACCCAAAAAATTGGAAAAGTTACGAGAAAAACAAATAATTTCTAGCCTTTTGAAGTTAACCTTTACGAAAAAACCTCATCTTAAACTATTTTTTTAGAAAATTTCTCAAAAGAAACCTCTTTTTTGAAAACCAAAAGCCACTTTTTAGAAAAATCCTGAAAGAGGATCCTCTATTAGGAATTTGAGGAAATTTGCAACGGCTTCCCTCCGCCTCCCACCATTGATTTTCAACCAAACCATCGCCTGGGTTCTCCTCCCTCCATCTCTAACGAACTACTTCTCGAATTCTCCTTCTCCCAGTTTAAAAGGAGCACACAGCAGTCGATGGAAGGATCCGTCTCCTACATCTCCATTTATCCCATCCTCTGATCCAGCTTCACCCTCGCACCCTTCTGATCTGATCAAAAAAAAAATTTTCTCTCCTTCGGCTGGAGGAAATTGATCGACCTCCCCTCCCCTGCGAAGCTACAGCCACCAATATGCTGGCATTGTCCTAATCTGAAATATATACTAAACCTATATTCAGTTCGGTTCCTGGGCAGCAGAGCGAAGTCTTTCATAGATCTCTGGCCACCTTCAGCACGTTTGGCAGAATGTGGAGCTTTAGCCAAGTGCTGGACTGTGTGAAAATGTTCCTTGGCCACAGGTTGATTTACGTTGTAGCAGTGAAGGAAGCTGGAAAGTCGAGCCTCAGAATTTACAACAATGATCCAAAATTTTCTTCAAGCGAAATAAATTGATGCCGATGGATCATTCTATTGCGTCTTGTATCCCTTGGTTTCTTTTCTTTTTTTTCTCTCTTTCATTACAAGTTTGTCCATCTTGTTTCAGATATGTTTAGGTTGTAGCTTACTCCTGTTATTCATGAGTTATGTTTTACATTGTCAGGGATTTGGTTCATGGTTGTTTCCTAACAACCATCTATTGAAAGAGAAAACATACCTAAGTCGGTTCTTATTAAGGTGTAAAAGTGATCAGGGCCTGCTGATGTTGATATCAGCACAGTAGGTCCCGTGAAGGAATCTCCATCAGCTACTGTCAACGTTGTTCTATCTGTTCTTGCACTGGATTACTCTGTTCTAAAGATTACATGTTGTGTTTCAGATAGTGGTGGTACCAAGCCAATAGTTGAAGTGTTTGCAGCAACATCTGGGTTGAGCTATGATACTTTGAAAAGTCATTGAAAATTCAGCTGTCACTAGAAGTTGGTGAAGGTGTCAGGCTTAATGACATTACCTGTGGATTTTCTGCAAAAACACCTTGAAGTGTTAGATAGAATCGTCTGGACTGAAGTCGTCGTCATCCATTCACACCTCCACGTGTACTGGCTACTTTCTAGCATATCTCTTATGCCTTGTTGCACAGTACCTGCATTCCCCTCCTTGGCATTCACCATAGCCTATGCTGATTTGTTTTTCCTGCAACACTAATTACCATATATCCTGTGCACCACCATTTTTACCACACTCCATAGCAGTTGTTGTAATTTCCTACAGCCACCTTCACAAACACCTCACATCACGTCTCCACTACACCTTCCACAGCATCACCTTCCTCATTTCACGCACACAGTACATTACCTTCAGCCACCCAGTTTTACACTTTCATCATAACCAGCAGTGACCTTCAACCACCTTACCCTTGGAGCACCCTCCATTCTACCTGTGCCCTCATCCACCTGCCACTGCATCATTTCTCCACACATGCGAATTCATCATCATACTGCTGGAAAACTTCATCTCCTGCTGCTGTCATTTTACCTGTGAAATTCACCCTCAACTACTACAATTAGATAACTGTTGTAACCTTCTCATTCATACTGTCATCACTCTATACTTGAACATATCCTCTTTCACAACCTTTCACTACCATTCACAGCATGCTGTGTCTTCATCAAGTAGTGCATCCCACCACCGCCCATAGTTAGTTTTTAGGGTTTCTTCATATTTGACATCTGTTAGATATCTTCACCGAATATGTAGATCAATTTTTACATAGACTTCCTAATCAGCTGCATGGTAGTTAGAAGTTTCCTGTGTATTTTCCCACTAAGTCATGCAAATATACTTCCAATTTAGCATAAGAGCAGTGATTTGCGTGTGCATTTTCTAAAGTGAAGTAAGTATAGACTCATGCACTTGTACTCTGATATGATATCTTTCATTCGTCTTGAGCTAACTTTGTTTCGCAGGATTATGGATTTCCCTTTTTCAAGATAGATGTTTTCCATCTCTTCAGAATTCATTCCTATAATGTAATAGTTAGATATAATGAAAATATTTATATTTCCAGTTCTAGATAGAATGGATGAGCATTATAAACATCATGAATTGCTTGTTTTCATGCATTTTTGCCTTTATTTCTCAAATTCTCACAATGGTGAAACACGAATGGCACGTGCACCATTTTCGTAAGAGGTAATTGATCCTAAGTTGATGATCCACATCAATGGCCATAGTCAGGATTTTTATCTTTTACGAAATAACACTGGATCCATTTTCAAAATTCATCATATTTTCCTTAAATATTTTCTTCTTTTATCAGAATTTAACTTAAAATTAACTCAAAATATATACCAATGGCCATAGTCAGCGTATATTGAGAGTTCATTTCATTTTAAATTCTATAAAAGCACCAAATATATTTTATTCTTCACCTGAATTTAAATATAGATTATTATATAATACATTCAATGACCATAGTCAGGGATGTATTATGTCTTCAATCTTATTTTAATTCATTTAAAAGAATGAAATCCAATTTCAAAATTCTTTAAATTCATTCATGATTTAGGATAGAACTGTATCATGTTTTCAAAAATTTCTTTTTCAAAACTCCAAGTGATGTAAATATCTTCTTCAATCAATCTTCAATTCTTGTAAAAACCAATTCATCTGTTCATTTTCAATTCTATTTCATTTTCAATCTCAAAAGTTCAATTTAACTTTGAGATTTCAAATGTATTTTATATTCGAAAATTTCAATTCAAATCAGATTTCAAAGTTCAATTTGACTTTGAAATTCCAAATTCAATTTATATTCAAAACTCCAAATCAAATCCAAAGTTCAATTTAACTTTGAGATTCTCTTCATCTTCTAAATTTCAAATTCAAACTTCAAATTCAAAGTCTAAATTGACTTTGAAATTCATTTGTATATTCAAGATTCAAATTATAAATTTCAAGGTCAATTCAAATTTGGAAATTCTTGATTCATCTTCTGAATTTAACAAACTCCAAATACATTTTAGGATCCAGGATTCAACATTTATATCGGATCTCAAACTTCATATCCAAATCCATCTTAGGATCCAGAAACCCAATTTCATCTTGGATCTCAAACTTCAGATCCAAATCCATTTTTCAGAATCCAACTCTACTTTGGATCTCAGACTTCAGATCCAAATCCATTTTAGGATCCAGAATCCAATTCCACTTTGTATCTCAAACTTCAGACCTAAATCCATTTTAGAATCCAGAACCCAGTTCCACTTTTTGGATCTCAGACTTCAGATCCAAAATCCATCTTAGGATCCAGAATCCAATTCCACTTTGGATCTCAGACTTGAGATCCAAATTCATTTTAGTATCCAGAATCCAATTCCACTTTGGATCCCAGACTTTAGATCCAAATTCATTTTAGGATCCAGAACCCAATTCTACATCGGATCTCAGATTTCAGATCTTAAATCCATTTTAAGATCCAATTCCATTCCCAATTCTATATTTCAAATCCAATTCCCTTTTCAAATCTCATCTCAACTTCCTAAATCCATTTATATTTTTAAATACCATTTGATTTTCTCAGATCCATTCTAAGATTCGAATTCAATATCACTTCAAAATTTCATTTTCTTCTCCTAAATTCATGATTAAATTCAAAGTCCATTTCTGACTTTGAAACTTCATTTCCTTTCATTTCAAAGCTTCAAATCATTCTTTCAAGATTTATTTTTCCAAACTCTGATTTACTTCAAAAACTTAGAACTTCTCTGATCTATCTCAAGTCCTAAGTTAGATTCAATCATTTTTCTTCACTCCCTTATCAAGTTCATCTCAGAATACTTGGAAATCTTCAAAAAAAAATCTTTTAAGAAAAGCATACATCCTTGCATTGCACAAGCATGATTCTTTGTGCATTTAGATCTTTAGGATAAATTCTTAGATAATATTTAGGCAAAGCAAAAGGCATAGATTCGATCCTTGGTTCGATTACCTCTGGTAAAGGCGCCAGGAATGGTCGAACCTCGTACCGACGAGCGAATCCTGTCTCTCCAATTTTTCCCGCAATACATTTCAAAACGAAGGCGAGTTATTTGCTAAATATTTTCAAAATCAAGGTCAAGTGAAAACTCGCAAAAGAGTTCCTCTCTCTCTTTTCTTTCTTTTTTTTCTCTTCTCTCTTTCTTTTCTATCTTTTATTCTTCTCCCTTCAAAAAGAAGGAAAATAGGGGCTAGAAAAGGAAAAGAGAAGGAAGAGAGAGAAACCACAAGAGAGAAATTTTTTTGCGATGATCACACTTGTCCAAACCATTTCCCAAGCATTCAGCTTCGGTCATCACAGAATAGGTGTTTTCTCTTCAAGGAAGCATTCAACCGTGTTCCAGTCAGGACATTCAGGATCAACATCAGGTGCTCGTCCTTCGTCAAGCGCAGTCTTCCGCCAAGAGGGTGGATATTTCTGCATTTTCCAGCAATAAGAAACTAAGCAAGGAACCAGCCAAAGTAGCGGCAGACATTGCCAAGCTAGTCCCCAGGATTCTGAAGCGCTTCGTCAAGGAAGCTTCGAAAAAAGAAGAGGCTTCAGGGTCATTTCAGAAGCCAATTACTGCTATATCCAACATTTCTATCCTGGATCTGACCCATGCTTCCCCAGAGCATCAGCAAGTGCTAGAAGATCTGCTCAGAAAGATCAATGTCAAGACTAGCACAACACCGCAAGATATGACGCAGATCGTCAACTAGACCATGACGAATGCACCCATTACATTTTCTGATGAGGATCTGCCAAAGACTCATTCTTTCCATAACAACGCCTTATACATAGTGGTACAGACCAGGGGCATGATAGTCCCTCATGTATTAGTTAATGGAGGCAGCAACCTCAACATTTGTCTCGAGATGACAGCCAAGGCCTTGGGACTGAAAGAAGAAAAATATACCCCGGATTCATTAACGATCTACGGTTTTGACAACCATGGGCAGACAACCAAGAGAAAAATACCAATGTTGTCCCTTCAACCCTTCACCAATGCATCAAATGGTCGAAGGGAGGCATGATCACCACAGTCCTAGGAGAGGATCCGGAAGAAAGACTCCCGCAGCCAATGATTCCCCATCCTACTTTCACTGCCGACATCCCGAGCATCCGAAAAATCGATGAAATCAATCTGAGTGAAAGTCTGGACATGTTAAAATTGAAAGAGGTCCATCCAACAGAAAATGTGGCAGCAGTAACCCAGTGGTCGGGACCTTGCTTCTTCAAGTTAGGCGGGCGCCTTGATTGCACTTCACTCAAAGATCACCCTCTTTTCCCTCAGTTCTCGAAAACTAAGAGAGGGTTTGATCTTCTGATGAAGCACGATTATCAGCCCTTCAGGGGCCTGGGCAAAAATGAAGACGACATCCTGGAGCCAATCATCCCCGCTTGGCATGTTGAGGGTACAGGCTTGGGTTTTACAGGACAATCATCCGGCAGGAAGACTACCTTCATCAAAGGAGCATAATGAAGACAATGCCAGTGTTTTTTTTGTTTTCTTTTCTTTTCTTATCATCTTGTAGGGGCACAAAATCCGCCCCAGTTTCCTTCTTTTCTTCAAAGCATATGTAAATATCAAGGGTATTTCAAATCAATGAAATTTTGATTCCTATTTCTCATCTTGGTGTACACAAATTCTTTGCTTATATCCTTTTCCATGATTGTCATTCTTTGTTTATGTACAAAAGGCTATTTTCAAAACCTTTTATCCTTTTCTCAAAAACCTTTTTTGCGCTTTCAGGATTGCCGGAATCATGGCTCCTAAATTGCTCAAAAGGCTCGTTATCAATATCAACTTTTCTCAAAATAAATCCAAACCGGCTAGAATCTGCAAGGCAAAAGCAGGGGCAGAAGTCAGCAAGATAACAGTGCAGATCGAAGAGTTAGCAGAGTTTGACTCAGCGATTCAGGATTTGCCAGTATTCAGAAGCAGGATGAACCATCGTTGTTCGTTCAAGATCCAACAGAGGATGTATGTGATCATCGCAAAAATTTTCCTCTCTTGTGGTTTCTCTCTCTTCCTTCTCTTTTCCTTTTTCAACCTCTATTTCCTCCTTTTTGAAGGGAGAAAAATAAAAGACACAAAAAGAAGAGAGAAGAGAAAAGAAAGAAGAGAAGAGAGAGAGGAACTCTTTTGCGGGGTTTCACTTGACCTTGATTTGAAAATATTTAGAAAATTACTCGCCTCCGTTTTGAAATATATTGCGGGAAAATGGAGAGACGAGATTCGCTCGTCGGTACGAGGTTCGACTGTTCCTGGCGCCTTTACCAGAGGTAATCAAACCAAGGATTGAATTTATGCCTTTTGCTTTGCCTAAATATTATCTAAGACTTTATCCTAAAGATTTAAATGCACAAAGAATCATGCTTGTGCAATGCAAAGATGTATGCTCTTTTGAGAAAAATGATTTGGAAATCTCCAAGTATTTCTGAGATGAATTTGATAAAGAGATGGTTGAATCTAATTTAAAACTTGAGATAGATCAGAGAAGTTCTAAGTCTTTTAAAATAATTAGGGTTTGGAAGAATAAATCTTGATTTTTGAGAAAGAATGATTTAAAGCTGAGGTAAAAGGAAAAGAAAGGAAATTTTCAAAGTTTAGAAGATGGACTTTGAACTTAGATTTAGGAGAAGAGATAAAAGTGGAAATGGAATTGAACTTAAGATTTGAGATCAGGATGGATTTGAGAAAATCAAATGGTATTTACAAATAGAAATGGATTTTGGGAAGTTCATATGAGATCTGAAGATGAAATTGGTTTTGATATCTAGAATTGGGAATGAAATTGGATTCTGGATCTTAAAATGGGTTTAGGATCTAAAATCTGAGATCCAATATAGAATTGGACTCTGGACCCTAAGATGGATTTTGGATCCAAAGTCTAAGATCTAAAGTGGAACTGGGTTCTGGATCCTAAAATGGACTTGGATCTGAAATCTAAGATCCAAAGTAGAATTGGATTCTGGATCCTAAAAAATGGAGTGGATATGAAGTTTGAGATCCAAGGTGGAAGTTGAATTCTGGATCCTAAAATGGATTTGGATCTGACTTTGTATTTGGATTCTGAAAATTGTTTTGAGAATAAATGGATTTCAAAGTCAAATTGGACTTGAATTTGGAGCTTGAATTTGGAATTTAGAAGATGAATCAAGAATTTAAATTGAACTTCAAATTTGATTGGAGTTTTTAATATGAAATGAATTTTGGAATTTCAAAGTCAAATTGAACTTTGAAATCTAATTTGAAGTGAAATTTTTTAATATATAAAATGAATTTGAAATCTCAAAGTTAAATTGAACTTTGAGATTGAAAATGAAATAGAATTGAAAAGTGAAAAGATGAATTGGATTTTACAAGAATTGAAGATTGATTGAAGAAGATATTAACATCACTTGGAATTTGGAAAAGAATTTTGAAAGTATGATGTTGTTCTATCTTAAATGATGAAATGAGTTGAAGGGTTTTGAAATTGAATTTGAAAAGCATATTTCATTCTTTAAATGAATTTAAAATAAAATTGAAGATATAATACATCCCTGACTATGGTCATTGAATGCATTATAAGATAATCATATTTAAATTCACGTAAAGAATAAAACATATTTTGGTGCTTTTATAGAGTTTAAGATGAAATTAACTCTCAATATTTCTTGACTATGGCCATTGATATATATTTTGAGTTAATTTTAAATTAAACTCTGATAAAAGAAGAAAAATATTTATAAATATGATGATTTTTTAAAAGGATCCAGTGTTATTCCATAAAAGATGAAAATCTTAAGTTTTGTTTACATCCTGACTATGGCCATTAATGTAAATCATCAACTTAGAATTAATTACCTTTTACAAAATGGTGCACTTGCCATTCGTGTTTCACCATTGGTGTATTTTTGAGAAATTAAGAAAAAATGTCATGAAACGGGGAATTTATGATATGCTCATATGTTCTAATCTAAGACTGGAGATGAAATTTCTTATTGATATTACAATATTAAAATATGGAATCTAGAATTTATAAGAATCTTAAATTCTAGAAAACAAAGAATGATCTCCATATATTTCCTGCAAGACATGAATTAACATAAACAAAAGAATATATACATAGAAGGGAATCATCCTATGGTGTATTGAAAGCATAAGTAGAGTTATCTGAAAGATCCAAGCTAACAAGTGTCTTTATAGTTCCCACTCAAATTCTTGATGATCCGCTCTCATTCGCATCAAACAGACAACGATCTTTGACTCCCTCAATCTTTGCATCCTTTAGCATTAGAGTTCTTGAAAGATCAGATCCAGCAATATCTAAATAAAAAATGAAGGCCTGAACAAAATCTAAAATCTTAGTGTCAAATTTATCAAATTTGGCCATAACACCAACACATGATACAAATGAGTATAAGTTGCTGGCCGATCCTAGACCAATTTTAGGAACTACCGACTCAGTATAAGACTTGGAAAGTGAATCAGATAGAGTTGATAATGATTTTGAAATACATAATCCAAAAAAAAAAAATTTCAAACAAATATGATTTCAGCATGGTTGTGATCCATCAGTTCATGGTCAATATGAGAATAAGAGCTCTTGAACTTCAATCAACCTGCCACAAGGACCGCATTTACATGATACAAAATTAAGAAAGGTTTTTTTTTTTAATTTAGCAAGTATGTAGGCTAGATATTGCAATCGTCCATCCTACTAATGGCATGAACCACATTCACAAAGAAGTGATAGGCTTGCTGTCATTGATACTAGAGGTGATTTACAGCAGGTGGGTGGTGTGTTGTGAGGTGTAAGTGGATGTGTTAATGGTGGAGAAGAAGTGAGTGATTGAATAATGGAATATGGGTGGTGAAGATAGTGGCTGATAGGTGAGGGATAAAGTGATGACTACAGTAATGAACAGAGTTTTAAACAAGAAGTCTAAGTTCTCTGATTTTCTGCAACAAGTCTTACTCATGCTAAAAGCTCCCTAGATCTTGATTCCACTTCTCTGAGCCCTTTGAACTTTAACCAGATTTTTCTCTATCTCCCACAGTAGATACATTCTCACTAATGGCAGATCCAGCATAATTGATTTGTGATATATACAGTCCATAACCATGACTATGCATTGGATCAATAAATACTCAGAAATAATGAATAATAGTTTTGGGTTTATAACTTTATTCAAGCAGGGTTCCATTATGGGCGACAGAATTGGCCCCTCATTAAATCAGCAAGCATGAATAACCTGAATAAAAAAAGGGGAAACTTTATTACTTTACAACGTCAAATTTTGTCAAGAACTCATTATTGCCTCCCTGAAATGATGAATTGCATGCAGCAGGGAGGCAGGTTGGCAGTTACATAGCAGTCACTTGTGAGAAAAAAATGAATCAGTAGATCAGAGCACCGAAAATCCAAATGCTGAAACAAATCAAGAAAATAATCTAGAGGAAAGAACTGAAAAATGGCTTCAACATATATTTAAAAGGTAACCCAGGGCTCCATAGATATTCAAATAGACTTTCTTAAAAAAAATCACTAAGATTCAAAATGGGATAAAAAAAAAGTTCCATGGTGAAATGAACGTATGTGTGTCTTTTTTTTTTAACCCAAAACTAATCTAACTTCAATTACAAAAGTGTGAAAAAGTTTTTATAGAAAATTGCAAGGCCCAGAATATCATATGTGAACCTGAGAAACAGAATAGTAATGAAGCAACTAAACGCTGAACAGGGGAGATGAAAAGGAAAAACATAATTGACCTGCTTGAAGGACTAAGCCAAGGAGGAATGAATTTGAACTCATAAATACAAGAACTTTGGGGAGTTTTCTTGAAGAAAAAAATCTGATGTTGCCTTGTTCATGGATCATGAGAGTGCCCATCCCTTGCTAAAAGCTGTCATTGAAGGCATATTCCAACCTCAAAGGTCCGAAGGGAGAGTCTACACGAATGCCTGCACCATATCCATAACCACTGCCAGGTTTGCTCCTTGCACCAGCGGGGTCTCCTGGAACAGTTGATCCTGATCCAAGGCCACTTCCACAGTCAACAAATATTGCACCTTCTACTGGACCAAACTTTCACCAAGTCCTATATTGACTGCCTCAGTGATACAATCTTCCTTTTTGCGAGTTGAGCGTTTACACAGGTCTGCCACCGGCCCTGAGAATTCCTCACTCACGCCACATATGATCCCCTCATTGGGTGAAGGAATGATTCAGATGGGTCAGACAGGTTTCGCTGACCTTATTTTGCTACCTTTAACAACCAGCAAACCTCAGATTTTCAGAAAATATACCAAGGTCAATCGAATTAGGATGGTAAAACCCAAAGATTTTTTTTTTAAGGAGAGAATCTGAACAAAGTTTTTGCTGGAAACAAGACTGATGATCATTCAGAGTGATGCTATGGCCATCAAGGCTGTTATCAAAACATAAGCTACAGGCCACCAAGATGCACGCATATAAAAAAAAAAAAATCACCCCATGCACACCGAGTCATAGCATCATTCTAATAAATAAAAGAAAAAAAACAACAACAGCAGGCCTGCACGATTTTATCCATAATCCTGATCACATTATCAAGGTGATCTTGGCACCTGATTAGTGTTTTGCAAGGCCAATTTGCCCAAACCTAAGAACTCAAAAGTGGAATCAAGACTGAGCAAGACTTTCGTATATTGCAAACTTTGATCTGGCCCTTGATCAGAGGCATAACATGTAAAGCTGACCCTTCAACCAAACCATCATGCCCAACCGTGGGGGGATCTTTTGCATGAGAACGACCAAACTAACTCAGTAATACCACAAAATATGAGACATTTCTCAACCAATATATGATTCATTCATGGGTTTTCACAGGAGAGCATAGATGGACATCATGATAATATCAAAAACTAACATAGTGTTGCAGCAGGAAAATAATGAATCCTTTACAATCTACTATTCCCTAGATATTCTTTCTGGAGAAAAAAAAATGGAGATCAAACCTGTAATGGAAATATGGCATTCATGAAGTGATCCTGGCACTGGTACTCTAAGAGGGAGATTCCATCCACGGACTGATTTTAATGGTAGAACGATTTCTGATGAACTCTCATAAACATTGGATTAACGTCAGCTAATATGAATGAAAATTACAAATGAAACTTATCCCTCTTTTCAATCAGGATCACCATCGTTTGATTATGAAACAACCTCTTCCAAATTCCCCACCCCCTTTCATACGTTTCAATGACACCATATGTGTATGAAATATTTTATCAGTAGATTGGCAACTGATTCTTCTGGGAATCAGTATGTGAATCCATGATGAACAAGAGGGTGAAAAGCACATATTCAGATGGGCATTTCTTTGACCATTGGCCTAAGGCAGACGACATCGAAATTGTTGTGAGGAGTTTTGCATCTTAAGGGAGAAACCTTGAGTTTCTATGAGATGCAGGGTCTAATGTAAAATCCTTGGTTAATACTAAAAATGGAAACCACGAGTTGAGAGAGAATGCTAAACCATACACGATGAAATTTGAACCACGAAACAATAAAAAAAAGAAAAGCTACAGAATAAAAGAGAAATGAGACCATACATATAGAGTAAATGATGCAACACATGGTAACTTCAATTTACAAAAAATGCTAAACAGAGGTATCGATATTATGCAATATGTTTCATCGAAGCTACTAGAAGCAGATCGATGATACAAGTATGCCTTTCAGGGAATAGGATTACACAGGGAGGATGAAAATCATAAAACATAAAGAATCGGGAAAAGAAAGAAAGAAGAAAAGAAAAAAAAAAAAGAAAAAAATGTAGGATCTGAGTATTCTCTTTGTTGTAGCATAGGGGTGTGTTGATGTTGCACAATCAACTCAACGTTACCCGTGATGCATTAATGGAGTTAAAGAAAGCAGAGAACTAAAGGGAAGTCAAAAAAAAAAAGGAAAGGTACTTAGCTGTTCGGCGTGAGATAGGGGAAGAACTTCCTTCGGTTGATCGGTAGGGGAGACCAGAGGAAAGCAAAGCAGAGATAAGGAGGAGCAGAGAGGGATAATGGCGGGGTGATGACGGATTTTCCTTTTGCTTGCAGGGTCTTCTTTTTTTTACAGGATTTCCTTCATTTGATCGAGGGTGGGAGCCGATGCCAACGGAGAATAGGGGTGTAGGGGTGATAACAGATGTTGGGGGTTTCCCCATCGTTCCCCTCTTAAAGAGAGGAATGAAGATTTCTGAATGAAAGTGGAGCAATTAAGGATCGAGGGTTGAGATGAACGGGGTTGGCGATCAAAGGATTGAGGAAGAGAGATGGGCAAGGTTGTTGCAGATGAGGGGAAGGCCTGTGAGGCGTGCGAGGGTTTTCGAGGAAGGGTTTGCTAAAGGGAAGGAGAAGGTTTTGGAAGGTGAGATCGTGAGAGGGTTTCTAAAAAAAAGAAAAAGAGAGACAAAGCTTGTGCGTGAAGCTTTTGTTTATGAATTTTTCTGATTTTCCAAAAAGAGGCGCCTTCAAAAGTTTTTCATAAAAAGTGTTTTTAAAATGATTTTTTTAGCAAAATTGACTTAAAAGGTTTAAACTCGTTTGTTTTTCTCATAATTTTTTCTATTTTTTTGGTTTTTGTGTTATCTTTCCATTTTTTTGCATTTTTTTAGAATGAAGTCCTAAAAATTTTACGAGGAGACAAAGATTAGAACTAATTTTTTTTGTTTTTGCAAAAATATTTACAAGAGGGAATTTTTCTGAGAGTTCAAGGCTATTTTTGGAGAAATTTCTTCAGAAAATGCGTTTGGATCTGGTTTTTGAGGAAATATGGATTTAAAGCACTGGATTCGGATCCGGAATTGAATTTGAATATATCAATATGGAATTTAATTCAGAAAATTTGAAGAATGACTGAATTTTAGCTTTGGTTTCCTCATAAGATAGAGTCAGGGGCAAAAGAGTCATTTTTACAAAATTTAAAAA
The DNA here is from genome assembly GCF_984573655.1 of Nuphar pumila. Lineage (NCBI taxonomy): Eukaryota > Viridiplantae > Streptophyta > Magnoliopsida > Nymphaeales > Nymphaeaceae > Nuphar > Nuphar pumila. Next base: position 66,863,345 of record NC_143256.1, on the reverse strand, counting down.
ATTTGGGGTATTCACAGATGCCCCTCTTTGCTACTAAGCTGGTTGAAAGCCGAGCTTAGTGGCAAAGATAACATTCCAAATTTTGAAAAATGCCCCAGTCAGCAGATCTGAACTAGGTGTGGAAGAATTTATTTGAAAGATGGCTTCTCAGGCTTAAAACCTTATCCTGAATGGTTTTGGGGAGACGAAATCCTCAAAAATGATATGATTGAGTAGAAAATGAGGAAATTGTGATGGGACTTTTGGGTGAAAATCCCGAAATGGTGGAAAATCAGAATTTTGATCAAGTCTTATGGGTGAGACAAGATCAGCCTTTCGAAATGACTCAGGTTTAGCCCTTAACATGGATGGGACGAAGATATCTCAAGATAATTTGAATGGGGAAAGAAATATATGAGGACCTTGATAGGATATTTTTTAGAAAATGCCTCGTGAGATGAAATTCTAAGCACGATCCTTTCCTGGATGGATGTACAGAGCATGGATTCCTTTGTAGGGAAAACCATGATGGGACTGGAAGGATTACCTCGTCAAAACGAGGAACCTTGTCAGAACGAGACTCAAGTTTAAACCAAACCTGAAAAGGAAGATACCTCGAGGGATGAGGTTCAGGCTTAACCCTTAACCTGAAGAGGACAACCAAATGGAATCCTCGAGTGAAGAAACCATGATGGGACATTCAGAGTTTGCTTTGAAAAAGAGATGATCTTGGGCGTCTCATGGCTGAGACTGAAATAGCTTTTTGAATTTAATGACCTCTCGCAGAAGGTACAGGTTTGACCCTTAACCTGAGTGGGTACAACCATACAGATTTCTCGAAACCGTGATGGGACAGGAGAGATACTTCAACTGAATGGGGTAACTCTTCTGGAAGATATAAACAACGCTAGGTTGCACCAAAATAGATATTGAATATTTATTTCATTCTCAGAATATCTTCATTCTCAGAATATCTAGAAAATTTTGCCAATAAGATAAATTTATAGTTGACTTCAACGCTTGAAAATGTGCACATGTGTGCAAAGATATTCCCTCTTTTACCCAGAGTATTTTCTCCAACGAGGTTAACCGCTTGGTCTTAAGAGTCAAATTCAAAATTTTTGCGTTGATTATTTTCTTCAAGCAAGCTATCCATTTCCTTGATATGAGAAGAGGAGAAATATTCTTAATTTCATAAAAACAAGTAGTGAAAATATATTGATAAAAGTATTTCGCATAAGAAAAGATGACTTCTGGCAATTTTGGCAGTTTGATATCTGGGTGTTTTCCCATGATGATCTTTTTGCATTCTTTTTGAGTTATTAAACTTTTTCAGGCTTCTACATCTTCCTTTATTTTGAAGATGTCCTGACTTTTCTCTCTTTTTCAGGGAAGGGTACGCCACAAACTCCTTCATCTCGGAGATGTTCTGATCCTTTATTTATCTCAGGAATTCTATTGGCTCAAAAAGGTCTTTAGATGATAGCGGAAATCAAATATCCTTTAGGGTTTGTCGGTAGGTTCATCACACTCGCCTTCATCTCGACGGTGATCTGAACTTTCCTTGGAAGGATCCTTCACAAACTCCTTCATCTCGGAGATGATCCAAATCTTCTTTAGCCCCGAGGGTCTGCTCGCATATTCGTCTTCATCTTGACGACAATTGAGAGATCCCTTTTGCAAATATTTGATTGTAGCTTAAATGAAATGAGGAGACATGGATTGAGTGGATTCTTTTATCGCTCAGGATATTTCCACTACCTAATTGCCAGGAATCCGTTTTTAAACATGCGCCATAGCCATGATCAATCTCAATTCGCTTCTGGCGTTTCAATATTATTGAGCATTTCTTTTACTAATCATACCAAGGATATTTCTTTCATCCTTTTGGTTGATCAACAGGGAAAAGATTTGAATTTTATCCCTTTTTTCGCAAAAAGTTTCACCTTTTTGGGAAGAATACTAAAGGTAACTCGAGGTGATTCTTTTGTGAAGTAAGATTTATTGGAATCGACAAATATCTTTAATCAAATTGGCAAAGTTTTCGAGAATTCTTTGTGAAATAAACACTAAATATAGATTTTGATGCGACCTCGAGTTGAAACTTGGGAAGGAATATTTTTTTGTTTTGACTGACCAGCTCGAAAGCAGGGTTTTTTGGATCGACCAGCTCGAAAGCAGGATTTTGATTGATCGACCAGCTCGAAAGTGGGATTTTGGATGGAAGCACCTCTCAAAAGCAGGATTTTGGTTGACCGACCAGCTCGAAAGCAGGATTTGTTTGCCCGACCAGCTCGAAAGCAAGATTTGTGGAGGTACCAGCTCGAAAGCAGGATTTTGTTTGCCCGACCAGCTCGAAAGCAGGATTTTGTTTGCCCGACCAGCTTGAAAGTAGGATTTGATTTGACCGACAAGCTCGAAAGTAGGATTTTGATGGAAGTACCAGCTCGAAAGCAGGATTTGATTGACCAACCAGCTCGAAAGCAGGATTTTTTGAAGTACCAGCTCGAAAGCAGGATTTTTGGAAGTACCAGCTCGAAAGCAGAATTTGATTGACCGACCAGCTCGAAAGCAGGATTTGATTGACCGACCAGCTCGAAAGCAGGATTTGATTGACCAACCAGCTCGAAAGCAGGATTTTTTGAAGTACCAGCTCGAAAGCAGGATTTTTGGAAGTACCAGCTCGAAAGCAGAATTTGATTGACCGACCAGCTCGAAAGCAGGATTTGATTGACCGACCAGCTCGAAAGCAGGATTTGTTTGACCGACCAGCTCGAAAGCAGGATTTGTTTGCCCGACCAGCTCAAAAGCAGAATTTGATTGACCGATCAGCTCGAAAGCAGGATTTTGATAGAAGTACTAGCTCGAAAGCAGGATTTTGTTGTTCGACCAGCTCGAAAGCAGGATTTATTTGACCCACCATCTCGAAAGCAGGATTTTGATTGACCGACCAGCTCGAAAGCAGGATTTGATTGACCGACCAGCTCAAAAGCAGGATTTGTTTGACCGACTAGCTCGAAAGCAGGATTTGTTTGCCCGACCAGCTCGAAAGCAGGATTTTATTGACCGACCAACTCGAAAGCAGGATTTGTTTGACCGACCAGCTCAAAAGCAGGATTTGTTTGCCCCACCATCTTGAAAGCAGGATTTGTTTGACCGACTAGCTCGAAAGCAGGATTTGTTTGCCCGACCAGCTCGAAAGCAGGATTTTGTGGTAAAATGATTGGCATTGATAGAGTTGTGACCCGAAGGTTTTGAGAATGATGGATATTTGATGAGATCGTAACTCGAAGGCTTGAACTTGATATACATTAATGAATTTGTAACCCGAAGGTTTGAAAAGGATAGATATTGATGAAATTGTAACCCAAAGGCTTGACAGTGATAGATATTGATGAGTTTGTAACCCGAAGGTTTTAAAGATGGTAGACATTGATAAAATGGTAACCCGAGGGCTTGATAATGAAAGACATTTGATGAAATTGATAGACATTTTGATGAGGATTTAGGAAATCATAATAAATAATGATTCAGGTTTATACCTTAACCTAAAAAGGAAAAGAATACCTTGAAGGCCGAGGTTCAGTTTTTGCCCCTCGACCTGAAAGGGAGGAGGGAGATTTTTTAGGATATACTTGAGACTTGAATTTAGAAGGGATATGACAAGATTTATGATTTATGATATAGGATTTAGATGGACCGGCACATTTGGCTGTATGCGGTCCAATTTTCAGGATTAACCCCTTATCCTGAACGGAGAAAAGAATAAAATTTAAGCAGATAGAAGGAAATAAAATTTGATGAAATATTGATAAAAATGGAGAAAATTTGGAGGAAATTTATTTACTTTATAAAAGAATTCTCACAATTAGCATTTGTTGCTCCTATGAGCGATCTCAGGATTATCCCTTATCCTGAGAAAAGAATTCCTCGAATGTCGAGGTTCAGGTTTATTCCTTAACCTAAAAAGGGAAAGAATAAAATTTAAGAAAATTAATATAAATTTAGAAAATCAATTTGATGAAACTTGTATTTGCAAAAAGAATTCTCATAGGTAACATTATTGCCCCTACGAGAGGTCTCAGGATTATCCCTTATCTTGAATGGGAATAAGAATAGAGTTTAACTTTAGTGAAGGGAAATTGATATAAATCTAGAAAATCAATAAAGATTGATAAAACTTGTATTTGCAAAAGAATTCTCATAGGTAGCATTATTGCTCCTAAGAGGGGTTTCAAGATTATCCCTTATCCTGAATGGGAACACCTCGGACAATGAGGGTCAGGTTTATCCCTTAACCTGAGCGGGAAAAAGAATAAAAGAATACCTCATGGGAAAGAGGCATCAGGTTTATCCCTTAACCTGAAAGGGTAAAAATTTGATAAAATTTAATAGAATTGAGGAAAAATTGATAAAACTTGATAAAACTTGATAAAATTGATGTAAACTTGATAAAAATATGAATAAAATGAATGAAACTGATAAAGATATCCAAATTAACTAAAAATTTATAAGATTTAAGAGAAAAAAGAGTTTTTCTGATCCTGCTTGCATATGGGATCCTGAAAGAAAAAAATGTTTATTTAAAAGATAAGTGAGAAATCATTTTTGGGAAGAAAATCCACTGCAATAAGAATGATCAGTGCAAGATCTGATCCTTTAAAAAGGGGAATCATCATGAGAGATCATCATGAGGTTTGATTTTTGAAGATAGAGGTTTGAAACCAATTTTGAAAAAAGAAAACCAACATGAGGGATGATTTTGAAGACAAGTGGTTTTCAAAACCTAATTTGGAAAAGGAAAATCAACATGTTAGTTTATTTAAAAAGGATTAGATCAAAATATTTGAACTTTTGAAGACTTTTGCAGAAATTTTTGAGATTTTTATGATTTTGAAAATCTTTATAGGTAATATCATTTCTCTCATGATGGAGGAAAACAAATTTGGAAAATAGGTGACAAGGATATAAAATTTTTGAAAAATACAGGGAGGATAAAAAAGAATTTAAAGAAATCAGAAGAAAAAGACAGTACACCTGGGTTTTTAAAAGGGGAAATTTTGAAATAATATATACCCAGGGTTTTGGAAAATATAAGGAATATAAAATATCACAGATATACAAACAAGGATGTGCAAACAACACTCCCTAGAGCTGACTCTAAATGCAATATTTGAAATGGCTTGTAGGACCTTAATCCTAACTCTAAGGTTTAGATCATCTTATTTCAATCAAGGTATGCCGATATACTCAAGCTGAAGCTCGAAGTACGTGGCATAAAAATCTCTCTCCGGTTCTAAGGTAATGGTTTCCCAACATCCTTGAGCACCTACCGATATACCTCGGAGTATGGCCCTTAGGTACGTGGTAGGGGGGCGCGAACCCAAATAAGTGGTCCAGTTGTGAGGCTCTCTCCCGAACTATGGTTCAGTGAGACAGCCCAACAACGTGAAGACCAGGACAATATAGGTAGGGATGTTTTCAAAGACATGTTCAACATGCAATAAAACCAGAAAGCTCTAATGCAAGTCCTAAAGAGATAGATTTAAATGAAAAGAAGCATACACTTGCATACATTGTTTGCATTCAATCCCTAGAATTAAGGAGAGTTGTATTTCAGACCTAAGTCTAATGTGAACATGGAATAATCTCCTCAATATGGTCCTACCAAACCATACTTAGATCCTATATGCAAATGATGTCAGCTTAGGATAGAGTCTAAGCTCCTAAGGTTAGCATGGAAATAAAGCTGACATTTAAAGAATAAAGACTTAGATGATATGAAAGCAAAGCAAAGGCATAGATTCAACCGGACGAAGACGAGGTCCCATCACGGTCGCAAAAACTGTGATCATCGCAAAATTTTTCCTCTCTTGTGGTTTCTCTCTCTTCCTTCTCTTTTCCTTTTCCAACCTCTATTTCCTCCTTTTTGAAGGGAGAAAAATAAAAGACAGAAAAAGAAGAGACAAGAGAAAAGAAAGAAGAGAAGAGAGAGAGAAACTCTTTTGCGGGGTTTCACTTGACCTTGATTTGAAAATATTTAGAAAATTACTCGCCTCCGTTTTGAAATATATTGTGGGAAAATGGAGAGACGGGATTCGCTCGTCGGTACGAGGTTCGACCGTTCCTGGCGCCTTTAACAGGGGTAATCGAACCAAGGATCGAATTTATGCCTTTTGCTTTGCCTAAATATTATCTAAGACTTTATCCTAAAGATTTAAATGCACAAGGAATCATGCTTGTGCAATGCAAAGATGTATGCTCTTTTGAGAAAAATGATTTGGAAAACTCCAAGTATTTCTGAGATGAATTGGATAAAGAGATGGTTGAATCTAATTTAGAACTTGAGATAGATTAGAGAAGTTCTAAGTCTTTTGAAATACTCAGGGTTTGGAAGAATAAATCTTGATTTTTGAGAAAGAATGATTTAAAGCTAAGGTAAATGGAAAAGAAAGGAAATTTTCAAAGTTTAGAAGATGGACTTTGAACTTAGATTTAGGAGAAGAGATAAAATTGGAAATGGAATTGAACTTAAGATTTGAGATCAGGATGGATTTGAGAAAATCAAATGGTATTTACAAATAGAAATGGATTTTGGGAAGTTCATATGAGATCTGAAGATGAAATTGGTTTTGATATCTAGAATTGGGAATGGAATTGGATTCTGGATCTTAAAATGAGTTTAGGATCTAAAATTTGAGATCCAAAATAGAATTGGACTCTGGACCCTAAGATGGATTTTGGATCCGAAGTCTGAGATCTAAAGTGGAACTGGGTTCTGGATCCTAAAATGGACTTGGATCTGAAGTCTGAGATCCAAAGTAGAATTGGATTTTGGATCCTAAAAAAATGGAGTGGATCTGAAGTCTGAGATCCAAGGTGGAAGTTGAATTTTGGATCCTAAAATGGATTTGGATCTGACTTTGTATTTGGATTCTGAAAATTGATTTGAGAATAAATGGATTTCAAAGTCAAATTGGACTTGAATTTGGAGCTTGAATTTGGAATTTAGAAGATGAATCAAGAATTTAAATTGAACTTCGAATTTGATTGGAGTTTTGAATATGAAATGAATTTTGGAACTTCAAAGTCAAATTGAACTTTGAAATCTAATTTGAAGTGGAATTTTTGAATATATAAAATAAATTTGAAATCTCAAAGTTAAATTGAACTTTGAGATTGAAAATGAAATAGAATTGAAAAGTGAAAAGATGAATTGGATTTTACAAGAATTGAAGATTGATTGAAGAAGATATTAACATCACTTGGAATTTGGAAAAGAATTTTGAAAGTATGATGTTGTTTTATCTTAAATGATGAAATGAGTTGAAGGGTTTTGAAATTGAATTTGAAAAGCATATTTCATTCTTTAAATGAATTTAAAATAAAATTGAAGATATAATACATCCCTGACTATGGTCATTGAATGTATTATAAGATAATCATATTTAAATTCACGTAAAGAATAAAACATATTTTGGTGCTTTTATAGAGTTTAAGATGAAATTAACTCTCAATATATCCTGACTATGGCCATTGATATATATTTTGAGTTAATTTTAAATTAAACTCTGATAAAAGAAGAAAAATATTTATAAATATGATGATTTTTTAAAAGGATCCAGTGTTATTCCATAAAAGATGAAAATCCTAAGTTTTGTTTACATCCTGACTATGGCCATTGATGTAAATCATCAACTTAGAATTAATTACCTTTTACAAAATGGTGCACGTGCCATTCGTGTTTCACCATTGGTGTATTTTTGAGAAATAAAGAAAAATGTCACAAAACGGGGAATTTATGATATGCTCATATGTTCTAATCTAAGACTGAAGATGAAATTTCTTATTGATATTACAACATTACAATATGGAATCTAGAATTTATAAGAATCTTAAATTCTAGAAAACAAAGAATGATCTCCATATAGTTCCTGCAAGACATGAATTAACATAAACAAAAGAATATATACATAGAAGGGAATCATCCTATGGTGTATTGAAAGCATAAGTAGAGTTATCTGAAAGATCCAAGCTAACAAGTGTCTTTATAGTTCCCACTCAAATTCTTGATGATCCGCTCTCATTCGCATCAAACAGACAACGATCTTTGACTCCCTCAATCTTTGCATCCTTTAGCATTAGAGTTCTTGAAAGATTAGATCCAGCAATATCTAAATAAAAAATGAAGGCCTGAACAAAATCTAAAATCTTAGTGTCAAATTTATCAAATTTGGCCATAACACCAACACATGATACAAATGAGTATAAGTTGCTGGCCGATCCTAGACCAATTTTAGGAACTACCGACTCAGTATAAGACTTGGAAAGTGAATCAGATAGAGTTGATAATGATTTTGAAATACATAATCCAAAAAAAAAAAAGTTCAAACAAATATGATTTCAGCATGGTTGTGATCCATCAGTTCATGGTCAATATGAGAATAAGAGCTCTTGAACTTCAATCAACCTGCCACAAGGACCGCATTTACATGATACAAAATTAAGAAAGGTTTTTTTTTTTAATTTAGCAAGTATGTAGGCTAGATATTGCAATCGTCCATCCTACTAATGGCATGAACCACATTCACAAAGAAGTGATAGGCTTGCTGTCATTGATACTAGAGGTGATTTACAGCAGGTGGGTGGTGTGTTGTGAGGTGTAAGTGGATGTGTAGAAGTGAGTGATTGAATAATGGAATATGGGTGGTGAAGATAGTGGCTGATAGGTGAGGGATAAAGTGCTGACTACAGTAATGAACAATGTTTCAAACAAGAAGTCTAAGTTCTCTAATTTTCTGCAACAAGTCTTACTCACACTAAAAGCTCTCTGGATCTTGATTCCACTTCTCTGAGCCCTTTAAACTTTAACCAGATTTTTCTCTCTCTCACACAATAGATACATTCCCACTGATGGCAGATCCAGCATAATTGATTTTTGATATATACAGTCCATAACCATGACTATGCATTGGACCAATAAATACTCAGAAATAACAAATAATAGTTCTGGGTTTATAACTTTATTCAAGCAGTGTTCCATTATGGGCGACAGAATTGGCCCCTCATTAAATGAGCAAGCACGAATAACCTGAATAAAAAAAAAGGGGGAAACTTTATTACTTTACAATATCAGATATTGTCAAGAACTCATTATTGCCTCCCTGAAATGATGATATGCATGCAACAGGGAGGCAGGTGGGCAGTTACATAGCAGTCACTTGTGAGAAAAAAATGAATCAGTAGATCAGAGCACCGAAAATCCAAATGCTGAAACAAATCAAGAAAAGAATCTAGAGGAAAGAACTGAAAAATGGCTTCAACATATATTTAAAAGGTGACCCAGGGCTCCATAGCTATTCAAATAGACTTTCTTAAAAAAAATCACTAAGATTCAAAATGGGATAAAAAAAAAAGTTCCATGGTGAAATTAACGTATGTGTGTCTTTTTTTTTTTTTAACCAAGAACTAATCTAACTTCAATTGAAAAAGTGTGAAAAAGTTTTGATAGAAAATTGCAAGGCCCAGAATATCATATGTGAACCTGATAAACAGAATAGTAACGAAGCAACTAAATGCTGAACAGGGGAGATGAAAATGAAAAACATAATTGACCTGCTTGAAGGACTAAGACAAGGAAGAATGAATTTGAACTCATAAATACAAGAACTTTGAGGAGTTTTCTTGAAGAACGAAATCTGATGTTGCCTTGTTCATGGATCTTGAGAGTGCCCATCCCTTGCTAAAAGCTGTCATTGAAGGCATATTCCAACCTCAAAGGTCCCAAGGGAGAGTCTACACGAATGCCTGCATCATATCCATAACCACTGCTAGGTTTGCTCCTTGCACCAGCGGGGTCTCGTGGAACAGTTGATCCTGATCCAAGGTCACTTCCACAGTCAACAAATATTGCACCTTCTACTGGACCAAACTTTCACCAAGTCCTATATTGACTGCCTCAGTGATACAATCTTCCTTTTTGCGAGTTGAGCGTTTACACAGGTCTGCTACCGGCCCTGAGAATTCCTCACTCACGCCACATATGATCCCCTCATTGGGTGAAGGAACGATTCAGATGGGTCAAACAAGTTTCTCTGACCTTGTTTTGCTACCTTTAACAACCTGCAAACCTCAGATTTTCAGAAAATATACCAAGGTCAAATGAATTAGGATGGTAAAACCCAAAGATTTTTTTTTTTTAAGGAGAGAATCTGATTTTTAATGAACAAAGTTTTTGCTGGAAACAAGACTGATGATCATTCAGAGTGATGCTATGGCCATCAAGGCTGTTATCAAAACATAAGCTACAGGCCACCAGGATGCACGCATATAAAAAAAAAAAAATTCACCCCATGCACACCGAGTCATAGCATCATTCTAATAAATAAAAGAAAAAAAAACAACAGTAGGCTTGCACGATTTTATCCATAATCCTGATCACATTATCAAGGTGATCTTGGCACCTGATTAGTGTTTTGCGAGGCCAATTTGCCCAGACCTAAGAACTCAAAAGTGGAATCAAGATTGAGCAAGACTTTCATATATTGCAAACTTCGATCTGGCCCTTGATCAGAGGCATAACATGTAAAGCTGACCCTTCAACCAAACCATCACGCCCAACCGTGGTGGGATCTTTTGCATGAGAACGACCAAACTAACTCAGTAATACCACAAAATATGAGACATTTCTCAACCAATATATGATTCATTCATGGGTTTTCACAGGAGAGCATAGATGAACATCATGATAATATAAAAAACTAACATAGTGTTGCAGCAGGAAAATAACGAATCCTTTACAATCTACTATTCCTTAGATATTCTTTCTGGAGAAAAAAAAATGGAGATCAAACCTGTAATGGAAATATGGCATTCATGAAGTGATCCTGGCACTGGTACTCTAAGAGGGAGATTCCATCCACGGATAGATTTTAATGGTAGAACGATTTCTGATGAACTCTCATAAACATTGGATTAACGTCAGCTAATCTCAATGAAAATTACAAATAAAACTAATCCCTCTTTTCAATCAGGATCACCATCGTTTGATTCTGAAACAACCTCTTCCAAATTCCCCACCCCCTTTCATACGTTTCAATGACACCATATGTGTATGAAAGATTTTATCAGTAGATTGGCAACCGATTCTTCTGGGAATCGGTATGTGAATCCATGATGAACAAGAGGGTGAAAAGCACATATTCAGATGGGCATGTCTTTGACCATTGGCCTAAGGCAGACGACATCAAAATTGTCGTGAGGAGTTTTGCATCTTAAGGGAGAAACGTTGAGTTTCTATGAGATGCAGGGTCTAATGTAAAATCCTTGGTTAATACTAAAAATGGAAACCACGAGTTGAGAGAGAATGCTAAACCATACACGATGAAATTTGAACCACGAAACAATAAAAAAAAGAAAAGCTACAGAATAAAAGAGAAATGAGACCATACATATAGTGTAAATGATGCAACGCATGGTAACTTCAATTTACAAAAAATGCTAAACAGAGGTATCGATATTATGCAATATGTTTCATCGAAGCTACTAGAAGCAGATCGATGATACAAGTATGCCTTTCAGGGAATAGGATTACACAAGGAGGATGAAAATCATAAAACATAAAGAATCGGGAAAAGAAAGAAAGAAGAAAAGAAAAAAAAGAAAAGAAAAAAAAGAAAAGAAAAAATGTAGGATCTGAGTATTCTCTTTGTTGTAGCATAGGGGTGTGTTGACGTTGCACAAGCAACTCAACGTTACCCGTGTGTGATCATCGCAAAGTTTTTCCTCTATTTGTGGTTTCTCTCTCTTCCTTCTCTTTTCCTTTTCTAACCTCTATTTTCCTCCTTTTTGAAGGGAGAAGAATAAAAGAAAGAAAAGAAAGAGAGAAGAGAAAAGAAGAGAAAGAAAGAGAAAAGAAACTCTTTTGTGCGGTCTCACTTGACCTTGATTTGAAAATATTTAGAAAATTACTCGCCTCCGTTTTGAAAATATTGCGGGAAAAATGGAGAGACGGGATTCGCTCGTCGGTACGAGGTTCGACCGTTCCTGGCGCCTTTACAAGGGGTAATCGAACCAAGGATCGAATCTATGCCTTTTGTTTTGCCTAAATATAATCTAAGAATTTATCCTAACTCTAAATGCACAAAGAATCATACTTTTGCAATGCAAGGATGTATGCTCTTTTGAAAATTGATTTAGAAATTTCCAAGTATTCTGAGATGAACTTGGTAAAGGAGTGAAGAAATGATTTAATCTAACTTAGAACTTGAGATAGATCAGAGAAATTCTAAGTTCTTAAAGTGAATCAGAGTTTGGAAGGATAGATCTTGACTTTTAAGAAAGAATGATTTGAAGTTTTGAAAATGAAGTTTCAAAATCAGACATGGACTTTGGATTTAATCATGGATTTAAGAGAAGAAGATGAAGTTTTGAAATGATATTGAATTTGAATCTTAGAATGGATTTGAGAAAATCAAGTGGTATTTAAGAATGGAAATGGATTTAAGAGATTCAGATTAGATCCGAAAATGGATTTGAAATCTAGAATTTAGAATTGGATTCCGGATCCTAAACAGAATGGGATCCGAGATTTTAGAATCCAAGATTGACTTGGGTTCTGGATCCTAAAATGGAGTGGATTTGAAGTCTGAGATCCAAATGTAGAATTGAGCTCTGGATCCTAAGATGGATTTGGATCTGAAGTCTGAGATCCAATGTAGATTTGGACTCTGGATCCTAAGATGGATTTGGATCTGAAGTCTGAGATCCGATGTAGAGTTGGACTCTGGATCCTAAGATGGATTTGGATCTGAAGTCTGAGATCAAAGGTGAAATTGGATTCTGGATCCCATAAGGAAATTGGATCTGAAGTCTAAGATCAAAGTAAAATTGGAGTCTGGATCCTAAAGAGGAATTGGATCTGAAGTCTGAGATCCACTACGTGTATTGAATCCTGGATCCTAAAAATGGATTTGGAGTTAAATTCCGAAGATGAATCAAGAACTTCCAAGTTTAAATTGAAACTTGAAAAATAAAATTTTAAAATTTGAATATACAAACGAATTTCAAAGTCAAATTAGACCTTGAATTTTTGAAGTTTGAATTTGGAATTTAGAAGATGAGTCAAGAGTCTCAAGGTAAAAATTGAACTTTGAGTTTGATTAGAGTTTTGAATATAAAATGAATTTGGAATTTCAAAGTCAAATTGAACTTTGAAATCTGATTTGAATTTGAATATATAAAAAAATGGCTTTGAAATCTCAAAGTTAAATTGAACTTTGAGATTGAAAATGAAATTGAATTTGAAAATGAAAGGATGAATTGGATTTTATAAGAATTGAAGATAGATTGAGGAAGATATTTACATCACTTGGAGTTTTGAAAAAAAAAAAGGATTTTTGAAAACATGATGCAGTTCTATCCTAAATGATGAATGAATTTAAAGAATTTGAAAATTGAACTTTTGAAAAGCTATTCCATTCTTTAGATGAACTAAAATAAGATTGAAGATATGATACATCCTTGACTATGGTCATTGAATGTATTATATAATAATCTATATTTAGATTTAGGTAAAGAATAAAACGTATTTTTGTGTTTTTATAGAGTTTAAAATGGAATTAACTCTCAATATACCCTGACTATGGCCATTGGTATATATTTTGAGCCAATTCTAAGTTAAACTCTAATAAAAGAAGGAAATATTTGAAAATATGATGATTTTTGAAGAGGATCCAGTGTGGGTCCAATGTTATTTCGTAAAAGATAAAAGTCCTAAGTCTTGTTTACATCCTGACTATGGCCATTGATGTAAATCATCAACTTAGGACTAATTACCTCTTACGGAATGGTGCACGTGCCATTCGTGTTTCACCATTTTTGAGATTTTGGAAAATAAAGATGGAAACATGAAAATAAACAATTTATGATATTAACAATGCTCATTCATTCTATCTAAAACAGAAAATGTGGATGATTCTCATTATATCCAGCTATTATAAATTTGAATTTGAAATAGAAATTATAACTCCTAAGCTAAGAAAAAGAACATACCCCTTTTCTACCTAATTCCTGCAACATTTAAAGTTTAACACAAGGCAAAAGATGAATGTAGAAGGGGTTTTGACAATATCATATCTTAATGTTGGTATGCCTATGGTTATATCTAAATCATGATGGAAATGCACATGTTAATGAGAATGCAATGCCTAATGTATGGGCCTGAATGTACTTATGCTAAACAAAAGAAAATAAATGCCGACACAATGCCTGTATACAATATATGAAGAGAGGTACAAAGAATTGCCTAAATGCCTATGTTAGTGGAGAATGCTTGGATATGTAAAACCATAACAACTTAGGGGCTGTTGGTGAATATACATGGGTTTAAGACAACTCAAGAGCCACCGTCGGTGCAAATGAACTAACAACAGCTTTTAGGCTGCTGAGACTGTAGGAATTTTTCTAGCCCTTTTACTATTTCTATCACCTTGGTAAAGAGCAAATTTTAAGAAAACATTCGTTTATTCTCAACTTTTCCACTAGCAACTTTATTTGTATGCAAATTAACCATCTTTGTACCCAGCGGTGTTACATAAAGAAAAAAGTTAGAACTTTCATCAAAAATGCCATTGATCTGTGGAGCATTTTCTGTGTTAAAGTGGGAAAATCACTGAACATCTTTTGAGAAATTGATTGTTTCCATCAAATGCCTAGATTCATGATTGTAAAGAGTGTTTTTATTTCTGCTACCTGACCACATTCATGGAGGTACTGCAAAAGAGGCAGTCCATGGTATAACATTTATACCTTAATTTGTCCATATTAACCAAAGTTGCCTATTGTTAGGCAAAAGGCTGTTGCACATCTGATTCCTCACCCAAATATTTTAACAAAAGGAAATATTTATGGATAGAGAACACAACATATGACAGACCGACATTTAATTAGTAAAACATATATCATGATGCAAAGGCTAGCACTTCAACGTATTTTCAATGAGACCCAAAAATTTGGCTTGAAACCTCAATGAATCAGGTTATCCATATATCGCACAACAAGTATAATGAATTCAAAATATTCAAGAATTTCCCCTCACTAACCAGAAATGGTATTATTAGTTTGAAAACTATATGAGGGGATCTTACCTCTTGGATCAGACAGAGTATTCTTACTCAACTCTGATGGAGATAATAATTCCTTCCACGTGTCCTGCGATGCTGAATCCTTACACAGGTCCACCACCGGGCCTTTATTATTCCACTTTTAAAGAATAAAAAGGGGAACTCTCATCCTTCTTTTGATTTTTCAATGATCATCGAACTGCTGAAATCAAAACCAGCATTAACGCCAACTGTTGGGGAAATCCAAAAGGATGAAGGACTTCCTAGTTGCAGAAGACTGTAGAGTGAAGCCTGTAGTGCAAAGGAAAGGATTAGTGTTCTGATAAATATACAAAGTCATCAAATGATACAGATGGCACAACACGTTAAATCACACAAGACAACTCCCTCTATGAGTCAGTTCCCAATGAGGCTGGAGTTAGGGATTTTCGGCCCTTATGTGGATTTGCAGCAGAGTTGGCAAGTGAATTTCCCATAATAACTATCCATTTCCAGTGTCACCAAACCAACTGGGCTATCATGAGTTCTGAACATATTGATAAGCTCCCCGGGAAGACGCAGCAACTCGGTAGGTGAAAGGGTAAGAACATGAGTTGCCAAGCATTTTATACAACTCCAGATTTCCATTAGAACAACTATTCGCCAGTGATGCATGGAAGCATTCATGTACCCAACAAAAGAATCTTACCTTATAGACCTGCTGATGTTGCTGAACAACCATACTTGTGGAAAAAAAAAATATCACTATCGGAACATATGCCCACATTAAAACGATAGCGCACACACAGGAACAAAAGGGATGTATATTTATATGTACACCCTGTATTGGATGTAAGTATCTCCGAAGCAGCAGCTGTCAATCAAGTCGTATGAGTGTATGACTAGTGGGATACTAATTATAATGAGGGTGAAACCATATCAAATAATATTTGTATAAAGGGAAAATCTTACAGTATGTAACAATATAATACTACAACTACGTAGCAGTGTTGTGCAGTGCAGGTAGTGCAAGAGTAATGTGCTGGACTGTAGAGAGGAAGTGGCGTGCCACCAGTGATGCACGGTAGGTCAGAGTCTATTGTTTACCCCTTTTAGCAAATCCGAGAGGGACCCACGCTCTTTTGCATGCTATGGTGAAGGTGAACAGAAAAGCAGAGAAAAAAAAAATTCAAATATGCTATGATAAAACCACCTGTTATAATGGTATATAACATACGCAAATGGGAGATATAAAACAAGGATGATTCAGCAACGCACTTGGTTGAATCAATGATACAGGATGATATCCCATTAAAACATGCCGATATTAAGAGAATAAATGCAGAGATAAATTAATGCAAAGGGATGAGGTTAGCTTCAATTACAGGCGTTGGATGTAACTATGTTATGGAAATTAACAGTGGAAAAGGGGGATCGAGAGATTGTGGAACTGCTATTTATAAAGATGAGGGCAAAACGAGGTTGCTATATGATAAAAAAAACGTTAGTAGGCCTACTTACAGATAGGGCTTGATCAAAGCATTTCCAGGCAACTTTTCCTGTTTTGCAATAAGCAATTATTTCTCCAAAACGAGTAAGAAAACGAGATGCAACAGAAAGTAATGTAACGAAGCAACATAATGAATAAAAAGAACATACAGAAATAATATATATAAAAAAAAAACTAGGTAGAACGATGGGCAAGCTAAACGAATCATCTGCCAGAAATTAGAAATGAACCAATGGAAATAACACATTTTTAAATTATTTTCATGCCATGGACAACTAGATTTACCTTTCCATTGATTCTAATAATTTCCTTCAACAGATTAAGACTGCTAAGACAGATAATGCTGTGAATCGGACTTCCTGTAGCAGATATTAAGATGAAACATGCCATACTTGTTGTTGTCTAAAGACACAGATTCCGAAACCTCTGTGTGCATGGTGGATATTAGGGGGAAAAGAGGAACGATGAAGCAAATTGGAAACTTAGGCACTACTGGTATTTAGAAATTAAAAAGGACATCAAAGAGGAAATAAGAAAAATCATAAAGAAGACCAATACGCAGGTAGATAATGTTATATAAAAAAAAACAAAGAGCGTAAAACAAAGGTAACTGAAAAGAAATTAAGACTAAATTGCAAGAGAGGGAAGGAATTTGTCGGAATGGGATTATTCCGTTAATGTTGCAAAACGTAGGTCGGCACTGCTATATGCAGGCCAATCTTACCAGTTATGCTTAAAGTAAATGATAGAGAAAAAAAAAAAAAGGAATCAATAAGGAATGTTGTGAATAAAAGTTTAACAAAGAAAGGAAGTTTTTCACCCGATTTCATTGATTCTTCAATCAAGGAAGGAGTGTCGATGCCTCGTATACAGGCATAATGTGATACGCCTTCTATCGATCGGAAGTAAGCAACTAAGGAAGAAAAGAAAAGAGGAAAAGAACTAGAAAGGGGAAGAAAGTAAACGCAAAGAGGGGAAGAGGGAGGAACAAAGGCGTGGAAGAAGAAGGGTGCGGGGGTGAAACACGGTCAGAGAGAATGAAGGAGGAATGCAGTGGTAGGGTGAAAACGGATCATCGAAGGAGAAAATGGGGTGGTGAAGAAGCGGTCACGAAGAAGAAGATGAAGAGGTTCTTTTAAGGAGGAGGAGGAGGATTCGAGAAGAAGTTGGTTGAAGATGGGTGGAGGAGAGTGAATTTGTTAGTGATGGAGGGCCAAAGATGGGGAAATTGGAGGGCGATGGAGGAGTGGAAGCTTCTGGAGGAAGGTTTTTTTTTCGGAGTCTGTGGGAGAGGCGCTCTCCTCTTCGTTAAAACCCTAAAAAAGACAAATTTGAAAGGGACCCCTCATTTTCAGGTTTTTTGCACATAGGGGGCTCCCTAACAAACTTTGCAAAAGAAGTTTTCTCATAAAAAAAAAAACTTGATTTTTCAAAAGGGTGTTTTTTTCAAAAAGGTTTTTGCAAAAGAATGGTTTTCAAAAGAGGTTTTTCAAAAACTAATTTTTTTGTTTCTTTTCTATTTGCATTTTCCATTTTTTGTATTTTTGTAGTAGAAAACTAAAATTTTAAAAGAAAACAAAGTTTTAAACACTAAATTTTTGTATTTTTCTGAGAAATATTTACAAAGAGTATTTTTCTGAGAGTTTCAGACCATTTTGGAGAAATTTCTTCAGAAAGTGGGTTTGGACCCAAGTTTTGAGAAAATGTTCGAGTTTTAAAACTCAAATCGAGGAATACAACGCAATGGATCCAAACGGATGTCGGATGGACTGTCCGAGCTATTTAAAACTATTTTTGGTATTTTCTGTAAATTTAAATAAAAAAATTGGACAATGAGACTCAGATTCGGATTCGGACAATGGGTCCGGATCCGAAACCAAGTCAGACATATAAAATGAATTAAATTTCAGTAAAACTTAAGAAATGAATTGGAATTTAGGCTCAATTGCTCAGAAAATGATATCAGGGGCAAAAAGGAAATATTTACAATATTTTGAAAAATTTGGGGTGTTCACACCGTGTTGCATTAATGGAGTTAAAGAAAGCAGAGAACTAAAGGGAAGTCAAAAAAAAAAAGGAAAGGTACTTAGCTGTTCGGCGTGAGATAGGGGAAGAACTTCTTTCGGTTGATCGGTAGGGGAGACCAGAGGAAAGCAGAGCAGAGATAAGAAGGAGCAGAGAGGGATAATGTCGGGGTGATGACAGATTTTCCTTTTGCTTGCAGGGTCTTCTCTTTATTGCAGGATTTTCTTCATTCGATCGAGGGTGGGAGCCAATGCCAACAGAGAATAGTGGTGCGGGGGTGATAACGGATGCTGGGGGTTTCCCCATCGT
This sequence comes from Nuphar pumila, assembly GCF_984573655.1. Classification (NCBI taxonomy): domain Eukaryota; kingdom Viridiplantae; phylum Streptophyta; class Magnoliopsida; order Nymphaeales; family Nymphaeaceae; genus Nuphar; species Nuphar pumila. Next base: position 66,844,421 of record NC_143256.1, on the reverse strand, counting down.
TCTCCTCTTAAAGAGAGGAATGAAGATTTCTGAATGAAAGTGGAGCAGTTAGGGATCAAGGGTTGAGATGAACGGGTTGGCGATCGGAGGATTGAGGAAGAGAGATGGGCAAGGTTGTTACAGATGAAGGGCAGATGAGGGGAAGGCCTATGAGGCGTGCGAGGGTTTTGGAGGAAGGGTTTGCGAGAGGGAAGGAGAAGGTTCTGGAAAGTGAGATCGTGAGAGGGTTTCTAAAAAAAAGAAAAAGAGAGACAAAGCTTGTGCGTGAAGCTTTTCTTTATGAATTTTTTTGATTTTCCAAAAAGAGACTCCTTCAAAAGTTTTTCATAAAAAGTGTTTTTAAAATGATTTTTTTAGCAAAATTGACTTAAAAGGTTTAAACTCGTTTGTTTTTCTCATAATTTTTTCTTTTTTTTTTGGTTTTTGTGTTATCTTTCCATTTTTTTGCATTTTTTTAGAATGAAGTCCTAAAAATTTTACGAGGAGACAAAGATTAGAACTAATTTTTTGTGTTTTTGCAAAAATATTTACAAGAGAGAATTTTTCTGAGAGTTCAAGGCTATTTTTGGGGAAATTTCTTCAGAAAATGCGTTTGGATCCGGGTTTTGAGGAAATATGGATTTAAAGCACTGGATTCAGATCCAGAATTGAATTTGAATATATCAATATGGAATTTAATTCAGAAAATCTCAAGAATGACTGAATTTTTGTGTTGGTTTCCTCAGAAGATAGAGTTAGGGGCAAAAGGGTCATTTTTACAAAACTTTGAAAAATTTGGGGTGTTCACAATGTCAACATCAGTTCAGACGATGATCCAAAAATCCTCAAAATTGGCTCTAGCTTAAGTTTAGATAAGAATGAAAGGCTTGTCTATTTTCTCAAGCAGCATCAGGAAGTCTTTGCCTGAACTTATAAGGATATGACAGGCTTGGATCCCAAACTGGTCGAGCATCGTCTCGCGCTGAAACCGAATTGCAAACCAATCAAGCAGAAATTGAGAAAGATGGATCCCAGAGTAGCACCGCAAGTTAAAGAAGGACTTGAGGAATTGCTAAAAGCAGGATTCATCCGGACTATCGAATACCCAGACTGGTTGGCGAACATCGTGGCAGTTCCCAAAAAGAACGACAAGGTCCGGATCTGTATTGATTTCAGAGATCTAAACAAGGCCACCCCAAAAGATGACTATCCACTTCCCAACATCAATCTTTTGATCGATAGCACGGCGGGCCACTGTAACGCCCCAACTTTTTATAGTAAAAATTTTGGAGTAAATTTTTTTTTGAAATAGCGGAAGTGCGAAAAACACAAGTCAGGCGCATTACAGGGTAAAACAGAGAAGTACTAAACATACCATTCATTAATTGAAACATTAATGTCATTAATTACATCCCATAACAGAAATGTAAATCTACTAATCAGAGTTCAAACATAAACTACTGAATAAATGAGATCTCTTGGCTTTATCCAAAACGACACCCCGATGCTCCAATTAGTTGCTACCTGAAAAATATTTAAAGCAGAAGGGTCAGACTCCCCTTTCTACGTAAGAAGCATTATATTTATACGTGGTGCTCAGTGACCTGTGTACAAATATGTGCAAGTACTGCAGATATAACTAGCATGGAAGTTTATAACATTCTAAGAAGATGATTATGCTTTCTAATTCATGATACAGTGCAAAAGATGACTGAATTAGAGGTATACTTATCCACATTAGTACAAGCTGTAGCTTCCACAAGTTTTACAAAAGTCAACTCAACAATATATAATTCTTCAAAGATAAGTTTCTAGTCAACTTAAATTATTTAATGCTTATCTTACTCTTACCCTGTGGGTACGCACAGGCATAGACCTCGTAGCGGACCGAGACCATACGGGGGTCTATTATTTAATAACCCGTATGACTAGCCGTACGGATATCCAAAGGAGACGGTCAGTGACCGAGAGAGAGCTCCCCAGTGGCTAGAACAAAAATTTAGGATGCACCCTGTACTTCTGCAGAAGACTTGGATCTACCACCTAGGACATACTGGTAGTCCTGGTCCCCTAACTTCGTGGATTGGGGACTGGGTGAGACGCCTAGCTCTCACAAGAACAAGAATGTCCACGAAGCTTGTACCACCTACCCTCTCCAAGGTAGACCATGGGTCCAGTAACATACACCATCTTTCAGGTGTACCCAGAGCCCTGGGAAACCAGTAACATATACCATTTTCAGGTATACCCAGAATCCAACATATTTAATTTATATGTGTATACATTTTTTTATTCTTGTTTGTTTGGATCCAGTAACATACATCTTCTTTCAGATGTACCCAGAACCCTGGGAAAAACAGTAACATATACCATCATTCAAGTATACCCAGAATCCCACATATTTAATTTATATGTATATACATTTTTTTATTCTTGTTTGTTTGGATACAGTAACATACATCTTCTTTCAGATGTACCCAGAACCCTGGGAAAACCAGTAACATATACCATCTTTCAGGTATACCCAGAATCCCATATTTAATTTATATGTGCATATTTTTAATTTTATTTATTCTTATGTGCAAGTCATTGCACCACATGGGATTTTCAAAACCCCAACTCATACTCAGGCTGATCTTAGTATATGCACATTACCCATCGAATGCCTCAAAGGCACCAACCACAATTTCTCATAATTTTGGTTCAACTTTGTGTCGAGTACTTAAACGTTCGGCATTTTCAGTTTTGTTTATGAGCTCGAGTGTACGTTCTGTATCCCCATTGGATATGCCGCAACATGACATTATCCAACTTTATCATGTGTGTTCTATGTACTGGACATAATCCGACTATTTTTTTCATAGATATTTCAGTTGCATCTCACCTAAAAAGTCTTTAGAAAACTTTTCTAAAAGAACCCTTCATGAAAATCATTTTAGAAAACTCTTTACTCAATTTTTCATGTTTATTAGTCGACCAATAGGCTCACCGGTCGACCAACCTTTTTGGCTTCAAATCTTCTAAGCAAAACGTTATTTTTTTGTAAAATTAGTCGACCGAAGAATTTATCAGTCTACCGGACAGAATGTCTATTTTCTGGAAAAGTTTAGCAGCAGTCGACTGAAGGGTTTATCAGTCGACTGATCATAAAATTAGTCGACCGAAAGTTTTATCAGTCGACCGGACAAAATGTCCGTTTTCTGGAAAAATTTAGCAGCAGTCGACTGAAGAGTTTATCAGTCGACTAAACAGAATATCAATTTTTCTGAAAATTTTAGCATCAGTCGATTGAAGGTTTTATCAGTTGACTGATCAGAATATCTGTTTTCTGGAAAAAATTTAACATCAGTCGACTGAAGGTTTTATCAGTCGACTGATAAGAATATCTGTTTTCTGGAAAAAAATTAGCATCAGTCGACTGAAGGTTTTATCAGTCGACTGAACAAAATGTCTGTTTCCTGAAAATTTTAGCAGTAGTCGACTGAACATATTATCAGTCGACTAACTATTGCCTCAGTCGACTAATTTTGTCATTTTTCTGTAACTTTTAAAAGGGTGTAACTTTTTATTTTTCAAACATTTTGATCATTCTAAATGGACTGTTTTGCCACCCCTTTCATCCTCAATGTATGGAATCTTTCAACTATAAATATGAGTGCATTCCACACTCAAAAACATTGAATCTAATCGAAATACCCAATAGGAATGATATATCTTTATTTTACCATGATGTGAAATAGCAATCACGTATACATAACTTCAGACCTGATTAAAACCATTCAATCTACAAGGTATGAAAGGTGTATTGAACAAGAAAATACAACCAAACAATAATTTCATGAATAATAATCCGAGATACTTAAGGTTCCACGCCATTTGCCTACTTTATTTTTGTTTCGATCTTGAATCTGTCATGGCTAACACCCACACCAAAAATATATGCATTTTTCCTACATAGATTCAAACTTAGGTTTTGATATGAGTACTACATATCACCAAGCATACACATAGGAACATAATGCCCTTACAAAGAACACCACAATGCCCCAACGTTGGCCAAGGGTGAGAACCATTGGCTGAACCACTACATATTGACCTATTGGCGAGTAGGTGTTTCAACTCATGCCACCTGAGTCTCAAGGCCCTAAACATACCTACATATAGGTGGTGCTTGTCGCGTAAACTCCATGATATTGCAACATAGATGTGCAACAAGGCATCAACCACTTACATACAAATAGCAATGCTCCTTACCTCTTTGGAGTCTCATGACGGCAAGGCTGCAATCCCTTCTCTTCGTTAGAGCGGCACCCCACGTCGATAATGGATGTTCACGCGTTCAACAAGGGAGGTTCACACAGACCAACAATGGAGGTCGACCACCACCGTGAGAGAGAGAGGGAGAGAGAGAGAGAGAGAGAGAGAGATACGTCTAATGTAACTCCTTACCAAAAATATCTCATTTAACTCCTCTATTTAGGGGGAAGTTACCAAATTTTCAAGGCATTAAAACTTCACCCAAATCTCACGTTTTTTATGGGTGATGTCTATTTCCAACAATGCCCCCCCCTCCTCTCTTAGGCATGATTTCCTCTAACTTCCCTCACTATTTGCTTTATGGGTACCCCTCTTCCATGTCACCTGGGATTCTCCTGAATCCTTGGTAGAGCTAGATGGAAAAGCCAAAAATTTAGGCTTAACATAATCCCACGTTTTTACCCTTTTCACCAAGGTAGAAAACATCACTTTCTTGTGAAAAAAGAATAATTTGTGCACAGGGGTTTTTGAATTGAGGTTGCAACTCTACAACCCTATGTGTCCTACCATAACTCCACTTCACCACTTGTTGTTTACTTTTGCGAAAATATTCTTTTTATGTCATATTGGGACGCTTTTCCTTGTTGATGGTTTTCTTCCATTTTCAAGTAGATTTTTCACCCGTTGGTTTTAAACTTGCACTTGCTTACTTTACGTGTGCTTCGGATCTCACGCTATCATCCCGAAAGTATCGGGTTTCCTTACTTGGACTCGTGAACCAGGTCGGATCATCAGATCTCGCCAAGATCCGGATCCAAAACCACTTGTGAGAGTTTGTTATCGGTTTCGTTCTAGAAACCACAAGTCATAAAAATTGTACTGCCTAACTTAAAATCTTACTATTTCACATAACGGATCCCTTTTATTCATTTAGAATTTTCTAAATTTCACGAGTTTTACATCCTTCCCCTCTAAAAAGAAATTTCGTCCGCGAAATTTGTAATACATATCAATCAAACAATTGTGGGTATTTGTCTTTCATTGCTGCTTCCGGTTCCCACGTGCATTCTTCTAAGCCATGATGTCTCCATCTCACTTTGACTAATGGGATGATCTTATTTCGTATCACCCACTCACTGCGATCCACGATTTCAATCGGTCTCTCTTCTACGGTCAGATCTTCTTGCACACTGATGTCCTCGAACTGAATCACGTGTGACAGATCTTGAATGTATTTTCTCAACATTGATACGTGAAATACATTATGAATCTTGACAAGTTGAGATGGTAACTCAACTCGATAAGCAGTTTCGCCGATCCGCTCCAATATCGGGAAAGGTCCGACATATCTAGGACTCAACTTTCCCTTCTTTCCGAATCTGAAAACGCTCTTGGTCGGCGATACCTTGACAAACACTGCATCTCCCACTTCGAAACTAAGCTCTCTGCGTCGCTGATCCGCATAGCTTTTCTGTCGACTCTGTGCTGCTCTAAGTTGATCTCGTATCTTCTGTATTTGTTCAGTGTAATGTTGAAGTACCATTGGTGACTCAACTGTTCTTTCGCCAACTTCATCCCAATATACTGGTGACCTACAAGGCCGCCCATACAGTGCTTCGAAGGGCGCCATGCCAATACTCGCATGGTAGCTATTATTGTAGGTGAACTCAGCTAGTACAATGTGAGCATCCCATTCGCCTTTCCAATCCAACATACAGGCACATAGCATGTCCTCCAGTGTCTGTATGGTCCTTTCTGACTGTCCATCGGTTTGTGGATGAAAGGCAGTGCTGAACTTCAACTTAGTTTCCAATGCCTTTTGTAACTGCCCCCACAGTCGTGAGGTAAACCGAGGGTCTCTATCAGATATGATCGAGACAGGCACCCCATGTAGTCGTACTATCTCCTGGATATACAGGTCGGTCAAGCTCTCAAGTGACTAATTCTTCCTCATCGGTAGGAAATGTGCTGACTTAGTGAGTCGGTCAACCACTACCCAAATAGAGTCATGGTTCTTTTGGGTTCGCGGTAACCCCATCACAAAATCCATCGTGATATGTTCCCATTTCCATTGAGGAATTTCCATCAGCTGCATCGTTCCTCCTGGCCTTTGATGCTCGATTTTGATTTGTTGACATGTCAAGCACTTTGCGACGTATCTAGAATGATAGCAAGAATTAGCATAATCCCGATCTTATATCATAGAAAGAGCAACCTAATTAGAACACAAAAAATTTTCTCGTGAATTGGTTACCTTGCAACATCGTGCTTCATACCATTCCACCAGTACCAGTATTAAAGATCTTAGAACATCTTGGTACTGCCCGGGTGAATGGTATACTTGCTCTTATGTGCCTCTGCCAATAACTCTTCTCTGGTCTCTGGATCACTCGGTACCCATAGTCGATCTTTAAACCATATACTTCCATCCTCCTTGTGTTGGAAAGCAGTGTTTTCTTGCAACGCCAATGCCTCCATCTTTCCGTACTGCGAGTCTTCTTTTTGCTTAATCACGATCCGCTCTCGTAGTTCTGATCGTACAGTCAGGCTAGACAGCCTAAGTACGCCTTGATCATCGGAGAAAGGTCTCCATTCTGTGAACTCAGAAATCATCTTCCATCCAAGATTTACCAGGCTAGAAAGATTTCCCCCAGCCTTACGACTAAGGGCATCAGCAACAACATTTGCTTTCCTTGGATGGTACGAGATTGTAAATTCGTAGTCCTTGATGAACTCGAGCCACCTTCTTTGTCGCATATTAAGTTCCTTCTGAGAAAATAGATACTTCAAGCTCTTGTGATCAGTGAAGACTTCGAACTGCTCTCCATATAGATAATGTCTCCAAACCTTTAAAGCAAAAACCACCGCTGCCAACTCCAGGTCGTGCGTGGGGTAATTCCTCTCATGAATCTTCAGTTGTCGTGATGCATAGGCAATGACCTTGTCGTACTACATCAATACACACCCCAATCCAGTACCAGAAGCGTCCGTGTACACCACAAATCCCCTGCTTCTAGACGGTAAGGCTAATACTGGAGCTGTGGTAAGCTTAGCTTTTAGGGTTCGAAAACTTTCTTCACTTTTATCATTCCATTCAAACTTTACCCCTTTTCGTAGAAGCTTTGTCATTGGCATAGTAATTCGGGAGAAGTCTTGGATGAATCGCCTATAGTAGCCAGCTAATCCTAGGAAGCTTCGGATTTCGCTGACATTCTTTGGTTGTGACCAATTCATCACAGCTTCAACTTTGGCAGGATCTACTGAAACTCCATCTTTCGAGATCACATGTCCAAGGAACATGACTTCTTCAAGCCAGAATTCACATTTCGAGAACATGGCATATAACTGATGTGCCTGGAGGGTTTCTAAAACGATTTTCAGATGTTCTTTGTGTTCCTTCACATTTTCTGAGTACATCAGTATGTCATCAATGAAGATAATGATGAAGGAGTCCAAGTATGGCCTGAATACCCGATTCATCAGGTCCATGAATGCCGCAGGAGCATTCGTGAGTCAAAATGACATCACCACAAACTCAAAATGCCCATATCTGGTTCGAAATGCTGACTTTGGGATATCTTCATCTTTTATTCTCAACTGATGGTAACCTGACCTCAAATCAATCTTAGAAAAGACTTTTGCTCTTTTCAATTGATCAAATAGGTCCTCAATACGAGGTAGAGGATATTTGTTCTTCATTGTTGCTTGGTTCAGCATTCTATAGTCTATGCATAGTCTCATAGACCCGTCCTTCTTTTTCACAAATAGAACCGGTGCTCCCCTGTGAACACCCCAATTTTTTCAAAATCTTTTAAATATTCCCTTCTTGCCCCTAAATTCATTTTTGAGCAAATGAATCATTTTTTTTTTAAGTCTAAATTCCAGTTCATTTCTCAAGTTTTATTGAAATTAAATTCATTTTATATGTATAAATTGATTTTAGATCTGGATCCATTGTCTAGATCCAAAAATGAGTCTCATTGTCCAATTTTCAAGAAAATACCAAAAATAGTTTTAAAATAGTTTGGACAGTCCATCCGACATCCGTTTGGATCTATCATGTTGTATTTCTCGATTCGAGTGTCAAAACTCAAACATTTTCTCAAAACTCGGGTCCAAACCCATTTTCTAAAGAAATTTCCTCAAAATAGCCTTGAAAACCTTCTTTTTGTAAATATTTCTCAAAAATACAAAAAAATTAGTTTAAATCCTTGTTTTGCCTTACATTTTAGGATTTTGTATTTCCCAAAATACAAAAAAATAAAAATATTGAGAAAAGAACAAAAAAAATCAAAAATAAATGAAGAAAATTGCAAAATGGTTTTAGAAAACCCGTTTTTTTTTAAATCTTTTTATAAGAAGACCTCTTTTGGAAAATGCAAAATTAAATAGTCGAGTTAGGGTTTTTGAGGGGGGGGGGATCCTTTCAAGCTTTTTCTCGAGTTTATTTTTCTCTCTCAGCCGCCCTCCTTCCCTCTCCATGGCCGAACCCTCCTCCGCAAGCCACCCATCCACAACCTCCACCTTCCATCGCCCTCCATCTTCAACCGATTCCTTCTCGAATCCTCCTTCTTCCTCCTTAAAAGGGGACTCAAGAAACCCTTCCTCCCGACCGCTTCTTCACCTCCCCATTTCTGCACATAGCTCCCTCTTTTTCACGCACCATCCGTTTTTCCACCCCAGCACCTTCATCATCACACCTCTCTTCATTTTCTCAATCTCCTTCTTCCCCATTCACTCTGACTGCCTCTTCATCCCGGCATCAGCGAGAAGAAAGAGAATCCTCTTTCGGGTTTCAGAGTTGCAGACTACCCTCTTCCTTCCCTTTAAAAGAAACACGAAAAAAAAAAACTCAGGAGATCGGTCGTTCACCCAACCACGTTCTTCCTCTCCTTCACATTCTTGTTTCGACTCTCCCCCCAACCGACTGAAAGGAGTCGATCAATCACGAAAGTTAGAGGTAAGTAACCTTTCCATCTCTGATTCTCGTGAAATTCCTTTCTTCCTCTCATAGCATCGCCCTGCGTTTCTTTTGTTTTTTCATTTATTTTTTTCTTTCTTTTACTCTTTCACAAGGCAAAAGGATGGGTCGACCTGCCTATAGCAGGATCGACCCATCCTGTGCGACATCAATGGAGTCTTAGAACTCCAACACATTTTTTTTCATGTTATTTTGACTCTTGATCTCCTGTTTAAAGGTTTATTGATAATCGATTGCTCATTTTGATAATGTTCAATGTTCATCTTCTTCCTTTTCTACGGATTTGTTGTTACGATCTTGGAGACTCTGTGGTCATCGCAACTGTTTTGGATTAACGTGTAATTTCGATATGATTCCCTCGTTGTCTTTTGATTTATGCCTTTATCTCATTAGCACTTCTCATTTCTGTTCGAGACATTAATTTGGCATCATGTTTCATTTTCTTTTCTTTTTTTTTTTAGTAATAAGTTCGTTTTTGTGTTAGATTCAAAATGTCTTCAACTTCCCACATTTCTTCTTTTTTTTTTTGCTTGGTGTTCACTTTGTCCAGCCTATCTGATTATTATAACCAATCTTCCATCAACCCCACATAGCTGCTGCGATCGGGTTTGGTTTATTTTGTTGCTTGGACATCATTGGGATTTTGGGCGTTTCATGCCTTCCTGCACTTCTCTGTGTTTCACATAGTACACTATCAAATCCCAAATCTCATCCTGCCTCCCGATCCCTATATTCTCTATTTTTGAATGAAGCTATATTTATCGTGGGTTTTGTGCTTCATCCATTGTTAAAACTACAACGATTGTCTGAAGGCCATGGCACATAACATGAGTAGATAAAATTCATTTTCATTTGATTATGTCCGAGATGATCTCGTTTAGCCTCGTTAAGATTTAGCAGGGTGCTGCTGAAATAAGAATAGACGGGTATAAGATTCTGTGTCTACGTTGGATCTGGAGAGGAGCCACCATTTGATCTTCTCAATCAGCATTTTCCCTTGTGTTTAATTTGTCTGATTACATTCTCTAATCTTATGATTATATCATTGTCTCTGCATATCCATTTACAGTTAAAACACGGTTTGAAATCCAGCTTCATCATATTGGGCCTGTGCATAACGACTTGATTTCAGATTGTCTCAGAAGCTAGTTGCAAAGTTCAGTCTGGCGATAGTCAGTTTGGTGATTATTGGATACCCAGACTCGTTTCCTCTTTAAAAGCTCTGATTCGAATTTTAGATATGCTAATTTGATTGCATGTTCTTAGGATCATTTGCTTAACTGAGTAGCTGTGGGACTAATTAAAGATTAAAATGCAGAAAGTGCAAAATTCAACTCTCTGTTCCTGTGCAGAGGAGATCCCATACCCTCTCAATTGATCGACTAAAACAGATATTTGCGGTGCTAGTTCCGGTGGAAGGTGTTCAGCTGCAGGATAATCATGGCACACCCTATAGCTCCCAGTTGACCCTTCTGCAAAGCCTCCACGTTCTCTAGGCTTTAAAACCCATGAGAAAATGCTCCAGCAAGCTAGAGAGCTCTATGGCTGTGGAAGACCCCTTATAAAATTTGGAAACATGGGGGCTCTGGGTTCCTAAAATCAGTGCCAAGACAAGGTATGTCTATGCTCTCAAGAATCTTTGTAATTAAATCAGTGTTGGAATTCTTGCATTAATACAATTTTTGTTTTATGTTGACCACATTCCTATGTCCACATACATTAATAGTATTGCACAGGTTAGTTTGGGTATTAGATGTGCATTGCGTTAATTTGCACACGCAATTGTATGGCTGAATGTTAGAAATTATTCAATGTTCATATAAGTTAGGCAGTTAAGCTAAGTATCGGATGCTCTAATTTCAGGTTATGTTTGATTATTGGTTTCATTCTCCTAGTAATGCCAGTTTTGTTCTTACTTGGGTTCTGGTTTTTCTGAAGGATAATCATTACTGTAAGGGTTGCATGAATCCATCCTCACTAAAGCCTTCTATGCTTGGCCTGTTACTGTTTCAATATAATGTTATCAGGATTTCAATGCTTGTCGTGATATAATCATTGTGTTAAGGAGGAAAAGTAAGAACAAAAAAAATGGATGTCTGCTCAAAAGCAGACCCTATTCTGTTCTATTTCTCCAAAATAGAGAAGTAGTTTCTTTTTCCTTTTGGTTTTGTCATAAGGTCTGGGTCACAGTTCTCACACATCTGGTATAAAGGTTTTGTGCCTCAGCATGATCAACTTTGCATTAAACAAAATCCTGATGGTTCATCCAAGAGCAGCATTAACCCCGGTTTCCAAATGAAAATACAGAGTGGCACAACTTATATTCTGCTCCTCATTTGTATGAATGCTTCCCCCCACCATGTTCAAGGCCCATCATGAACCTCAAATAAAAAAAGAAAATTCTCTGAATTTTATCTGCCATTTCCTGACTTCTATTGCATTATTGAAGAGTTGTGTGCTGGGAATAAAGGACGGTGGCAGATTGATAATCAGATCGCAGGGGCGCAAGCTGTTGGACAGATAATCGCAGAAAGGTATGTGTCATTTGCATATGTCCTCCTGAGTTCAAAGTTCATGTGTATGTTGTATTCATCTCCACCCATTAGTTTGAATCTTTAACATGCATGCAAAGGCATTAGAATGTTAACTTGCATAATAGATCCACCTATTGTCCTCTGCATTTTACAATTAATATTCCTCATCAATCACTCTCTGTACACTGTATACAAATTGCCACAACTCCATCCCAGCTTTCATTTTACATGTCATTGCACAAAGCATCTGGATGTGCTGATTGAAGTCAATTTGCTAACACTGTTAAGATAAGCTCATTGATGATATTGAGATCCATTCACAAATATCACTAATTGCAGATATTCAGTCGCCAAAATAGATTGGCTGCAGTCGACTCATGATTAAGACTTATTGATTTACCTTATTATGCTAAGTTGATTGCAATTTGTTGTTTCATTTGTTGAGGTTTATTTTACCAATAATCAGCTTTGGACATGACTTTGGACATGACTTTGAAAAGTGATTTTGTAGTCCATTCAAAATATGGATAAGCTGAAACAGTTCTATTCTTCATCATAGTATGAGTGTGCACCCCAATTCTCATTTTTTTTTTTATAAGGTAGGGCATATGTCATATATATATATACATATATGTACAATGCATATGCATATATGCATATATATATATACATATATATATATATATATATACATATATATACATGGGCATATATACAAGTGTATATCATTTTCTACTTTCTCCATCATAAACATCTTGGCATATGATCATTTTTTATAATTCTCTTCTATCTTCGTATTAACCCAGTTGTTTTGCAGGAAATATATGGAAAAGGTCATTATTTGGAATTGTAAATTTGATTTCATGTATTGTAATAGTTAGATTTTTAATGAGAATCTACATTTCTTGTTTTAGATAGAATGAATGAGCATCATAAACGTCATGAATTATTTGTTTTTCATACATTTTTTTATTTTTTCTCAAATTCTCACAAATGGCAACACGAATGGCACGTATACCATTTCGTAAGAGGTAAATTAACCCTAAGTTGTTGATTTACATTAACGGCCATAGTCGGGATGTAAACAAAACTTAGGATTTTTATCTTTTACGAAATAACACTGGATCTACACTGGATCCATTTTTCAAAATTCATCATATCTTCCTTAAATATTTTCTTCTTTTATCAGAATTTAACTTAAAATTAATTCAAAATATATACCAATGGCCATAGTCAGGGTATATTGAGAGTTAATTTCATTTTAAATTCTATAAAAGCACCAAATGTGTTTTATTCTTCACCTGAATTTAAATATAGATTATTATATAATACATTCAATGACCATAGTCAGGGATGTATTATATCTTCAATCTTATTTTAATTCATCCAAAGAATGAAATAGCTTTTTAAAATCCAATTTCAAAATTGTTTTAATTCATTCATCATTTAGGATAGAACTGCATCATATTTTCAAAATTACTTTTTCAAAACTCCAAGTGATGTAAATATCTTCTTCAATCAATCTTCAATCCTATTCATCTTTTTTTTTTTATTCTATTTTCCATCTCAGAGTCCAATTTAACTTTGAGATTTCAATTTCATTTCATATTCAAAATTTCTAATTCAAATTCATTTTCAAAGTTCAATTTTACTTTGAAATTTCAAATTCATTTTCAAAAGCTCCAATCAAACTCAAAGTTCAATTTAACTTTGAGATTCTTGATTCATTTCAAGCTTCAAATCCCAGGTCTAAATTGACTTTGGGATTCATCTGTATATTCAAAATTCAATATCTAAAATTCCTTTTCCCAAATTCAAATCAGACTTAGAAATTCTTGATTCCTCTTCTGAATTTAAATCCAAATCCATTTTAAGACCCAAAATTCAACACTCATATTGGATCTTAGACTTCAGATCCAATTTACATATAGGATCCAGAATCAATTTCACTTTGGATCTTAGACTTCAGATCCAATTTTCCATTCTAGGATCCAGAGTCCAACTCTACATCGAATTTTAGACTTCAGATCCACAATCTATCTTAGGATCCATAACCAAACTCTACATTGGATCTCAGACCTCAGATCCACAATCTATCTTAGGATCCAGAACCCAACTCTACATTGGATCTCAGACTTCAGATCCACAATCTATCTTAGGATCCAGAACCCAACTCCACATTGGATCTCAGATTTCAGATCCATTCCATTTCAGGATCCAGAACCCAAAAATCCATCTTAGATTCTAAAACCTTGGATCCCATTCTTTTTAGGATTCAAAATCCATTTCCAATTCTAGATTTCAATTCCATTTTTGGATCTAATCCGGATTTCTTAAATCCATTTTCATTATTAAATACCATTTGATTTTCTCAGACCCATTCTAAGATTCAAAGCCAATATCACTTTAAAATTTCATCTTCTTCTCCTAAACCCATGATTAATTTCAAAGTCCATTTCTGACTTTGAAAATTCATTTCCTTTTCATTTCAAAGCTTTAGATCATTCTTTCTCCAAGTCAAGATTCATTCTTCCAAAACTCTGATTTACATTAAAAACTTAGAACTTCTCTGATCTATCCCAAGTTCTAAGTTAGATTCAATCATTCCTTCACTTCCTTCCCAAGTTCATCTCAGAATACTTGGAAATTTCAAAATCAATTTTTAAAAGGAGCATACATTTTGCATTTGCACAAGCATGATTCTTTGTGCATTTAGAGTTAGAATAAATTCTTAGATTATATTTAGGCAAAGCAAAAGGCATAGATTTGATCCTTGGTTCGATTACCCCTGGTAAAGGCGCCAGGAACGGTCGAACCTCGTACCGACGAGCGAATCCCGTCTCTCCATTTTTCCCGCGAATTTTCAAAACGGAGGCGAGTAATTTTCTAAATGTTTTCAAATAAAGGGCAAGTGAAAACCGCGCAAAAGAGTTCCTCTTATCTTTCTTTCTCTTCTTTTCTCTTCTCTCTTTCTTTCTTTTATTCTTCTCCCTTCAAAAAGGAGGAGAATAGAGGTTAGAAAAGGGAAAAGAGAAGGAAGAGTGAGAAACCATAAAGAGAGGAAAAATTTTGCGATGATCACAGGTTTGGCGACCGTGATGGGACTCGTCTTCGTCCGATCGAATTATGCCTTTGCTTTGCCTTAATATTTTTCTAAGTCTTTATTCTTCTATGTCAGCTTCATTTTCATGCAAACCTTAGGAGCCTAGACTTTGTCCTAAAGCTGACATCATTGCATATAGGATTTAAGTATGGTTTGGTAGGACCATATTGAGGAGATTATTCCATGTTCACATTAGACTTAGGTCTTAAATACAACTCTCCTCAATTTTAGGGATTGAATGCAAAACAATGTATGCAAGTGTATGCTTCTTCTTATTTAAATCTATCCCTTTAGGACTTGCATTAGAGCCTTCTGATTTTATTTGCATGTTGATCATATTTTGAAAACATCCCTACCTATATTGTCTCAGTCTTCACGTTGCTGGGCTGTCTCACTGAACCATAGTTCGGGAAAGAGCCTCACAACTGGACCACTTATTTGGGTTCACGCCCCCCTACCACGTACCTAAGGGCCATAGTTCGAGGTATATCGGTAGGTGCTCAAGGATGTTGGGAAGCCATTACCTTAGAACAGAAGAGATATCTTTATGCCACGTACTTCGAGCTTCGGCTTGAGTATATCGGCATACCTTGATTGGAATCAGATGATATAAATCTTAGAGTTAGGATTAAGGTCCTATCTGCCATTTCAAATATTGCATTTAGAGTCAGCCTTTAGGGAATGCTGTGTGCACATCTTTGTTGATATGACTTTAGTTATGCAATGTCTCTCATATTTTCTTATATATACATATATCAAACCTTTCCAAAACCCTGGGTATATTATTCAAAATTTTCCTTCTCTTCAGAAACCCCAGGTGTATTTTTCTTTTCCTTTCTTGATTTCTTTAAATTCTTTTCTGATCCTGCCTGCAATTTTTTCCAATTTTTCAAAATTTACCATCTATTCTAAAAATTTTCTTCTACATATCTTCTAAATCTATTTTGTAACAAAAATCTCTTTCATCAAGAGATGTCCTTTTAATCATATTCTAAATTGTTTATTTCTTCTTACGGGAAAATAATGCAATTGTCATACCCCTCGTACGGGCTCAATCCCTAGTAGTGGGATATCTCTTTATCAATTTGATTTCTTCCTTTATCAAAGTTTCCTCCAAAATCTTTCTAAAAGGGTCCCATTTTGTCCTACCAGAGAGAGCATTCGGTATTAACGGGTGGTCCAGACTGAGATCAGAGACCGCACCAGTTAGAAGCAAGAATTGAGAAATGGACTCTCAGAGGTTTGCCAGAGAAGGAGGTCAAGACAGCCAGAATGAGATTGATCCTGCCATATATCGGTTGTTCAAGAAGATGATGGTTGAGATATTATCCGAGCAGGCTGAAGCCAGTTTTGGAAAAGCTCCCACCAAGGAAGAGACACCTGTCACTTTCCGAACGAGCAAGCACAACGATGGCAGTGCAGGAAGTTCTAAAATCAGCAGGAGTGGCAACAAAGGCAACCCGGACAATCAAAACAGCAATTTGGAGTCATCTAGAAACCAGAAGGGAAAGTTCAGCAGAAACCAAGATGAACCACTTCAATCCAATCCTCCGCAGAAGGAGAAGAATCAGGAAAAGCTAAAGCGTAAAGATTGGAGTAGTAACCGAGATTTCACTCCCTTGGATGAGCCGCTGGATAAAGTTCTTGAATACATGTTAACCAAGAGACTAGTCAGGCTCCCAAAAGCCACGAGTCCTTCCACTATCTTGGGAAAATACAAGAACCAATTCTGCAAATTCCATCGGACAACAGGACATGACACTGATCATTGCTTTGTCTTCAAAAATATTATTCAAGACTGCATTGATAGGAATCTTTTTGTTGAAAACAAAGAAGAAAAGTGCCCGATTCCCCTAACCAAGCAGGCTCAGTCTAGCTCTCAGAAAAGGGACGGCTCTCGACAATCAGGCAAGCCAAAGGAGACAAAGCATGTTGGCTGGAGTTATGATCGCGAGTTTTCCCCTTTAGGTCAGCCAGTCGAGGAGGTTCTCGAATACCTGCTCACGGAAGATATGATCAAGCTTCCCAAGGGAGTTGATCCTTCAGTCACCATGGGAAAATGGAAAGAGTGTTTTTGCAAATTTCATCAAGTAAGGGGGCACGATACAGAGCATTGTGTCATCCTCAAAAACATCATACAGGATTTCATCGACAAAGAAATTTTGGTACCAGATGAAGGAGGGGAGCAGCCTGCAGTTCCAACCTAGACTCTTCCGGATCACCCGAAGAATTGATAAAACCAAAGTTTCCTGCTTTCGTCTCTTTTTGTTAGTTATCTTGTAGGGGCCAGTCAGCTCAACCTTCTATGGATCTTTTCCTTTTTAAAGTTCTTGTAAATATTCAGTTTTTGTCATCAAACCTTTGCTTATCAATGAAATGTCAAATTTTCTTTATATCTTTGATATTCAAATACTTCCTTCTTTTTCCATACTGGGGCATTTAAATTCTTGTTTTTTTTTGGAACGTGAGACAATCCTGACATCATTCATAAGAGAAATGATATTACCTATGAGGGCTTTTTCAAAAATCATGAAATTTTGAAAAAAAAAATCGTTATGACCAAGGAGTTCAAATATTCCTTGGTCTAACCTTTGACAAAAATCAACCCTCGTGTTGATCATGTCTTCAAAAATAAGTTTTTCAAACCATTATATTGAAAGATCAACCCTTGTGTTGGTCTTATCTTCCAAAATGAATTTTAAACTTTTCAAAGATCAATCCTTGTGTTGATCTTATCTTTCAAAAATGGATTTTAAATCTTTATATTCAAAGATCAACCTTTGTGTTGGTCTTATCTTTCAAAATGGATTTCAAATCTTTATAGATCAACCCTTATCTTCCAAAATAGATTTCAAACCCTTTTTCAAAAGATCAACCCTTGCGTTGGTCTTATCCTCCAAAATTGATCTCAAAACTTTTCAAAGATCAACCCTGTTGTTCTTATCTTTTAAAATGGGTTATAAATCATCATATTCAAAGATCAATCATGGCATTGGTCTTATCTTCCAAAAATGGGTCTTAAATCATTATATTCAAAGATCAACCCTGTGTTGGTCTTATCTTCCAAGATTGGTTTTAAGCATTACCTTCAACGATCAACCCTTGTGTTGATCTTATTATCAATTTTGAACTGTCATTTTTAGAAATCAGATCTGTTGTTGATCTTCTTTTTCAAAAACTAGATTTCAAAACCATTGCCTTCAAAATTGACCCTCATGATGATCTCTCATGTTGATTCGAAGGATCAGTCCTCGCACTGATAATTCTTCTTGCGGTGGATTTTCTTCCCAAAAATGATTTTTTACTTAAATAAACATTTTCCTTTAAAGATCCCACGTGCAGGCAGGATCAGACAAACTCTTTTTCGAAAAATCTTCTCAATTTTTCAGTTAATCTTATTATCTTTATTAGTTGCATTCATTTCATCTTCAGTTTAATCAAATGTTCGTCAGTTTATTATCTTTATCAATTTTTTGTCAAAGTTTTCATCAATTTCATTAAATTCTATCAATTTTTATTCTTAAAACCCCTTCAGGTTAAGGGATAAACCTGATGCCTCTTTCCCATGAGGTATTTTCTAAATCTTCTTTTTTTCGCCCTTTCAGGTTAAGGGATAAACCTGACCCTCGTTGTTCGAGGTGTTTTACCCTTTCAGGTTAAGGGATAAACCTGACCCTCGTTGTCCGAGGTGTTTTACCCTTTCAGGTTAAGGGATAAACCTGACCCTCGTTGTCCGAGGTGTTCCCATTCAGGATAAGGAAAAAATCCTGAGACCCCTCGTAGGAGTCACAATGCTATCTATGAGGATTCTTTTGTAAATACAAGTTTTTTTTTAATCTTTGTTGATTTTCTAGATTTATATCAGTTTCTCTTTATTAAATCTCTTTAAATTCTATTCTTCTTTCCATTCAGGATAAGTGATAATCCTGAAACCCCTCGCAGGAGCGATAGTGCTACCTATGAGGATTCTTTTGTAAATAACAAGTTTTATCAACCTTCATTTGATTTTTTAAAATTTATATCAATTTCTCTTCATTTAAATTTATCTTAAAATCTATTCTTTTCCCATTCAGGATAAGGGATAATCCTGATACCCCTCATAGGAGCATCGCTGCCACCCGTGAGAATTCTTTTCCAAAACAAATTTCCAAATAAATCTATTTAAATTCCTTTCCATGTTTATAAATTTTATTCTTCTTCAAATAAAGGGATAAATCTGGATTATTCCCCCATAAATTCTTCAATTCTCATCAAATTTTATTCTATATTCCTTTAGGATACGGGGAAATCCTGAAGCCGTTCGAATCTTACGCCATCTTGGGTCGAGGATCTCGAATAAAACCCTCATCTTCATCATCAAAATCTACTCATGCTTCTGTCAATCCCTCAAATTCCAACTCTTGGGTAGAAATTACTTCCTTCCCGTCTGAGTTCCGACTCAGGTTTTCGTTTTTGTTTTTGTTTTCATTTTTATTTTTAAAAAATCCAGGTTTCGACTCGGGTTTTCCCTTTTTTTATATCATTTGAAGTTTCGAGTTCCGACTCGGACTTCCTATCGGATTCAACGCTCGTGTTGGAACCGATCGTACCCTTGAAGATTCGAGTTTTTCAAAACTCGGGTTCTTCCTTTTTTTTTTATCATTATTTTTAAAGATCCGGGTTCCGACTCGAGTTTTCCCTTCTTTATATATCGTTTGAAGTCCCGAGTTCCGACTCGGACTTCCTAACAGATTCAACGCTCGTGTTGGAACCGATCGCACCCTTGAAGATTCGAGTTTTTCAAAACTCGGGTTCTTCCATTTTTTATCATTATTTTTAAAAATCCGGGTTCCGACTCGGGTTTCCCTTTTATATATATATATATATATATATATATATATATATATCGTTTGAAGTCTCGAGTTCCGACTCGGACTTCCTATCGAATTCAACGCTCGTGTTGGAACCGATCGTACCCTTGAAGATTCGAGTTTTTCAAAACTCGGGTTCTTCCATTTTTTATCATTATTTTTAAAGATCCGAGTTGCGACTCGGGTTTTCTCTTCTTTATATATCGTTTGAAGTCTCGAGTTCCGACTCGGACTTCCTATCGGATTCAACGCTCGTGTTGGAACCGATCGTACCCTTGAAGATTCGAGTTTTTCAAAACTCGGGTTCTTCCTTTTTTTATCATTATTTTTGAAGATCTGGATTCTGACTCGGGTTTTCCCTTCTTTATATGTCGTTTGAAGTTTCAAGTTCCGACTCGGACTTCCTATCGGATTCAACGCTCGTGTTGGAACCGATCGTACCCTTGAAGATTCATGTTTTCGAAACTCGGATTCCCCATCTTCATCATCGTTTTTAAAAGATCCGGGTTCCAACTCGGGTTTTTCCTTTTATATACCATTTGAAGTCTCAAGTCCCTACTTGAACTTTCTTTTGAATCCAATGCTCGTGTTGGACAAAATTGTTGGGTTGAGAATTCGAGTTTTCAAACTCGATTCTCACTCATTTTCTTATATTTGAAAAACCGAGTTCCAACTTGGATTTTCGCTTTTGTATATCCTTATTTTCTCAAAGTTCCTCCTTGAAAATTCCCCTTCAGGATAAGGGATAATCCTGAAACACCGGCAATCATTCTCGCTTAATTCTCAAGTATCTTTGAATGTCGGTCTCATTTTCAAATTCTCCTATTGAACCATCCAGTGCTCGTGCTGATGTGCATTTCGAAAACCCGGTGCTCGTACTGGTGTGCATTTCGAAAACCCAGTGCTCGTACTGGTGCGCATTTCGAAAACCCAGTACTCGTGCTGGTGTGCATTTCGAAAATCCAGTGCTCGTACTGGTGTGCATTTTTTAAAAAAACCCAGCGCTCGTACTGGGGCTTTCTTTTTGAAATCCAGTGCTCGTGCTGGTACATCTAGCGCTTGTGCTGGTGTTTGGCTGACTGATCAGTTAGCTATCCAGGTTCAGTCTTTGTACTAACCAAGCAACAACTCAAGTCTTAAATTCTCAATTTCAACCTTCGGCTTATCATTTCATCAAAAATCTATCTTTTCTTGCGAAGGACCCTCTTCACGGAGAGTTCGAGGGAGCTCGTTCCTTTCGCATGCAACCATCTTCAGTTCGCAAGAACCCTCTGCCAGGGAGAGTTTAAATGGACTCGTTTTCTTCGCGAACAGTTTGCAAAACAACAACCAACTTTATACAAGAGAACCCTTTTTCCAAAGAGAGCTTCGACGGAAGCTCGTTTCTTTTGTGGTCCCTGTTTTTATCATCTTTGGCCAACCCCTTCACAGAGGACCCTCTTCTAGGGAGAGTGTGATGGACTCGTTTCTCTGTGATACTTTCTCAATTTTGTTTTCGGCCGCCTTTCCATAAGAGAAGCCTAAAGATAGGGAGTTTTGACGAAAACTTAATTTCTCTTCGAAAGTTTCGTTTTGCAAACACCTCCTCTTTCAGGGAAGAGAGGAGTATTTTCAACTTCCCATTCAGGTAAGGGCTTAAGCCTGAGTCTCTCTTTTTGAGGAAAAGAGAGGAGAATTTTGTCACGGACATGTCAATTCGATATCGAGCATTCTCTTTTATCAGGGATTTATAGAATACGTTGCCAATCTGCTATCAAAAATCATTGTTGATCTCAAAATTTTCATCGCACAAAGAATTATCTCAAACTACCTTCAGTATCATTTTCAAAAGAGCAAGACTCTTGCGAAATAAGAGCTAAATTCAAGCTTTTTCTGTTGGTCGACCAAGAGGTTGAAGAAAAATCTTTGATATGACCGGCAAAGGAAAATTCAATGATGTTGAAAAGCCATAGATATTGATCATAGCTGTGGCGCATTCTTAAAGATTATTCTTTTGGCGGTAAGACAGTGGAAATATCCTGGGCAGTAAAAAGAACCTACCCAATCCATATATCCTCAGTCATCTAAGCTACAATCAAATATCCGCAAAAGGGATCTCTCAATTGTCGTCAAGATGAAGGCGAATTAACCGAGTGGACCCCCGGGGCCAAAGAAGATTTGAAACATCTCCAAGATGACGGAGTTTGTGACGAATCCTTCCAAGGAAAGTTCGGATCACCGTCGAGATGAAGGCGGATGCGATGAACCTACCGACAAACCCTAAAAGATATTTGATTTCTGCTATCATTTAGAGATTTCAACCCAAGAACCAATGTCATAGTTCCCGAGAAAGAAAAAGAAGGATCGGATCATCTCCAAGATGAAGGAGTTTGTGACGTACCCTTCCTCGAAAAAGAGAGAAAAGTCAGGACATCTCCAAAATGAAGGAGGATGTAAAAGAACCCAGAAAAGATCCATGGTCCAAAAGAATGCAAACAAGATCATCATGGGAAATGCCCAGGATATCAAACTGCCCGAAACTGTCAAGAATCATCTTTATCTATGTGAAATTCTTTATCAATGTCTTTTCACTTAATTGCTTTTATGAAGCTAAGAATGTTTTCCTCTCTTTTCATGTCAAGGAAATTGATATCTTCCTTAAAGAGACTCAACAACAACAAATTTGAATTTTAGATCTCAAATTCTACAGAGTTAGCCCCATTGAAGCTAATACTCTAGGTAGAAAGAGGTGATATCTTCACACATGAGCACAATTCAATCATTCTGAATCAACTACAATTTTTGGCATCTTATTGGCAATATTTTCTGATTATCCCAACATGAAGTGTGAACTTGAAAATCGTTTTGACGTATCCTGACGTCATCCCTCCTTAGGACTGAAAAGTCCTTTCCTTTCGTCTAATCTGATCGCTCTCAGATTCGCACACTTCCCTGTGCTCCCCACTGTCCCGCCATAGACAGTTCCCGCTCAGGATAAGGGATTAAACCTGAACTTTTTGCAAAAGATCTGTTATTGTCAAAAAGCTATTTTCAGTCTCAGCAATGAGGCGCCCAAGAACAACCCCTTTTCAAGCTTTAGGGACCCACATTTTTATCCTTTTGCAAAAACCCCTCTTGGATTTGTTGTGCAAAGTCTAGAGGCCCATCACAGTTTTCCTCGCTCCTCGAGGATTCTGTATCCATTCAGGCTAAGGATTAAACCTGTCACCTCGCTCCTCGAGGTGTAACCCAAAAACCTTCCGCGAGAGGTCGTCTATTTTTAGAAAGCTGATTTTAGTCTCAGCAATGAGGCGCCCAAGATCATCCCTTTTCCAAGCTTTAGGGAATCCCTTGATTTTCTCTTCTCGCAAACCCCTTTTGGATTTGTTCGTCCAAATTCCGAAGGCCCCATTATGGTTTCTTCATCCAAGGATTTCGTATGGTCATCCCTTTCAGGTTAAGGGTTAAGCCTGAACCTCACTTCACGAGGTACCTTCCGTTCAGGTTAGGGTTAAACCTGAGTCCCATTTCCGACTAGATATCTTTTCTAGTCCCACCACGGTTTCTCCATTCGAAGATTTCACGTCATCTCCCACTCAGGTCAAGGGTTAAACCTGAATCTCGCTTCGGCGATGCATTTGTTGTCCCATCACGGTTTCTTCACTCAAAGATTCTGCGTGGTCGTCCCTCTCAAGATAAGGGTGAAGCCTGAACCTCGCTCCGCGAGGTACCTTCCTTTCAGGTTTGGGTTAAACCTGAGCCTCATTTAGACGAGGTAATCCTTCCCGTCCCATCATGGTTTTCCCCACAAAGGAATCTGTGCTCTTTGTACATCCATCCAGGAAAGGATCATGCTTGAGCTTCATCTCACAATGGCATTTCCTCAGAAATGTCCCATCAAGGTCCACTTATATTCCTTTCTCCATCCAAATTATCTTGATCTATCTTCGTCCCATCCAGGTTAAGGGCTAAAATCTGAGTCATTTCAAAGGGCTGATCTTGTCTCACCCATGAGACTTGATCAAAATTCTTATCTTTCACCATCCCTGGGACTTTCACCCAAAGTCCCATCACGAGTTCCTCATCTCTATCATTCAGTCATATCATGGTCGAGGATTTCGCTCCCCCCAAGCCATTCAGGATAAGGTATTAAGCCTGAAACCATGTCTTTCAAATCAAATTCTTCCACACCCAGTTCAGATCTGCTGACTGGGGCATTTTTCAAAATTTGGAGCGTTTTCTTTGCCACTAAGCTCGGCTTTCAACCGGCTTAGTAGCAAAGAGGGGCATCTGTGAACACCCCAAATTTTTCAAAATCTTTTAAATATTCCCTTCTTGCCCCTAAATTCATTTTTGAGCAAATGAATCATTTTTTTTTAAGTCTAAATTCCAGTTCATTTCTCAAGTTTTATTGAAATTAAATTCATTTTATATGTATAAATTGATTTCAGATCTGGATCCATTGTCCAGATCCAAAATTGAGTCTCATTGTCCAATTTTCAAGAAAATACCAAAAATAGTTTTAAAATAGTTCAGACAGTCCATCTGACATCCGTTTGGATCTATCATGTTGTATTTCTCGATTCGAGTGTCAAAACTCAAACATTTTCTCAAAACTCGGGTCCAAACCCATTTTCTAAAGAAATTTCCTCAAAATAGCCTTGAAAACCTTCTTTTTGTAAATATTTCTCAAAAATACAAAAAAATTAGTTTAAATCCTTGTTTTGCCTTACATTTTAGGATTTTGTATTTCCCAAAATACAAAAAAATAAAAATATTCAGAAAAGAACAAAAAAAATAAAAAATAAATGAAGAAAATTGCAAAATGGTTTTAGAAAACCCGTTTTTTTTTAAATCTTTTTATAAGAAGACCTCTTTTGGAAAATGCAAAATTAAATAGTCGAGTTAGGGTTTTTGAGGGGGGGGGATCCTTTCAAGCTTTTTCTCGAGTTTGTTTTTCTCTCTCAGCCGCCCTCCTTCCCTCTCCATGGCCGAACCCTCCTCCGCAAGCCACCCATCCACAACCTCCACCTTCCATCGCCCTCCATCTTCAACCGATTCCTTCTCGAATCCTCCTTCTTCCTCCTTAAAAGGGGACTCAAGAAACCCTTCCTCTCGACCGCTTCTTCACCTCCCCATTTCTGCACATAGCTCCCTCTTTTTCACGCACCATCCGTTTTTTCACCCCAGCACCTTCATCATCACACCTCTCTTCATTTCCTCAATCTCCTTCTTCCCCATTCACTCTGACTGCCTCTTCATCCCGGCATCAGCGAGAAGAAAGAGAATCCTCTTTTGGGTTTCAGAGTTGCAGACGACCCTCTTCCTTCCCTTTAAAAGAAACACGAAAAAAAAAAACTCAGGAGATCGGTCGTTCACCCAGCCACGTTCTTCCTCTCCTTCACATTCTTGTTTCGACTCTCCCCCTAACCGACTGAAAGGAGTCGATCAATCTCGAAAGCTAGAGAAAGTAACCTTTCCATCTCTGATTCTCGTGAAATTCCTTTCTTCCTCTCATAGCATCGCCCTGCGTTTCTTTTGATTTTTCATTTTTTTTTTCTTTCTTTTACTCTTTCACAAGGCAAAAGGATGGGTCGACCTGCCTATAGCAGGATCGACCCATCCTGTGCGACATCAATGGAGTCTTAGAACTCCAACACATTTTTTTTCATGTTATTTTGACTCTTGATCTCCTGTTTAAAGGTTTATTGATAATCGATTGCTCATTTTGATAATGTTCAATGTTCATCTTCTTCCTTTTCTACGAATTTGTTGTTATGTTCTTGGAGACTCTGTGGTCATCGCAACTGTTTTGGATTAACGTGTAATTTCGATATGATTCCCTCGTTATCTTTTGATTTATGCCTTTATCTCATTAGCATTTCTCATTTCTTTTCGGGACATTAATTTGGCATCATGTTTCATTTTCTTTTCTTTTTTTTTTTTAGTAATAAGTTCGCTTTTGTGTTAGATTCAAAATGTCTTCAACTTCCCACATTTCTTCTTTTTTTTTTTGCTTGGTGTTCACTTTGTCCAGCCTATCTGATTATTATAACCAATCTTCCATCAACCCCACATAGCTGCTGTGATCGGGTTTGGTTTATTTTGTTGCTTGGACATCATTGGGATTTTGGGCGTTTCATGCCTTCCTGCACTTCTCTGTGTTTCACATAGTACACTATCAAATCCCAAATCTCATCCTGCCTCCCGATCCCTATATTCTCTATTTTTGAATGAAGCTATATTTATCGTGGGTTTTGTGCTTCCTCCATTGTTAAAACTACAACGATTGTCTGAAGGCCATGGCACATAACATGAGTAGATAAAATTCATTTTCATTTGATTATGTCCGAGATGATCTCGTTTAGCCTCGTTAAGATTTAGCAGGGTGCTGCTGAAATCAGAACAGACGGGTATAAGATTCGGTGTCTACGTTGGATCTGGAGAGGAGCCACCATTTGATCTTCTCAATCAGCATTTTCCCTTGTGTTTAATTTGTCTGATTACATTCTCTAATCTTATGATTATATCATTGTCTCTGCATATCCATTTACAGTTAAAGCACAGTTTGAAATCCAGCTTCATCATATTGGGCCTGTGCATAACGACTTGATTTCAGATTGTCTCAGAAGCTAGTTGCAAAGTTCAGTCTGGCGATAGTCAGTTTGGTGATTATTGGATACCCAGACTCGTTTCCTCTTTAAAAGCTCTGATTCGAATTTTAGATATGCTAATTTGATTGCATGTTCTTAGGATCATTTGCTTAACTGAGTAGCTGTGGAACTAATTAAAGATTAAAATGCAGAAAGTGCAAAATTCAACTCTCTGTTCCTGTGCAGAGGAGATCCCATACCCTCTCAATTGATCGACTAAAACAGATATTTGCGGTGCTAGTTCCGGTGGAAGGTGTTCAGCTGCAGGATAATCATGGCACACCCTATAGCTCCCAGTTGACCCTTCTGCAAAGCCTCCACGTTCTCTAGGCTTTACAACCCATGAGAAAATGCTCCAGTAATCTAGAGAGCTCTATGGCTATGGAAGACCCCTTATAAAATTTGGAAACATGGGGGCTCTGGGTTCCTAAAATCAGTGCCAAGACAAGGTATGTCTATGCTCTCAAGAATCTTTGTAATTAATCAGTGTTGGAATTCTTGCATTAATACAGTTTTTGTTTTATGTTGACCACATTCCTATGTCCACATACATTAATAGTATTGCACAGGTTAGTTTGGGTATTAGATGTGCATTGCGTTAATTTGCACATGCAATTGTATGGCTGAATGTTAGAAATTATTCAATGTTCATATAAGTTAGGCAGTTAAGCTAAGTATCGGATGCTCTAATTTCAGGTTATGTTTGATTATTGGTTTCATTCTCCTAGTAATGCCAGTTTTGTTCTTACTTGGGTTCTGGTTTTTCTGAAGGATAATCATTACTGTAAGGGTTGCATGAATCCATCCTGACTAAAGCCTTCTATGCTTGGCCTGTTACTGTTTCAATATAATGTTATCAGGATTTCAATGCTTGTCGTGATATAATCATTGTGTTAAGGAGGAAAAGTAAGAACAAAAAAAATGGATGTCTGCTCAAAAGCAGACCCTATTCTGGTCTATTTCTCCAAAATAGAGAAGTAGTTTTTTTTTCCTTTTGGTTTTGTCATAAGGTCTGGGTCACAGTTCTCACACATCTGGTATAAAGGTTTTGTGCCTCAGCATGATCAACTTTGCATTAAACAAAATCCTGATGGTTCATCCAAGAGCAGCATTAACCTCGGTTTCCAAATGAAAATACAGAGTGGCATAACTTATATTCTGCTCCTCATTTGTATGAATGCTTCCCCCAACCATGTTCAAGGCCCATTATGAACCTCAAATAAAAAAAGAAAATTCTCTGAATTTTATCTGCCATTTCCTGACTTCTATTGCATTATTGAAGAGTTGTGTGCTGGGAATAAAGGACGGTGGCAGATTGATAATCAGATCGCAGGGGCGCAAGCTGTTGGACAGATAATCGCAGAAAGGTATGTGTCATTTGCATATGTCCTCCTGAGTTCAAAGTTCATGTGTATGTTGTATTCATCTCCACCCATTAGTTTGAATCTTTAACATGCATGCAAAGGCATTAGAATGTTAACCTGCATAATAGATCCACCTATTGTCCTCTGCATTTTACAATTAATATTCCTCATCAATCACTCTCTGTACACTGTATACAAATTGCCACAACTCCATCCCAGCTTTCATTTTACATGTCATTGCACAAAGCATCTGGATGTGCTGATTGAAGTCAATTTGCTAACACTGTTAAGATAAGCTCACTGATGATATTGAGATCCATTCACAAATATCACTAATTGCAGATATTCAGTCGCCAAAATAGATTAGCTGCAGTCGACTCATGATTAAGACTTATTGATTTACCTTATTATGCTAAGTTGATTGCAATTTGTTGTTTCATCTGTTGTGGTTTATTTTACCAATAATCAGCTTTGGACATGACTTTGAAAAGTGATTTTGTAGTCCATTCAAAATATCGATAAGCTGAAACAGTTCAATTCTTCATCATAGTATGAGTGTGCACCCCAATTCTCATTTTTTTTTTTTATAAGGTAGGGCATATGTCATATATATATATACATATATGTACAATGCATATGCATATATGCATATATATATATATATATATATATATATATATATATATATATATATATATATATATATATATACATATATATACATGGGCATATATACAAGTGTATATCATTTTCTACTTTCTCCATCATAAACATCTTGGCATATGATCATTTTTTATGTGCAATTCTCTTCTATCTTCGTATTAACCCAGTTGTTTTGCAGGAAATATGTGGAAAAGGTCATTATTTGGAATTGTAAATTTGATTTCATGTATTGTAATAGTTAGAATTTTAATGAGAATCTACATTTCTTGTTTTAGATAGAATGAATGAGCATCATAAACGTCATGAATTATTTGTTTTTCATACATTTTTTTATTTTTTCTCAAATTCTCACAAATGGCAACACGAATGGCATGTATACCATTTCGTAAGAGGTAAATTAACCCTAAGTTGATGATTTACATTAACGGCCATAGTCAGGATGTAAACAAAACTTAGGATTTTTATCTTTTACGAAATAACACTGGATCTACACTGGATCCATTTTTCAAAATTCATCATATCTTCCTTAAATATTTTCTTCTTTTATCAGAATTTAATTTAAAATTAATTCAAAATATATACCAATGGCCATAGTCAGGGTATATTGAGAGTTAATTTCATTTTAAATTCTATAAAAGCACCAAATGTGTTTTATTCTTCACCTGAATTTAAATATAGATTATTATATAATACATTCAATGACCATAGTCAGGGATGTATTATATCTTCAATCTTATTTTAATTCATCCAAAGAATGAAATAGCTTTTTAAAATCCAATTTCAAAATTGTTTTAATTCATTCATCATTTAGGATAGAACTGCATCATATTTTCAAAATTACTTTTTCAAAACTCCAAGTGATGTAAATATCTTCTTCAATCAATCTTCAATCCTATTCATCTTTTTTTTTCATTCTATTTTCCATCTCAGAGTCCAATTTAACTTTGAGATTTCAATTTCATTTCATATTCAAAATTTCTAATTCAAATTCATTTTCAAAGTTCAATTTTACTTTGAAATTTCAAATTCATTTTCAAAAGCTCCAATCAAACTCAAAGTTCAATTTAACTTTGAGATTCTTGATTCATTTCAAGCTTCAAATCCCAGGTCTAAATTGACTTTGGGATTCATCTGTATATTCAAAATTCAATATCTAAAATTCCTTTTCCCAAATTCAAATCAGACTTAGAAATTCTTGATTCCTCTTCTGAATTTAAATCCAAATCCATTTTAAGATCCAAAATTCAACACTCATATTGGATCTTAGACTTCAGATCCAATTTACTTATAGGATCTAGAATCAATTTCACTTTGGATCTTAGACTTCAGATCCAATTTTCCATTCTAGGATCTAGAGTCCAACTCTACATCGAATTTTAGACTTCAGATCCACAATCTATCTTAGGATCCAGAACCAAACTCTACATTGGATCTCAGACCTCAGATCCACAATCTATCTTAGGATCCAGAACCCAACTCTACATTGGATCTCAGACTTCAGATCCATAATCTATCTTAGGATCCAGAACCCAACTCCACATTGGATCTCAGATTTCAGATCCATTCCATTTCAGCTTCCAGAACCCAAAAATCCATCTTAGATTCTAAAACCTTGGATCCCATTCTTTTTAGGATTCAGAATCCAATTCCAATTCTAGATTTCAATTCCATTTTCGGATCTAATCCGGATTTCTTAAATCCATTTCCATTATTAAATACCATTTGATTTTCTCAGACCCATTCTAAGATTCAAAGCCAATATCACATTAAAATTTCATCTTCTTCTCCTAAACCCATGATTAAATTCAAAGTCCATTTCTGACATTGAAAATTCATTTCCTTTTCATTTCAAAGCTTTAGATCATTCTTTCTCCATGTCAAGATTCATTCTTCCAAAACTCTGATTTACTTCAAAAACTTAGAACTTCTCTGATCTATCCCAAGTTCTAAGTTAGATTCAATCATTCCTTCACTTCCTTCCCAAGTTCATCTCAGAATACTTGGAAATTTCAAAATCAATTTTTAAAAGGAGCATACATTTTGCATTTGCACAAGCATGATTCTTTATGCATTTAGAGTTAGAATAAATTCTTAGATTATATTTAGGCAAAGCAAAAGGCATAGATTCGATCCTTGGTTCGATTACCTCTGGTAAAGGCGCCAGGAACGGTCGAATCTCGTACCGACGAGCGAATCCCGTCTCTCCATTTTTCTCGCGAATTTTCAAAACGGAGGCGAGTAATTTTCTAAATGTTTTCAAATAAAGGTCAAGTGAAAACCGCGCAAAAGAGTTCCTCTTCTCTCTTTCTTTCTTTTATTCTTCTCCCTTCAAAAAGGAGGAGAATAGAGGTTAGAAAAGGGAAAAGAGAAGGAAGAGTGAGAAACCATAAAGAGAGGAAAAATTTTGCGATGATCACATCCCCATGGAGACGTGCTTGGTCTTACAAAACCACGCTCCATCAGCTCTTGCAACTGATTCTTCAATTCTTCCAACTCTGCTGGTGTCATCCGATAAGGTGCTCTTGATATTGGCTTTGTACCCGACATTAGTTCAATCCCAAACTCGACTTCCCGCTGAGGAGGAAGTCCAGGAAGTTCTTTTGGGAATACATCGGCAAAATCGCGGACAATTTCCAAATCCTCTAGCCGAGTTATTTTTGTTTCACCTCCGATCATACTAACCAGGAAAGCCATATCTCCCTGACGGAGATACTTTTGGGCTTTGAGGGTCAAAATAACCCTTTTCTTGATTCCAGGCCTTGCTAATCGCTTCCGGCATATCCGGTCGAGACAAAATTACTTTTCCTTCTCTACAGAGAACTCTAGCATAGTGTTCAAAGAGCCAATCCATACCCAGTAAGACATCATATGCGGTCATATCAAGTATGATTAGGTTGGCAGGTAAGTTGTGTTCTCCTAAAATAACTTTCACTTCTGGCATGTAGTTCACATAAATTTCATTGAATCCTATAGGGTTATATACTACTAGTTCTTGATTCAATGATTATGTGGGGATTCTAAGTTGTTTTGCAAAATATAAAGAAATGAAGGAATAAGAAGCTCCACAGTCAAATAAGACAAGGGCAGCTTAACCTGAAACAAGCACGGTACCTTGCACAAGGTCCCCATTCTCCAGTTGGTCAGCTGTAGTAGCATACACACATCCCGCTACGCGTTGTGGAGCCGCCTGAGGCTATGGTGGTGCACAGTGTTGCTGTGGCTGTTGTCCTCCAGTGCCGCGTCGTGCATCATCGGTCTGCTTCTTCTGACACTCCTTGATGTAGTGCCCCATCTTTCCACAGTAGAGACATCCTCCTGTCTCACGGGGACACTGTTGTCCGGGGTGAAAGCGATTGCACTTCTGACACCTTTGATTTTGTCCTGGCATGTGTCGGGTACCTCCGTCATGCCTTGGTTTCTTGGTTTGATGGTTAAAACGTTTTCCACCAAACATCTTCTTGAACTCGGGTTTCTGAACCCCGATTTTGTTCTTTTGCGACTTTTGTTCCTCTTTCCAGTCGTCATCAAGGAGAGTCGCCACCTGGATAGCCTCATCGAGGTTCTTGGGCCCTCTAGTGTACAGACGGTTCCTCAAACCCGCCTTCACGCCTCGAGCAAATTTCATTGCTCGATCCTCATCCGATGTATACACGTTTGGACAATATCGTTCCAACTGTGAAACTTAGTGATGTACTCGGCGAGGGACATTTCACCCTGCTGTAGGTCCAAGAACTCCTGCATCTTCTTGGCCCTCTCGTGCTTCGGAAAGTAGGCAGCGTTAAAAACCTCTACGAACTCCGTCCAAGATATAGGACCATCCTGGAACTTGACCGCTCTGGTGGTTTCCCACCACTTTTCAGCATGATCCTTGAGACGATAAGTCCCAAAGTCCACCCGACGCTCCTCGGGCACCTCCAGTACATGAAAGATACATTCAATCTCCCGGATCCAACTCTCAGCAGCTTCTGGATCCGTCTTTCCGGAGAAGGCAGGAGGATCCATGTCCATGAATTTCTTTTAGGACATAGTCCCACCGTTTGTACTCTTCTCATGGGCCACATGTTGTAGATTGTCGCCCATCTGCTGCATTGTCGTAGTTTGCTGGCCTACTACTTCGGCCAGGTTATGTAGCGTTTCCATAATATCGTTGCAGCGGTTTGCTCAAGCCATCTATTTGAAAAATTTAAAATTCATTATTACCTTAGCCATAATTTCGTGAAATACACATATGGTTTTTGTTTCTACATTATAAAAATAACATTTCTACATACTTACAGAGTCATTGCGGTCGCCAAAAAAGCCAAGATCTCAAATTATTCAGTCCTGCTATGATACCAAAGCTGTAACGCCCCAACTTTTTATAGTAAAAATTTTGGAGTAAATTTTTTTTTGAAATAGCGGAAGTGCGAAAAACACAAGTCAGACGCATTACAGGGTAAAACAGAGAAGTACTAAACATACCATTCATTAATTGAAACATTAATTTCATTAATTACATCCCATAACAGAAATGTAAATCTACTAATCAGAGTTCAAACATAAACTACTGAATAAATGAGATCTCTTGGCTTTATCCAAAACGACACCCCGATGCTCCAATTAGTTGCTACCTGAAAAACATTTAAAGCAGAAGGGTCAGACTCCCCTGTCTGCGTAAGAACCATTATATTTATATGTGGTGCTCAGTGACTTGTGTACAAATATGTGCAAGTACTGCAGATATAACTAGCATGGAAGTTTATAACATTCTAAGAAGATGATTATGCTTTCTAATTCATGATACAGTGCAAAAGATGACTGAACAAGAGGTATATTTATCCACATTAGTACAAGCTGTAGCTTCCACAAGTTTTACTAAAGTCAACTCAACAATATATAATTCTTCAAAGATAAGTTTCTAGTCAACTTAAATTATTTAATGCTTATCTTATTCTTACCCTGTGGGTACGCACAGGCATAGACCTCGTAGCGGACCGAGACCATACGAGGGTCTATTATTTAATAACCCGTATGACTAGCCGTACGGATATCCAAAGGGGACGGTCAGTGACCGAGAGAGAGCTCCCCAGTGGCTAGAACAAAAATTTAGGATGCACCCTGTACTTCTGCAGAAGAAGTGGATCTACCACCTAGGACATACTGGTAGTCCTGGTCCCCTAACTTCGTGGATTGGGGACCGGGTGAGACGCCTAGCTCTCATAAGAACAAGAATGTCCACGAAGTTTGTACCACCTACCCTCTCCAAGGTAGACCATGGGTCCAGTAACATACACCATCTTTCAGGTGTATCCAGAGCCCTGGGAAACCAGTAACATATACTATTTTCAGGTATACCCAGAATCCAACATATTTAATTTATATGTGTATACATTTTTTTATTCTTGTTTGTTTGGATACAGTAACATACATCTTCTTTCAGATGTACCCTGAACATTGGGAAAACCAGTAACATATACCATTATTCAGGTATACCCAGAATCCCACATATTTAATTTATATGTGTATACATTTTTTTATTCTTGTTTGTTTGGATCCAGTAACATACATCTTCTTTCAGATGTACCCAGAACCCTGGGAAAACCAGTAACATATACCATCTTTCAGGTATACCCAGAATCCCATATTTAATTTATATGTGCATATTTTTAATTTTATTTATTCTTATGTGCAAGTCATTGCACCACATGGGATTTTCAAAACCCCAACTCATACTCAGGTTGATCTTAGTATATGCACATTACCCATCGAATGCCTCAAAGGCACCAACCACAATTTCTCATAATTTTGGTTCAACTTTGTGTCGAGTACTTAAACGTTCGGCATTTTCAGTTTTGTTTATGAGCTCGAGTGTATGTTCCGTATCCCCACTGGATATGCCGCAACATGACATTATCCAACTTTATCATGTGTGTTCTATGTACTGGACATAATCCGACTATTTTTTTCATAGATATTTCAGTTGCATTTCACATAAAAAGTCTTTAGAAAACTTTTCTAAAAGAACCCTTCATGAAAATCATTTTAGAAAACTCTTTACTCAATTTTTCAGGTTTATTAGTCGACCAATAGGCTCACCGGTCGACCAACCTTTTTGGCTTCAAATCTTCTAAGCAAAATGTTATTTTTTTGTAAAATTAGTCGACCGAAGAATTTATCAGTCTACCAGACAGAATGTCTGTTTTCTGGAAAAGTTTAGCAGCAGTCGACTGAAGGGTTTATCAGTCGACTGATCATAAAATTAGTCGACCGAAAGTTTTATCAGTCGACCGGACATAATGTCCATTTTCTGGAAAAATTTAGCAGCAGTCGACTGAAGAGTTTATCAGTCGACTGAACAGAATATCAATTTTTCTGAAAATTTTAGCATCAGTCGACTGAAGGTTTTATCAGTCGACTGATCAGAATATCTGTTTTCTGGAAAAATTTTAGCATCAGTCGACTGAAGGTTTTATCAGTCGACTGATCAGAATATCTGTTTTCTGGAAAAAAATTAGCATCAGTCGACTGAACAGAATGTCTGTTTCCAGAAAATTTTAGTTGTAGTCGACTGAAGGTTTTATCAGTCGACTGAACATATTATCAGTCGACTAACTATTGCCTCAGTTGACTAATTTTGTCATTTTTCTGTAACTTTTAAAAGGGTGTAACTTTTTATTTTTCAAACATTTTGATCATTCTAAATGGACTGTTTTGCCACCCCTTTCATCCTCAATGTATGGAATCTTTCAACTATAAATATGAGTGCATTCCACACTAAAAAACATCGAATTACCCAATAGGAATGATATATCTTTATTTTACCATGATGTGAAATAGCAATCACGTATACATAACTTCAGACCTGATTAAAACCATTCAATCTACAAGGTATAAAAGGTGTATTGAACAAGAAAATACAACCAAACAATAATTTCATGAATAATAATCCGAGATACTTAAAGTTCCACGCCATTTGCCTACTTTATTTTTGTTTCGATCTTGAATCTGTCATGGCTGACACCCACACCAAAAATATATGCATTTTTCCTACATAGATTCAAACTGTAGGTTTTGATATGAGTACTACATATCACCAAGCATACACATAGGAACATAATGCCCTTACAAAGAACACCACAATGCCCCAACGTTGGCCAAGGGTGAGAACCATTGGCTGAACCACTACATATTGACCTATTGGCGAGTAGGTGTTTCAACTCATGCCACTTGGGTCTCAAGGCCCTAAACATACCTACATATAGGTGGTGCTTGTCGCGTAAACTCCATGATATTGCAACATAGATGTGCAACAAGGCATCAACCACTTACATACAAATAGCAATGCTCCTTACCTCTTTGGAGTCTCATGACGGCAAGGCTGCAATCCCTTCTCTTCGTTAGAGCGGCACCCCACGTCGATAATGGATGTTCACGCGTTCAACAAGGGAGGTCCACACAGACCAACAATGGAGGTCGACCACCACCGTGAGAGAGAGAGGGAGAGAGAGAGAGAGATACGTCTAATGTAAATCCTTACCAAAAATCTCTCATTTAACTCCTCTATTTAGGGGGAAGTTACCAAATTTTCAAGACATTAAAACTTCACCCAAATCTCACGTTTTTGGTGGGTGATGTCTATTTCCAACAATGCCCCCCCCTCCTCTCTTAGGCATGATTTCCTCTAACTTCCCTCACTATTTGCTTTATGGGTACCCCTCTTCCATGTCACCTGGGATTCTCCTCAATCCTTGGTAGAGCTAGATGGAAAAGCCAAAAATTTAGGCTTAACATAATCCCACGTTTTTACCCTTTTCACCAAGGTAGAAAACATCACTTTCTTGTGAAAAAAGAATAATTTGTGCACAGGGGGTTTTGAATTGAGGTTGCAACTCTACAACCCTATGTGTCCTACCATAACTCCACTTCACCACTTGTTGTTTACTTTTGCGAAGATATTCTTTTTATGTCATATTGGGACGTTTTTCCTTGTTGATGGTTTTCTTCCATTTTCAAGTAGATTTTTCACCCGTTGGTTTTAAACTTGCACTTGCTTACTTTACGTGTGCTTCAGATCTCACGCTATCATCCCGAAAGCATCGGGTTTCCTTACTTGGACTCGTGAACCAGGTCGGATCATCAGATCTCGCCAAGATCCGGATCCAAAACCACTTGTGAGAGTTTGTTATCGGTTTCGTTCTAGAAACCACAAGTCATAAAAATTGTACTGCCTAACTTAAAATCTTACTATTTCACATAACGGATCCCTTTTATTCATTTAGAATTTTCTAAATTTCACGGGTTTTACATCCTTCCCCTCTAAAAAGAAATTTTGTCCGCGAAATTTGTAATACATATCAATCAAACAATTGTGGGTATTTGTCCTTCATTGCTGCTTTCGGTTCCCACGTGCATTCTTCTCAGCCATGATGTCTCCATCTCACTTTAACTAATGGGATGATCTTATTTCGTATCACCCGCTCACTGCGATCCACGATTTCAATCGGTCTCTCTTCTACGGTCAGATCTTCTTGCACACTGATGTCCTCGAACTGAATCACGTGTGACAGATCTTGAATGTATTTTCTCAACATTGATACGTGAAATACATTATGAAACTTGGCAAGTTGAGATGGTAACTCAACTCGATAAGCAGTTTCGCCGATCCGCTCCAATATCGGGAAAGGTCCGACATATCTAGGACTCAACTTTCCCTTCTTTCCGAATCTGAAAACGCTCTTCGTCGGCGATATCTTGACAAACACTGCATCTTCCACTTCGAAACTAAGCTCTCTGCGTCACTGATCCGCATAGCTTTTCTGTCGACTCTGTGCTCCTCTAAGTCGATCTCGTATCTTCTGTATTTGTTTAGTGTAATGTTGAAGTACCATTGGTGACTCAACTGTTCTTTCGCCAACTTCATCCCAATATACTGGTGACCTACAAGGCCGCCCATACAGTGCTTCGAAGGGCGCCATGCCAATACTCGCATGGTAGCTATTATTGTAGGTGAACTCAGCTAGTACCACGTGAGCATCACATTCGCCTTTCCAATCCAACATACAGGCACGTAGCATGTCCTCCAGTGTCTGTATGGTCCTTTCTGACTGTCCATCGGTTTGTGGATGAAAGGCAGTGCTGAACTTCAACTTAGTTTCCAATGCCTTTTGTAACTGCCCCCACAGTCGTGAGGTAAACCGAGGGTCTCTATCAGATATGATCGAGACAGGCACCCCATGTAGTCGTACTATCTCCTGGATATACAGGTCGGTCAAGCTCTCAAGTGACTGATTCTTCCTCATCGGTAGGAAATGTGCTGACTTAGTGAGTCGGTCAACCACTACCCAAATAGAGTCATGGTTCTTTTGGGTTCGCGGTAACCCCATCACAAAATCCATCGTGATATGTTCCCATTTCCATTGAGGAATTTCCATCAGCTGCATCGTTCCTCCTGACCTTTGATGCTCGATTTTGATTTGTTGACATGTCAAGCACTTTGCGACGTATCTAGAATGATAGCAAGAATTAGCATAATCCCGATCTTATATCATAGAAAGAGCAACCTAATTAGAACACAAAAAATTTTCTCGTGAATTGGTTACCTTGCAACATCGCGCTTCATACCATTCCACCAGTACCAGTATTAAAGATCTTAGAACATCTTGGTACTGCCCGGGTGAATGGTATACTTGCTCTTATGTGCCTCTGCCAATAACTCTTCTCTGGTCTCTGGATCACTCGGTACCTATAGTCGATCTTTAAACCATATACTTCCATCCTCCTTGTGCTGGAAAGCAGTGTTTTCTTGCAACGCCAATGCCTCCATCTTTCCGTACTGCGAGTCTTCTTTTTGCTTAATCACGATCCGCTCTCGTAGTTCTGATCGTACAGTCAGGCTAGACAGCCTAAGTACGCCTTGATCATCGGAGAAAGGTCTCCATTCTGTGAACTCAGAAATCATCTTCCATCCAAGATTTACCAGGCTAGAAAGATTTCCCCCAGCCTTACGACTAAGGGCATCAGCAACAACATTTGCTTTCCCTGGATGGTACGAGATTGTAAATTCGTAGTCCTTGATGAACTCGAGCCACCTTCTTTGTCACATATTAAGTTCCTTCTGAGAAAATAGATACTTCAAGCTCTTGTGATCAGTGAAGACTTCGAAC
Organism: Nuphar pumila; assembly: GCF_984573655.1. Taxonomy (NCBI): domain Eukaryota; kingdom Viridiplantae; phylum Streptophyta; class Magnoliopsida; order Nymphaeales; family Nymphaeaceae; genus Nuphar; species Nuphar pumila. Next base: position 66,805,916 of record NC_143256.1, on the reverse strand, counting down.
TGCTCTCCATATAGATAATGTCTCCAAACCTTTAAAGCAAAAACCACCGCTGCCAACTCCAGGTCGTGCGTGGGGTAATTCTTCTCATGAATCTTCAGTTGTCGTGATGCATAGGCAATGACCTTGTCGTACTGCATCAATACACACCCCAATCCAGTACCAGAAGCGTCCGTGTACACCATGAATCCCCCGCTTCCAGACGGTAAGGCTAATACTGGAGCTGTGGTAAGCTTAGCTTTTAGGGTTCGAAAACTTTCTTCACTTTTATCATTCCATTCAAACTTTACCCCTTTTCGTAGAAGCTTTGTCATTGGCATAGCAATTCGGGAGAAGTCTTGGATGAATCGCCTATAGTAGCCAGCTAATCCTAGGAAGCCTCGGATTTCGCTGACATTCTTTGGTTGTGACCAATTCATCACAGCTTCAACTTTGGCAGGATCTACTGAAACTCCATCTTTCGAGATCACATGTCCAAGGAACATGACTTCTTCAAGCCAGAATTCGCATTTCGAGAACTTGGCATATAACTGATGTGCCCGGAGGGTTTCTAAAATGATTTTCAGATGTTCTTTGTGTTCCTTCACATTTTCTGAGTACATCAGTATGTCATCAATGAAGATAATGATGAAGGAGTCCAAGTATGGCCTGAATACCCGATTCATCAGGTCCATGAATGCCGCAGGAGCATTCGTGAGTCGAAATGGCATCACCACAAACTCAAAATGCCCATATCTGGTTCGAAATGCTGACTTTGGGATATCTTCATCTTTTATTCTCAACTGATGGTAACCTGACCTCAAATCAATCATAGAAAAGACTTTTGCTCTTTTCAATTGATCAAATAGGTCCTCAATACGAGGTAGAGGATATTTGTTATTCATTGTTGCTTGGTTCAGCATTCTATAGTCTATGCATAGTCTCATAGACCCGTCCTTCTTTTTCACAAACAGAACCGGTGCTCCCCATGGAGACGTACTCGGTCTTACAAAACCACGCTCCATCAGCTCTTGCAACTGCTTCTTCAGTTCTTCCAACTCTGCTGGTGTCATCCGATAAGGTGCTCTTGATATTGGCTTTGTACCCGGCATTGGTTCAATCCCAAACTCGACTTCCCGATGAGGAGGAAGTCCAGGAAGTTCTTCTGGGAATACATCGGCAAAATCGCGGACAATTTCCAAATCTTCTAGCCGAGTTAGTTTTGTTTCACCTCCGATCATACTAACCAGGAAAGCCATATCTCCCCGACGGAGATACTTTTGGGCTTTGAGGGTCGAAATAACCCTTTTCTTGATTCCAGGCCTTGCTAATCGAAATTCAACTTCTGGCATATCCGGTCGAGACAGAATTACTTTTCCTTCTCTACAGAGAACTCTAGCATAGTGTTCAAAGAGCCAATTCATACCCAGTATGACATCATATTCGGTCATATCAAGTATGATTAGGTTGGCAGGTAAGTTGTGTTCTCCTAAAATAACTTCCACTTCTGGCATGTAGTTCACACAAATTTCATTGAATCCTATAGGGTTATATACTACTAGTTCTTGATTCAATGATTCTGTGGGGATTCTAAGTTGTTTTGCAAAATATAAAGAAATGAAGGAATGAGAAGCTCCACAGTCAAATAAGACAAGGGCAGCTTGGCCTGAAACAAGCACGGTACCTTGCACAAGGTCCCCCTTCTCCAGTTGGTCAGCTGTAGTAGCATACACACGTCCCGCTACGCGTTGTGGAGCCGCCATAGGTTGTGGTGGTGCACGGTGTTGCTGTGGCTGTTGTCCTCCAGTGTCGCGCCGTGCATCATCGGTCTGCTTCTTCCGACACTCCTTGATGTAGTCCCCCATATTTCCACAGTAGAGACATCCTCCTGTCTCACGGGGACACTGTTGTCCGGGGTGAAAGCGATTGCACTTCTGACACCTTTGATTTTGTCCTGGCATGTGTCGGGTACCTCCGTCATGCCTTGGTTTCTTGGTTTGATGGTTAAAACGTTTTCCACCAAACCTCTTCTTGAACTCGGGTTTCTGAACCCCGATTTTGTTCTTTTGCGACTTTTGTCCCTCCTTCCAGTCGTCATCAAGGAGAGTCGCCACCTGGATAGCCTCATCGAGGTTCTTGGGCCCTCTAGTGTACAGACGGTTCCTCAAACCCGCCTTCACGCCTCGAGCAAATTTCATTGCTCGATCCTCATCCGATGTATACAGGTTTGGACAATATCGTTCCAACTGTGAAACTTAGTGATGTACTCGGCGGGGGACATCTCACCCTGCTGTAGGTCCAAGAACTCCTGCATCTTCTTTGCCCTCTCGTGCTTCGGAAAGTAGGCAGCGTTAAAAACCTCTACGAACTCCATCCAAGATATAGGACCATCCTGGAACTTGACCGCCCTGGTGGTTTCCCACCACTTTTCAGCATGATCCTTGAGACGATAAGTCCCAAAGTCCACCCGACGCTCCTCGGGCACCTCCAGTACACGAAAGATACGTTCAATCTCCCGGATCCAACTCTCAGCAGCTTCTGGATCCGTCTTTCCGGAGAAGGCAGGAGGATCCATGTCCTTGAATTTCTTTTAGGACATAGTCCCACCGTTTGTACTCTTCTCATGGGCCACATGTTGTAGATTGTCGCCCATCTGCTGCATTGTCGTAGTTTGCTGGCCTACTACTTCGGCCAGGTTATGTAGCGTTTCCATAATATCGTTGCAGCGGTTTGCCCAAGCCATCTATTTGAGCAATTTAAAATTCATTTTAACCTTAGCCATAATTTCGTGAAATACACATATGGTTTTTGTTTCTACATTATAAAAATAACATTTCTACATACTTACAGAGTCATCGCGGTCGCCAAAAAAGCCAAGATCTCAAATTATTCAGTCCTGCTCTGATACCAAAGCTGTAACGCCCCAACTTTTTATAGTAAAAATTTTGGAGTAAATTTTTTTTTGAAATAGCGGAAGTGCGAAAAACACAAGTCAGGCGCATTACAGGGTAAAACAGAGAAGTACTAAACATACCATTCATTAATTGAAACATTAATTTCATTAATTACATCCCATAACAGAAATGTAAATCTACTAATCAGAGTTCAAACATAAACTACTGAATAAATGAGATCTCTTGGCTTTATCCAAAACGACACCCCGATGCTCCAATTAGTTGCTACCTGAAAAACATTTAAAGCAGAAGGGTCAGACTCCCCTGTCTGCGTAAGAAGCATTATATTTATATGTGGTGCTCAGTGACTTGTGTACAAATATGTGCAAGTACTACAGATATAACTAGCATGGAAGTTTATAACATTCTAAGAAGATGATTATGCTTTCTAATTCATGATACAGTGCAAAAGATGACTGAACAAGAGGTATATTTATCCACATTAGTACAAGCTGTAGCTTCCACAAGTTTTACTAAAGTCAACTCAACAATATATAATTCTTCAAAGATAAGTTTCTAGTCAACTTAAATTATTTAATGCTTATCTTATTCTTACCCTGTGGGTACGCACAGGCATAGACCTCGTAGCGGACCGAGACCATACGGGGGTCTAATATTTAATAACATGTATGACTAGCCGTACGAATATCCAAAGGGGACGGTCAGTGACCGAGAGAGAGCTCCCCAGTGGCTAGAACAAAAATTTAGGATGCACCCTGTACTTCTGCAGAAGACTTGGATCTACCACCTAGGACATACTGGTAGTCCTGGTCCCCTAACTTCGTGGATTGGGGACCGGGTGAGACGACTAGCTCTCACAAGAACAAGAATGTCCACGAAGCTTGTACCACCTACCCTCTCCAAGGTAGACCATGGGTCCAGTAACATACACCATCTTTCAGGTGTACCCAGAGCCCTGGGAAACCAGTAACATATACCATTTTCAGGTATACCCAGAATCCAACATATTTAATTTATATGTGTATACATTTTTTTATTCTTGTTTGTTTGGATCCAGTAACATACATCTTCTTTCAGATGTACCCAGAACCCTGGGAAAACCAGTAACATATACCATCATTCAGGTATACCCAGAATGCCACATATTTAATTTATATGTGTATACATTTTTTATTCATGTTTGTTTGGATCCAGTAACATACATCTTCTTTCAGATGTACCCAGAACCCTGGGAAAACCAGTAACATATACCATCATTCAGGTATACCCAGAATCCCATATTTAATTTATATGTGCATATTTTTAATTTTATTTATTCGTATGTGCAAGTCATTGCACCACATGGGATTTTCAAAACCCCAACTCATACTCAGGTTGATCTTAGTATATGCACATTACCCATCGAATGCCTCAAAGGCACCAACCACAATTTCTCATAATTTTGGTTCTACTTTGTGTCGAGTACTTAAACGTTCGGCATTTTCAGTTTTGTTTATGAGCTCGAGTGTATGTTCCGTATCCCCACTGGATATGCCGCAACATGACATTATCCAACTTTATCATGTGTGTTCTATGTACTGGACATAATCCGACTATTTTTTTCATAGATATTTCAGTTGCATTTCACATAAAAAGTCTTTAGAAAACTTTTCTAAAAGAACCCTTCATGAAAATCATTTTAGAAAACTCTTTACTCAATTTTTCATGTTTATTAGTCGACCAATAGGCTCACCGGTCGACCAACCTTTTTGGCTTCAAATCTTCTAAGCAAAATGTTATTTTTTTGTAAAATTAGTCGACCGAAGAATTTATCAGTCTACCAGACAGAATGTCTGTTTTCTGGAAAAGTTTAGCAGCAGTCGACTGAAGGGTTTATCAGTCGACTGATCATAAAATTAGTCGACCGAAAGTTTTATCAGTCGACCGGACATAATGTCCATTTTCTGGAAAAATTTAGCAGCAGTCGACTGAAGAGTTTATCAGTCGACTGAACAGAATATCAATTTTTCTGAAAATTTTAGCATCAGTCGACTGAAGGTTTTATCAGTCGACTGATCAGAATATCTGTTTTCTGGAAAAATTTTAGCATCAGTCGACTGAACAGAATGTCTGTTTCCTGAAAATTTTAGCAGTAGTCGACTGAAGGTTTTATCAGTCGACTGAACATATTATCAGTCGACTAACTATTGCCTCAGTCGACTAATTTTGCCGTTTTTCTGTAACTTTTAAAAGGGTGTAACTTTTTATTTTTCAAACATTTTGATCATTCTAAATGGACTGTTTTGCCACCCCTTTCATCCTCAATGTATGGAATCTTTCAACTATAAATATGAGTGCATTCCACACTCAAAAACATCGAATCCAATCGAATTACCCAATAGGAATGATATATCTTTATTTTACCATGATGTGAAATAGCAATCACGTATACATAACTTCAGACCTGATTAAAACCATTCAATCTACAAGGTATGAAAGGTGTATTGAACAAGAAAATACAACCAAACAATAATTTCATGAATAATAATCCGAGATACTTAAGGTTCCACGCCATTTGCCTACTTTATTTTTGTTTCGATCTTGAATCTGTCATGGCTAACACCCACACCAAAAATATATGCATTTTTTCTACATAGATTCGAACTGTAGGTTTTGATATGAGTACTACATATCACCAGGCATACACATAGGAACATAATGCCCTTACAAAGAACACCACAATGCCCCAACGTTGGCCAAGGGTGAGAACCATTGGCTGAACCACTACATATTGACCTATTGGCGAGTAGGTGTTTCAACTCATGCCACCTGGGTCTCAAGGCCCTAAACATACCTACATATAGGTGGTGCTTGTCGCGTAAACTCCATTATATTGCAACATAGATGTGCAACAAGGCATTAACCACTTACATACAAATAGCAATGCTCCTTACCTCTTTGGAGTCTCATGACGGCAAGGCTGCAATCCCTTCTCTTCGTTAGAGCGGCACCCCACGTCGATAATGGATGTTCACGCGTTCAACAAGGGAGGTCCACACAGACCAACAATGGAGGTCGACCACCACCGTGAGAGAGAGAGGGAGAGAGAGAGAGACGTCTAATGTAACTCCTTACCAAAAATCTCTCATTTAACTCCTCTATTTAGGGGGAAGTTACCAAATTTTCAAGGCATTAAAACTTCATCCAAATCTCACGTTTTTGGTGGGTGATGTCTATTTCCAACAATGCCCCCCCCCCACCCTCCTCTCTTAGGCATGATTTCCTCTAACTTCCCTCACTATTTGCTTTATGGGTACCCCTCTTCCATGTCACCTGGGATTCTCCTCAATCCTTGGTAGAGCTAGATGGAAAAGCCAAAAATTTAGGCTTAACATAATCCCACGTTTTTACCCTTTTCACCATGGTAGAAAACATCACTTTCTTGTGAAAAAAAAATAATTTGTGCACAGGGGGTTTTGAATTGAGGTTGCAACTCTACAACCCTATGTGTCCTACCATAACTCCACTTCACCACTTGTTTACTTTTGCGAAAATATTCTCTTTATGTCATATTGGGACGTTTTTCCTTGTTGATGGTTTTCTTCCATTTTCAAGTAGATTTTTCACCCGTTGGTTTTAAACTTGCACTTGCTTACTTTACATGTGCTTCGGATCTCACGCTATCATCCCGAAAGCATCGGGTTTCCTTACTTGGACTCGTGAACCGGGTCGGATCATCGGATCTCGCCAAGATCCGGATCCAAAACCACTTGTGAGAGTTTGTTATCGGTTTCGTTCTAGAAACCACAAGTCATAAAAATTGTACTGCCTAACTTAAAATCTTACTATTTCACATAACAGATCCCTTTTATTCATTTAGAATTTTATAAATTTCACGGGTTTTACAGCCACGCCATGTTTTCCTTTAGGGATGGATACTCAGGCTATAATCAAATCAAATTGGCCGCTCGTGACCAATCAAAAACATCCTTTACGACGCCTTGGGGTACATTTTGCTATACAGTCATGCCGTTTGGGCTCAAGAATGCTGGGGCAACCTATCATAGGGCAATGACAGTTATTTTTCATGACCAAATGCACGAGAACATGGATGCCTATGTCGATGACATCCTGGTCAAATCCAAAGAAGGAGAGGATCATCTTGATGCTCTCGGCCAAGTCTTTGAAAGACTTATTCTGTACAAGTTGAGACTCAACCCACAGAAGTGCATCTTCGAAGTAGAGTTAGGCAAACCACTTGGTTATATAATCAGCAAGAAAGGCATAGAAGTGGATCCTGTCAAGGCAAAGGCAATCATTGATATGCCGCCTCCCACCAATCTTAAAGAACTGCGAAGCCTTCAGGGTCGCATTCAGTCTATTCGGCGCTTTATCTCAAATTTGGCCATGAGATGCAAGCCCTTCAATCACTTGCTGAGAAAAGAAGTGAAGTTTGAGTGGGGACCAGAATGTCAGCTTTCATTTGAGCGCATCAAGCAGTATCTTCTCAATCCACCTGTTTTGAAGCCACCAGAACTCGGAAAGCCACTTCTCTTATACATTTCTGTCAACCATAATGCTTGTGGCGGATTTCTTGCACAATACGAGGAAGGAAGCCGGATAGAGTATGTCATCTACTACATCAGCAAGACTTTCATTAATTATGAGAAAAGATACTCTCAGATGGAGAAGACATGTCTAGCCTTGGTGTGGATGTGTCAGAAGCTGAGACATTATCTGTTAGCATCAGAAATCAAAATTCTATCAAGGCTCAATCCTCTTAAATACATCCTTGAGCAGCCTTTTCTTACTGGACAGATCGCAAAATGGAAAGTCCTCCTGATGCAGTATGACTTGGAGTACGTTTCTTAGAAGTCAGTCAAGGGTCAGTCCATCGCAGATCAGTTGGCAGATTTCCCATTGACAGAAGAGATCAAAGCGGAAGCTGATTTTCCTGATGATCGCATCTGCAGTATTCAGGAGTCCCCAGTTTGGACCCTTTTCTTTGATGGAGCCAGGAACATGTCGGGTATAGGGATTGGGATCTTGTTGATCACTTCCGAAAAGGAGATGCTCCCTTATTCCCTCAATCTCAACTTCCAATGTACTCACAATATGGCCAAGTATGAAGCTCTAATACAAGGCCTCAAGATTTTGCAAGACTTTGATGTCAAGAGAGTACACGCCTTCAGCGACTCATTGCTTGTTGTCAGTCAAGTTAATGCTGAATGGCAAGTCAAAGATTCAAAATTAATCCCTTATCAGAAGATTGCCTTAACTCTCATAGGCAACTTTGAAGAATTTCAGCTCAATCATATCAAGAGGGAATACAACCATATAGCTGATGGCCTAGCCTGTCTGAGTTCTATTTTGTCATTCAAAGACAGTGAATCCTGTCGTTCCTTCGAGATCGGTAGACTTGATCAACCTGCCTACATTCCAGCTGAGCAAGTGAACGAAGCCGCTCAGAAAGAGAAGCCTTGGTACCAGAACATCAAAAATTTTATTGAAACTGGTGAATTTCCATCAGGAATGCCAAGAAAGGAGCAACGTACAATCCAATGCATGTCGGCCCATTATTTCATCCTTGCCAATACTCTTTACCACCGTTGATTCAGTTCTGAGTACGCTAGATGCTTAGATAAGGATGAAGCCATGGAAGTTGTCCAAGAGGCACATGAGGGAATTTGTGGCGGTCACGTCGGCTACCAAACGCTCGTCAAACAGATTATCCGAGCGGGGTATTACTGAAAAACCATGCAGCAGGATTGCCATCGATTTGTGAGGAAGTGCGTCTAGTGTCAAATGCATGCACCTTCCATTCATGCGTCAGTCGCATATTTGCAATCAGTGGTTTCCCCCTGACCTTTTTCAATGTGGGCCTTCGACGTAGTGGGTCCGATCACTTCTTCAGCTTCTAATGGCCACCGATATTTCCTAGCAGCTACAGAATACTTCACCAAATGGGTCAAAGTTGTAACTCTGCGGACAGTGGAAGGTCGGCACATAGTTTATTTCATTCATAAGAATCTCCTTTGCCGCTTCGGTGTCCCACATGATATTGTGTTAGACAATGACAGCCATTTCAAGAATAAGAGGATGAAAACCTTCTGCTCGATGTTCAGGATTCATCACCACTTCTCGGCTCCGTATTATCCCCAAGGGAATGGCCAAGCAGTGGCCACCAACAAGATTTTGATTCGCATTCTAGAAAGAACTGTGGAAACGGGCCGTGATTGGCACGAGAAGATGCATGATGCGCTCTGGGCATACCGAACCACCATTCGGAACCCAACCAATGCTACTCCTTCGGAGCTTGTCTACGGGACCGAGGTAGTGTTACCTCTCCACGTTCAGAAGCCCGCACGCAAGTTCGCATCACTCATCGAACTTCCGCTTGATCAGTATCAGCAGCAGAGCACGCTCAGGCCTATTGTCAGAGGATAGCTCGACACTACGCCAAATCAGTTATTGAGAGAAGATTTTGAGTCAATGATCTTGTGCTCAGATCAACAGCTCATCTCAAGCATCGGCCACGAGGCAAGTGGTCACCTAATTGGAAAGGCCCTTATGTGGTTAAAGAAGCGTTGCCTCGCAATTCTTATCGTCTGATCAACGCAGATGGGGTGGAGATGCCAGATCCTATCAATGCTTTACATTTGAAGAGATTTTATACTTGAATTGTTCATCCTAGCCTTTTGTACTCTTCAAAAGTCTTTTTCAATAAAGCGATAATCTTCTATTAAATTCTTATAGTCTTCTCCCTGATACTGGGGCATTTTTGTTTTGATCTATACTTATCTTCCTTCATCTTATGCAGGCGGGATCAAACGAATCTTTTCTAAAAATCTTCTCATCCTTTTAGTTAACCTTGTTATCTTTATTAAATTGCATTCACTTCATTTTCTAATTTTATCAAGTTTTCATTAATTTATTGTCAATGTTATCAACTTTTGTCAAGTTTTATCGATTTTACTAAATTTTATCAATCCTCATTAACCCTTTCAGGTTAAGGGATAAACTTGAGTCTCGTCCCTCGAGATCCCTATCTTTCAAGACAAGGGATGATCCTAAATTCTTTTATCATTGATTTCCCCACAAAATTTCTACTAATCCTTTTTATTGTTAATTTCACTAACTTTATCGATTCTTCCCTTTTGTCAAATCCTTTTCCTTTATCCATTTCTACCAATCTTTTTCAATTTTGCCAAACTCTCTTCAGGATCAGAGATAATCCTGAAAACCATCCTAAATAAAATTCAGGTCTTAGGCCATCTTGGGTCAAGGACCTTAAATAAGTTTCTCATCCTCTTCGTCGGAATCTATTCATGCTTTTTGTCAATCCTTTTGAAATCCGACTTTTGGGAAGAAACTATTTCCCTCTCGACTGAGTTCTGACTCAGGTTTATTTTCATTTTATTTCTATTTTTGGAAGATCTGAGTCCCGACTCGAGTTTTTCCCTTTTATCTTAAGTTTGAAGTTCCGGGTTCCGACTCGGACTTCCTTTTGGATCAAATGTCGTGTCGGACCAATTGCTACGTCGAGAATTCAAGTTCTCAAACTCGATTCTCATTCATTCTTTTATTTTTATTTTTTTGAAAAATCGGGTTCTGACTCAGATTTTCCCTTTTGTATATTTTTATTTCTAAAGTTTCGGGTTCCGACTCGGACTTCTCTTCGGATCCAATGCTCATGTTGGAACCAATTGCTACATCGAGAATTCGAGTTCTCAAACTCGATTCTCATTCATTTCTTCTATTTTTGAAAAACCGGGTTCCGACTCAGATTTTTCCTTTTGTATATTCTTATTTCTGAAGTTCTGGGTTTCGACTCGGACTTCCTTTTGGATCCAATGCTCGTGTTGGATCAATCACTCCATCGAGAGTTTGAGTTCTCAAACTCGATTCTCATTCATTCTTTATTTTTGAAAAACCGGGTTCTGACTCAGATTTTCTCTTTTGTATATTCTTATTTCGGAAGCTTCGAGTTCCGACTGGGACTTCTTTTTTGGATCTGATGCTCATATTGGAACCAATCATTGCATCAAAAATTTGAGTTCTCAAGCTCGATTCTCACTCTTTCTTTTATTTTGGAAAAACCGGGTTCTGACTCGGATTTTCGCTTTTGTATACTCTTATTTTCTCGAGTTTCGACTCAAAATTCCTCTATTGATCCAATGCTCATATTGGATCAAAAGATCTCCTTGCCTTTTTTTTTTCCCCTTTCAAGTTAAGGGACAAACTTGGACTTCCCCTTCAGGATAAGGGATAATCCTGAAATGCCGACAATCATTCTCACTCAATTCTCAAGTATCTTCGAATGTCGGTCTCTTTCTCAAAAACCCAGTGCTCGTGCTGGTATGCATTTTAAAAACTCAGTGCTCGTGCTGGTGTGCATTTTTTGAAAACCCAGTGCTCATGCTGGTGTGCATTTTCGAAACCAAGCGGTCGTACTGGGGCATTTTTCGAAATCTAGTGCTGGTGTGTTTCTCAAAATCCAGTGCTCGTGCTGGTACATTTCCAAATCCAGTGCTCGTGCTGGTACATCTAGTACTCATACTAGTGTTTTGGTTGACTGATCAAGTTAGCTCTCTACGTTCAGTCTTTGTACTAACCAATCATCAATGATTCAAGCTCTAAATTCTCAATTTCAACCTTCGGGTTATCATTTTGCCAAAATTCAATCTTTTTCTCTTGCGAAGGACCCTCTTCAGTGAGAGTTCGAGGGAGATCGTTCCTTTCACATGCAACCGTCTTTCGTTCGCAAGAACCCTCTTCAAGGGAGAGTTTGAAGGGACTCATTTTCTTCGCGAACAGTTTGCAAAACAACAACCAACTTTACATAAAAGAACTCTTTTTCCAGGGAGAGCTTCGACGGAAGCTCGTTTCTTTTTGTGGCCCCCGTTTTTCTCATCTTTGGCCAACCCCTTCACAGAGAACCCTCTTCTAGGGAGAGTGTGATGGACTCGTTCCTCTGTGATACTTTCTCAACTTCGTTTTTTAGCCGCCTTTCCATAAGAGAAGTCGAGAGATAAGAAGTTTTGACGAAAACTTAATTTTTCTTCGAAAGATCCGTTTTGCAAATACTTCCTCTTTGGGGAAGAGCGGAGTATTTCCAACTTCCCATTCAGGTAAGGGCTAAGCCTAAGTCTCTCTTTTTGGGGAAAAAGAGAGGAGAATTTTGTCACGGACGTGTCAATTCAATGTCAAGCGATTACATTCATCAAGGATTTCAAGAATATTTTGCCAATTTGCTATCAAAAGTCACTGTTGATCTTAAAGCTTTCACAAAGAATTACCTCAAACTACCTTTAGTATTATTTCCAAAAGAGCAAGACTTTTACGAAATAATAACTAAATTCAAGCTTTTTCTGTTGGCTGACCAAGACGATGAAGAAAAATCTTTGATATGACCGGCAAAGGAAAATTCAATGATGTTGAAAAGCCATATGTGAACTAATATTGATCATAGCTATGACACATTCTTAAAGATCGTTCTTTTGGCAGTAAGACAGTGGAAATATTCTGGGCAGTAAAAAAGAACCTACCCAATTCATATCTCCTCAGTCATTCAAGCTACAAATCAAATATCCGCAAAAGAGATCTCTCAATTGTCGTCAAGATGAAGACGAATATGCGAGCTAGATCTCCAGGGCCAAAAAAGATTTGGATCATCTCTGAGATGAAGGAGTTTGTGAATGATCCTTCCAGAGAAAGTTCAAATCACCGTCAAGATGAAGATGACTACGATGAGCCTCCTAACAAACCCTAAAAGATATTTGATTTCTGCTACCTAGAGATTTTAACCGATGAACCAATGCCATCAGCCTAATTCCTGGGAAAGAAAAAGAAGGATCAAAGCATCTCCAAGATGAAGGAGTTTGTGACGTACCCTTCCCTGAAAAAGAGAGAAAAGTCAGGACATCTCCAAAATGAAGGATGATGTAAAAGCCCAAAAAAGCTCCATGACTCAAAGAGTGCAAAGGATCATCATGGGAAATGCCCAGGGTATCCAACTGCCCGAACAGTCAGGAATCATCTTTACCTATGTGAAATTCTTTTATCAATGTCTTTTCACTCAAGTGCTTTTATGAAGCTAAGAATATTTCCTCTCTTTTCATATCAAGGAAATTGATATCTTCCTCAAAGAAGCTCAACATCAACAAATTTTGAATCTAATTCTTGATTCTACGGAGTTAGCCCAATTGGAGTTAATACTCTAGGTAGAAAGAGGTGATATTTTCACACATATATGCACAATTCAATCATCCTGAATCAACTACAATTTTGGCATCTTATTGGCAATATTTTCTCGTTATCCCAACATGAAGTATGAACTTGATGTTCGCTTTGACGTATCCTGACGTTATCCCTCCTTAGGACTGAAAAATTCTTTCTTTTCGTCTGATCTAAGCGCTCTCAGATTTGCACGCTTCCCTATGTTCCCCACTATCCCGCCATAGACAGTTCCCGCTCAGGATAAGGGTTAAACCTGAACTTTTTGCAAAAGGTCTGTCATTGTCAAAAGCTATTTTTAGTCTCAGCAATGAGGCACCCAAGAACAACCCCTTTTCAATCTTTAGGGACCCCCATTTTTTCCTTTTGCAAACCCCTCTCGGACTTGTTGTGCGCATTCTAGAGGTCCCATCATAGTTTTCTCGCTCCTCGAGGATTCTGTATCCATTCAGGCTAAGGATTAAACTTGTTACCTCGCTACTCGAGGTATCACCTAAACCTTCTGCGAGAGGTCGTTTGTTTTTAGAAAGCTGATTTAGTCTCAACAATGAGACGCCCCAGATCATCCCCTTTCCAAGCTTTAAGGAACCCCTTGTTTTTCTTTTCTCGCAAACTCTTTTCGGATTTGTTCGTCCAAATTCCAAAGGTCCCATCATGATTTCTTCATCCGAGGATTCTGTATGGTCGCCCCTTTCAGGTTAAGGGTTAAGCCTGAACCTCGCTCTGCAAGGTATCATTCCTTTAGGTTAGGGTTTAACCTGAGTCTCGTTTCAACTAGATATCCTTTCTAGTCCCACCACGGTTTCTTCATTTAAGGACTTCGTGTGATTCCCCCCACTCAGGTCAAGGGTTAAACCTGAATCTCGCTTCGGTGATGCATTTTCATTGTCCCATCACGGCTTCCTCGCTCGAGGATTTTGTATGGTCGTCCCTTTCAGGTTAAGGGTTAAGCCTGAATCTCGTTCCACGAGATATCTTCCTTTTTCAGGTTTGGATTAAACCTGAACCTCGTTTCAACGAGGTAATCCTTCCAGTCCTATCATGGTTTTCCCCACAAAGGAATTCATGCTCTGTACATCCATCCAAGAAAGGATCATACTCGAGTTTCATCTCACAAGACATTTACCTCAAAAATGACCTATTGAGGTCCGCTCATATTCCTTTCCCCATTCCAAATTTTCTTGATATATCTTCGTCCCATCCAAGATAAGGGCTAAACCTGAGTCATTTCCAAGCTGATCTTGTCTCACCCATGAGACTTGATCAAAACTCTTACCTTTCATCATTTCGGGATCTTCGCCCAAAAGTCCCATCACGATTTCCTCATTTCTATTATTCAGTCACACCATTGTCAAGGATTTTGTCCCCCCAGAACCATTCAAGATAAGGTCTTAAGCCTGAAAAGTCACGTTCAAAATAATTCTTCCACACCCAGCTCAGGTCTGCTGACTGAGGCATTTTTCAAAATTTGGAGTGTTTCTTTTCCACTAAGCTCAGCTTTCAACCGGCTTAGTAGCAAAGAGGGGCATCTGTGAAGACCCCAAATTTTTCAAAATGTTGTAAATATTTCCCTTTTTGCCCTTGACCCCATTTTCTGAGTGATTGAGTCAGTTTTAAATCTAAATACCAGTTTGTTTCTCAAAGTTTTATTGAAATTAAATCCATTTTATATATCTGACTCAATTTCGGATCCGGATCTATTGTCAAAATCCAAATCTGAGCCTCGTCGTCCAATTTTTAAATTAAATTCTCGAAAATACCAAAATAACTTTTGAAAAGCTCAGACAAGTTCATCCAGAGTCCGTTTGGATCCATCGCGTTATATTCCTCGATTTGAGGTTTAAAACTCGAATATTTTCTCAAAACTTGGGTCCAAACCCATTCTTCTAAAGAAATTTCCCCAAAATAACCCTGACTTTTCAGAAAAACCCTTCTTTTGTAAATATTTTGAAATTTTGTAAAAAAATAGTCAAATTCCTTGGTTTTTAGAATTTTGCCTTCAAAAAAATACAAAAAATATTGAAATTCAAGAAAAGAACAAAAAAAAAATAAGAAAATCAAAAATCCAAAAAATTCAGAAACTATGCAGTTTACCCTCTTTTTTAAACCTTTTATCAAAAAACCTCTCTTAAAACTTTTTTTGAAAAATCACTTTCTAAACCACCTTTTTGAAAATTTTTGAAAGAAGCCCCCTCTTTGAAAATCGAGGAAAATGGCAACGGCCATCCTCCCGCACGCCCTCCATCGCCCTTCTCTCCCGCTGGATGGCCCTTGATCTTCAACCAACTCCTCTCTCGAACTCTCCTTTTGAGCTTTAAAAGGGATCACGCAGGAGAAGAAAGGGAATCCATTCCTCACTCCTCCTGGCTTAGGCATCAACTAGTTTCCATCCTCTTTCACGATCCATCCCTGACCTCGATCGTTCACAATCCCTTCTTCTTCTGTCTCTCTTCCCCATTCCCTTTCTCTGGTCTCCATCTCCCGGTCCCCTCCGGTGCAGAAGCTTCACCTGGTAGCAACAACACCCAACCGAGGCGTCCTCTTCCTCTCAATCAAAGCAAAGTTACGGCTTGATCCGTCATCGAAGGAAACACTCCTCTCAGCCTCTCCATAGTGAGTACCTTATCCTCTCCCCTATCTTCTCTCTGACCTTCTTTTTTTATTTTTGCTCTATCTACTCCGCTCCTTCACAAATTTTACCCTCTTCTTATTTCATTTACTCACCAAAGACAATCTTGTATCATTGATTTGCCTATCGCAGTCTCAATGTTACATGTTGCTACAACAATGCTGCTTCTAGCCCAATGCTTACTGCATTCCAGGCTACAACGCATTATATGCATATTGCTTTTATCTTTCTTTTTTTGGATTTTTTGTTTAAACTCTTAGTATATTGTTCGAATATACCTGTCCATTATGTTGCATTTCATATTGTTAGTGTTCCTTTACCTCTGTTTTGTCTTCGGCATTTTGGTTGAGTTAACTTCCTTTTTGTTCTTCACTGATTAATATACATACATCATCGTTTTTAGCATATATATATATATATATATATATATATATATATATATATATATACTTTTTTTTTCTTCATTCACTATCCGTTATTTTTATCAAATTAAACAATAGATCTGCAAGCTTTCTAGCTTCAGATCGATGTTAAGTTTTCATTCACCGCATACCCTTTTTCTCATTAATTTCATCGATTAATTTAATTTATTTGATCTGATCGCCTTGGTTTTAAATTGCTGTTCTCTTTTCTATTCCTTTTTTTTCTCTATTGTTTCATTAGTTGGTTCTGCATTTGTTTACATTCTCTATAATTACTTTGTAGAATCGATAATTGGCTGCTCCATTACTGACACATCGTGTGAATTTTTTTTTCTTCTTTCTTATTTTCTTTACTTCTGAGTTTTCATGTTTTCTCTTTTGATTATCTGTTGCATCCGATTTCTGGCTTGGGTAGCATTTGATTATTCTCGTTTTTGAACTCTGTTTATTCTGATTATATTTCTGCTTCACTATGGGTCATGATGTTCATATCACCGCACCATCCCTCCAATTTTGTTTACCCTCGGTTATGGGTCGTTGGTGTGTTTCACCTCATTAGTAGCTTCCTCCTCACATTACAGTTTCTTTCTCCTTCTTTTCTTATATATTCGAGTGATTCCTGTACACTTCGTTCCATTGGCATCATCGGCTGTTAGTATCATCACTAGCTCTCACATTTGGTACCATGTTATCTTCCTGCACCACATTTCTCACATCCATCTATTGCATTTCCCCTACATCTGCTTCAATCTTCGATGGCTCAGCGTCATCATCTCTGGATATATTATACAACTTGCTCAATCTGTCTAGACTCATTATAGGGTGTCAAAGGAAATGAGGCATCATGTTATGTGGCATTTCTTCAAGCAAGAATCCAAAAAAAAAAAGGAAGATGTATGTGTGAATCTTATATTTGCAGAGCAGTGAAACTTCAACCAGGTCAAAATTCGTTGGCCCCTTTTACAGTAAGGCTTCAGATAAACCAGTTGGGCAGCAATGATATATTATATCCTTAATATTCTCGCCATTTTTTTTTTACTTGGTAATTTATTTTCGAGCATGATCAAAGCGAAATATTGTTCAATTGTTGTGCTTTTGAGTTCTGATGGGGAGATATCAACAAAACTCGTCCCATTTTGGTAAACACCACTTAATAATTCAGATAGTGGAAGGCAGCAGAATTCTGAGATTCACCCTGTTAAGACCATAGCCAGCCCTTTTTTTATTTATTTATTTTTTCTTCTTTCTCTTTTCTTTCCGGGAGTATAAACATGAGTCTTAGCTCGTTACAATAAGCCTTGGGGTCCTCACTGTATAGCATTGTAAGGATCCTATCTGTAAAGGTTGTAATAGTGGAATTGAATGGTGTTCTGTTTTATCGATAAATCATGAATGGTTTATCAAATGAATACTACATTTTAATAGGTTGTTGTAGTCTTATTTCACTGCATATGTCCTTCCTTCCCTACGTTTCATTAATCATTTATCAATTACCTGTATATCTTTATTTACACTGTGTATTTGCATTCCCTGTCTCCATTACCTGCACATTCTGCCCTTGCATTTAGCGGTATATGCATATTCTGCATCTTTGAACCTTTCATTGCACCTACACACATTCAACACAGCTGTTCCATCTACAATCTCGTTTAGCTTCAACCTAGTCACGTTACATAGTAGCTGGACAGAGATCCTGCTGCCATGGATGTAATTCTCTGCTTCAAAATGACTTTAGTCTGGTTCCATTGAACATGAGATAACAGAGAATTCGGTACATATTAGGTGTTACAAAAGCTCGCAAGGGTCTTCTATCTAGGATACCTTCCTTCATATAATATTCTTAGGTGCAGGGTTAGGTAGTAGGGAAGTCGCTAGTGGTGTTGCAGTTAGAAAATGGTTGCCATATTTATGTTCATAACGTAACTAACCAGCATTCTCAGGAAAAGATGCTTCACAATGTGATTATGGTATGTTCAATCAAATCTCATCTGGTTAGTGATTTTTCTAGTGAAGGTGCATTATTGTTCAAACTCCAAACTGCTGGAGAAGCCACTGCTGCAATGGTCCACATTAGAAGATGAAGCGATACTTGGTGCATAGTCAAGGTTTGGAGAACTCATAAAAAAAAAAATCTGATAAAATGAATGTTGCTTGATAGATTTTTGTTCATACAAAGTTGCGGATGTTGTAAGATCACGCCTGGATAGTGCAAGATCTGAGCCTACTCCAATACATGACGAGTTTAGAGTGGAAAATACAACATTATTCTACAGCCCAGAAGTTTTTACATAAATGTTGTTAAAAAAAAAAAAAGAGTACCATCAAACACGCTGAGGATTAGCTTGTCTCTCCTTCCTTAATGGGTGATGAAATCAGATTTGTCTGCAGTCTTGCTATGGGGTGTGTTGAGTCCATCATCAGATTAACAAAGGTAAGTTCTTCTTTTAATAGCTATCGCCTATCACCTGCAAGGCAATTCTCTTTTCTTCATCCTCTTTCATTTGACATCATCCTCTTTCATTTGACATAGCTAGTTAGTATTAGATTTTTTTTTTCTTATTGAGCTAAATGGGTGATAGAGATCATTATTGAGCTAAATGGGGGTTTCTTGTATTATGTAAATTTTTTGGTGTTCATCCACAAAGTTGTTCAAAACTTCTGGAATGACTGGCTGCTGGTCGAACCTTGTGATAAGCTGCACCCTAAGGCCCATTGCTACCTGCTAGCCATCCCTTTTCCCCCACTGATGACCTTTACAACATCTTCAGCCGTTATACATATCTTCACCCTCACCTGGCACCCACCATGCACAATATATGCACATCATTGCTTCATTTAATCACTCTTAGCACCTACACAACCCCTACTATTCAAAATTAGCAGATATCTCTCACAACATCTACTTTTAACTGTTGTATGAGACATTGACCATTCAACTCACTCAGGTTTCGGACCAGATCTTGGGTTTAGCTGGCAGCACATTGAAGTGTTAGCTCCAAACTAGGCTTTAACAGAGGTGTTTTGCTGATTAAGATTTTGGGTTGTCACGTACTGTATTTCCCATGATATAAGGTATATCAGTCCCCAGCATAGTAGCTAGCCTGCAACATACTGTACCTATATGCCTATTGGCTGTAAACATCTATTACAAGCCTTCACAAATACTTGGTTTCAGCCATTGCCTGACTTACCACCATTTAGCCTCTATTTCACTTCTAGCACCTATAGTTACCTGCTGCATAGGCACTTCAACACCATAAGCCCCACAATCACCATTTGTCACTTACCATTTTACTGCTGCCATAATGTTTTGTTCCTACACTTCTTCACAGCAGCAACCTAACATTCACTGTTTGTCTTGCCTCTGCTGTAACAGCCCATAGTTTCTGGCCACTTACCACCTTCTCCTCCATTTAGTTTCCCCCACTTTTACCGTGTCCCATATCTTTCCCTGCATCATTTCCCTATATATTCTATTTCATCTACAGGATTTCATCATGTCAAATACATTGTTGGAAAGCTCATCCACTGCTGTCACCCTGCTGCAGTAACACCCACCTGCACTTCATCGTTTCAAATAGCCTAGTTATCAGCTACCTTAGCTTTGCAGCACCGCCATTCACACCAACAACCTTCATCACTTATCTCTATCAATAGCACTTATCACACAAACATTTTCCTGTATCTTCCTTATTCATCTCAACCACCCTTCCACCAGATATCACATAACATCCTTCACCCTCACAACATCTAATATCACACTCTGTTGTATAACCCTCACATAGTTATCACATACTCCACTCACCCACTCTACACCCATGTTATATATATATATATATATATATATGTGTGTGTGTGTGTGTGTGAGTATATGTATATACATATATATATATATATATATATATATATACATATGTATATGTGCCTATATACATACAAGCATAAATACATTGGATGGTTATCCTTCCATGCCTTAGATTATCAATATTATTTTGTTGAGGTATTAAGCACAAGGTAGGTATATGAATGTCTTATAATTTGTATCTTTGAAATCAACATGATATATGCAAATTCTCCTCTGTTTTTTTTTATATTAACTAAGTGTTTTGCAGGGAATATGTGGAAAATATCATTACTTGGAGTTGTAAATTCAATTTTATATGTTGTAATAAGTTAGGACTTAATGAGAATTTTACATTTTCAGCTTTTAAATAGAATGAATGAGCATTATAAATATCATGAATTACTTGTTCTCATATTTTCTCCTTTATTTTCAAAAATTCATGAATGGGAACACGAATGGCACGTGCAGCATTTCGTAAGAGGTAATTAATCCTAAGTTGATGATTTACATCAATGGCCATAGTCAGGATGTAAATAAACCTTAGGATTTTTATCTTTTATAAAATAACACTGGATCCACACTGGATCCTTTTCAAAATTCATCATATTTTCTTCAAATATTTTCTTTTTTTATAAGAGTTTAATTTAAAATTAATTCAATATATATACCAATGGCCATAGTCAGGGTATATTGAGAGTTAATTTCATTTTTAAGCTCTATAAAAGCACCAAAAATGTATTTTATTCTTCACTTGAATTTAAATGTGGTTATTATATAATACATTCAATGACCATAGTCAGGGATGTATTATATCTTCAATCTTATTTTTTATTCATTTAAAGAATGGAATAGCTTTTCAAAATCCAATTTCAAAATTATTCAAATTCATTCATCATTTAGGATAGAATTGCATCATATTTTCAAAATTTCCTTTTTTAAAAATTCCAAGTGATTCTTATTCTTCATTTCTCAGATCAAATCTTATTTATAGATTCAAATTCAATTTTATCTCATTTCAAGATTCAAAAATTCAATTTCAAAGTCCAATTTGACTTTGAAATTTCGAAATCATCTTATTCAAACTTCAAATTTCCAAATTCAAAACAAAAATTCAAACTTCAAAAGATCAATTTAAACTTTGAAGTTTCTGATTCATCTTCTGATTCAAAATCAAGTTTATTTTTCTCATCTTCAAATTCAAAATCAAAGTTTGAGATTGATTCTGAATCTCAAAACTTGACCTTCTTAAATTTCAAATTCAAATCTGGGTTTTCAAAACCCAGATCCATCTTCAAAAGTCCCATTTGGACTTTCAGAATCCAAATCCAAAGTTAAATCCTAATCCCAACTTGGATCCTGATTTCTAAATACAACCTCCACTTTTGGATCTCGGACTCCAGATCCAAATTACATCTTAGATTCCAGACCTTGAACCCAATTCCATTTAGGATTCAGAATCCATCTCCACTTTTGGATCTCAGACTTCAGATCCAATTTCCATTTAGGATCCAGAATCCATCTCCACTTTTGGATCTCAGACTTCAGATCCAATTTTATTTTAGGATCCAGAATTCAACTTCCACTTTGGATCTCAGACTTCAGATCCAAAAGCCATCTTAGGATCCAGAGTCCAACTCTATCTTCTCAGATTTCGGATCCTAAATCCATTTTAAGATCCAAAATCCATTTTAAGATTCAGAATCCAATTCCATCTTGGATCCAATTCTATTTAAGATCTAGAATCCAATTCCATTCCCAATTCTAGATTTCAAATCCAATTCTATTTTCAAATCTCATCTGAACTTTCTAAATCCATTTCTACTTTTTTATACCATTTGGATTTTTCAAAACCATTCTGATTTCTAATTTTAAATTCAATTACGTTTCAAGTTTTATCTCTTTTCCATCTTCTGACTTTGAAATTTCCTTCCTTTTCCCTTTTATCTCAGCTTCAAAATTATTTTTTTCAAATGGAAATTTACTTTCCCAACTCTGATCATTTTGAAGACTTAGAACTTCAAAATATACTCTCTAATCTATCTCAAATTCTAGATTAGATCATTCGGCAATCATTTCTTCACTCCATTATCAAAGCCTATCTCAGAAAACTTGGAAATTTTCAAAACATTTCTTTGAAAAGAGCATACATCCTTGCATTGCACAAGCATGATTCTTTGTGCATTTAGACTTAGGATAAATTCTTAGATAATGTTTAGGCAAAGCAAAAAGGCATAAATTCGATCCTTGGTTCGATTACCCTTGGTAAAGGTGTCAGGAATGGTCGAACCTCGTACCGACGAGTGAATCCCGTCTCTCCATTTTCCCGCAATATATTTCAAAATGGAGGCGAGTAATTTGCTAAATACTTTTCAAATCAAGGTCAAGTGAGACCCCGCAAAAGAGTTCCTCTTCTTCTCTTCTATCTTCTTTTCTTTCTTTTATTTTACTCCCTTTATAAGGGAGGAAAATAGGAGTTAGAAAGGAAAAGAGAAGGAAGAGAGAGAAACCATAAGAGAGAAAAAATTTTGCGATGATCACAGTGAAGGAGGGGAGATAGGTGGTCTCCCTCTCCCATGCCCCACCCTAGTGGCTATGGGTCTAAGAAGGGGTCAAGGGTGGCCCCAATTACCCCAACCACCCCCTTGATTCAAGGGGAGTGGTTGGCCTAGACCTCTCAAGGCCAAGGTCAACCCTCTAAAAAAATATCGATTTCCTCTTTTCTTTTTTTGAAACCTTTTTTTTTCTTTTTTTCTTTTTGAAAATGGTAGGGGCTACCCCCTAAGGGGCGCCCAGCCTACCCCCTTAAAATGTGGGCTGAGCCCACTAACCTTTCAAAATGCCTTTTTAAGGCTCATATCTATTTTATTTCAAGCTTTTCAAAACTACCTTTAAAAGGTGAGGTTTTTGAAAAAAGGTATTTGAGTTTTTTTTAAAATATCATGGGCTGAGGTGAGGCCCATGCCAACCACCTTCTCTAATGCCCAAAACCAACCCTTATTTAAAATATTTTTGAAAACCCACTTCAAGGTCTTATAGATTTTGCAATTCACTTTATAAAAACCCAATTCAATTGATATTTAAATAGACATGATTAAATTAATTTAAAAACTAAATTTTTAAATTACATTTCGTGAATTAAAGTCCAAATTATAATAATGTATATTTAATTCCCCAATTCCAACAAAATTGGGCCTCGATACGACTCGTAATTATTGGTATACCCTTTTTTGCAAAAATACATGAAATAACGAGGTATTTTTCTCATTTAGGTTCAAAATTCGGAGCGAACCCAAATGAATATAATATAAATCTAATCTACAAGTATTGAGGTTTGATTCATCATGGTTTGCCGTGAATCACCTCGTAGAACAAATCTACGCGATTCCGAACCTCAGAGAGCAATTATTCACCAAATTTACGACAAATTCTCGCATAAGACAAGAGAGTCTCAACACCGAAGTATATACTAAATAAAATTTCCTCAGAAATACAGTGGGTCTTACATCCTTCCCTCTTAAAAAGGGATTTCGTTCGTGAAATCACGAACGCTAGGCCACAAAAAGATCAGGGTATTTCTCCCTCATGCTGGCCTCTGGCTCCCATGTGCATTCTTCGATGCCATGGTGTTGCCACCGTACCTTAACCAACGGAATGGTCTTGGTACATAGAACTTGATCACGACGATCGACGATCTCAACAGGTTTCTCGGTTACAGTTAAGTCCTCTTGTACTTCGACATCTTCATATCGGATGATGTGTGATAGGTCCGGAATGTATTTCCTCAACATCGACACGTGAAAAACATTATGAATTTGAGCATACTGCTGCAGTAGCTCAATCCGATAGGCTGCTCCACCGATCCTCTCAAGGATCCTGAATGACCCAACGTATATAGGACTCAACTTTCCTTTCTTTCCGAAACGAAAGACGCTCTTCGTCGGTGACACTTTCACAAAAACCATGTCATCCACATCAAACTGAAGCTCTCGCCGCCTCTTATCGGCGTAGCTCTTCTGTCTGTCCTGAGTTGCCTTCAGACGCTCTTGAATCTTCTGCACTTGCTGAGTGTAGTGCTGAAGAACAATCGGTGATTCAGTGAATCGATCGTTAATATTGTCTCAATATGACGGTGATCGACAATGTCTCCCGTACAAAGCCTCGTATGGAGCCATACCGATACTAGCGTGATAACTGTTGTTGTAGGCAAACTCGACCAAACATAAGTGTGAATCGCAATCACCCTTCCAGTCTAGCATACAAGCTCGCAACATATCCTCTAACGTCTGAATTGTTCTCTCTGACTGACCATCAGTTTGAGGGTGAAAAGCTGTAGTGAACTTCAGCTTCGTTCCCAAAGTTGACTGCAATTGTCCCCACAGTCGCGACGTGAATCTGGGATTACGATCCAAAATGATAGATATAGGTACGCTATGTAACCGTACAATCTCTTGGATATACAAGCTTGCTAAGCTCTCAAGCGGCTGACTAATCCGGATAGGTAAGAAGTGAGCAGACTTGGTGAGTCTGTCCACAACCACCGATATCGCATCGTGCTTTCGCCTGGTTCGCGGTAAACCTACCACGAAATCCATCGTGATATCCTCCCATTTCCACTAAGGAATCTCGATCCTCTGCATGGAACCACCGAGACATTGGTGCTCGATCTTGATTTGCTGACAAGTCAAACACCTCGAAACATACGCTGCGACTTCATGCTTTATCTCGCTTCACAAATACCTTCATTGAAGATCCTTAAACATCTTAGTACCACCAGGGTGAACGGTGTACTTCGACAGATGTGCCTTATCAAGAGTCTCTTTCCTCAACTCAGGGTCATTTGGTACTCAAAGTCGATCTTTCATGCGGATACAACCGTTGTCATCAATGCGAAAGACTGAGCCCTCTTCACGAGCTCGGTCGATAAACTTCTGATATTAAGCATTTCGCTTTTGCGCCTCGATAACTTTAGGCAAGAACTCTGATCGAATGGCCAACCTAGAAAATCTGATCGTTTCACCTCCAACTAAGAATGGCTTTCAAGCCACGAAATCTTCAATTAACTTCTGGCTCCACACAAGACTAGTCAGAACACTGAACGATTTGCGACTAAGCACATCTGTCACGACGTTCGCCTTACCAGGGTGGTAAGATAACCTAAACTCATAATCCTTGATAAACTCGAGCCCACAACGCTGTCTCATATTCAATTTCTTCTGGGAAAATAAATACTTGAGACTCTTATGGTCAGAAAAGACCTCGAATGTATCTCCGTACAGATAGTGTCGTCAGGACTTCAAGGCGAATACCATAGCTGCTAACTCCAAGTCATGAGTCGAATAATTCCTTTCGTGAATCTTCAGCTGTCGTGAAGCATACACAATGACTCGACCGTGCTGCATGAGCACACATTCCAATCCTGTACCTGAGGCGTCTGTGGACACCACAAAACCACCTATGCCCGAAGGTAAAGCTAACACTAGAGAAGTAGTCAGCTTCGTCTTCAGGATCTGAAAACTCTCTTCGCAAGTGTTAGTCCACTCAAACTTGACTCCCTTACGCAAAAGCTTCGTCAATGGAAGCGCAATCCTGGAGAAGTCCTGAATGAAACGCCGGTAGTAACCAGCTAACCCGAGAAAACTGCGGATGTCTGAAACAAACTAAGGCTGCTTCCAGTCCAACACTGCTTCGACCTTCGCTGGATCAACTGACACACCATCACTGGATATCACGTGACCCAAAAACATGACTTGTCGAAGCCAAAACTCGCACTTGGAGAATTTGGCGAACAATTTATGGTCCTGAAGTACTCCCAACATAATACGCAGATGCTCTCGGTGCTGCTCAGGGGTCTCTGAGTAGATCAAGATGTCATCGATGAATATGATCATGAACGTATCCACGAACGAACGGAAAATACGATTCATCAAATCCATGAATGTTGCTAGTGCATTCGTGAGCCCAAAAGGCATCACAATGAACTCGTACAACCCGTACCTAGTTCGAAAAGCTATCTTCGAGACATCTTCTTCTCTGATCCAGAGTTGATGATAACCCGATCTGAGGTCGATCTTCGAGAATATCTTCGCTCTCTACAACTGATCAAAGAGATCTTCTATTCTCGACAACTGATACTTGTTCTTAATAGTCGCTTGGTTGAGCATTCTGTAGTCAATGCACAACCTCAGGGATCCATCTTTCTTCTTCACGAACAAAACAGGTGCACCCCACGTCGATGCACTGTTTCTGATAAACCCATGCTCCATTAACTCTTCCAACTGACGCTTCAGTTCTTTGAGTTCTGCTGGAGCCATACAATATAGTGCCTTAGAGATTAGAGTCGTTCCAGGTAACAACTCGATCTCACGCTTGAGAGGTAATTCAGGCAGTTCCTCAGGAAACACATCGGGGAACTCCCGAACTACGTCAAGGTCCTCGATAGGGGTCAACACTGGTTCAACTGGGGCGATACTGACCAAAAATGCAATACCCCCATTCCACATATATTTCTAAACCTTAAATGACGAAATCAAGCGACTGTCTCGAATAGGTCGAGCAAGGCTGATCTCCAAAACTGGACGATCAGGAGGGTACAACACCACCTTGCCTTCTCTGCACAAAACTTGAGCATGGTACTCAAACAACCAATCCATGCCTAGAATGACATCAAACTCTGTCATATCTAGCAGGATCAAGTCAGTTGGCAAGTTCTGACTTGCCACTAACACCTCTATTCCCGAAATGTACAAAGTACACAAGAACTGATCACCAGTCGGCATACGAACTTCCAACGGGTAATTCAACAACACAGCAGACATAGGCAAGGAACTAGCAAATCTAGAAGCTATAAAAGAATGTGATGCACCACAATCAAACAGGGTAAAAAAGGCATGACCAGCGACTGGAATAGTAACTTGGACCAACTCTCCCTTGGTCACTTGCTCGATAGTGGCTGCGTAGGCACGTTCTGCCACCGTCCTCTGGTTACTCGTCTTCTGCTGGGAAGATTGTTGCGGCGGGTACGATTGTTGTTGTTGCTGCTGAGGAGGTCGTTGAGGTGCTGGTTGCGATGTTCCTGGCGTGTTCCTTCTTAGATCATCGGATTGCTGCTTCCGACAATCCTTGATGTAGTGGCCCATCTTGCCACAATAGATACATCCTCTGTGGTCTCGTGGACACGGTCGGCCAGGATGATCCATCCGACATTTTGGGCAACCCGATGTTGCCACCACCTATCTTTGCTGCTGCTAGGGCTGACGATTCTGTTGTTGACAGTTGTTGTTGTTGCGGTTCCTCTTTGTTGGCGGGGCAGACTTCGTTCCACCTGAATTTTGCTGAAATGAACGCTTTTTAGGCCAACTCCTTTGGCCTTGTTGTTGTTGGTTTTCTTTAGACTGTGAAGTCTTTTGGGATTCTGTCCATTCCTGTTCCAGAAGTGTAGCCATCTCTAAGGCTTCCTCAAGAGTCGAGGGAGCATGCATGATCACTCTCAAATGCAAGGCTAACTTCAAACCGCGAGCCAACTTCATCGCTTGTTCCTTCTCGGTCACGTATACATGCAGACAAAAGCGCTCCAGGCTTCTGAACTTCGTGATGTAGTCCGCTAAGGTAGAGTTCTCCTGCTGAAGGTCAAGGAACTCCTGCATCTTTCGACTGCGCTCGTGGGTCAGAAAGTAGGTTGCGTAGAAGACCTCTACGAATTGCTCCCACATGACTGCACCACCCGCAAACTTGACATCCAAGGTGGTCGCCTACCACCTTTTGGCATCCTTGCGGAGCTGATATGTGCCAAAGTCCACCTTTCTGTCATCACTAACCTGCAACACATGGAAAATCCGCTCGATCTCCCGTATCTAGTCCTCGGCTGCCTCAGGGGAAGACTTCCCATCGAACGACGGAGGGTTCATAGCCATGAACTGCTTGTAAGGCACGACTGTCGCTGGAACTGAAGAGGGAGTAGGAACCGGAGTCTCTCGTCCCTGAGAAGCTTGCAGGTTCTCCCCCATGGCACGCATGGCCTCGGCCTGCCTGCCAACAACCTCTGCCAGGTTGTTCAGGGTATCCATGATACGATCGCACGCCAAGCCATCTTAAACAAAAAAGTAAACTCGTATAAGCAAAGAGACAAGTCAAAATATCATTCCATTGCATCAAATAAAGGAAGCATACATATAGTTAGTACAAGCCAAGATTACCCTTCTACAACAAGGTTACAACACGTAAATTTCCTCAACAACGCAAAAACAAAGCAAGTCTAACAAATGAACACTGACTCAATGTTTCAACCACACATGTTCATATCTGAACAAACATAATCACTTCTGCCTACGAGTGTAGTAGTTGTGGTAGGTGTTTCAATTCCTGTATCGTCTCTGCATCGGACGAGGAGGAGAAGAAGGTGTGTACTCAAGAGGACTCACTACCTGAGACCACGGAGGTGAAGCTGGCATGTACTCGGGAGAAACTGATTGAGAGTAAGAAGCTGGCGTGTACTCGGGAGAACCTGGTGCAACCTGTGCATCTCCCACTGGGTCAACCGCTGACTGTGCCTGACCGCCCTCAGAAGCTGCGTTCTCTTCGATCTCAGCGTTACCCATCATGAGTTCATTGCCCAACTTACGTTGACACTCAATCTCAATATGCCCCCTGAGACCACAGTAGGGGCATACGCTCAAAGCACGAGGACAAATCTATCCTGCGTGACACTGGTCACATCTCCCACAAGGAGGTGCTGGATGTGCAAGTATCCGGAAACTCCACACAATCTGCTGAACCGCTTGATCGAGGGCCTCTGTGCCTCGGATCAAGTCAATAAGAGCTTCGAGCATTCACTCGTTCCTCGAATCAGCAGACATCTAAGAAGTTATATAACTAATCAAGCATGCAAAACTAAATACCACGGAAATCATTAAGAAACAATAAAAGCAATTATTCAGAACATACTTACAGTGCGATGGATAATGCACGCAGAAGTCTTGGCCCACACTCATAAACTGTAGCTCTGATACCAATCTCTGTGATGCCCTAAACCCCGATCTTTTAAAAACCTTTGGTTTTTGATTAATTTTGTTTTTGAAAGGATATACAGAGTGAAAAATAACTAGCGGAAGTAAAAGAGGGAAAACAAGGGTAAAGCAAAGGCCGCAAGTCTGAGCGAGCCACAGTGAGAAAACCAAATCACAAGACAAGTAAAGTACTTTTCATTTCCAAAATATTTACAATGATACAAAAAGGAGACTGAGTACAAAAAAGAACAGTCTCACAAAAAAGAGAGGAAAAACCCCTCAAACCCCAAAACCAGAAGAAGCCAGGATCTATTGCAAAGTGTGGGTCTCAAGGCTCCTGCTGTGCGTCGTCGCATCGCGCTGCGACTACTCGTCACTGTGATCATGCAAAAATTTTTCTCTTGTTCCTCTTTTCTTTGTCTTTGCCTTTCTAGCCTCTATTTCTCTTTTTAAAGAGGAAATAAAAGACAGAAAAAAAAAGAGAAAAGAAAAGGAAGAAGAGAGAGGAACTCTTTTGCAAGGTCTCATTTGACCAAAGAAATATTTTTGAAAATCACTCGCCTCCATTTTAAAAAAATTGCGGGAAAATGGAGAGACGGGATTCGCTCGTCGGTACGAGTTTCAACCGTTTCTGGCGCCTTTACCAGGGGTAATCGAACCAAGGATCAAATTTATTCCTTTTTGCTTTGCTAAAATATTATCTAAGTATTTATTTTAAGTCCTAAATGCACATTGAATCATGCTTGTGCTATGATTTTGAACTTGAGAAGAATGCATATTTTTAGAAGTACTTCAGAAAATTTAAGAATTTGCAAGTGATTTTGGGAATGAATTTTAAAAACATCCTTTAGGAAACGGTCCGAGAGTTCAGAAATTGATTTAAAATTTATTAAAGAATACTGTAAATCACAACAATGATTTTCTGAAAGACGCGATGAATCGCAATACCGTAAATCGCAGGATGATTTGCTAAAAGTCATTGTAAATCGCACAATGATTTATGGAAAGACACAGTAAATCGCAATAGCGATTTACTGAAGGATGTCGCAAATCAGATGACGATTTTGAAATTCAAGAATTTGAAATGAATTTAAGAGCATTGAAATCGAAGATCTGGAAATCGAATTCCAAAATTGAATTCAAAATTTAAAGTTGAATTTGAAAATCAGAAGTTAGAATTGAATTTAGGAGTTAAAAGATTGAACTTTAAACTTAAAATTGAAGAAGTAAAGTTTGAAATTGAAAATGTAGTTGAATTGAGAGAATTTAATTTGAAAATTAGGAATTGAAATTGCATGAAATTGAGAATGAAATTAGAAAAGGATAACTTTGAAATGAAAACTGATTTTGAAAAATCATTTCAAAATTCACTTGGAAATTTGAAAATGGTTTCAAAGAGGTGGAAAATGTTGATGCAATTCTATCTTAAATGATGAATGCATTAAAAGAAATTTGAAATTAGGTTTGAAAAGCATATTTCATTCTTCAAGTGAATTGAATTAAGATTGAAGATATAATACATTTCTGACTATGGCCATAAAATGTATTATATAATAATCGTATTTAAATTCATTTGAGGAATAAAATACATTTTGGTGCCTTTATAGAGTTTAAAATAAAATTAACTCTCAATATATCCTGACTATGGCCATTGATATATGTTTTGAATCAATTTTAAAATAAACTTTAATAAAGGAAGAAAATATTTAGAAAAACATGATGATTTTTTGAAAGAGATCCAGTGTGGACCCAATGTTATTTCATAAAAGATGAAAACCCTAAGTTTTGTTCACATTTTGACTATGGCCATAAATGCAAATTGTCAACTTAGGATTTAATCACCTTTTATTAGAATGGTGCTTGTGTCATTCGTGTTTCACCATAGTGTTATTGAAAATGAAAATAAAAATGCAACATATTGATTATGAGAAATGAAAAGTTAAACTACATGCTCATTCATTCTAAACTAAGCATAAAGTAAACTTCTCATTAATTGATTTGCTACAACCTTTGAATTGATACAACAATTGAAAAAGAAATAACAAAAATAATAAAAAAAAATCCTGCAAAATGAGCAAACTTGTTAGAAATAAATGTTGGCTTTTATGAATTTTTCCTTAATTATTGAAAAATTGAAGAATATATCCAAAATTAGCCTTTTATGCCTCGGAGATAAAGAAAATTAAACAAAATAAACACATATGATGCATGGTTTTCTGAAAGCATTTGAAAAGGAATTTTTTGGAGTTTCAGATTTTTGCAATTGGTGCTTAAAACATATAAATTCATTTTAAAACTTGAATTCAAAGTGAACTTAACCTTGAAATTGAGATTTTTATGAAAATCTGTTGGAAATGATTGAAATGAAGACCAATAAACTCCAATTCTTATTTGAAATGAAGTCAAGGCATTCTAACTTAAAAAAATTCATTTTTAATTTATGAAATATATGAATCATGTTTGAAAATTTGAATTTAAAAGTGATAAAATGCCCATTTTAACTTCATTTTAACAAAGCAATGCTTCTTTATGAAATCAGTTTTTGAAAGATGCAATGAATGAATGGTCAATGACCTTAGAAATGTCTAAAATGGTATGCAGATGCTTAACAATCTGATGAATGTTGTAGAATTGAAAATGCTAAGCAATCATCTGAGTAAAACCCGAATTTGGATTCTCTTATCCAGATAAGACAAGATTTTGAAGAATCAGGATTTTGCAGGTGAACCTGTCAGAGTATTCTGAGTAGACAGAAGTTTTAAACAATTTGATTTTAACTCAAAATAGACCCCTGGATTCACAACACAGCAAGGAAGTATTCCCTTTTTACATAATATCAAAATCATTTCTGAAACTAGAGTTATGATCAAAACATTAGAGCATTAATTTCATAAACAAAAAATTGGATTTTAATCAGACAAGTTTCAGTAAACTGGTTGTTACACAGTCTAAACAGACCCAATTTCTCCCAAATTTGAAGAAAAAGTTGCTTAATTTAATTAAGAAGCTAATCCAATTTACATAATTGAAGAATCAATTTTGGTTAGAAAATAGCGACTTCGAGAAGTCACTGTTTCTAAACAGAAAATAAACCTGTTACAGAATTTGAAGTTCTGTAACCAGTCTTGGTTTTCAACAGGTTTGAAATATCAAATGAGCATAGAAAGTTATGAAATTTTTCAGATATAAACTAAACACATATAGGAAAAAAACCCTTTTTACGGATTTGAAAAACAATCTCTTGTTGGGGAGATATGACTCTTACAAAATGAACTAAAATCTGTGTCACTCAAATAAGGCAGACTGATAGGGGTCTAGTTTTAAATCCAAATAGGGTAACAAATGACCATATAAATTTCTGAACATTTACAAGAATAAACTAGACTCTATAACAAAGACACCATTTTTTACGAATTTGAAATCCAATCTTTGGTTAGGGAGATATGGCCCTGACAAATTGGTCTTAATTCGGATAGCGATTTACAGCGATTTATATCACAAATTGCTGTAGCGTTTAGCGAAAAACACTACAAATCGCTATAGTGAGGACCAACAACACTATAAATCGCTGTGGGTCTCGTTGAAGACCCGAAAATACTACAAATCGTAGTTAAAAGACCGGATAACACTATAAATCATTGTAGGGGTCGTTGGAGACCCGAAAACACTACAAATCGTAGTTAAAAGACTAGACAACACTATAAATCGTTGTAGTGGTTGTTGGAGACACGAAAACACTACAAATCGTAGTTAAAGACTAGATAACACTATAAATCGTTGTGGGGCTCGTTGGAGACCCAAAAACACCATAAATTGTAGTAGGGACTCATTGGAGACTCAAAAAATCATAACAATGATTTGTTGAAGAATGTTGCCAACCAGATAGCGATTTATTGAAGGGGTGCTACAACAGTCATGATATGGGTGCCAAAATCAGAACATGTGCAAAATCTGGATATAGTGTTCTGGTATTTAATCAAAATAAAATATTAATTGACCATGACAAATTCTGAAAATTTACAGGGATGACTAGACATATAAACGAAGAGAACCCGTTTTACAAAATTGAAAAATGATCTCCCATTAGAAAAATAAAATTCTCACAAAATGGATCAAAATCTGAACCATTAAAATGACACAAGGTGATAGGGTTGTGGTTTTTGACCAAAAACAGGTATGAAAATACCATAAAAATTGTTAAAAATTGGTATGGACAAACTAGATTCAATTTAAAAAACAACCCTATTTACAAATCAAAAAGATCATCTTTGATTTTTGGTGGAGAGCATGAAGACATATGCATCAAGTTGCAGTAAAAAAATCAGATTAAAATGAGCTCTGGTTACATACAAATCGATACATCTAAAATACACCATAATTCAAAGTATAATCTAGAAAGCAATTGAATATGATGAAAGCAAACTGCACATCCGTAGATGTTCAAACATGAGATCTAATGCCTTAAAACATGAATGCATGCATGGATGATCAAAAATTAAGACAGAAATAGCATTAAAAGAAAACCAAAACGGCTGAGGCACAAATCTAACTTGTTGTAGCCCATTTAAAAGAAGGATTTGATCTAAAAAGATCAAATCACTTCAATTCTTTTGGCTCAATCAAAATATGTTAAACATAGAATAAAATGCAGCAAATAGGAAGATAAAAACCCAGATTTTAATCTATTAATCATGTTATGACAAAAAATTTAAAGGAAATAGAAGAAGAATACTCACCTTGGCTGAAGGGGTCTGAAAGAAAGGGCTGAAAACTATTCTAAATTTCGTAAACTCCAAGCAAGAAGGAGAGAGAGAGAGAGCTGACCACCAATCGCTGAATGTCCTCCTTTCTCTTCTTATCCTTTTCTTCTCCTTCTTTTCCTGCATCTTTTCTGTTCATTTTCTTCCTTCTTTTCTGCTTCTTTTCCTCCTTCGTTTCCTCCTGTTTTTCTTCCTCTGTTTCCTCCTCCTTTTCTTCCCATTTTTCTAGAGGGTCTTAGGGCTGAGGCAGCATCGGAAGACCTTTCTTAAAAAAAAACATTTTTATGATTTTAAAGGGTTTAATATCTAAGTTAAACAAAATATGAAGGAGAATTTTAAAAATAATGAATTTGAAAGAGGATTTTTGCAAAATGATGGTTGTTTTCAAAAGATTTTTCTGAAAAGGGCTCTTTAAGCTAAAAGAGGCTTTTAAAAAAGAGGTTTCTAAAATTGATTTGTATTTTTTTCCTTTTCCTTTTTGTATTTTTTTTATGTTTTTGAAATAAAACTCTAAAAACTGAAGGGAAATGAAGGGGTTTACAACTATTTTTTTGTATTTTTGAAAAATATTTACGAAAGAGAGGTTTTCTGAGAATTCAGGTTGGATTTATTGAGAAAATGGATTTGGATCCTGGTTTTGAGGAAATATTCAAGTTTTGAACCTCAATTTGAGAAACACAGAGTAAATGGATCCAAATGGATACTGAATGGACTGTCTGAGCCTTTTAGAAATTATTTTGGTATTTTTGTAAATTTGATTTTAAAAATTGGATAACGAGGCATAGATTGGAATTCTAGCACTGTATCCGGATATGAAATTGAGTCAGATATATAACATGAATTTGGATTCCAGTGAATATGAGAAATAACTGGAATTTTGATAAAAAATGACTTAATTTATTCAAAAAGATGAGGTCAGAGACCAAGCGGAAAATTTTATAAAATTTTGAAAAATT
Source organism: Nuphar pumila (assembly GCF_984573655.1). NCBI lineage: Eukaryota > Viridiplantae > Streptophyta > Magnoliopsida > Nymphaeales > Nymphaeaceae > Nuphar > Nuphar pumila. The sequence goes on along the minus strand of NC_143256.1, from coordinate 66,771,197 downwards.
TGGAGTGTTCATAGATGCCCCTCTTTGCTACTAAGTCGGTTGAAAGCCGAGCTTAGTGGCAAAGAAAACACTCCAAATTTTGAAAAATGCCTCAGCCAGCAGATCTGAACTGGGTATGAAAGAATTTATTTAGAAAGACATGATTTCTCGATCTTAAAACCTTATCCTGAATGGTTTTGAAGAGACAAAATCCTCAAAAAAAAAAATTATATGACTGAATATTTGGAATGAGGAAATCATGATGGGACTTTGGGCAAAGACTCCAAGATGATCAGAAAAATGCAAATTTTGATCGAGTCTCATGGGTGAGACAAGATCAGTTTTTGGAACGACTCAAAATTAGCCGCTAACCTGGATGAGACGAAGATATCTTAAGATAACTTGGAATTTGAAATCCAATCTTTGGTTAGGGAGATATGGCCCTGACAAATTGGTCTTAATTCGGATAGCGATTTACAGCGATTTATATCACAAATTGCTGTAGCGTTTAGCGAAAAACACTACAAATCGCTATAGTGAGGACCAACAACACTATAAATCGCTGTGGGTCTCGTTGAAGACCCGAAAATACTACAAATCGTAGTTAAAAGACCGGATAACACTATAAATCATTGTAGGGGTCGTTGGAGACCCGAAAACACTACAAATCGTAGTTAAAAGACTAGACAACACTATAAATCGTTGTAGTGGTTGTTGGAGACACGAAAACACTACAAATCGTAGTTAAAGACTAGATAACACTATAAATCGTTGTGGGGCTCGTTGGAGACCCAAAAACACCATAAATTGTAGTAGGGACTCATTGGAGACTCAAAAAATCATAACAATGATTTGTTGAAGAATGTTGCCAACCAGATAGCGATTTATTGAAGGGGTGCTACAACAGTCATGATATGGGTGCCAAAATCAGAACATGTGCAAAATCTGGATATAGTGTTCTGGTATTTAATCAAAATAAAATATTAATTGACCATGACAAATTCTGAAAATTTACAGGGATGACTAGACATATAAACGAAGAGAACCCGTTTTACAAAATTGAAAAATGATCTCCCATTAGAAAAATAAAATTCTCACAAAATGGATCAAAATCTGAACCATTAAAATGACACAAGGTGATAGGGTTGTGGTTTTTGACCAAAAACAGGTATGAAAATACCATAAAAATTGTTAAAAATTGGTATGGACAAACTAGATTCAATTTAAAAAACAACCCTATTTACAAATCAAAAAGATCATCTTTGATTTTTGGTGGAGAGCATGAAGACATATGCATCAAGTTGCAGTAAAAAAATCAGATTAAAATGAGCTCTGGTTACATACAAATCGATACATCTAAAATACACCATAATTCAAAGTATAATCTAGAAAGCAATTGAATATGATGAAAGCAAACTGCACATCCGTAGATGTTCAAACATGAGATCTAATGCCTTAAAACATGAATGCATGCATGGATGATCAAAAATTAAGACAGAAATAGCATTAAAAGAAAACCAAAACGGCTGAGGCACAAATCTAACTTGTTGTAGCCCATTTAAAAGAAGGATTTGATCTAAAAAGATCAAATCACTTCAATTCTTTTGGCTCAATCAAAATATGTTAAACATAGAATAAAATGCAGCAAATAGGAAGATAAAAACCCAGATTTTAATCTATTAATCATGTTATGACAAAAAATTTAAAGGAAATAGAAGAAGAATACTCACCTTGGCTGAAGGGGTCTGAAAGAAAGGGCTGAAAACTATTCTAAATTTCGTAAACTCCAAGCAAGAAGGAGAGAGAGAGAGAGCTGACCACCAATCGCTGAATGTCCTCCTTTCTCTTCTTATCCTTTTCTTCTCCTTCTTTTCCTGCATCTTTTCTGTTCATTTTCTTCCTTCTTTTCTGCTTCTTTTCCTCCTTCGTTTCCTCCTGTTTTTCTTCCTCTGTTTCCTCCTCCTTTTCTTCCCATTTTTCTAGAGGGTCTTAGGGCTGAGGCAGCATCGGAAGACCTTTCTTAAAAAAAAACATTTTTATGATTTTAAAGGGTTTAATATCTAAGTTAAACAAAATATGAAGGAGAATTTTAAAAATAATGAATTTGAAAGAGGATTTTTGCAAAATGATGGTTGTTTTCAAAAGATTTTTCTGAAAAGGGCTCTTTAAGCTAAAAGAGGCTTTTAAAAAAGAGGTTTCTAAAATTGATTTGTATTTTTTTCCTTTTCCTTTTTGTATTTTTTTTATGTTTTTGAAATAAAACTCTAAAAACTGAAGGGAAATGAAGGGGTTTACAACTATTTTTTTGTATTTTTGAAAAATATTTACGAAAGAGAGGTTTTCTGAGAATTCAGGTTGGATTTATTGAGAAAATGGATTTGGATCCTGGTTTTGAGGAAATATTCAAGTTTTGAACCTCAATTTGAGAAACACAGAGTAAATGGATCCAAATGGATACTGAATGGACTGTCTGAGCCTTTTAGAAATTATTTTGGTATTTTTGTAAATTTGATTTTAAAAATTGGATAACGAGGCATAGATTGGAATTCTAGCACTGTATCCGGATATGAAATTGAGTCAGATATATAACATGAATTTGGATTCCAGTGAATATGAGAAATAACTGGAATTTTGATAAAAAATGACTTAATTTATTCAAAAAGATGAGGTCAGAGACCAAGCGGAAAATTTTATAAAATTTTGAAAAATTTGGAGTGTTCATAGATGCCCCTCTTTGCTACTAAGTCGGTTGAAAGCCGAGCTTAGTGGCAAAGAAAACACTCCAAATTTTGAAAAATGCCTCAGCCAGCAGATCTGAACTGGGTATGAAAGAATTTATTTAGAAAGACATGATTTCTCGATCTTAAAACCTTATCCTGAATGGTTTTGAAGAGACAAAATCCTCAAAAAAAAAAATTATATGACTGAATATTTGGAATGAGGAAATCATGATGGGACTTTGGGCAAAGACTCCAAGATGATCAGAAAAATGCAAATTTTGATCGAGTCTCATGGGTGAGACAAGATCAGTTTTTGGAACGACTCAAAATTAGCCGCTAACCTGGATGAGACGAAGATATCTTAAGATAACTTGGATGAGGAAAGGAATATGAGCGGACCTTGATGGGACTTTTTTTTAGAAAAATGCCTTGTGATATGAAACTCAAGTATGATCCTTTTCTGGGTGGATATGAAAGATATGAATTTCTTTGATGAGGAAGACCCTGATGGGACTAGGAGAACACACCTCGTTGAAACGAGGAACCTCGTCGGAACGAGGCTCAGGTTTTACCCAAACCTGAAAAGAAAGATACCTCGTGGAGCGAGGTTTAGTCTTAACCCTTAACCTGAAAAGGAAGATACCTCGTGGCATGAGGTTCAGGCTTCACTCTTAACCTGAAAGGGAATCGTACAGACTCCTCAGATGAAGAAACCGTGATGGGACTAGGAAGGATATCTAGTCAAAACAAGACTCAGGTTTAACCCTAACCTGAATGGAAAGTACCTCGTGGAGCGAGGTTAGGCTTAACCCTTAACCTGAAGGGGACGATCATTCAGAATCCTCGAACAAGGAAGTCGTGATGGGACAACAAAATGCATCGCCAAAGCGAGATTCAGGTTTAACCCTTGACCTGAGTGGGAATATCGTACGGAATCCTCGAATGGAGAAACCGTGATAGAACAGGGAGGGATATCTCGCCTGAATGAGGCAATTCTTTTTGAGAAATAAAAAATAAGGAGATGTAAGGCAATTCTTTCGATGAGATGAACGATGAATAAGGTAATAGGAGGCAAATCCTTCGATGGTGTGAAAGATGAATAGGGCGATCCTTTTAACAGGAGCAAGGTGATTTTTCGATAAAGCAAAATATGAGGATGACAATCCTTTTAGCAAGGAGAAGGCGAATCTTTCGATCAAAGCAAAAGATGAGGAGGGCAATCCTTTTAGAAAGGTGAAGGTGAATTCCCTCGACAAATCGAAAGAGGAATAAGGCGATCCTTTTAGTAAAGAGAAGGCAAGTCTTTCGATCAGAGCGAAAGATGAGGAGGGCAATCCTTTTAACAGAAGAAGGTGAATCCTTCGATCAAAGCAAAAGATAAGGAACGCAATCCTTTTAGAAAGGAGAAGGCGAATCTCTCGACGATGCGAAAGATGAAGAGGGCGATCCTTTTAGCAAGGAGAAGGCAAATCTCTCGACGATATGAAAGATGAAGAGGGCAATCCTTTTAGAAAGGAGAAGGCGAATCTTTCAACGAATCGAAAGAGGAATAAGGCGGTCCTTTTAGAAAAAAGAAGGCAAATCTTTCGATCAAAGCGAAAAATGAATAAGGCAATCCTTTTTAGCAAGGAGAAGGAAAATCTTTCGATCAAAGCGAAAGATGAATAAGACGATCCTTTTAGCAAGGAGAAGGTGAATCTCTCGTCAATGCGAAAGATGAAGAGGGCAATCCTTTTAGAAAGGAGAAGGCAAATCTCTCGACGATGCGAAAGATGAAGAGGGCAATCCTTTTAGCAAGGAGAAGGCAAATCTCTCGACGATGCGAAAGATGAAGAGGGCAATCCTTTTAGCAAGGAGAAGGCAAATCTCTCGACGATGCGAAAGATGAAGAAAGCAATCCTTTTAGAAAGGAGAAGGTGAATCTTTCGACGAATCGAAAGAGGAATAAGGCGATCCTTTTAGAAAGGAGAAGGCAAATCTTTCGATCAAAGCGAAAGATGAATAAGACAATCCTTTTAGCAAGGAGAAGGCAAATCTTTCGATCAAAGCGAAAGATGAATAAGGCCATCCTTTTAGCAAGGAGAAGGCAAATCTTTCGATCAAAGCGAAAGATGAATAAGGAAATCCTTTTAGCAAGGAGAAGGCAAATCTTTCGATCAAAGCGAAAAATGAATAAGACGATCCTTTTAAAAAGGAGAAGGCAAATCTTTCGACAAAGCGAAAGACGAATAAGGCAACTCTTATAAAATAGGGGGAAGGCAACTCTTTTGACAATGCGAAAGAAGGAAAAGGCAACACCAAGATGTATCCAAACAAATATCAAGTTATTATTTCTTATCAAGAAAGCTGGAAAATTTTGCCAAAATGATAAAAAATATAGTTGTTTCAAGGTAATTGAAGGTATGCACTTTTGAAAGATGTTCCTTCTTCCACCTAGGGTATTACCCCCAACTGGGTTAACTCTATAGAATCCAGAATCAAAGTCAAATTATTGTTGTTGGTTTTCTTCAAGGAAGCTATCAATTTCCTTGATATGAAAAGAGAGGAAATATTCTTAGCATCATAAAAGCATATTGAATGAAAAGATATTGATAGACGAATTTCACATAGATAAAGAAGATTCTTGGTAGTTTTGGCAGTTTGATATCCTGGGCTTTTCCCATGATGATCTTTTTGCACTCTTTTGAGTCATGGAGTTTTTTTGGGTTTTGGCAAGGAGCTTATTACATCATCCTTCATTTTGGAGATGTCCTAACTTTTCACTATTTTTTTTCGGGGAAGGGTACGTCACAAACTTCTTCATCTTGGAGATGCTCTGATCCTTCTTTTTCTCAGGAAATATACTGATGATATTGGCTTATTGGTCAAAAATCTCTAGATGATAGCATAAATCAAATATCTTTTAGGGTTTGTCGGGAGGTTCATCGCAGTCGCCTTCATCTTGACGGTGATCTGAACATTCCCTAGAAGGATCCATCACAAACTCCTTCATCTCGGAGATGATCCAAATCTTCTTTGGCCCCGGGGGTCTAGCTCGCATATTCGTCTTCATCTTGACGATAATTGAGAGATCCCTTTTGCAGATATTTGATTTGCAGCTTAAATGACTGAGGAGATATGGGTTGGGTAGATTCTTTTATTGCCCAGGATATTTCCACTGCCTTACTGCTAGAAGAATGGTCTTTAAGAATGTACCACAGCTATGATCAATATCAGTTCACTTATGGCTTTTCAACATCATTGAATTTTTCTTCACCGGTCATATCAAAGATTTTTCTTCATCCTCTTGGTTGACCAACAGAAAATTTGAAGTTTGAATCTTTCTTCACAAAAGCTTCACCCTTTTGGAAGGAATACTAAGGAGATTTGAGAAAATTCTTTATGTAATAAAAGTTTGAGATCAACAACTATTTTATGGCAATTTGGCAAGATATTCATGAAATCCTTGATGACGAAAACTTTGCTTAACATCGAGTTTTGCCACATCAGTGGGATTCCAGAGAAAAATCCAACACGAGGCTGAATTCTGAAGGTAAATACAAATTTGGAGTTTTTGAAGGCAAGCTTGGCATAAAGCTGGATTTTGAAGGTAAGCCCAACTCAAAAGTTGTTTTTTTTTTAAAGAACATCTGAATCAGGACTCGGATCCTACAAGGAAAATAGGAAAAATTTGAGTCGAAACTCGAGCCTTTGAAGGAAAGCTAGGAAGTTTGGTTTTTAAGTTGAGAAAATTCGGGTTGAAACCCAAATCATCAAGGGAAAATTCGAGTAGTAACTCAAATCTTTGAAGGAAAGCTGGAAGGTTCTGTGATCATCGCAAAATTTTTCCTCTCTTGTGTTTCTCTCTCTTCCTTCTCTTTTCCTTTTCCAGCCCCTATTTTCCTCCTTTTTGAAGGGAGAAGAATAAAAGATAGAAAAGAAAGAGAGAAGAGAAAAGAAAGAAAGAAAAGAGAGAGAGGAACTCTTTCGCGGGGTCTCACTTGACCTTGATTTGAAAATATTTAGCAAATAACTCGCCTCCGTTTTGAAATATATTGCGGGAAAATGGAGAGACGGGATTCGCTCGTCGGTACGAGGTTCGACTGTTCCTAGTGCCTTAACCAGGGGTAATCGAACCAAGGATCGAATCTATGCCCTTTTGTTTTGCCTAAATATTATCTAATTTTATTCTAAATCTAGATGCACAAAGAATCATGCTTGTGTAATGCAAAGATGTATGCTCTTTTGAAAAAGATGTTTTGAAAATTTTCCAAGTATTCTGAGATGAACCTGATAAAGGAATGAAGGAATGATTGAGTCTAACTTAGAACTTGAGATAGGTCAGAGAATTTCTAAGTCTTTGAAGTGAATCAAAGTTGGAAAAATAAATAAGAAAGAATGACTTGAAGCTTTGAAATGAAAGAAAATGAAGTTTCAAAGTCAGAAATGGACTTTTGAATTTGAGCTTGAATTTAGGAAAGGAAATGAATACTTGAGATGGAATTGAATTTAGATTTTGAAGTTGGAAATTTAGAATGGATCTGAGAAATCCAGATGGTATTTAAAAATAGAGATGAATTTAAAAAATTCAGATGTGATCTGTAGATGGAATTGGATTTGAAATCTAAAATTGGAAATGGAATTGAATTCTGGATCCTAAGATGGATTTTGGGTTCTAGGTCCTAAAATAGATTTGGATCTAAAGTCTGAGATCCAAAGTGTAATTGGATTCTGGATCCTAGAATGGAGTGGATCTAAAGTCTAAGACCGAACGTAGAATTGGATTCTGGATCCTAAAATTGATTTGGATCTGAAATCTGAGATCCAAGGTGAAGTTGGATTCTGGATCCTAAAATAGATTTGGATCTGAAATCTGAGATCCAAAATAGAATAGGGTTCTGGATCCTAAAATGGAATTGGATCTGGAGTTTTGAGATCCAAAGTGAAGTTGGGTTTATACTTAGAAATCTGGATCCTAAGTTGAGATCTAACTTTGGATTTTGGATTTAAAATTGATTTGAGGATGAATTTCAAAGTCAAATTGGACTTTGAATTCGAAACTTGAATTTGGGGTTTAGAAAATGAATCAAGGATTTCAAAGTTAAATTGAACTTTGAATTTGATTGGAGTTTATAAAATGAATTTGGAACTTTCGTATTTGAATATAAAATGAATTTGAAATCTCAAAGTTAACTTGAAAGAATGAATTAGGATTTGAAAATGAAAAGATTGAATTGAATTTTTACAAGAATTTAGGATTGATTGAAGAAGATATTTACATCACTTGGAGTTTTGAAAAAAAAGAATTTTGAAAATATGATGCAATTCTTTCCTAAATGATGAATGAATTTAAAGAATTTGAAATTGGGTTTTGAAAAGCTATTCCATTCTTTAAATGAATTAAAATAAGATTGAGGATATAATACATCCTTGACTATGGTCATTGAATGTATTATATAATAATCTATATTTAAATTCAAGAGAAGAATAAAATACATTTGGTTCTTTTATAGAATTTAAAATAAAATTAACTCTCAATATACCCTGACTATGGCCATTGGTATATATTTTGAGTTAATTTTAAGTTAAATTCTTATAAAAGGAGAAAATATTTAAGGAAAATATGATGAATTTTGAAAATGGATGTGGATCCAGTTTATTTCATAAAAGATAAAAATACTAAGTTTTGTTTACATCCCGACTATGGCCGTTGATATAAATCATCAACTTAGGATTAATTTACCTCTTACGAAATGGTGCATGTGTCATTCGTGTAGCCACTTGTGAGAATTTGAGAAATAAAGGCAAAAATGCATGAAAAACAAGCAATTCATGATATTTACAATGCTCATTCATTCTATCTAAAGCTGGAAATTGTAAACTCTCATTGAGATCTAATTTATTACAAAAAAAAAAAATTTGAATTTACAACCCCAAGAAATGATATTCTCCCCATATTCCCTGCAAAATACTCGGTTAGTATGAAAAGGGAAGGAAAAAATTTGCACACATATATATAGATGTTAATTGATGAAGTGCTCAGGTAGGAATGATAGTGGACATATATGCAAAAAATGGGGAATGAAACATTACTAAAAACATAACATAATGTAGATATTGTTAAACCAAATCATTATTTACTTAAGTGCCGACTAACACAAGTCATCATCTATAAAAATGAGCTGTAATGCGACAATGAATATCGAGGGTCTATAACCTTATGCAGTAAATGCCCATGTATGTTATATAGAAAATACGCAGGCAATAGGAGCTTACCAAAGATATGCATTGGAATGCACAGGTACTATGAATTACCATGTTGGGAGTGTTTAGCTGCTACTGATGCTGAATATGCAGGTGAAGAGGTGCAGCAGTAGGGTAACAGTGGGTGCAACGGATGTGGATGTGCACAATTGTGAAATGGAGATCACATATGCTGAGAGTGGAAATGATGTTGGTTGTGCATAGGAAAAACCACAAGGGCTGGTGATGGTGAGGAGATGGCTGCAGGTGTACTGTATTTATGACAGCAGCTAATGGGGATGGAGTTGGTGAAGTAACTGAGAGGGTGCAGTGAAGTAGGTTATGTGATGATAACTGGTTGCAGGCGAAGGTCTCCCTGCTGCATGTGTAGCACAGTGTTGCCATTTGAAAGGTAATGGAAATGGAAAAAAGAAAAAATGCATGGAGTGCAACAGGTGGAGCAAGAGATGCAGCAGTGAGGTGCGTTATTAGTGATGAAATGTTGATGAACTGTGACTTGCAACAGATGATAAAGATGACCTTTGTTTACTGGGCTATGATCTTAATTTGATATAACAAAACCTGTATATGATAAAATCTGGGCATAGTGAAGTGGTAACTTTCAAACTCATCAATCCCTGAAGCAGAAGTGGAGTTACAGACATCATTAAGAAGACATCCAATTGTCAAGAACCAAAGAGCACTACAAGTGCCTCCAGGATGATTTTGATTCGGCTCTTAGAGCCTTAATATGTGACATCAACCAGAGAGGTGGCTACCTGATGTTTTACCCCTTCCCCAGTTGAATGTAGGGTTGTTAATGCTCCAGAAATTAAACACGTAGTTACAACTCTTACAGTAAAATTCATAGATGGAGCTTCAGATCTGCTTGTGACCTTCAGTAGCTTGGATAGGCTATTGGTCATATGTTGGTGCTGAATGAGAGGTTGAATGAAAAACCAAGAAGACGCCACTATTTAAACAAAAGCAGGGGCACCTTATGAAATATGACCCCTAGCCATGGTACCATTTGTCCTTGGCAATTCAGAGATCACGGTCGAAAGGGGGAGGCATGTATTTACGCTAGGATAGAACACAAACGCTTACCTGTGATGAGGCTGCAGGGATAATGAGTCTATTAGAAATTTGACAGGTACAGTAGGTGCTTGCTTAGAAGCCTTTCCTTTCTCCTGTATTCCTCTCCTCATGATGTTGTCTGGTTGTTTGTAGAGTTTTATCAATGGCAACAAATGCCTGTAACCCGACATCACTGCAATTTTTTTTTTTATCATGGTAAGCATAAATAGCCTTTAAGACCACAATGCCTAAAATCCTGTAGTTTTGAAAGGCATTTCAGCAATGACCCTGCAATGGGTCTGCTAAGAGAGGTGTATGACAGAAAATATACATACAGTAGGATGGAATATAGCCATGAACAATGTATTGGGGCAGTGGGGAGGGCAGCATGACACTCTGACCATGATCGACAGAGAGTAAGCCTTACCTGGGTTTTTCTTACAAAAAATATATATCAAAGATAGAGCACAATCCATAAATCACAACCATCGCGAGGGTAAAGTCAGACATAAGGAGTGAATGATGATGAACGTTTCGGAGATAGTATGAATTATATCCATATGATACTATAGAGAATGGGTGGAATCAGGATGCACAGTTTATTCCAAAAATAGAACACTGTAAAAAAAATGCCGATAAGTAAGTGCTGGACTCCACTTGTCCATTGCAATGATCACAAAAAAAATTTGAAAACCAGGATTCAGCCATGGGGTGTTGAGAAGGATTTTGGTGTTACAGGGGCGTGGGTTGAACATATGCAAATGATGGAAAGATCATGGACGATATACAAGATGGATGGGTCTCAAAAAATGGCATGATGATGTGGGTGGAAATGAAACAGTGAGACTCAATGGATTAAGCAAGTAATCAATAAATCAAACAAAATGATTCAAGCAAACAGATCAATGGACTTAAATAGTAATTAATAAACCGAATATATGGACCCAACAGGTAAATCAATGGATTTAAACAATAGTTAATAAACCAAATGCATAAACCACCAAGCGAATCCATGGATTCCAACATCTATTCATAAACCAAATATATAAACCCAGCATGGAGATCAACAGATTTAACAACCAATCAATGAGTGAACAACACGAGCAGATGGATCAAGGGTTTAAACAAGCGGTTATTTTCTGAAATCTCCTACCATAAATTCAGACTTCTCATGTCCGTCAGCTGGAGGTGGACATATTCACAATATAAGAAAAATGAAGAGAATATACTGGACCCAAAGGGGAAGCATGGATCTAGACTAAATTTGAAATAGATATCCTATGTAAATCAAAATAATATGTTGAAATAAAGGGAAAAATCCGTGCAATAAGCATGGGTACTCAAAGAAAAAATAATGCGAACTAACGGTGATCAAAATTGGAACGTAATTATGCAAAGGCAAGAAAAATGCAAACCGAAAGTAATCCAGGAATGATTACTCAGAAGAGAAGCAGATGTTGGAATTGACTATCAAAGGAGATAATCAAAGATAAAAAGAAAATAACTAAAACGAGCTATTCACGATAGAACAAGAAACCCAAATAAAGTGAACTTATCAAAAGGAATCAATGAAAACTTATAAACTACCAAGAGATCAAGGTGAAGATAGATTATTCATGGCTGGATCGAGATCATTATGACCATTCAGATCAATCGGTCGTTAACCCAACACTCAGCAGATAATCAAAACAAACAGGGATCCAATCAGCGATGGACGATCAAAATACAGACCAATTGTTGAAAAGAAGACTAGAAATCCGGTATGAAAGAGAAATAGGAATATGAAAAAGAAATCATAATAGATCGAGACATGAATTAGAGTCACGATCTACTATATGATCGACATATGTAGAACTACTGAAATTTAATAACCAAAAGAAAGAGGAAACACAAAAATGTCGGAATTAATTCATCCCATTGTTGTTGCACAGAGGTGGGTTGACGTTGCACAGGCAACTCAACCTCACCAATGGTGCATTAATGGGTTCAAAAAGCAAGAAAAATCAAAGAAACACAGAGGTAAAGGGGAAAACACAGAAGTGAAGGGATGCTTACCATGGCGGATCCTTCAGGATTGAGATCCCTTTGCTTGCAGCAATTTTAAAGAAGGGCGGAGGGATTTCCCTTCCTTCTACTGTAGGGATCTTCCTACTGCTGAAGAAGAAGAAGGGAAGAGGCAATGGATGGAATGAAGTGAACAATGGATGCCGATGGAGAGGCAGGAGACCGATCCCTCTCCCCTCTGCGTGCTCCTCTTTTAAAGAGTGAAAAGGGAGATCGAGAGAGGGAGGTGGTTGAAGATGGAGGGAGGAAAATCCATGGGTTTATTGAAGATCGGAGGTGGAAATAGAGGGAGGAGTGCGCGAGAGATGACCGTTCGCCCTTTCTCAATTTTCCAAAAGAAGGATTCCCTTTTTTTTTTAAGATTTTTGTAAAATGGCTCAAGATGAGGTTTTTGGCAAAATCTTTTAAAAACCATTTATTTTTCTCGTAGTTTTTCCGATTTTTTTGATTTTTTACAGGATTTTTCCATTTTTTTGTGTTTTTGGAACAAAAACCTAAGTTTTTATATGAAAACAAAGATTAAACACTATTATTTTTTTTTTTGTATTTTTCTGAAAAATATTTACAAAAGTATTTTTCTGAGAATTTCCGACCATTTCGGGAAAATTTCTTCAGAAGAAGGGGTTTGGACCCAGGTTTTGATAAAATGTTCGAGTTTTGACACTCGAATCGAGAAATACAACATGATGGATCCAAACGGATGTCGGATGGACTGTCCGAGCTATTTAAAAACTATTTTTGGTATTTTCTATAATTTTTATTTAAAATTTGGACAATGAGACTCAGATTTGGATCTGGACAATGGATCCAGATTCAAAATCGAGTCAAACATATAAAACGAATTTAATTTCAGTAAAACTTGAGAAATGAACAGGAATTTAGATTTATAAGTGGCTCAATTGCTCAGAAAATGATATCAGGGGCAAAAAGGGAATATTCAAAAGATTTTGGAAAATTTTGGGGTGTTCACAAATGCCCCTCTTTGCTACTAAGCTGGTTGAAAGCCGAGCTTAGGGGCAAAGATAACACTCCAAATTTTGAAAATGCCCCAGTCAGCAGATCTGAACTGGGTGTGGAAGAATTTATTTGAAAGACATGTTTTTCAGGCTCAAAGCCTTGTCCTGAATGGCTCAGGGGAGACGAAATCCTCAACAATGATATGACTGAGTATAAAATGAGGAAATCGTGATGGAACTTTGGGTGATGATCCCGAAATGATGACAGATAAGAATTTTGACCAAGTCTCATGGGTGAGACAAGATCAGTTTTTCAGAATGACTCAGGTTTAGCCCTTAACCTGGATGGGATGAATATATCTCAAAATAACCTGAATGGGGAAAGGAATATGTGAGGACCTTGATGGGATAATTTTGGGAAAAATGCCTCGTGAGATGAAGCTCAAATAGGATCCTGTCCTGGATGAATATACAAAGCATGGATTCCTCGATGGGAAGAACCATGATGGGACTGAAAAAAATGCCTCGTCAAAACGAGGGAAAACTCGTTGGAACGAGATTCAGGTTTAACCAAAACCTGAAAAGGAAGATACCTTGGGGGTGAGGTTCAGGCTTAACCCTTAACCTGAAGGGGACGACCACACAGAATCCTCGAGTGAAGAGACCATGATGGGACCTTCAGAGTTTGGACGAACAAATCCGAAAGGGGTTTGCGAAAGGAGAAAATGGGGTTCCCTAAAGTTTGGAAAAGGGATGAACTTGGACGTCTCATTGCTGAGACAAAATCAGCTTTTAAATTTAATGACCTTTTGCAGGAAGTACAGGTTTTGACCCTTAACCTGAGTGGGAACAACCATACGGATTTCTCAAAACCGTGATGGGACAGGAGAGATACTTCAACTGAATGGGGTAACTCTTCTGGAAAATATAAACAACGCCAAGTTGCATCAAAATGAATATTGAATATTTATTTCATTCTTGAAATATCTAGAAAATTTTGCCAATAAGATAAATTTATAGTTGACTTCAATGTTTGAAAATGTGTGCAAAGATATTCCCTCTTTTACCTAGAGTATTTCCTCCAACGAGGTTAACTCCTCAGTTTCAAGAGTCAAATTCAAAATTTTAGCGCTGATGATTTTCTTTAAGGAAGCTATCTATTTCCTTGATATGAGAAGAGAAGAAATATTTTCAATTTCATAAAAGCAAGTAAAGAAAAGATATTGATAACAGATATTTTGCATAAGAAAAGATGACTTCTGACAATTTTGGCAGTTTGATATCTGAGTGTTTTCTCATGATGATCTTCTTGCACTCTTTTTGAGTCATTGAACTTTTTCGGGCTTTTTACATCATCCTTCATTTTGGAGATGTCCTGAATTTTCTCTCTTTTTCAGGGAAGGGTACGTCACAAACTCCTTCATCTTGGAGATGTTTTGATCCTTCTTTTATCTCAGGGATTCTATTGATGATATTGGCTCAAAAGATCTATTGATGATAGCAGAAATCAAATATCATTTAGGGTTTGTCGGTAGGTTCATCACACTCGCCTTCATCTCGACGGTGATCTGAACTTTCCCTGGAAGGATCCTTCACAAACTCCTTCATCTCGGTAGATGATCCAAATCTTCTTTGGCCCCGGGGGTCGGCTCGCATATTCGCCTTCATCTTGACGACAATTGAGAGATCTCTTTTGCAGATATTTGATTGCAGCTTTAGAAATGAGAAGATATGGATTAAGTGGATTCTTTTTGTAGCTCAGGATATTTCCACTGTCTGATTGCCAGAAAATCATCTTTAAACATGCGTCAAAGCTATGATCAATATCAATTCATTTCTGGCTTTTCAATGTCATCGAACATTTCGTTTGCCAATCATATCGAGGATATTTCTCTCATCTTTTTGGTTGATCAACAGGGAAAAGATTTGAATTTTACCTCTTTTCGCAAAAAGTTTCACCCTTTTAGAAAGAATACTAAAAGTAATTGGAGATGATTCTTTTGTGCATTTAAGAATATTGGAATCAACAAATACTTTTAGCAAATTGGCAAATTTTTCATGAATTTTTTTGTTTTTGTGAAATAATTACTCAATATAGATTTTGATATGACCTTTAGTTGCAATTTATGATTTTGGTCACTCTAACTAGTAAACTAGGATCTTTCATTTAACGACCAACGAAGTAGCTGAAACCTTTCATTTAACGACCAACAAAGTAGCTGGGACATTTCATTTAACGACCAACGAAGGAGTTTGAACATTTCATTTAACGACCAGCGAAGTAGCTGGGACCTTTCATTTAACGACCAACGAAGGAGTTGGAACATTTCATTTAACGACCAACGAAGGAGTTGGAACATTTCATTTAACGACCAACGAAGTAGCTGGGACCTTTCATTTAACGACCAATGAAGGAGTTCGAACATTTCATTTAACGACCAGCAAAGTAGCTGGGACATTTTATTTAACGACCAACGAAGTAGTTGGAACATTTCATTTAACGACCAGCGAAGTAGCTGGGACATTTTATTTAACGACCAACGAAGTAGCTGGGACATTTAATTTAATCATTTAACGACCAACGAAGTAGCTGGGACATTTCATTTAATCATTTAACGATCAACGAAGTAGCTGGGACATTTCATTTAATCATTTAACGACCAGCGAAGTAGCTGGGACATTTCATTTAATCATTTAACAACCAACAAAGTAGCTTGGACATTTCATTTAATCATTTAACGACCAACGAAGTAGCTGGGACATTTCATTTAATCATTTAACGACCAGCGAAGTAGCTGGGACATTTCATTTAATCATTTAACGACCAGCGAAGTAGCTGGGACTTTTCATTTAACGACCTGATTTAAGTTCGAAACTTTTGAAAGACAACCAGTACGATGACTGAACTTGATCTTTAGATTTAAAAACTTTAGCAAAATAACCAATGCGAGCACCGGGTTTTTCCAACTGAGAGTCAGGAAGGAGACCGGCATTCTTAAGATATTTAGAGATTGAAGCAGGAATGATTGTTGGGGTTTCAGGATTATCCCTTATCCTGAAGGGGAAATAGAAGATTTTATGAAGAGATAACCTGAGACTTGAATTTAGAAGGGATATGACAAGATTTTGAATTTATGATCTATGATTTAGATGGACCAGGTATGCGGTCCAATTTTCAGGATTAAACCCTTATCCTGACGGGGAATATAGAAAGAATAAACTTTGAGAAGACAGAAGGATATAGAACTTTGAAAAAAATGTAGAACATTTGAGGAAATTGATTTAATTTTGTAAAAAGAATTCTCACAGGTAGCATGGTTGTCCCTATGAGTGATCTCAGGATTATCCCTTATCCTGAATGGGAAAAAGAATAGAGTTTGAAGAGAAATTGATATAAATTTAGAAATCAATAAAGATCGACAAAAGTTGTATTTGCAAAAAGAATTCTCATAGGTAGCACTGTTGCCCCTACAAGAGGTCTCAGGATTTTCCCTTATCTTGAATGGGAGAAAGAATAGAATTTAAGAAAATTTAGTGAAGGCAAATTGATATAAATCTAGAAAATCAATAAAGATTGAAAAAAAAAACTTGTATTTACAAAAGAATCCTCATAGGTAGCGTCATTGCTCCTACAAGGGGTCTCAGAATTATCCCTTATCCTGAATGGGAACAAGAATAGAATTTAAGAAAATTTAATGAAGGGAAATTGATATAAATCTAGAAAATCAACAAAGATTGACAAAACTTGTATTTACAAACGAATCCTCATAGGTAGCGTCATTGCTCCTACAAGGGGTCTCAGGATTATCCCTTATCCTGAATGGGAACACCTCGGACGACGAGGGTCAGGTTTATCCCTTAACCTAAGCGGGAACACCTCGGACAACGAGGGTCAGGTTTATCCCTTAACCTGAAAGGGTACACCTCGGACAACGAGGGTCAGGTTTATGCCTTAACCTGAAAGGGGCAAAAAGAATATTTAGAAAATACCTCATGGGAAAGAGGCATCAAGTTTATCCCTTAACCTAAAAGGGTAATAGAAGTTTTGACAAAATTTAATAGAATTGAGGGAAAAATTTGATAAAATTTGATAAAAAATAAGGTAAACTTGATAAAAATATGAATAAAATAAATGAAACTGATAAAGATATCCAAATTAACTGAAAATTTATAAGATTTAAGAGAAAAAGGATTTTTCTGATCCTGCCTGGATATGGGATTTTGAAAGGAAAATGTTTTATTTAAAAGATAGGTAAAAAAAATCATTTTTGGGAAGAAAATCCATTGTAAGAAGAATAATCAGCGCGGGATCTGATCCTTTAAATCAAACATGAGAGATCATCATGAGGGTTAATTTTTGAAGGCAATGATTTTGATTTTGAAAACCTATTTTTGAAGAAGAAGATCAACAATAGATCTGATTTCTAAAAATAACAGTTCGAAATTGATAATAAAAACAAGGGTTGATTTTTGAATATAATGTTTTAAAACCGATTTTGGAAGATAAGACCAACACAGGGGTTGATCTTTGAATATAATGATTTATAATCGACACAAGGGTTGATCTTTGAATGATTCAAAACTCATTTTGAAGAATTTAGACCAACACAAGGGTTGATCTTTGAATATAAAGATTTGAAATCAGTTTTGGACGATAAGACCAACACAAGGGTTGATCTTTGAATGTAATGGTTCGAAACCTATTTTGAAAAACATGATCAACTCGAGGGTTGATTTTTGACAAAGGTTGGACCAAAGAATATTTGAACTCTTTGGTCATAACGTAGATTTTCAAAATTTCATTATTTTTGAAAAGCCCTCATAGGTAATATCATTTCTCTCATGAATGATGTCAGGATTGTCCCGCATTCTGAAAAGAACAGGAATTTAAATGCCCCAGTATGGCAAAGGGAAAAGAAGCAAAAAGATATAAAGGAATTTGACATTTCATTGATAAGCAAAGGTTCGATAACAAGACTGAATATTTACAAGAACTTCGAAAAGAAAGGATTCAAAAGACTGGGCTGACTTGCCCCTACAAGATGACTAATCAAAAGGGAAAATGACAGTGCAGAAAAAAACTTGGGCATCCTCAATTCTTGGACCGTTATTTTAGGGAGTTTGATCATCTCATGCTTCAAAAGGTAATCCATAATCACTTCTAAACTCTCAAATAACAGAGTGAAGACTCGATCTTTCTCCCACTTGATGTACTTGGGCTTCTCTTGAAGATCACCCTTTTGCTGAAGGCCAATTGGAAGCAGTTTGTCATTGTTTTTATAGGCTCTCTCCTTCTGCCCCTTGCCCTGATCTACTCTCGGACCACTGCCACTGTTGTTCTTGTTTCCTTTGCTGCTGCTGCCAAGATTATTGCAGGAGGCATCAACTGAATGAGCGAATTGCGCCTTTGTCTTCTGGTCTTGGACATTCTTGACCAGAGGCGTGCCCACGTAAAGTTCGCTTTCTATTCCTGCTTCGAGCCATTCGGTTCGCTCAATCAATTTGATGAAGGATTTCGCCGGGAAGTGGCGATGAGGCTTCTTATGGGCTAAAAGAAATTGTTGAGGATTACCTGCAATGCGTGCTCCTCTAGAATGGGTACCTTCATCTTATTACAGGTGCTTCTCTTCTTGTGAATGAAATCACCTGCTCTTTCAATCTCTCCTTGCTTCAGGTTGTAAAGATGATTTAATGTAGGTGAGGCTTCAGTGTTGAATAAGAAGCGCTCGATGAACAGATTTACTACTTTATCGAACTCTCGTAGTTCGATAGGATTTACGTGGTCAGCATACCATCTGGCTGCTACGCCTTCTAGACTGCGGGGAAAACAGATGAACAGAGCCCTGTTGTCTTTTCTAAAACGGCTGTACTCTGCATAAAATGTGGCTAAATGGGCTTTAGGGTTACCAGTTCCATCAAACTTGAGAAATTTACGAGGAAGGTTCTCCAGGTTATCGTCCCCATCTAGACCATAGTAAAAATCTTCGCCAGTGTAGGTCTGCTTGCCCTTACCCTTGGCTTGAATGTCCTTGATTGCTCGATTCATCTCCTTCATCTGTTTGCTCATCAGGTCCTCTGCTGGGGCCCCAGACTTGGGCTTGTTGACGGATTCAGGCTTTTCCGCAGCTATCTTTATGGAATGACTCGGAGGATTCTGTTTATAGACGATTTGTTCTTCCTCTTCTGACTCTTCCTCGATTGACTTTGATTCTTCCGAAGTAGTGTCCAACTGTACCTTCTTCCTGATGATTCGGATTTGCTTTTTTACAGGCTTCTTTCTCAGCTTGCTTTTAGGAACTGCTTCTTTCAGCTTGGCCTCGGCTTGTTTCGACATCATCCTCGCCATCATCTTTTGGAACATATCATACATAGCGGGATCAATGTCATCGTTCTTGTTCTGACCCTGTCCCCTGACTGATTTAGGAGAGCTCATCCCTTCTGCCTCATTGTCGCTGAGTTGAGGAACTGTTTCTTTTTCCGCTCTTGTCTGAACCATTTTTGAATATAGCGCTCTCTCTGTTGAGGAAAGCAGAAGGTTTTCAGACCAAAGAAACTTTTTGGAGAAGTTTTTGACAAGAGGAAGGATTTAGGTTGAAATCTAAAAAATTGTATCCCTTTACTAGGGATTGAGTCATCACAAAATTTGTGACAATTGCGTTGTTTACTCTACGAGGGAGAGTAACCAACTAAAATATGAAAGAAATTACCATTTTGAAAAGGATATCTCTTGATGGAAATAGATTTTTATGAAAATATAAACAAGAATATAAAATCAGAAGAAAATAAGAGAATAAATGAAATTTGAGAACAAATGGTAAAGATTTGAAATTTTAAGAACTTGCAGGCAGAATCAGAAGAATTTTGAAGAATTTTGAAGAATTTTTAAAGGAAGAGAAAGGAAAATACACCTGGGTTTTTAGAAACAAAAAGGAAAATTTTGAAATATATACCCAGGGTTTTGGAAAATATAAGGAAGATATAAAATATCAAACAACCACAGATATACAATCAAGGATGCGCAAAACAAGCACTCCCTAGAGCTGACTCTATATGCAATATTTGAAATGGCTGGTAGGACCTTAATCCTAACTCTAAGATTTATATCATCTGTTTCCAATTAAGGTACGCTGATATACTCAAGCCGAAGGTCGAAGTACGTGGCATATAAAGATATCTCTTTGGTTCTAAGGTAATGGCTTCCCAACATCCTTGAGCACCTACCGATATACCTCGGACTATGGCCCTTAGGTACGTTGTAGGGGGGCGCAAACCCAAAATAAGTGGTCCAGTTGTGAGGCTCTCTCCCAAACTATGGTTCAGTGAGACAGCCTAGGAACGTGAAGACCGGGATAACATAGGTAGGGATGTTTTCAAAAACATGTTCAACATGCAATAAATCTAGAAGGCTCTAATGCAAGTCCTAAAGAGATAGATTTAAATAAAGAGAAGCATACACTTACATACATTGTTTTGCATTCAATCCTTAAAATTGAGGAGAGTTGTATTTCAAACCTAAGTCTAATGTGAACATGAATAATCTCCTCAATATGGTCCTACCAAACCATACTTAGATCCTATATGCAATGATGTCAGCTTAGGACAGAGTCTAGGCTCCTAAGGTTTGCATGAAAAATGAAGCTGACATAGAAGAATAAAGACTTAGATAATATCAAAGCAAAACAAAGGCATAATTCGACCAGATGGAGACGAAGTCCCATCACGATCGCCGAAACTGTGATCATCGCAAAATTTTTCCTCTCTTGTGTTTCTCTCTCTTCCTTCTCTTTTCCTTTTCCATCCCTTATTTTCCTCATTTTTGAAGGGAGAGGAATAAAAGATAGAAAAAGAAAGAGAGAAGAGAAAGGAAAGAAAGAAAAGAGACAGAGGAACTCTTTCGCGGGGTCTCACTTGACCTTGATTTGAAAATATTTAGCAAATAACTCGCCTCCGTTTTGAAATATATTGCGGGAAAATGGAGAGACGGGATTCGCTCGTCGGTACGAGGTTCGACCGTTCCTGGCACCTTTACCAGGGGTAATCGAACCAAGGATCGAATCTATGCCCTTTTGCTTTGCCTAAATATTATCTAATTTTATTCTAAATCTAGATGCACAAAGAATCATGCTTGTGTAATGCAAAGATGTATGCTCTTTTGAAAAAGATGTTTTGAAAATTTTCCAAGTATTCTGAGATGAACCTGATAAAGGAATGAAGGAATGATTGAGTCTAACTTAGAACTTGAGATAGGTCAAAGAATTTCTAAGTCTTTGAAGTGAATCAAAGTTGGAAAAATAAATGAGAAAGAATGACTTGAAGCTTTGAAATGAAAGGAAATGAAGTTTCAAAGTTAGAAATGGACTTTTGAATTTGAACTTGAATTTAGGAAAGGAAATGAATACTTGAGATGGAATTGAATTTAGATTTTGAAGTTGGAAATTTACAATGGATCTGAGAAATCCAGATGGTATTTAAAAATAAAGATGAATTTAAGAAATTCAGATGTGATCTGTAGATGGAATTGGATTTGAAATCTAAAATTGGAAATGGATTTGAATTCTGGATCCTAAGATGGATTTTGGATCTGAAGTCTGAGATCCAAGATGGAAGTTGGGTTCTAGGTCCTAAAATGGATTTGGATCTGAAGTCTGAGATCCAAAGTGTAATTGGATTCTGGATCCTAGAATGGAGTGGATCTGAAGTCTAAGACTCAATGTAGAATTGGATTCTGGATCTGAAATCTGAGATCCAAGGTGAAGTTGGATTCTGGATCCTAAAATGGATTTGGATCTGGAGTTTGAGATCCAAAATAGAATGGGGTTCTGGATCCTAAAATGGAATTGGATCTGGCGTTTTGAGATCCAAAGTGAAGTTGGGTTTATACTTGGAAATCTGGATCCTAAGTTGAGATCTAACTTTGGATTTAAAATTGATTTGAGGATGAATTTCAAAGTCAAATTGGACTTTGAATTCGAAACTTGAATGTGGAGTTTAGAAAATGAATCAAGGATTTCAAAGTTAAATTGAACTTTGAATTTGATTAGAGTTTATAAAATGAATTTGGAACTTTCGTATTTGAATATAAAATGAATTTGAAATCTCAAGGTTAACTTGAAAAAATGAAATAGGATTTGAAAATGAAAAGATTGAATTGGATTTTTACAAGAATTGAGGATTGATTGAAGAAGATATTTACATCACTTGGAGTTTTGAAAAAAAAGAATTTTGAAAATATGATGCAATTCTTTCCTAAATGATGAATGAATTTAAAGAATTTGAAATTGGGTTTTGAAAAGCTATTCCATTCTTTAAATGAATTAAAATAAGATTGAGGATATAATACATCCTTGACTATGGTCATTGAATGTTTTATATAATAATCTATATTTAAATTCAAGAGAAGAATAAAATACATTTGGTGCTTTTATAGAATTTAAAATAAAATTAACTCTCAATATACCCTGACTATGGCCATTGATATATATTTTGAGTTAATTTTAAGTTAAATTCTGATAAAAAGAGAAAATATTTAAGGAAAATATGATGAATTTTGAAAACGGATCCAGTGTGGATCTAGTTTATTTCATAAAAGATAAAAATACTAAGTTTTGTTTACATCCCGACTATGGTCGTTGATATAAATCATCAACTTAGGATTAATTTACCTCTTACGAAATGGTGCACGTGCCATTCGTGTTGCCACTTGTGAGAATTTGAGAAATAAAGGCAAAAATGCATGAAAAACAAGCAATTCATGATATTTACAATGCTCATTCATTCTATCTAAAGCTGGAAATTGTAAACTCTCATTGAAATCTAATTTATTACAAAAAAAAAAAAAATTGAATTTACAACCCCAAGAAATGATATTCTCCCCATATTCCCTGCAAAATACTCGGTTAGTATGAAAAGGGAAGGAAAAAATTTGCACACATATATATAGATGTTAATTGATGAAGTGCTCAGGTAGGAATGATAGTGGACATATATGCAAAAAATGGGAAATGAAACATTACTAAAAACATAACATAATGTAGATATTGTTAAACCAAATCATTATTTACTTAAGTGCCGACTAACACAAGTCATCATCTATAAAAATGAGTTGTAATGCGACAATGAATATCGAGGGTCTATAACCTTATGCAGTAAACGCCCATGTATGTTATATAGAAAATATGCAGGCAATAGGAGCTTACCAAAGATATGCATTGGAATGCACAGGTATTATGAATTACCATGTCGGGAGTGTTTAGTTGCTATTGATGCTGAATATGCAGGTGAAGAGGTGCAGCAGTAGGGTAACAGTGGGTGCAACGGATGTGGATGTGCACAATTGTGAAATGGAGATCACATATGCTGAGAGTGGAAATGATGTTGGTTGTGCATAGGAAAAACCACAAGGGCTGGTGATGGTGAGGAGATGGCTGCAGGTGTACTGTATTTATGACAGCAGCTAATGGGGATGGAGTTGGTGAAGTAACTGAGAGGGCGCAGTGAAGTGGGTTATGTGATGATAACTGGTTGCAGGCGAAGGTCTCTGTTATCATCGCAAAATTTTACTTTTGCAAATCAAACTGACCTTTAAAAAAGATTTTGAAAATAACTCGCCTCCATTTTTAAAATGCGGGATTATTCCAAAGAATGGGACTCGTCTGTCGGTACGAGATTCAACCATTCCTGACGCCTTTACCAGGGGTAATTGAACCAAGAATCAATCAAATGCTTTGCTTTGTTCAACTTGTCTAAACCATATTCTAATTCCTAAATGCACAAAGAATCAGGCATGTGCTATGAATTTCTAAAAATGCACATTTGAAAAACATGATGTTTGCTTCAAAGATTGGAAAATATTTGGAAGATTCTTGGAAAATAAACTCTTTGAAAATTGTGAATTATTTTTGAGATGTTGTATTTGAGAAAGTGAAAATCGATTTTTGAAGAAATATAAGGATTTTATGAAAATCGATTTTAATAAATGTGAAATAACTTTGAAAAACTCAATTTCTTTGAATTCAAACTTTGAAATTAAAAATCTAACTTAGAAAATCGAATTTGGAACTTGGGAAATACTTGAAATATCATTGGCAAATCCATATTTTGAGAAAATCGATTTTGAATAAGACTTAGGAAATTTTGAAGAATTTGATTCCTTTGACTTGGAATTTGAATTGGAATTGGAATTGGAAAATTCATGAAATGAAT
This sequence comes from Nuphar pumila, assembly GCF_984573655.1. Classification (NCBI taxonomy): domain Eukaryota; kingdom Viridiplantae; phylum Streptophyta; class Magnoliopsida; order Nymphaeales; family Nymphaeaceae; genus Nuphar; species Nuphar pumila. The sequence goes on along the minus strand of NC_143256.1, from coordinate 66,746,977 downwards.
GAATATGATTTTGAGGAATTGGGAAAAACTCTTTGTATTTTTTTGAGAAATGCAGTGCATTTTGAAGTTAGCCTAAGAGTGTAGGCTGAATGTGGCTAATGTGAAGATCATAAATCTGGGTATCATTCATATTCTGACTATGGCCATAAATATGAATTCCACAAAGTTTATAAACTTCATAAAAGCTAGTGCATGTGCCATTCGTGTAGACCATGGTGAGTTTTGAATATGCATGAATCATCATCCATCACACATTAACATTATTTAAAAAAAAAAAACTATATGCAATGCTGCCTAAGCTAAGCAGGAAATGTACATTCTTATTCCAAAGTTTAATTTAGTTTACATCACTATTGAAATTTAAATACATGAAAAATAAAGTCTTCAATGTACATGCAAAACTAGAAAACTTGGTTAATGAAAATATGTTGGCTTTTCTAGGTTTATCCAGTAATATTTAGAAATTACTGGATTTTGCTAGATATAAGCCTTTTCCATGATTCCCTTAAATCAAAATTGATAAAGTATGAAATAAAATTGAATAAATAAGGAAGATAATATATGAAATTTCGAAATTGGGGTCAAAATAACCAAAATACCCCTAATAACAAGACTATGGCCTTGAAATTAGGGTTTTCAGAAAGATATTTGCTAAAATGCAAATTTTGAAATTCAAATGAGATAAATCAAATTAAATATGATCTGACATGCTTAAAAAAATATGAAAACTAGGGTCAGGGATTTCGAAATTGAGGTCAAATGACCAAATTGCCCCTGATAGCAAGACTATGGCCTTGAAATCAGGGTTTTTAGAAAATATTTTGGTAAAAACTTAGGTTTTATGCACTAAATGAAATCAAATGAGCATCAAATTAAACCTAAAGCATCCTAATATGATTATGAATATGATTAAACCCTAAAAATATATGCTTATGCACGAAAATCCAAGAATATCACAAATTTTGTGATTTTTTTTAGTGTTTTGGAATTCTTCGGGTGCCCTGTTTTGCAATTCAAACCATTCAAGCCTCAAACGGATTCTAAAAATCCTCAAAATTGGTACTTGCACTTGTTATAACTCTAATATCAAATTAGAATTATAAAAATATTTTTTTGGCATTAAATTAATCCAAAAATTGCATTAAACCCTAAAAATATACTATTTTTGACCTAGCTCACCAACCAGTCTCAGTCCAAGACCCGAACCAGCGATCAAACCTCCATGAAAATTTATGAACTTTTACAGAGACCAAACAGACAAGAAAACAGAACTTTAACTTTTTACAGATCTGAAAAAGATTTTAAAACCAGGGAGATACCCATCCGACAATCCGGACTTGAATATATTGATTTTAACTTTGGTCCTGACTGATACTTTCAATTGAAAATTTCGGGATAAATATCAGAACTCATTCAAAATATCTGAGATTTTAACAGTAAACAGTTGACAAGAAAAATAACAATACTCAATTTTTACAGATCATGAATCGGATCTGTAGTTTGGGATTTATAAACAACACAAGTCTGATTAGGGTTTTGGTAAACCCTAACGAGTTTTAAATTGAAAATCAGAGTCTCCGACAAAGGAAAAATACTAAACAGTAATAAAAAATTCTGAACAATTCATAGTAGCTAGATCTAATCAATATGAATCCATGGCACTTTACAGATCTAGAATCGGATATAAGATGAGAAAAATATCATCACAGAAAGTTACCCTCTTGATTTTAACAACGATTTTAAAGTTTTAAAAACCCGACTTGATGTCTGATTTTTCTGACAGGGTTTCCGAAGTCCAAAATCTCTGATTTTTTTATAGTAGATCAATCACATATGCATGCATCACATATAAAAAAATCAAAAATAAACAACAAGGATTTAAATCCAAAATAATATTATCTTTACTGTTCTAAACCTAAAACACACAGAAATCTAAGAAAATATAAAAACTATGCATTAATTAATGTAAAACAATAAAATAAACCATAAAACAGTAAATAAAAATTATTTCTATGCTGGAAAACGTAAAATAAACATGAATAAACAGATAAATAAATAAAATACAGGGAATCCATGGCTGAAATTTGCTTTCACCTTTGAAATCATGAATTTAACCCATTTAACAGGTAAATCTCACGTTTCGTCGGTTAAGAACATGAAAAACGTACCTCTCATCGATTCTAATGGATTAGAATCCTTGAAATCACTCTCAAACTGAGTTAGATCATCTTTTTGGGTCGATTTTGGGGTTCTTGGATGAAATCCATGGTTAAATCCATGAACACAAGAGTTTCCATGGTGAAATCTATTGAAAAATCATAAAAAACTAATAAAATAATAATAAAATAATATTAAATAAACTCACCTTGGGGCTGCAGCTGCAATGTAGGAAGGTGGAGGTGCTGTAGAGGAGAGAGAGGCCACGAAAATTTGAGAGAAAAAGAGTTCTTTTTTACCTCTTGAAGTCCCCTATTTATAGGTTTTCAAAACCTCCTTAATTAGGGTTAATTAAGGAGTTTTATTTTTTTAGAACTCTTTCTAATAAATCCAATAAAAGGGGCAACAATTTTTTGGAGAATTATAGCCTAGGTGGGACTCTAATTAATCCCTAATTAGCCCCTAACTAAACCTAGAAAACCCCCAAATGTGATGCCACTTGGCATCTTCCACATTTGGTTTTTTTAAAAACCTTTAAAAACCTTTAAAAACACTAGTTTTAAAAACTAAAGTTCAAAATGGGTTTTCAAAATGATATTAACTCTTCTAAACCCCTAACACTAACCAAGACACTGACTAACCCTAGTCTAGCCCTGACTTACTCGAATATGGCGCCACCCCGAGTGGGCCCTACTTGAGTTTTTCAAAAAGCGATTTTAAAACTTGAAATTGAAGGAGTTTTCAAAAGGATTTTCAAAAGCAATCTTAAAATTAGAATTTTTTAAAATGGCATAAGGTTCTAACCAAGTCAGAACTCTTCTGGATATGGTGCCAACTGAGTGCGCCCACATCGAGTTTTGGAAATTTTGAAATAAACACTGAAGACGGCTTTGAAAAGGGGTTAAAATCAATATTTGAAATTCAAGATTTTTGAAAATAGGGTATCAAGCAAACTGGAACTCCGAGTTAGATTCCTGAACTCTTAGGACTCTGAGATTTCGGATTTTAAAAGCCAAATGAAAGAGTTTTTGAAAGATTTTATCAAAAACTGACGAAATAAGTCAAAAAAACACAGTCAGGGGTAGACTCCTAACTCGACCGACCTCTAAAATAGAGTCCTGAATTAACTGGACTCTGTAAAATGACCTAAATTTTGAAAACAATAAAAATGAAATAAAAACAGACTTCAAAACAGACTCCTGACTGGACTAGGACTCTGGGACAGAGTTCTGATCAGACTGAAACTCTAGATTTTTTTGGTATTTTCTGAAAAATAGACGAAAGAACAATGTAAACAATGACAAGTATTGAAATAGAACAAAGTTCTGATTCAACTGAGACTCTGAGAACAGAGTCCTGATTGAACTAGGACTCTCAGATTTTAGGATTTTCTGATAAAACAAATGAGAGAATTTTGGAAAATAGTTTAAAATGGGATGGAATTGAAGTTTTGGTTCAGAGTCCTGTTCTGATTAGGACTCTGAGAAAGAGTCCTGATTCTATCAAAACTCTAAAAAATTTTGGTTTTCTGATAAGTAAATGATGAAATTTAAGCAAAGCTTATTTGAAAACTAGTGAAAATGAAGTGAGAAAATCAATTTTGGATAGAGTCCTACTTCGATCAGGACTCTAGGGTTGAGTCCTGATTTGATCAGGACTCTGAGATAAAACCTCAGAATTTTAAAATTCTTTGATAAAAGTGTAATAGTTTTGGTAGATTGAAAGATTTCTGAAACATTTTCTCAAAATTGAAATCAGGATCAAAGTCCTGATCCAACTAGGACTCTCTGAACAGAGTCCTGTTTTGACTGAAAATCTGAGTTTCTGACTCATTTTGAAAGATTTGATTGAAAATTGATAAAAATAGCTGTAAAAGATTAGAGTCCTAATCTGATTAAAACTCTGAAGAAGAGTCCTGATCCGACTGGACTCTTGAAGAAGAGTCCTGATCCAACTAGGACTCTAAAATTTTCGCCAAAACAGAAGATTTTAAAAGGTTTTCTCCGTAAACAGGTAAAAAGGTAGTGAAAACTAGAGTTTTGATCCAACTGGACTCTGGAAAAAGAGTCTTGATCCAACTAGGACTCTAAGATTTTTGATAAGTGAAGGAATCCAGAAGCGACACCACCTAAATGGGCCTCATCTGAGAATTAAAATCGAAATTGAAATTGAGTTTGAAATGAATCCAGATCGTTTTCTAAGAAAATACTTCAAAATATAAGGTCCTAGGGGTTGGCAAATGACACAATGTTGATTAAAATCTCAGGTTTTAAAATTGATTTTGAAAGAAAAGTTCTAAAACCCGAATCTGGATTAAATATTTTGAAAACAGAAGTGTTGGATCTCGAAAATGAGATGTAATGACATGCAATGCTATGCAATGCGATGAAATGATATGCAAAAATGTATGCAGTGATATGCAATTACATATGAAATGGACAAACACTGGATAAGAGTGAAAATTTGGGGTGTTTACAGATGCCCCTCTTTGCTGCTAAGCCGGTTGAAAGCCGAGCTTAGTGGCAAAGAAAACACACCAAACTTGGATTATAAAAATGCCCCAGTTAGAAAATTTTGACTGGGCATGAAAGAATTAATTCAAATGATGATGGTAGATATTAAATGGAGAATAAGGAGAAAATTTTACTTCAAAAAGAAATGAGATTCAGGTTTTGCACTTAACCTGGATGGAACGGGAAATACCTCGTATGGAACGAAGCTCAGGCTTAACCCTTAACCTAATTGGGAAATGAAATACCTCATCACGTGAGGCTCAGGTTTGTACCCTTGACCTGATTGGGTGGAAATGAAATACCTCATCAAAGGAGGCCCAGGTTTATAACCTTAACTTGATTGGGCAGAAAATGAAATACCTCATCAAAGGAGGCCCAGGTTTATGCCCTTAACCTGATTGAGCAGAGAATGGAATACCTCATCAAAGGAGGCTCAGGTTTGTACCCTTAACCTGATCGGGTAGAGAATGGAATACCTCATCAAAGGAGGCTCAGGTTTGTACCCTTAACCTGATCGGGTAGAAATGAAATACCTCATCAAAGAAGGCCCAGGTTTATGCCCTTAACCTGATCGGGCAGAAAATGGAATACCTCATCAAAGGAGGCCCAGGTTTGTACCCTTAACCTGATTGGGCAGAGAATGGAATACCTCATCAAAGGAGGCTCAGGTTTATACCCTTAACCTGATCGGGTAGAGAATGGAATACCTCATCAAAGGAGGCTCAGGTTTGTACCCTTAACCTAATCGGGTGGAAAATGGACGGAATCCTCGAAAGAAGAGACCGTGATGGAACCTTCGGATTTCCGCACAATGAATCCGATAAGGGTTTTGCAAAAGAAAGGAAATTGGGGTCCCTAAAGCTTGAAAAGGGTTTGATTTTGGGCGTCTTATTGCTGAGACTAAATAGCTTTTGAAATTGCCTTTTGCTGAAATTGGTGGCTTAACCTCAAGCCAAAATTGGACTGTCTATGGTGGGACAGTGGGGACACAGGGAAGTGTGCGAATCTGAGAGCCCGTGCGCTCAGATTATACCAAAGAAGGGAAGGAATCTTGAAAAGTCTCGTTATCAAGTCCTAAAAAGGGATGGTGTCTGGATGCGCCAAAGATGAACCTCAAGCTCTCGCTTCATGCCAGGATAACTAGAAAATATTGTTAGAATGTTGAAAATTGTTGTTGATTCAAAATAATTGAAACTGATGCACATTGTTTTGAAAGTATTCCCTCTTTTCTACCTGAAGTATTATCTCCGACTCGGCTTAACTCCATAGAATCAAGATTCGAATTCAAATTGCTTGAGATTGGCTTTCTTTCAAGGAAGCTATCAATTTCCTTATATGGACGGGAAAGAAAGTATTCTTGATATTGCGAGAGCTATTGTTGAAAGAATATTGATAAAAGAATTTCACAAAATTAAAGAAGATTCTTGATAGATTCGGCAGTCTGATATCCTGGGATTCTTTTCTCATGATGATCTTTCTGCACTCTTTTTTTTTTTAGCAGATTGGAGCTCTCTTGGATTTTTCGGGAATTACATCATCCTTCATTTTGGAGATGTCCTGACTTGTCTCTCTCTTTTTTTTTTGGAAGGGTACGTCACAAACTCCTTCATCTCAGAGATGTTCCGATCCTTCTTTTCTCTCAGGGATTATCTTGATAGTTATTGGCTCTTTGGTAGGAAATCTCTTGATGATAGCTGGAATTAAATATCTTTTAGGGTTTGTTGGTAGGCTCATCACACTCGGCTTCATCTCGACGGTGATCTGAACTTTCTCTGGAAGGATCCGTCACAAACTCCATCATCTTGGAGATGATCCAAATCTTCTTTGGCCCCGGGGGTCGACTCGCTTAATTCGCCTTCATCATGACGACAATTGAGAGATCCCTTTTGCAGATATTTAATTGCAGCTTAGGTGATTGAGGAGATATGAAAATTGAGTGGATTTTTCTGTATCACTCAGGATATTTCGACTGCTTTATTTTTCAAGACTGGTCTTTAAAAATGTGCCATTGACTGCGATCAATATCAATCACTCATGGCTTTGCAACAACATTGAATTCTCTTTGCTGGCCATATCGCGGATTTATTCTTCATCCTTTTGGTTTGCCAATAAAAAGATTTTGAACTTTGAATCCTTTTTCGTGAAAGCATGGCCCTTTCGGAAATAATAGTGGAGGTATTCTGAAGTAATAATTTTGTGCAATAAAGATTTTTGAAATCAACAAATATCTAATGACAAATTGGCAAAATTTTCTTGAAATCCTTTTATGAAAGCGAGCATTTGAAGCACAACACAACACATCCATGACAGAAATTCTCTTCTCCTTTCCCCAAAGGAGAAGATTCAGAAATTAGAATTGGGAATTACTCCTCTCTTCCCTGAAGAGGAGGTGTTTGCAAAACGAACTTTCGAAGAAAAATTAAGCTTTCGTCAAAACTTCCTAACATTAGGCTTCTCTTATGGAAAGGGGGCCAGAATTGGTGAGGTTGGTAAATTAGTCATGAAGGAACGAGTTCATCACACTCTTCCTGAAAAGAGGGTCCTTCATGATGAAATGGCCTAGTCTGAAATTATGGGGCCACAAGGAAAGCAAGTCTCCGTCGTGTCTCTCCCTATAAAAAGGGTTCCTTGTGTGAAATTTGGAATTTTGTTTTGCAAACGGTTTACAAAGACACGAGTCCCTTCAAACTCTCCCTGAAAAGGGGCTAAGTGAACGAATTGGATAACATGCAAAAAGAGTGAGCTCCCTCGAACTCTCCCTATAAAAAGGGTCTCTCGCAAGAGAAAATGATTGAAATTGGTATTGGATGACCAAAAGGGTCAAATTTTGGAAATTGGAATTTTGAAATTTGATATTTGAAATTGGAAATTGGAAATTGGAAATTGGAAATTTGGAAATTGATAATTGGAAATTGGAAATTGATTGACCCAAAAGTCGAAATTGTGAATTGGTTTACTGAGAATGACATGGGTTCTATAGGGATTCAACATAAGAATGACATTGGTTCTATTGAGAACGACATTGGTCCCGTAGGGGTTCGACCTACGAACTATCAATTCCATAGGAATTCAACCTAAGGATCACAGCTCAAGAAGGAATGATTTCAACTTGTGAGCTTTGAATGGACCAGGTGCTAAACTGGGTTTTTGAGGAAAGATTCGAATCGGAATTCAATTCTTCAAGGAAAACTAGATGAATTGGATTTTGAAAGACAATTCGAGTCGGAACTCGGATCTTCTAGACCAACTCGCAGGATAGTTTGAGTAGAAGTTCAAACTTGTAAAGGAAAGCTAAGCGAATTGGATTTGAAAGAAAATTCAAGTCGGAACTTGGATTTTCTAGACCAATTCTGAATTGGATTTGGAAGAAGATTCGAATCGGAACTCGACTCTTCTAGACCGATTCTAGAATCTAGAGGAAAGAAAATTATACGAATTGGATTTGTAAGAAAATTCAAGTCGGAACTTGGATTTTCTAGACCAATTCTGAATTGGATTTGGAAGAAGATTCAAATCGGAACTCGACTCTTCTAGACCAATTCTAGAATCTAGAGGAAAGAAAATTATACAAATTGGATTTGTAAGAAAATTCAAGTCGGAACTTGGATTTTCTAGATCAATTTTGAATTGGATTTAGAAGAAGATTCGAATCAGAACTCGACTCTTCTAGACCAATTCAAGAATCTAGAGGAAAGAAAATTATACGAATTGGATTTGTAAGAAAATTCAAGTCGGAACTTGGATTTTCTAGACCAATTCTGAATTGGATTTGGAAGAAGATTCGAATCGGAACTCGACTCTTCTAGACCAATTCTAGAATCTAGAGTAAAGAAAATTATACGAATTGGATTTGTAAGAAAATTCAAGTCGGAACTTGGATTTTCTAGACCAATTCTGAATTGGATTTGGAAGAAGGTTCGAATCGGAACTCGACTCTTCTAGACCAATTCTAGAATCTAGAGGAAAGAAAATTATACGAATTGGATTTGTAAGAAAATTCAAGTCGGAACTTGGATTTTCTAGACCAATTCTGAATTGGATTTGGAAGAAGGTTTGAATCGGAACTCGACTCTTCTAGACCAATTCTAGAATCTAGAGGAAAGAAAATTATACGAATTGGATTTGTAAGAAAATTCAAGTCAGAACTTGGATTTTCTAGACCAATTCTGAATTGGATTTGGAAGAAGGTTTGAATCGTAACTCGACTCTTCTAGACCAATTCTAGAATCTAGAGGAAAGAAAATTATACGAATTGGATTTGTAAGAAAATTCAAGTCAGAACTTGGATTTTCTAGACCAATTCTGAATTGGATTTGGAAGAAGGTTCGAATCGGAACTCGACTCTTCTAGACCAATTCAAGACATTTAAAGGAAAGAAAAGTTGATAAGTATAAAGATGACATTTGGGACTAGTTCAACTAACACGAGCATCAGATTTTGGAAGATTACCAGTACGAGCACTGGATGTTGAAAGATTACCAGTACGACCACTGGATTTTAAATGGTTACCAGTACGAGCACTGGGTTTTAAATGATTACCAGTACGAGTATTGGGTTTTGAAAGTTTACCAACACGAACATTGAATTTTGAAAGTTTACCAGCACGAACATTGGATTTTTGAAAAATTACCAGCACGAACACTGGATTCTGAAGAATTACTAATGGATTTTGATGGAAAATTTTCAGTCTTCACCCTTACGACAACTTGGGCGACTGTTGGGGCCTCAAGATTTATCCCTTATCCTGAATGGGGAGTTCAATGCAAATTGATGTAGATGAATGCAGATGAATGCGAATGAATGCATGCAAATGCAAATGAATGTAGATGGGTGCACATGTGTGCAAAATGAGAGATTTGTTTGATCCTGCCTGCATACAGAAAGTTTTGAAGCCAATTTTCAAAATAATGCCCCAGTATAACTGGGGAGTGAGAGTTTGGATGAAAGGATAAGTAGTTGATATTTGATGAGAATTCTCTGAGGATAACGAGGTAAAAACTGACAATGAGCTTCTTGGTTGATCAGAGAGGCACTTTGAAAAATGTTACCCCTTATAAGAAGACATTTAAACATTTGCAAATGAGGAATATAAAAGATGACGCCAGGCCATAAGAAAGATTGACAAATTTATTAATGCATTGAAGAAGGAAATAGCAAATTGATAGAAGAACTGGGACCGCATTGTCTCTTCAAAATGACAGAATGATGAAAATGACATAGTCTCGACATTGTCAATTTTTAGAAAACTTGCTCAGAATGGTTGACTGGTATCTTCCTCATCTTCAATAAGGATATTCTTGTCGATGCAATCTTGAATGATATTCTTCAGAACGAAACAATTCTCAGTGTCATGTCCCACTGCCCGATGAAATTTGCAAAATTTTCCTTTGAATCTACCCATGATTGTTGCAGGATCAGCTGCTTTAGGTAAACGGATCATATCTTTCACGAGCATGTATTCCAAAACACTCTCTAGTGTCTGGTCCAAAGGGGTGAACTTTCGATCCGTACTCCAATCCTTGCGCTTTGGGTTTTCTTGATCTTTCTCTTTATGCTGAGGACTAGATTGAAGAGGCCTATCATTGTTGGAGAACTTTCCTTTTTGGCCCTTGGATCCCTCTGAATAGTGATCATGATTCTTCTTATTGCTTTTGCTATCATTGGCAGAAAGAGTGAAGTGAGCCTTCAGAGATTTTACTGTATCTTTCGCGAGCATGTATTCCAAAAAAACTCTCGAGTATTTGATCTAACGGGGCCATCTTGTGGTCCTGGTTCGGATCATCACGCTGCCTCTCTTGTCGAGTACTTGATTTTTGCTGAGACTTGGATATGACAGTTGACCAATACTCTTTCTCATTTTCAATGAAGAGATCCTTGTCGATATGATCTTGGACAATGTTTTTGAAGACGAAACAGTTGTCGGTGTCATGCCCTACTATTCGATGGAATTTGCAGAACTGGTCTGTGAATCTTCCCATGACTGTGGGAGGACTTGAGACTCTTGGAAGCTTTACCAATTCTTTGGCCAACATATATTTAAGGATTTCATCAAGAGACTGCTCAAGAGGAGTAAACTGGCGATCGCAATCCCAGCCGTCCCGCTTTATCTTTTCTTTGTGTTGACTCAATTTTCCACTATGCTTTAAAGATTTCTCTTTCTGACTTGTATGACTGCCTTTGTTATCCTTGCACCCCTCGCGGTGGGCCTTGACAGAATTTGTCTTTTTTGAATCTTGATTATTCCTGACGGGAGTGATGCTCTTATAGAAATCTTTGCTCGTGAAGACCTTCTTGCCCTTGTCATGAGCTTGCAAATCTTTAATCATCTTGGCCATTTCCTTCAGCTGTATTTGGACTGGATCATCCATTGCTTGATCTTTCAATTTATAGGCTGTTCCTTGTCTATGAGAGGATCTTTGAAGTGCTTGCCAGACTTTGATCATGCATATAATTCAGGGTTATTTTATATCAAAAATATGCATGATTTTATAAAATAATGTTTCAAAAACCCAATTTTATGTTAGTTTTCAAGTAAATGTGCTAAAATGATTTAAAAATAGAAACTGCACGAAAAACAGTTTTATTTTACATTTTTTATGCCTATTTTAGTTTTTGTTATAGTCATAGTAGTTTTAGTTTTAGTTTTCAATAAAAATAAAAATAAAATAAAAATTAGAGTTAAAAATAGAGTTAGATTTATTTTGAAATGAGGTTAGTGTAAAATTTTTTTTTAGAATAGTTAGTTAGTTTGAGGTTTTTAGTAAATAGTTTGTTTTTTTTAAATACTCTTTTAAATATTTTGTTTTTTTTAAAACAAACCATTGCACGGTTTGTGTTTTGTTTGAAAATTGAAAAAACTAAAAAAAATTATATATATAATAACAAACCGGTTTTACACGGTTTGATTTCTTTGAAAAAAAACCGAAAAAAAAATAATAAGCAAACCGGCTTGAACCGGTTTGCATTTTTTTCAAACCGGTTCCAGCCGGTTTTGTGTTTATAAACCCCAAAAAACGCAAAGTTCAGGCGTCTTCACCCTGTGCGCCAATTCCAAATCCTCTTTCCCCTCTTTTCCTCTCTTCCCTTTCTTCTCACCCATTTCCATTGTCGGATTCCCCTTTACCCCTTCTTTTCCCTCTATTTCTTCTTCCTCCTTTCATCTTCTTCAATCCGGTGGTGGTGGAGTTTCAGTCCGGCGGCGGCGTGTAGGTGGATGGCCATTCTCCCCTAATCCTTCCGGCTACGGTAAGTTCTTCTTCCTCCTCTTCATCTTCTTCTAATTCTTCTTCTTCTTCTTCCTCCGTTCTTCTAATTCTTCTTCTTCTTCTTCCTCCGTTCTTCAATTCTTCTTCTTCTTCTTCTTATTCAAATCTTCCTCTTTCTCCGACTATTTCTTCTTATTCTACCGATTACTTCTTCTTCTTCTTCTGTCAACTTGTCCTATTATACTGTGTTTGTCTGAAAAAAATAAGAAAAAATAAAAATTAGAAATAAAAAGAAAAGAAAAAAATAAACCGATCATTGATGTTTCTGAATTTTTTTCATCTGCGGATCAATTTCGTGCTGTCTTTGATTTTCTGTTCGTTTTTTTTTATTTCTTTCTCATTCCTAAAAATTTTGTTCATAGCGTAATGTAGTTCCAGATTTTTTTATTTTCATTCTGTGTTTTCTTTTTCTTTCTTTCCCTGTTTTTTTTATTATAATTTTTTGTTTCATCACATTAATTTTTGTGTTGATTTCATTCGATCAGATAGCTGGATTCCTTCTATTGTTGTGTTTAACTGATCATCATAATTTTTTTACATCAGAAAAAGAGAGCACTGAAAATCTAGATTGATTTCCATCTGATGGCATGATGTTTACTGTATTTCCGGTGATGGATTGTGGTTTAATGAATTTTCCGGCGAGTGATTGTTTGAAAGCTAATTGACTGATCTATTATCAAAGTGCCACCTGAAATTTGGCTATTCCTGGTTGATTATGTGATTTCTAAAAAAGGCTGGGTTAATGAAAGAGAAATGTTGATCAGTCATTTTGATTGATTTTGAATTGCTGGATCAGGAGCGATGAGATACTGATCTCTGGATCAGTTTGAGTGATCAATGTGATTTCAAATTTTTGAAGATCTATCTAATTTCCAGTGATCAGGAGTATAGTTTACTGAATTTTTTTTTACAGTGTTGTTTAGCTCATTTTCCTGTGGTGGCTGTATAGAATTTAAATCAGTATTGTGGAATGAGTATAGTAGAATAAGCTTGTTTGAATTAGTTAAGTAACTAGGAATTGTTAGAGTGATTGATTAATAAAGTAAACTAGCTTACTCAATATTAGATCATAAAACTTACTTAGTTGTAATGGATTAATTAGTTGTTCTTAATATTGGTTTTAGTCTTAGAATTACTTAGTTAATTGTCATTAGGTTTATCTAGTTATTGTCATTTAGATTTCGTTTATTTTACTTTCCATTGTTTTAGTATTCTCCGTTTAGCACTGTTTCTACTTTTCTCTCTTGTACTGCTCGTGTTCATTTGAATTGTGCAGGATAGCACAGGACTGGAGCGGAATTGATTACGTGACACGAAGTGCAAGCATAGAAGAATTTTACTTTTCAGTTTAGAATTAGGAATTTAATTGAGTTTGTAAATATTGCACTTTACGCCCTCTGCGAAGGGTATTCATTTGTTGTAATAGTTAGTTGTTATTACTTTTCTTGAACATTTTACATTTCAAATAATTCGGCAATAAAGATTAGTTTAGATTTGTGTACTTGAATACGAAATATTCCCGTTCCCTGAGTTCGACCTGGTCTCATCCACTAGTGAGAACCGGTTTTTATTATTTGATGTCTAGTTTTCACATGTTTTTCATATAAAAATCTTTTCAAAATTACAACGATTTAAAAGAAGACATCAAATTTTTGGCGTCGTTGCCGGGGAACGGCATAATATTAGTATTCACTTTATTGCCTAGTGTTTGTGTGCATTTAGGTTTAGAACCACGTATGTGCATATCTTAGAGACGAGCTTACTTTTCTGCACAGCCCACCTACTAGGACCCCCTTAGAGGTGACTGTGTACGATTGGTACCGTACACATAGATTTCATATTTCGTATGCATAATCTCGGTTATGTGTAACTGCGTGGTGTTTGTTTAGTTTTTGTTGTTTTTAGTTTACTCGCTTTGTGGTTTGCGTGGTTTGGCCGCTTAGTGCGTTATTTAGGTAGAAAACCCAAAGTTAGGACGCGTGCTACACCGGTCTACTCCAAGGTGTATGCAATGGCTGACGATCATCAATTGATCCGTCCTTTGAGGGAGTACTTCATGCCAAATACGTATACTCCCACCTCCTGCATCACGAGACCTGATGTAGGAGCGAGCCATTTTGAGATTAAGGCCAGTGTGATTCAAATGTTACCTTCATTTTATGGCCTTAGCAATGAGGACCCATATCGTCATCTCGACGAATTCCTTGAGATTTGCTCGATTGTGCGAATCAATAACTTTGGAGATGATGCTATGAGGTTAACTTTGTTTTCGTTCTCTCTCAAAGATAAAGCCAAGCACTGGTTAAAATCTCTTGAGACGGTTCGTATTACTACTTGGGAAGGAATGCAAAGAGAATTTTAAAAAAAATATTTCCCAATTGGTAAAACGAATCAGTTTCGTAAAGCTATAACCAGTTTTTCTCAAATTGAGGGAGAACAATTTCACGAGTCTTGGGAGAGATTGAAAGATCTTCTCCACAAGTGTCCCCATCACCAGGTACCTCGTTGGCAGTTGGTGCAGTATTTTTATGATGGGCTTACTAAAAAGCATCGTCAAATGGTTGATTCGTCTTGTGGGGGCACTTTTATGCTCAAGAGTGAGGACGAGGCATGGTCTCTATTCGAGACCTTGAGTGAAAACACGATGCATCATACCTTGTCTTCACGGCTCGATAGGACTACATCTCTGTCTAGTGGTCCTAGGAAAGTTGGGATTTCCGAAGTTGGGTCCGAGTTAGAATTGCGTACCAAGGTTGACCAGTTGACTAGGAAGTTAGATCAATTCCTAGCCAATTCTTCGAGAAGTCCAGTAGAAAGAGTGTGCGAGCTATGTGCTAGCCCTGCACACTGTGTTGCGGATTGTCCGGCAGCACCATTATATCCTGAATTCGTTCAGGAGCAGGTGAATGTTGCCCAAGGTTTCGTTAAACCCATGCCCGATTCATTTACATACTCATATAACCCAGGTTGGCGAAACCAGTTTATTTCCCCATCCCATCAGCCCTCCCAGACACAGTATAGACCTAGTAACTCTTCACAAGGTTACTCGCATCCTATATTTCCACAGGTTCATCCCCAGTATTGTCTACCTTCTCCTCAGGAGCCCATTTCAAGTTCATCATTTCAAGAGAATATGTTAGAAGCCTTTTCTGATATCAAGGCCACTCTTTGTTCCCATACGCAGTCAATAGCCAAGCTAGAGACTCAAATGGGACAGTTAGCTCAGACATTGAGTAGGCAAAGCCAGGGGAATCTTCATAGTCAGTCTGTTGTCACATCCAAGGGAGAGGATTCAATATCATTTGACTTGCAACCCATTGCTTCACATCATGAGCAAATCAAATCTGTTACATCCCTTCAGTATGGGAAGGCGTGTCACTCCACTCAGGAATCGACTCATGAACCTCATATCATTTCTACTGACAAGTCGATCTCTATGATACCTTAACAGAAGGGGCCTTACTCACAGCATACATTTTCATCATATAAAGCCCCATTTTCTCAGCCTTTAGGATCACCAATTTTTAGTAAGCAAGAGGTACAAATGCAGAAGGTGCTTGACCAAGTCAAGCCTGATCATATTCACCACTTGTCTGAAGTTGCATTCATTGATAGTCGGTTGGTCCTGGACTCTCATTTCTTGACCGGTCTCTCAGATGAGACTAATTTATGTTCTTCACGTCGAGAGAGTTATGATCCTACAGTTAGAGGTAGACTGGATGGAAACACAGTGCGAAGTGTCACAGATGACACTCTTTTCTTTATAGAGCCTCATTAAGCGATACTTCATGTCCATTGATCTCATGGACGATGAAGGTTTTTCTAGGGATCCGTCTGGCTGGGGACGTGAAACTTAGCGCTTTATGGGAGGCAACCCATATTCTGTACAGTATTACATTTGTTGTTAGGATTTGTAGATTTCATTTGGTTTTATTTTTCGTTTTCTATCTTTTCTATGAGTTTCATGTTTTGTCATGTATACATTGCATTTATTACATTCATAGAACGTGTATTTTTAATTCATGTCAGGTCATTCTACTCTTTTCCCTCCTTTATTTCTCTCATGTGCATTCACGTAGTTTCATATAAGCATGGGGGAGTGCCATTGGGACAGTGTCATTCAATCATGGGGGAGGGTGTAGTTTGCACACCTTGATGTTTCTGTTTACGTTCTTGCACATGTTTACACATATCTCATGAAAAGTAGATTTTTAAAGAAAGAGTTTGAACTTATATGAATGTTATTTCAAATCTAATGTTTTTAGAGGATTTTTAAGCCCCACGAAAACTTTTTCTGACATAGATCTAAAAATTATGGTTGTTTATGTGGATTTCGAAGAAATAATGATAGATACATGTTAGAATTTATTTTGAATCATAAATATGAATATGCACAATTGTATTTTTGAAAAACTAAGCAAATGAACAAAAGCGTAAAAACAAAAAAAGAGAGAGCTCAAGAGAAAAAAAGGAAGCATGCGTTAGGTTGTTTGGATAATTCCACAATCCTTAGTAGATGGAACTTAGATGTAAGTTGAAACTTTTAATTCTATTTTCGAAAAGGAGAGTGGAAAACTTCGTGATCCTAAGTAGCTGAAAACAAATACAAGTTGAAATGTTTGACTCTCATGTTATAAGGGTGAATGAAGGAAGTCACTTTTATGTTTTAGTTGATATCTTTTGGTATACATTGAAAAAGTATAGAAGATATTGACATTGCACAAGGCATAAAAGCAGACCACACGCAAGCTTTAAGAGAAGAATAAGTGCGCAAAAAGAAAAAGCGTGAAAAGAAAAAAAATAAAAAAAAGAGAGCTGAAAAAGAAAGAAAAGTTCAGTGCTTAGAAATGTGATTGAGAAAACCTGGGCAGAAGACATATGAGTGAGGATAAGTAAATAATAATATGTTTTTATTGGATTTTCTAAGAATAAAACATAAATAATTGTGATAGTTAGAAAAGTGAAAGAAATTCTTTTTCTGTGGTGGTATATAAAAGACCCTAATTATATTTCGATTTTGAAATAATAGGAAATATTTGTGAAAATAAAGTCTTTGATTATCTACTGCTTGTGAGGATGTGTAATATTATGCATACATGACAGAGATGTTTGTGGGTAGCATCACTGCAAACCCTCACGAGACCTTACTCGTCCACTGGGGTAACCCAGGGGTTGAAAGGGCTTGTTGCATAAGCTAAATGCAACTGTGATTCCTACGAAAGTGAGTTAGGTGATAGTTTTCATTTCATGCATTTTTTCTAAGTTTGCTCGAGGACTAGCAAAACATAAGAATGGGGGAATTTGATCATGCATATAATTCAGGGTTATTTTTTATAAAAAATATGCATGATTTTATAAAATAATGTTTCAAAAACCAAATTTTATGTTAGTTTCCGAGTAAATGTGCTAAAATGATTTAAAAATAGAAAATGCACGAAAAACAGTTTTATTTTACATTTTTTATGCCTATTTTAGTTTTTGTTATAGTCATAGTAGTTTTAGTTTTCAATAAAAATAAAAATAAAAATAAAAATAAAATAAAAATAAAATAAAAATTAGAGTTAAAAATAGGGTTAGATTTATTTTGAAATGAGGTTAGAGTAAATAATTTTTTTTAGAATAGTTAGTTAGTTTGAGGTTTTTAGTAAATAGTTTGTTTTTTTTAAATACTCTTTTAAATAGTTTGTTTTTTTTAAAACAAACCATTGCACGGTTTGTGTTTTGTTTGAAAATTGAAAAAACTAAAAAAAATTATATATATAATAACAAACCAGTTTTACACGGTTTGATTTCTTTGAAAAAAAACCGAAAAAAAAATAATAAGCAAACCGGCTTGAACCGGTTTGCATTTTTTTCAATTCGGTTCCAGCCGGTTTTGTGTTTTTAAACCCCCAAAAATGCAAAGTTCAGGCGTCTTCACCCTGTGCGCCAATTCCAAATCCTCTTTCCCCTCTTTCCCTCTCTTCCCTTTCTTCTCACCCGTTTCCATTGCCGGATTCCCCTTTACCCCTTCTTTTCCCTCTATTTCTTCTTCCTCCTTTCATCTTCTTCAATCCGGTGGTGGTGGAGTTTCAGTCCGGCGGCGGCGTGTAGGTGGATGGCCATTCTCCCCTAATCCTTCCGGCTACGGTAAGTTCTTCTTCCTCTTCTTCATCTTCTTCTAATTCTTCTTCTTCTTCTTCCTCTGTTCTTCAATTCTTCTTCTTCTTATTCAAATCTTCCTCTTTCTCCGATTATTTCTTCTTATTCTACCGATTACTTCTTCTTCTTCTTCTGTCAACTTGTCCTATTATACTGTGTTTGTCTGAAAAAAATAAGAAAAAATAAAAATTAGAAATAAAAAGAAAAGAAAAAAATAAACCGATCATTGATGTTTCTGAATTTTTTTCATCTGCGGATCAATTTCGTGCTGTCTTTGATTTTCTGTTCATTTTTTTTTATTTCTTTCTCATTCCTAAAAATTCTGTTCATAGCGTAATGTAGTTCCAAATTTTTTTATTTTCATTCTGTGTTTTCTTTTTCTTTCTTTCCCTGTTTTTTTTTATTATAATTTTTTGTTTCATCACATTAATTTCTGTGTTGATTTCATTCGATCAGATAGCTGGATTCCTTCTATTGTTGTGTTTAACTGATCATCATAATTTTTTTACATCAGAAAAAGAGAGCACCGAAAATCTGGATTGATTTCCATCTGATGGCATGATGTTTACTGTATGTCCGGTGATGGATTGTGGTTTAATGAATTTTCCGGTGAGTGATTGTTTGAAAGCTAATTGACTGATCTATTATCAAAGTGCCACCTGAAATTTGGCTATTCCTGGTTGATTATGTGATTTCTGAAAAAGGCTGGGTTAATGAAAGAGAAATGTTGATCAGCCATTTTGATTGATTTTGAATTGCTGGATCAAGAGTGATGAGATACTGATCTCTGGATCAGTTTGAGTGATCAATGTGATTTCAAATTTTTGAAGATCTATCTAATTTCCAGTGATCTGGAGTATAGTTTACTGAATTTTTTTTTACAGTGTTGTTTAGCTCATTTTCCTGTGGTGGCTGTATAGAATTTAAATCAGTATTGTGGAATGAGTATAGTAGAATAAGCTTGTTTGAATTAGTTAAGTAACTAGGAATTGTTAGAGTGATTGATTAATAAAGTAAACTAGCTTACTCAATATTAGATCATAAATCTTACTTAGTTGTAATGGATTAATTAGTTGTTTTTAATATTAGTTTTAGTCTTAGAATTACTTAGTTAATTGTCATTAGGTTTATCTAGTTATTGTCATTTAGATTTCGTTTATTTTACTTTCCATTGTTTTAGTATTCTCCGTTTAGCACTGTTTCTACTTTTCTCTCTTGTACTGCTCGTGTTCATTTGAATTGTGCAGGATAGCACAGGACTGGAGCGGAATTGATTACGTGACACGAAGTGCAAGAATAGAAGAATTTTACTTTTCAGTTTAGAATTAGGAATTTAATTGAGTTTGTAAATATTGCACTTTACGCCCTCTGCGAAGGGTATTCATTTGTTGTAATAGTTAGTTGTTATTACTTTTCTTGAACATTTTACATTTCAAATAATTCGGCAATAAAGATTAGTTTAGATTTGTATACTTGAATACGAAATATTCCCGTTCCCTGAGTTCGACCCGGTCTCATCCACTAGTGAGAACCGGTTTTTATTATTTGATGTCTGGTTTTCACATGTTTTTCATATAAAAATCTTTTCAAAATTACAACGATTTAAAAGAAGACATCAGACTTCATACTCTTCATCAGTGCCAACTACTGATTCTGATTCATCAGATGTATCCTCGTGTTGGATATGTTTCTTGGATAGTTTTAAAACTTTCTTGGCTGACCGGCCTTTTGCCCTCTGCTTGACCTGGATCTTTTCTGTACTAGCTTCAGCTTGTTCTGTCGACATTTTGGTCATCATCTCTTTGAACATAGCATATATCTGGGGATCAACATCATCCTTTGCTTGCTGACCCTGACTTCTAGCTGATCGAGGTGAGTCAATTTCTTCTTCTGAAGCGATCGAGTATCCCACACCTTCGATTGATGAGGTTTTCTTTCCGGATCTTGTATAAACCATCTAGTATCACAAATGTTTTCCTGAATGTTGCTGATGCTCTCTGCAAGGTAGAACTGATGATTAGGCTTTTGAAGGAAGTTTGGTTGGAGAAGAATATTTGTTGAGAATTTTGGTAGACAATTGAAATAATATCCCATTACTAGGGATTGAGTCGTCGCTGGAGTTTACGACAATTGCGCTGCTATTCTTTGCAAAATAAACAACTGAGAATATGCCTTGTTACCTAGACGAGGTCGTCAAACCAAAGTGAAATGAAGATTAAAGGAACTTTATTGAAAATATGATTTTAATAATACACTTGACAGAGGGGAGGGGGACAGACAATTTTCCACCACTCTGGATAAACAGAAGACATACGAGGACCAGGAAAAATAGTAAGATTGACAAAGGAATCCCAGCCATGTCTGGCAGAATGGTATGCTCCGGACCATTGATCTGATGCGAGGTCGAATTCTGGCAGAACCCCTGCTAGTGGATAAATCTCTACGCGCTTCTGCCTCTATAAGAACTGCCTGACACACCGCTCTCGATGATAGTATGCGCAGAAGAATGAGCCAAGTAACCTGAACCGCTTGTTGTATGCATAAGTATATCTGGGAGGTGATTCCTGACGATCAACGTAGTCCCATACGACTTCTTCCTCCTGAAGGTTGTCGATCAAGAATCGGTATCGAGCAATTGGAAGACGCTTTTCACCATGATATCTGAATGAACATGCTCGGGCTGGCACATGCCGAAGGAACCAAGATTGTAATGCATAGGTGCACCCTTCAACTAGAATGGATTCTCCGAATGTGAAACGGGTCAACCCTCGGTATAGAAAAGCGAGTGCGGCCATGGCTATCGAGAGGCGGCTGGTCTGTCGACTTCCCCATCTCCTTAGAAGCTGAACTATTCTGATATCTATATAATTCAGTCCATCAGGAAAGAAAGCTAATCCCACCGTGCACAGAACCATCGCGTGCTGGATTCTTTCTCGAGTTATTCGAGATAAGGAACCGACTTTCATAAATGTCCCATACTGTTTGCAAATTTTGAGCAGGTCCACATATTCATTTCCATCCTTCTCGATCAATGGCCAAGACTTGCGTCCTGTCATGCGAGGTAAAGCGTCTCTAGGATCCAGACCCTTGACATTGATCAAAAACTGTTTCTCCAATGGATCTCCAGGCTGACCGGCTGGCTCGGGCAATCCCATAATCTCTGAAAATTCATCTATCAGTACTGTCATCTCGCCCCACGGGAACCAGAAGGTAGAAGTGCTTGGATTCCACCGTTCTGCTAGTGCATGGATCAAGTTGCCGTTGACTGTCTGCTTTCTCACTGCGGACGCCAGTTCTAACCCACAATCATCCAAATGGTCCGGAAACATACGATAGAAGTTTTTGAGCCAAGAATAATACCACCGGGGAAAGAAGGATCCGGTGTTGAGGACTCGATGTTCGGGAAGACTTTGTCGCACCTCGTAGGAGATGTGACCCTCAGGGAAGACTGAATCAAGCTGACTGGATGCCATCAGACTGGAAAACATGGAAAATTGGAATAAGACTTGGGAAAATACAGGAAATTTGAGGAAAATACAGGCAGGATAAAAATAAAGTAGGAAATTCGAGATCCAGAAGACAGGAAAGATGGGAAATCACCTGGAGTTTTGAGGAAAATGGAGGAATTTTATGAAAATCGTCAAGGGTTTAATGAAATATAAGGAAGTACTTCATAAAATGAAGTGTTTTGAAAATCGTCCAGGATTTAAAACATGGACAGTACATGGACATGGACTGGGGAATTTTGAAAAATCATCCAGTATTTTTAGAAAATTGGGAAAATATGGAAAATAAAAGGAAATGACTATAACATATTCAATCACATTCTGCACAAACAAGTATGCACATACAACATTCCCTAAAAGTTGACTCTAGATGCACAAATTTTGAAATGGCTGTAGGACCTTAATCCTAACTCTAAGGCTCAGATCATCTGTATCCAATCCAGTTATGCCTATATACTCAAGCCAAGGCTCGATGTACGTGGCATAAAATCAATTTCTCCGGTTCTAGGTTCAAGTTTTCCAACATCCTTGAGCATCTGCCGATATACTTTGGACTATGACCCTTGGTACGTGGCAGGGGGGGTTTCACCCAAATAGGTGGCCCAGTTGTGAGGCTCTGTCCCGAACTATGGTTCTGGAAGAGAGCCCAGCAACGTGAAGACCGGGAAAATATAGGTAGGGTGATTTTCGAAAAACATGAGCACATGCAATCAAACAGAAGGCTCTAAGTCCTAAAGAGATAGAATTTTGAAATATTTGAAGAAGCAAACATTGTTTTCATACAATTCCTAAATTGAGGAGTGTTGTATTAGACCTAAGTCTATGTGAGCATGAATAATTCTCCTCAATATGGTCCTACCAAACCATACCTAGTCTATATGCATTCCATGTCAGCTGGGTTCAGGTCTAGGCTCCTAGGTTCACATGATAGCATAAATTAAAAGCTGACATTCCATGGAAATCGATTTTGACAATTTGAACTAAGTAGAGCATTAAATTGATCAGGCGAAGACAGGTCCCATCACGGTCGCCAAACCTGTTAGCATCGCAAAAGTTTACTTTTGCAAATCAAACTGACCTTTGAAAAAGATTTTGAAAATAACTCGCCTCCGTTTTTAAAATGCGGAATTATTCCGAAGAATGGGACTCTCCTGTCGGTACGAGATTCAACCGTTCCTGGCGCCTTTACCAGGGGTAATTGAACCAAGGAACAATCAAATGCTTTGCTTTGTTCAACTTGTCTAAACCATATTCTAATTCCTAAATGCACAAAGAATCAGGCATGTGCTATGAATTTCTAAAAATGCACATTTGAAAAATATGATGTTTGCTTCAAATATTGGAAAATATTTGGAAGATTCTTGGAAAATAAACTCTTTGAAAATTGTGAATTATTTTTGAGATGCTGTATTTGAGAAAGTGAAAATCGATTTCTGAAGAAATATAAGGATTTTGTGAAAATCGATTTTGAGAAATGTGAAATAACTTTGAAAAACTCGATTTCTTTGAATTCAAACTTTGAAATTGAAAATCTAACTTAGAAAATCGAATTTGGAACTTGGGAAATACTTGAAATATCATTGGCAAATCCATATTTTGAGAAAATCGATTTTGAATAAGACTTAGGAAATTTTGAAGAATTTGATTCCTTTGACTTGGATTTTGAATTGGAATTGGAATTGGAATTGGAAAATTCATGAAATGAATGAATATGACTTTGAGGAATTGGGAAAAACTCTTTGTATTTTTTTGAGAAATGCAGTGCATTTTGAAGTTAGCCTAAGAGTGTAGGCTGAATGTGGCTAATGTGAAGATCATAAATCTGGGTATCATTCATATTCTGACTATGGCCATAAATATGAATTCCACAAAGTTTATAAACTTCATAAAAGCTAGTGCATGTGCCATTCATGTAGACCATGGTGAGTTTTGAATATGCATGAATCATCATCCATCACACATTAACATTATTTAAAAAAAATAAACTATATGTAATGCTGCCTAAGCTAAGCAGGAAATCTACATTCTTATTCCAAAGTTTAAATTAGTTTACATCACTATTGAAATTTAAATACATGAAAAATAAAGTCTTCAATGTACATGCAAAACTAGAAAACTTGGTTAATGAAAATATGTTGGCTTTTCTAGGTTTATCCAGTAATATTTAGAAATTACTGGATTTTGCTAGATATAAGCCTTTTCCATGATTCCCTTAAATCAAAATTGATAAAGTATGAAATAAAATTGAATAAATAAGGAAGATAATATATGAAATTTCGAAATTGGGGTCAAAATGACCAAAATACCCCTAATAACAAGACTATGGCCTTGAAATTAGGGTTTTCAGAAAGATATTTGGTAAAATGCAAATTTTGAAATTCAAATGAGTTAAATCAAATTAAATATGATCTGACATGCTTAAAAAAATATGAAAACTAGGGTCAGGGATTTCGAAAATGAGGTCAAATGACCAAATTTCCCCTGATAGCAAGACTATGGCCTTGAAATCAGGGTTTTTAGAAAATATTTTGGTAAAAACTTAGGTTTTATGCACTAAA